>NC_137074.1:46562627-47762627 GCF_951640355.1 Cnephaeus nilssonii
GATTTATTTGCCTCCAATCACATCTTTTTCTTGGCTTCAAAAGTGGTTTGTGGTCTTTGCTTAAAAAAGAAAAGCCACTGATTTAATAATCCACCCTCCCAGCACCATTCTGAAAATGAAAACTGGCTCCCTAAAGGTATGTTCTTTCCAAGTAGTGATCTGATTAATTCACGACAAGGTCAGGAGACATGGATTCTATTCCTGAGATGTTCACAAGCTCAAGGGATCACACACACACATATACACACACTCATGCTTTGACCAGGATTTGGTTAGTGCTTCAGTGGAAAGCCAACAGTGTCATGGGCAAAGGAGAGGAAGAAATAATTTCTACTGGGAGGTGTTGGAAGATATAATGAAGGAGGGGTGATCTGAGCAGGTTTTCAAAGGATGAGCAGAATTTGGGCAGAGAGATAGGAAGGAGCAGTGAGGTCCATACATAAGTAGACAAATGCCCAGCCAGTGTGATCATGCCAGGTTTCCAAGAGGCTGGGTCCTAGTTGCTGGGAAAGTATGATGGATGTTTCTGAATGGGTTTGAACAATAATAATATGAGGATTTTGGGTTTTAGTTATATACTAGCGCATGAGATATTGAAGGTTTGGGGGGAGTTGCCTAAAAGGATTAGCATTTTGCTTCAGGAAGATAAGGGTAGCAACACTATAAGAAATGGGTTGGAGAAAACAGAAACTAGGAAGGAGCTGACCATGGGAGAGATTCTCTAATAGTAGAGTTGGGAAATCATAAGGACCTGAATGGGGCCAATGGGTGAAATAAGGAAGGCATGGGTGTGAGAGGACTTGGCTGAAGTAGAATTTCTGGCATGTGATGACTGGATTGGGTTTTCTAGTATGGGAGAGGGAAGGATGGTTAGGGAGCCTCCAAGTGGAAGGTGAACTTTGTTTTATTGTGTAGTGTGCTTGATAGGCTATGGGAAAAGATGATGGTTGGGAGAAACTACTCATACAACCAACATTTATTCAGCACTTGAGTCACTAGTTGCTGTGCTGAATATTGTGATACAATTGTGCTAAAGAGAGTTTATTCCATCATCGAGCTCAGAGTCAGGAGGGCAAAACAGTAATCAAATAATCATACTAATAAGTATAAAATTACAACAATGGTGGTGTTTTGAAGAAGAGATATAGGAAGTGTGTGAATTATCTATTGCCATGTAACAAGATATTTATTGTTTCTGTTTTGGAGTCAGGAATATGGATGGGTATGACTTAGCTGCATCCTTTGGTTCAGGATCTCTCCAAAACTTCAATGAAGGTGTCACTGGGGCCGTGGCATCTCAAAACTCAACCAAGGGAGGACCACTTTTAAGCTCACTGGTGTAGTTGTGGGCAGGCTCAGGTCCTCAATGGAGTTTGGCCAAACATATCCATTCCCACCATGTGAACCCTTCCCTAAGCCTACTGACAACATGGCTACTGGCTTCTCTAAGAGAGAGCAAGGGAGAAATCAAGAGATAGCAAGAGAAGTTGAGAAAGGTAGAAGCCACAGTCTTCAGGTAACGTAATTGTGGAAGTGACAGCTCATCACCTCTGCCACCTCTTTTCACTAGATGTGGCTTACACTAAGGTAGGCTATCACAAAAGGGCATGGCTGTCAGAAAGTAGACATCATTGGAGGTCATCTGAGAGGTAGCCTACCACATGAAAGATATCAGAATATTTATTACAGGATTTAGACCCAAATTGGAGGGTAAAGATCAAGGCCATTTTCTGTGAAGAAGGGAATCTGGAGCTGGAATTGAATAAGCGCCTACAAGGTGAAGGAGGTTATGGAGAGAATATTTTGGGTAGAGGAGGAATATGCACAAAGGAAGGAACCTGGTACCTCTGAGGAACTATAAACAAGCTAACACAGCCTGAGCCACTGACATGGAGATTAATTCTGTATTTAGATGTGGATGAGTTATAGCATTTTGGAGAAGTTAGAGTTACCTGTCACTGCACTGGCATTCACTAGAGAATGAAGGAGTTCACAGTTAAAATTAGTTTGAAAGCTTTTACTCTAAACTATAAGACTGTCTCTGGAATTGCTGGGAAATGAGTCTGATTCAGTGTATAAAGCAAATAAAATTGCCCACTTATCTCTTAGGATAATTACTTATTGTGTAATGAGATAATGTTCATAAATCACCCTTTGCTTATTGGGGAAAGGTATTATATAAACACAAGGCTTTATCAGTGATGATGGAAATAGCTCTAGGGGATTAAAATCAGATGTGCATCTTGATGCTAAAGCATTTTACTCCAAGCTAAGAGACCTGCTAAGTTCACCTGAGTTCTTGAGAAATACTTTAGGTTAAGAAGTGGAGGCAGCAGGGTTCTGGGAGGTGATTGGAATGGGTGTGGGCATGGAGAGGCAGGGTGGGATGGGAAAACTCTTTTTTTAGTTCATTCACTCTAATAAAGAAGAGCACTGGCCCTTGGTAATCCTAGGTAAGTGAATATGACTCCTTAAAAATGCAACATGAAGACTACTTCTGAGCTAGTAATGGAAAAATCTGAATTCTACCCTTTATCCTGGCTTCTGTTTTCTGTGCATCCTTAAAAGAAAGTTGTTTCCCCTCTCAAAGCCTCAGTTGACCCCATGTAACATGAAAGGGGTTAAAATAAGTGACCTTCAAGGTCTCTAGGCCAATGATTCATGACAATTTTATAATGTTCTTTCCAGTTTTGCTCCCATGAAATAAGAACCACAGAACTCCTTGTCAGCAGTCAAAGGACACTATAAGCAATGACAGTTTTTGTTTTGGAAATGTTTAACATTGGCAGCAGACCTAGAACTGTTGTGCATTTATTTTGCAGACTAATAGAAAGATAGACCAAGAGAAGAGAAAATAGGCCAGTTAGTGTTCGATTCACTTTTTTCCAACTTCAACTGACATATTCTTCTCCTTTCTCACACCCCCTTGCTCTTCTATTATTCCAAACTCTCTTGACTTAGCCATATATTTCATATTTTATATCATATACTTCTTCATTTCCCTGTTAAAAATATCCAATCAGTTATGAAGTGGGTTAAATTATTCTTCATTTAGGTGTGCCAGATTACTAGATTATCCATCCAACAGAATGTTTACCTCATCAAATAAAGTATAGTTTTAAACACACAAGGAAAACATTTTCATTAGGTGGAAGTGAGGTGGGAGGTTATTAAGAGTCCAGTGTGTTGTCTTTCTTGAGGAGTAACTTCCTAGCTTCTCATCCTTCCTTCCCCAAATGCTCTCTCAGTAAATAAGATAATATGGCACAGTACCTGTCTCCCTAAATTAAACATTATTGCACTGCATAGGATTTTGTGCTGTAAGTTTAACAGGGAAGGAGTGTTAATCATTCACTTAACTCAAGGGCTGTTATTCAGAGACAACCTAACAGAGAGCTAGAGCCTGTTTTCTGATGGGAATAGGGATTTGATGAATTGCTTTGGGAGATCCTAAACCCTAATTAATTGGAGATAGAGGATCTGTTCTGTGAGCAGAGAATGCACATGGTAAAATGCTTCTAGAAACAAGATGGTATCCATCAATTCAGACCAAGCACAAAGTGTGTAGCGTCAAAAGGGATGACTCTACAGGTATGCATAGAGAAGTGACCTTAAACCCAATACATAGCCATCTAAAACACCTAGGGTTATATTTTGTACCATTTTAGATGGGCCAGCAAGCAGAGGAAGCTAGTTCTAATGCAAAACCTAATGTATAATTAAGAACATCAGGTAATTAATATTTATTGACTTTTTAAATTAAAAAGTTGTTTTAGCTATTTTATGTAGTTACAGTCATTGTGTTTTTTTGTTGCATTTTTTTTCTCCTTTGGGGTAAATTTGATATTGCTGCATCCAGTTCTGGAAACAAGTTTTAATTCTAATAGTTTTAGTGAGGTGATTCAACAAATGGAGGACAATGGTCTCATAACCTCTGTAGGGAAAGAGAAGTGAATTATATATTGGTCTTGCCCTCAAGTAGCCTGAGATCATATAACACATAGCATGACAAACCCTAAATGAAGTATATAAACAACATAATAGAAGAGTACAGATGAGCCAATTATTTTTTAAGGGTGGGAATTGTTGCTAAAGAGACAATAGACTGATAAACTTTGGTAGAAAATGGTAAGATAACGTATAGGTTCGGGGAAGAGTATTTTCAAAATAGGTGTTAATACCAAAGTATAAAAAGTTTTTGTTTTTTTTTTCTCTTCTTCTTCTTCTTTTTTTTTTTTTCAGAAACTATGAGGACTCTCCTGCTTGACTGGGAAATAAGGAGAATGCAGGGAGGGAGACGGGAGGGAGGGTAACCTGTTCACAGGCAGTGTTAAATGGCAGTTTTATATATTTTCATTGGCTAATGAGAATCATAAAGGTTTTAGAGCATTGCGGCTTTGTGCATCTTTGTGTCCTTACAGCCGGTAGCACAACACTTATGTGTGACCGGCACACTGCTGCTGTGTACACAATAAATGGTGAGTAAATGATTAAAGCAGGTAGTGGTGTGTGAGATGGATTGGAGCACAGAATAGTTTGATCAGATCTTTGAGTCAGTGCTGGCGAGAGGTATTGGATGCTTGACCTGAGTGTGGAAAGGAGAGGTAATATATGAGATTCTGAGAATCAACCTCTTGTGTGCAATACTGACTAATGCCCCCAAACTCCATTAGTGCAAAGTCACTTCAGATTTGCTTGGATGGAGATAAAGTCTGAAAACAGAATTGCCTTGGGGTTTATGGCCCTACCATCCTTAGCAAGGATCAAGTTATATCATAGACTCTGATGAACTGGGCAGCAGGCAAGGATTTTGTCATGTATGCTCTTGACTTTGCCTTTGGGGATCTGTGCCAAGAATGCCCTGGATTTGATCTAGGGTGTGGTGCTGTCCACTCATTCATAATGCCCAGGGAGGCGTGTTGACAGGGATAGGTCGATGGTGGGGAATTACTGAGCTATTTCTTGGCAAATCTCTGGGAGGAGGCGTTCCCCAAATGCCTCAATCCTGTTATTTTTGAGTAATGGACTGAACCCAGGTGTCTGATTGGACAGGGCCACTCCCAATTTCTTCTGGATAAATATTTGGTTGCCAGGAGGTTACATTTAAATGAGAAATACCTCCTTAGGAAGTTATTGCCTAAGAATTCCTGCAGAGGGCACTATCCCATCCCAGCTGGGAAATGCTTGAGAATCACCCCAAACTGACACTGCTCACTATGTACTTACTGTGAGGGCATCCAGTTTGAGGTTCTACAAAAATCTATTGCTCTGAATAACAAGAAAACCCGCCAGTGTTAGATATACTGCATCTCTTAAGGGAAGTACCAGAGTCTTTAGTGTCTTATGGCAGATTCTGAAGCACAAATGGAATCCAAGTCAGGGATTTGGCTTTAAAGAGAGAAATTGGTTCTCTAAAAAAGAGCTAATCCTTTCTGGAATCTAAAGCACAGTGTCTGGGAAGCTAAGGAATTTGGATATTTTAGACGTAGGACATCTTAACTTTGCCCTTTCTACTTGTAATTAATATTTAGATGTTGGCTTTTGGGGCCCAACCAATTTAACTTTTCTGTTCTCTCTATGGGGAGAATCCTCTTACATATTTTCTTTCTATATTTTCACTGAATAAGATTATTAGGATTTAGCAATTTAATCTTATAACTGATTTTTGAGTCCTCGGTCTTTAGAAATAACCCAACACCCTCAGTTTGTTTCTTAAGAAAAGAATAGAGGACAAAAACAAAACAAAACAAAAACACACAGCAAAAAAAGACAACAAACAAACACAAAAAGATAGGGCATAAGACAAGTAAAAAGACTAACCTAACTTTCTGGGTCAAAGTTCAGTGTTTTTGATCCTCTTATTAAGATCCATTCTAATAATTTTCCATAACAACATGTGGCATTGAAGTCCCATGCTGTGACTATCCCCATGGTTTTCTGAATCATCTCTTAATCACCAGCTATACATTATTTTGGTTTTGTTTTTAACTCTTTGGACCCATTTTCCTTAGGGATTGTATTATTATCCACTGACATAGGTTGTCTCAGAAAGGGGAGACCTTACCCATGTGTAGCATCTTAAATTCAAGTGATAAGAGGCTTGTTCAACAGATTGGGTTGAGCCCAGGGGCTGTGTAGGACATGTTTCAGTGAGAAGCCATCTGGAGGAATGTCATGGGGACTGGGGGACACTTGACAGAGAGTCAAAGTTCAGGAATTTTTTCTGCTAATTTATTGCAGGAAAAAACCCTGTTAGTTATGATGTGTTTGAATTCTTCCAAGGTGCTGTTATTATACTTTAACAAATGAGAGTATATTATAAGAAACAGAAGCTGGAAGGGATCTTAGTGTCTGATCAAATCTCCCTGGTTTTGTAGATATAAAAGGTGGTCTTGCCCTAACTGGTTTGGCTCAGTGGATAGAGCATCAGCTTATGGACTGAAGGGTCCCAGGTTCGATTCCGGTCAAGGGCATGTACTTTGGTTGCAGGCACATCCCCAGTATGTGCAGGAGGCAGCTGATCGATGTTTCTAACTCTCTATCCCTCTTCTTTCCTCTCTGTAAAAAATCAATAATATATATATATTTAAAAATGTGGTCTTGAAGGACTCTGTTCAAAACACTCAAGGACAAAGCTGAGAGTAGAACTTAAAGATGGGTAAATAACTAAGGAGGTTGTTCATTGACTAAGGTTGTTAGTCAACAACTAAGGTTGTTCAAATAACTAAGGAGGTTGTTCATTGACCTAAATATTTATTTAGCATGTTTGGGCTTTCTTCTCATGTCATCAGAGTAGTGGGAATCTGCTCTTTAGACTCATCTAGGGAATGGAGCATTGGTTAGGAAGATAGCAGATGGGGAATTAGGGTTTTGATTTTCCATAAATGAGCTCCCTCCAAATGGGCTATTGACTGTCTTCTTTCTTCTCTGTACATTTTTAAAACATTTGCAGAGCAATGAAAACAAAGTTTATGATCTTCTGGTGTCCTTCAAAATAATATGAACTTTTTATCTGGGTACTCTTAAAAATAATAATAAATGATATCATGAGGAGAAAAGAAGAGTATATGTGGTTTTTACAGAAATTGTATCATATGAAAGAAAACATGCCTGAATATCAGTGTCAGGAGTTTTGAACTGGACCCAGTCCAAGCATTTAACCCCTCATATGTTTGTATATTGTCATTTTTGGGGAAGAGATTTTCAAGAAAGGTTTCTCTCATTGCTTCTTAGAATTTTTAAACAACTATCCTTTAAAATTCTGCCCTGACCTGTTTGGATCAGTGGATAGAGTGTCGGCCTGTGGACTGAAGGGTCCCAGGTTTGATTCCGGTCAAGGGCATATACCTTGGTTGCGGGCACATCCCCAGTAGGAGGTGTGCAGGAGACAGCTGATCGATGTTTCTCTCTCATTGATGTTTCTAACTCTCTATCCCTTTCCCTTCCTCTCTGTAAAAAATCAATAAAAATATATATATTTAAAAAAATAAAATTCTACTCATCTGAAATCCATGCAGTTCCCCTGGGAATTTGCTGGGTGGCAGCAGATGTGTTAAAGTGGTGGCCCATGTTCAATCAGCACTGAAAGTGTGTCCTAGTCCCCACAAGTGACACAACTGGGATTGGGTTTGGATTGGCGGTAGTGGGTAGTGTGGGAAATCTTACTTTTCCCGTTGTTTGTCACTGTTCATTTTAAAAGGGTGGTAAATAATTATGGTAGCTATTCCAATGTATGAAACAGACACTCTTTAAATATGTTACTGTGAATTCAAATATCACCACTAGTGAGGTGTTATTATCCCTATTTCACAGATGAGGACACTGATGAAGAGAAAGATCAACAGACTCCAGAGCACAAAGCCAGCCAGTGCTTTACCTGGGAAGAAACATAGATCCTTATAACACCAAACCCGTTCTTTTCCTACTATAGAACTGCTAAATAAGTAAAGATAAAGCCAATGACAAAAATCTCATCTCTGTTTTTAAAGGGGAATAAATCAATGCGAGTGAAAGTGTCAGGCACATTTAGGCTAGAGAGAGAATAATATTGTCGTCAGCTCTTAGTTCTTAGTGTCCTGGAATCTACAAAGCTGTTGCACACTCCATATTTTGATTAAATTCACACACACACACACACACACACACACACACACACACTTCCCTAGTAAATACAGGAGGTTGATTAATTTTGAATTTTACAAATGAAGAAACCAAAGCTCGCTTGAAGGTGAAGTCATTTTAAAGTCCTTGGTAAATAGTGTAAAATTGGGTTTCCAGATTACCCCCGCTAAGACATTCCCACTATATCATGCAGCCTTAAAGATATGGGTTGTTTTCTCTACATAGGCAGTTCCCTTAGGTCTTAGTGCACAGAGTTGAGACAGTCCTCATTGACTTGATGGCCCTCATCTTTCAGCACTGGCTAATTCCTGCTTACACTTAGGATAATGCCTGTTTAAGCTGCAGCTGTTTACAGAGTCCTGCATACGGGAGATACCTCCTGAAGCTGGCCCATCATGTACACAACGAAACTGTGAATCTGCTGCTTCTTCACTAAAGGCCCTCCATGGGTGCCAATGTTCAGACAAACCTTGCTAAATGATCCCTAGTAGGAAATAGAAAAGAAAGTAATCTAGAAATCTCAGGTATTGTGCATGCTTATGTTTTACACTATTTATTTTTTGGATAGAATATAGTTAAGAAATTCTTTTCAAATCTTGAATATCTGAAGTTGTGTGATAGAACATCTGGAACTAGAATAGACCTTAGAAATTATCTAAGACCCAAAGAGGAAGAGTTACTTATGTAAAGTCAAACTTATTTACAGAGGCATGGATGACTGGAATGTCCTGATCTCCCAGGAAGAAGCTTGGCCTTGGGAACCAAATATATGTGGATTTGAATCCGGACTGTCATTTACTAGTAGATAACAGCAGGTTAAACACTTGATGTCTCTGAGCTCTACTCTCATCTTCAAAATTGACATAATAATACCTACTTTGATGGGCAATGGGTCAGTCTAAAAGAGCTAGTATACTCAAAAGCCTAATGTACTGCTTGTGTACTTTGGCTTTCTTATACACCGATGCCCTGATGTCTCTCATTTGGTTTGAATTTTAATGAGATCATGTGTTACAGAGTTTACAGCACAGCTTACTCACATGATATAGAAGTACAACTCAGTCCTCAATGGGAAAATACTGTGCAATCAATCCCTTTATAATTTATTCACGTCATAAGTTAACCACATTATAGCATGCTTTTGCCGTATGTAGTTTTAGCATCTATTATTACATTTGGGATCTGCTTTGACTTGTATTCCTGAACCTGTATAATTAAGTGTTATATTATAGTGGGCTTCACAGCATTGAGTAATGAAAAGAATTCTGGCCTTGTAATCAGGGGAATTTTGTGCCAACTCTGCCTGGCACCAGCTGTGTGATTATAGATGCATCCTTTTGAGGCCTAAATGTGAACATTTTAGTTCATATAATCTATAAGTCCTGATTAGTTTTAAGATTTGATTTTTTTTCTTTTAGTATATATTGAGATCCCAGTTTATTATGTCTGTATCATGCTTCTAGTGTAGGGTAAACCGTTATTCTTCTAAGTCAAGTCAATTCAATAGTGGAAGATGAAGCTGAATTCCTAACCATAGACCTCTCCTGCTAAGTTGGGTGTTGTTTGTTTGTTTGTTTTTATACTGCAAGGGCTCAATACTAAATAGGATCAGCAAGTTGATTAGTCAACTCTGGCAAGGATAGACCTTTATAAATTACCCCATGTTACAGGAAGGTGGCACTAGAGACTCTTCTCTCAGATAAATGAGGCCTGGGGTCTGGAATGGAATAGTCATAGATCTTTAATTGGAGACCACCAAGAAGCTTCTTCTCTCCAGTAACCCTGATGGTGACTATCCAGCCTCTGTTAAAAGGCTTCTGGTAAAAGAGAATTCACTACTTCTCACCTTGCCTGTCCCACTCAGGGAGTTTGTGGTTAGAATGGTTTTTCCTGTATTGAGTTAAATAAGCTCCTCTTGAATCTGTCACGTCTTGGTTCTAATATTTTTCTCTGTTGCTACACAGAATCAAGAGTCAGTTCAATAATTCAACAACTATTTTAGTTCCTCTTATATGCCAAATGCTGTGCTGAGCTCTGGAGAGAATACATATGACATCTTTCTCTCTAAGGGCTTACAGTGTTGTTGGAGACACAGAAAAGTGAAATGTCAGTTGCAGAATGATGTGGCCAGTTCTGCTGGAAGTAGACTTGGGGTACTCAGGAGAGGAGAAGAGCAGGAAGGATATCCTACAGTGTTTGAAAATCCAAGTATTCATGCCCTCCTTCATCTGTAATTCTGGAAGCCATAGCAAGCCTCAGGAGACTTGAGCTCTAATCCCAGTTTTGTTCCCATTGTCCCTAATGAACAATTCAATCCATTTCCCATAGCAGAGGCTTCGGGTAGCATCCTCTTATGTTATTTCTCCTTCACATTTTAAAATAAATAGTTGATACACTCATCTGATGAATCTGGCCCACTATTTCCCCCCTCCCCTCTTTATCTCTGCTCCTCACTGATCAGCCTACAGAAGAAAATCAGTACTTAATTCTCTCTGCACCTGAGCCTTGTCAAGTCCCACTGAGCCCCAGCTTCCATACTATGGGCCTACATTGTGGTCACCTTTAGCTTTTGCCTGCAATGTTTTTAACAATCATTGAATTAAAAGCACGCATAGAGAAAACCCACAGAAATGTTGAGCATGCCTGGGCAAATTGAAAGTTGCCCCTGGGATCTTTGCATTGACCAGCACAAAAAAGATGACTAAGATAGTGTCTGCCCACTCCTATGAGGAAATAATGCATTTGTCTGGAAGCCAGTAAAAAAAAAATGTGTGTTGAAAAAATGGCCTTATGACAGGTTATGTTTTACCCCAAATGCCTTGATACTTCACATCATTTGTTTATAAAATTTTTGCACTCCGATATTTTTCACTGATCCCTTAGGGATTTTCAGTAAAAGGGTGAATGAGCCAGACTCAGGAGTCTGTTAGAATTGAGATGGGCATTATTCCCACCTACTTCTGTCACACTCTCATCATTTATTTTTCCCCCAGCTAAAGTGAAATGAAAATATTGAAGGAATGGGGCATCTCAGAATCACTGGAGGGGAATTCCTTAATGATGGGATATGAAATCCAGTCTCTAAGTCCCATTACATAAAATATTTTCTCTGGAATAGGAAAAAATCTCATTGCCATTTGTACAGCCTGTCTAGAAAAATTTCAATGTTAATGTCAATCTTTCTTGGGAGTATTTTATATTATGTAGAACTTAAATCAGAACATGTATTCAAAGGGACAGTAAACTCACTGATTCTCTTGTGTGTAATGAGGAGAGTGGAAATTGAAGCATGTGGCCTAGGGAGTAGCACTGAGAATTCTCTAAGACCATGATATCAGAGTATCAATTTCCTAATGTAAACGTAATTTCAGTAAACTTTAAGCAATGATTTAATTTTTTTGCAAAAGAATCTCCACTTTCTGATGTTTTGCATGTTGTTGTTCTTTTCTGAACTAAAGGGAATTAGGCTTGTTCTTCAACTTGACAATAGGTATTTCTCATCAGTTTAAAAATATTTAGAGAGAGTTGACTGATTTTTGCCATATTTGAAAGCATGCAAATAGTTATCAATTTTTTACCTTAAATTTAATTTTGATCTATTCTTTTTCTAAAACAAATAAGAACCTCTTAAGTTTTTCCAAGAGCATACCTTGGGAGTTCAGTGAATTTTGATACATGTATAAAAATAAAAGTTCATTATTGACTGCAATAATTATAATACACAAACCCTCTTATCAAATATTTATTGAAGTTAAGGTACTGCATGCATTTATGCTTTTTGATTGCCCTCAGAAGAACAGAATAAAAAATATATCCCCTCTAGGGAGGTCTGAGGCTTTTTCCATTTTGACTGAATGCCTCTAAATCAAGCTTCTGCTTGACAACTTGGTTCAGACACCAAGCAGTACACATAAAAGTAACATTTCAAGTCAGGTTCAAACAATCTGTTCAAATAGAATAAGCAAGCATTGGGTGTGAATACATGTACATCACTATGTTAGGTGTTATGATATAGAACTAAGCATCATAGTCAGCGCTAGAAATAGTGCATATTTCATTAGCAGAGATTATGAACAGCTATGCTTTAAAGTGCAATAAGCTTATGTCATTGCAGAGAAGTTGACACTATAGCGAATTCATATAGCTGTGGCTGTATCTGGGAAATATAAGGAAGTGGTATATGACACGACCTTTAAAGAAGGGATACCAGGATATGGTAAGGAGTAGGTATCTAAAGAGAGGGCCAGGGGAAAAAACCTGGTCTAGGTAGAAGGTGTAGCAAGAATAGAGTCATGTGGTCAAGAAATACCAAGGAAATGCAGAGGATAGTGAGTGGGTGCAGTTTTGCTTGAGTGTAATGAATGCATAGTTAATGATAAGGCTAGAAATAGGGCCAGATGAAGGATGGAGAAATGTTTGTACATTCTTGATAGCATGGAAGCTACAGTTGAATTTTAAATGAGGAAGTGAATCCATTATACACACACACACACACACACACACACACACACACACACACACACACATACTAGAGGCCTGGTGCACGAAATTCGTGCATGGGGGGGTGTCCCTCAGCCCAGCCTGCACCCTCTTCAATCTGGGAGCCCTCGAGGGATGTCTGACTGCCCGTTTAGGCCCGATCTCACTGGGATCGGGCCTAAACGGGCAGTCGGACATCCCTCTCACAATCCAGGACTGCTGGCTCCCAACTGCTCGCCTGCCTGCCTTCCTGATTGCCCCTAATTGCTTCTGCCTGCCATTCTGATCACCCCCTAACCACTCCCCTGCCAGCCTGATTGATGCCTAACTGCTCCCCTGCCAGCCTGTTTGCCCCTAACTGCCCTCCCCTGCAGGCCTGGGTCCCTCCCAACTGCCCTTCCCTGCAGGCCTGGTTGCCCCCAACTTCCCTCCTCTGCTGGCCTGGTCACCCCTAACTGCCCTCCCCTGCAAGCTTGATCACCCCCAACTTCCCTCCCTTGCAGGTCTGGTCCCTCCTAACTGCCCTCCCCTGCTGGCCTGATCACCCACAACTGCCCTCCCTTGCAGGCCTGGTCCCTCCCAAGTGCCCTCCCCTGCTGGCTATCTTATGGCGGCCATCTTGTGTCCACATGGGGGCTGGATCTTTGACTACATGGGTGCAGCCATCTTGTGTGTTGGAGTGATGGTCAATCTGCATATTACTCTTTTATTAGATAGGATAGGGGGCTGGTGCACGGGTGGGGGCTGGCTGGTTTGCCCTGAAAGATGTCCCAGATCAGGGTGGGGTTTCCATTGGGGTGTGGGGCAGCCTGGGCGAGGGGCCTGTGGTGGTTTGCAGGCCGGCCACGCCCCCTGGTGACCCAAGCGGAGGCACTGGTATCTGGGGTTTATTTATCTTCTACAATTGAAACTTTGTAGCCTGGAGCAGAGCCAAGCCCTCTGCTTGCTCTGTGGCGGCAGCCATTTCTGTTGGGATTTATGTATCTTCTATAATTGAAACTTTGTAGCCTTAAGTGGAGGCCTGGGCCAGCCAGGATGTGTGGAAAGCTTGGCTTCCTCCATCGCCGGGGGCAACCCAAGCCTCCCTCCTGCTCTTCCAGCTCCGTGGCTGCTGCCATTTCTGTTGGAATTTATTTATCTTCTATCATTGAAACTTTGTAGCCTTGAGTGGAGTCCTAGGCTGGCAAGGGCAGGCGGAAAGCTTGGCTTCCTCCATTGCCGGGGAAACCCAAGCCTCCCTCCTGCTCTCTGTGGCCATAGCCATCTTGGTTGGGTTTATTTGCATATTCACTCCTGATTGGCTGGTGGGCGTGGCTGGTGGGCGTGGCGGGTGGGTGTAGCAGAGTGATGGTTAATTTGCATATTACTCTTATTAGATAGGACACACACACACACACACACACACACACACACACACACACACTTGACATGATTTCCCTAGATCAGGTATTATGTAAACTATTGAGAATTCAAAGAAAAACAGAAAACCTCATACTTTAAAATCTTCTGTGGGACAAAGAGTCAAATATGATTATTTTAATATAGTTATGTGTCCTGAAAGATGCATCTTGTTCCAAAAGCTACGGGAATCATGGAAAGTTCTTTAAAGGAATTGAGCCTTAAGAATTGAATGAGGACTTTCGAGGTGGAAGAAATGAGAGATGCTGTTCCAATAAGACCCTGAAAATAGTTTGTGTGATTACTAATACAAGGTACCCTGGGAGGAGAGATTCCTGCTGAAGGATGGGAGCAGGACAATGAGGGAGGAAGGGAGACCCGATAGGAAGCTGCTGCAATAGAACAGGGAAGACAGTGAGAACATGAACTATTCAGATGTCTATGAGGATGAAGAGATAGTTAATCTTACAGAAGAGGCAGTAGCAGCAGATGTTGATTTGATGCTATAACTGGGGAGAATTGCAGAGGGGGAGGAGCATGAGAAAAGGAGTTAAAAATGGCTATAATTGGAAGTCTGGGAGGCAAGGAGAATGGTGCTGCTATTAGGAGGAATACAGCAGTCAGGAGAAAAATGTTTCAGGGGAAATGTGTGGAATTCAGTGTTGGTTCACTACTAGAAAGCCAAATTTCCATAAAACCAGCCCAGGAGCAACATTTCTTGATGTAATAGTTTCTACCTTTTATCTTTTGGAAAATTTCAGGCCATATGACAAGTGCTGAAATATTGCCTCAAACTCATGTTAAATAAAGTATTGATATCTAAGGCAAAAATGACCATGTGCATTAACTACAAACTGTGCAAACCAGTTATCAGTTCCTATATAGATGCTCCTGGAATTATGGTGGGGTTATGTCCTGATAAAACCATCTCAAGTTGAAAAATATCATCAGTCAAAAGTACATTTAATACATCTAATCTGCTGAGCATCAGAGCTTAGCCTAGCTGACCTTAAGTGTGCTCAGAACACATATATTGCCTTCAGTTGGGCAATTTTCTTGAGTTTTATCTAAGAGAATAATCACCTTCCTCTTCTCACCAGGGGCAGGAGACATACTCAGATGGACATTTTGTAGATGAGATGGGATACACAAACACAGAAGAATATATTAAAAAAACACACACACACAACACAAAAATGCTGGCAGCACAGTACACTGCGGAGTATGGTTATTTACCCTCATGGTTGCAAGGCTGACTGGGAGCTGCTACTACCCGTGACTCCCTGCTGCTACACACCTCATGTTACTAGCCCAGAAAAAGGTCAAAATTCAAAATCTGAACTATGGTTTCTACTGAATGAGTATTGCCTTTGCACCATTGTACAGTTGAACTATGCTAAGTAGGGAACATTGTACTCTTTCTGGTCTTGGCTTATGGATAGTCTAAATAATAACATGGGATTATTTATGATGTTATTTATGATGATAGGTTGGCACTTTTCAGCAAGCTGCTTTCTCAGAAAGGGACCAACAGATACAGGGTTTTCTCAAAACACCTAATTTTCATTTCTTCCTTCTTTCAGTTAGTGGGTAAAATTAGGGACTAGTGGACCACATGTATAGATTTAATGACCCCACATGCTTTTGGGATGAATCATGGGGGCCTCCTCTATGTGCTTCCTCATTACTTCATTTCCAACTCCATTTCTGTCTCCACTATAATTGCAGCACTGGGTGAGACGCTGCTCGAGGAGGAATTAACTGTGGTGGTTTGGCAGCAGAAGGATAGAGAGGAAATAACATGGAGCAAGAGGTTTGTGTGAAACATGTAGCCTTGTGGCTTTCTGCCCAACCAAGGCAGCTTCCACTACAGTTTCCCGCCCTCCTAGGGCTTTCAAGGCATTGAGTGCAAGGCAGAGGTAAGTCTACATGAGGCTTTTACCCCAAACATGATTATCTGGTTATGCAGAGGCACTTTAAGCACACACACATTCGCAGAGCTATTACCCTAAGATCTCAGGGGAAACTTAAAACTACACATATGTTTCAGAAAACAGTAAATACAAAGTAAGAAGAGGACTTGATTTGAGTGGTCTGATGGTTTGGTGGAGAAAAGAATGCAAATAGTAGGGTAAAGGTAACAATAGGAAAAGAACAGAGCTCAATTCTATTAGAAGCAAGAGCTTTTTTAAAAATGTCTTTTTTTATTTGTGACTGATACCTCCCAAAATCAAAATGTGTCCCTCATTAGGACTTTGCAGTGGGTAAACTAGTATACAGAACATAGGAGACTAAATAAATGAAAGTGTATGGGCTTAAAGTGCTAAAAGCCAATTACTTAAGATCAATTGTTAGAAAACAATTGAATGTATAGGCAAGTTTAAAAAAACACACACATATTGAGGAGCATGGATAGCATTGATCTATGAACTAGAATGTATTTCACAGCTTTACTAGTTCAATCCCACATTCTACATTGGAATCACTAATATATTAGCTTGGAACTGGGTGGCTGGTATGTGCCCCAACATGCTCAGAAATGGGGAGCTCACTATAGCCACATAGAGCCTAATTCTTCATATCCATAAATATGTTTCAGACTTATGAACTTTAAATCATGTGCTTTCTCAGATGTGTGTCTCCAGGCTGATTGACCCTCTTCACAGAGGGCATTCACTTATATCCAAGATCTCTATCACCATGCCCTTCCTTGTACCCTTGGTTGCTTGATTTAGAGTCGGAGACTCTTCTTTTCATGACACCTTGTCTTTGTGGAGTTGAAATAGTGCTATGACCCCAAGGCTCAGGCGCAGTGAAGGGCCTGGATAACCTGCTGCCTGGACCATTAGGTCTAGTTCCTAGGGTGAACATTTGGGTAGTGGCTGCTGCTCCCTTGTATTAGGAGAGAGCCTCAGGGGTCCAGAAGTTGGTAGAAGTTTGCACTGTCATAGCCCTTGGTCTTCTAGCCCAGTATGAGGTGTGGAAGCTGGTGCTGAAAAGCAGATCACTCATCCAGATCCATAATGTCATACTTTAGTAACATGGTAAATGATGCTATGAACAATGCTGTTTCTATCCATCCGTTACAGTCCATGTGCTCACTAAATAAGGCTGGATGTGGTATCATGGAAAGAGACAAGTGCCAAGCACCTATGCTCTCTGTGTTCTTAGGAAGTATGTACAGAGTATAAAATAATAAAATTTCACAAGTCACACTTTTCAAAATGTATTTGAAGTTAGATATATTTTAGGCTGTAAGTCAGCAAACTTTTTCTCTGAAGGAATAGATAGTAAACATATTAGACTCTTGGGACCACCCAGTATCTATTACAACTATTCAACTCGGGCTATTATAGAGTGAAAGCAACAATAGACAATACATAAATGAATGGATGGGGTTGTGTTCCAATATAGCTTTTTAAAAAAACAACAGGCAGTGGGCCAGATTTGGCCACAGGCCCTAGTTTGCCAATCACTGCCCCAGAGGGTGGACAGTTAGCATAGTGGAGAACAGTCCATGACCACCTATGATGAGGCCCTGTTCTGACCTGTTCAACATTCCTATGCATGATTCAGTTGATGGCAGAGGACACACCTGGTAAATCTGCAAGTTTCAGGAAATCGATGTTCTGTAATACATTTTGCAATGTGATTACGGTGCAGAAAGTGGCAGCTATAGCCTATTGGCAAAGAGCATTGCCTTCTGAGTTAGATGAACCTACTTAAAATTCTAGGTTTGCCACTTTCTACTTGGGGGAATTCTTCCTAACTTGCGTAAGTTATTTAGCCTCTGTACCTCTCTAAGTTTTATATTTTCCACCTATAAAATGGGCATAATTTTACTTGTGTCAAGAATTGTTGCAAGGATTAAATTATATGATGTATATAAAGTATTTAATGCAATCTCTGACACATAGTAAGCTCTCAGTGAAAGGTAATATAAAAAACCTGACTGGAGTGCTGTGACCCTAGCCAGCCAGCTATTGAAGCTTGCAGGATGAATATGGGGGTGGCACACAGTGAAGTAAACCCCAACCCTGGAATGATGAATAGCCTGGGCCTCTGGCTGGCCATGTCATCTTGGTAGGACTGCTGCCTGTTGTTCTACTTTCATCCCCTTCATCAGCATTCCTGTTGTCCGGAAACAAGGATTATTTTAATGGTACTACACTGAAAAAAAAAGTATTATAGTGTGTTATTTAGCAGAATACAAGTTTCTGTTGACCTTGTTGATTGAGCATGAATGCTAAATATTACATAATAATAAAAAGCATTTATCAAAACAGTCTTGCAAAGTAATTATTTGAATACAGGAAGTTGCATAATTTAACCCATCAGCATTCATGTTGAACGACATCATCCATAATTTGGCTATGTATGTCTTTCAACATATGGTGAAAAGAACACCCTTAGAGACCACTGATCAAGAAAAGGCTCAGCTACTGACACACTGGGAATAGATGGACTACGGGCTCCAATTTACTTCTTTCTGCAAATTCCTCAGCATCTCTTCTATTGCACTCTACCTCCTAGCCAGCTTATACGCCAAGGATGCTGCTCACTTCCTCATCAACATAGCCTCATTGCTCAGCATATTGCTGCCCAAGTTGATCCAATTTCAAGGGGTTCGTCTCTTTGGCATCAATACATACTGAGGGATGGGGCTGGGGATGGTGTTGAAACAAAATGTCTTTCCCTTTTCCATACTGTCTTCTATATCTTGAAAGCCTGAGAACTATATAATTGCTCCCAAATTTCAAGAAGAAAACTGGTTAGAAATGTGGCTCCCTGGGCCTAGCCCTGTCAGGAGCAGGCTTCTATGAATCAGAAAAGGCAGGTGAGGTAAGGGATAAACCACAGCAAGAGGCCATGTTTGGTGATTTTTTCTATATCTTCCATCCCCATTAGCTTCCAGTTCTGTTTTGCTGTGTATTTTCCTTATAACAAAGGTAATTTTTTTTTCCCAAAGAAAAAGTAAAAGAAAAAGAAAAACTTCACTGAATCAAGAACAAAAACAAAGGAAGCCATCTGGTTTGGAAGAGAAATACATAAGCTGATTCATCACACAGGGCAGACTTCCCAGATTACTACTGCAGGTTGTTAGAGACTTGTTATCAAGTGTAGATTATGACTTTGGATAGAACAGTGCAGAGAGGTGATTCCCTCTTTAATGAGGCATTTATGGAAAGTTACAAAGGAGGACATCTGAATGAGAAATTAAACAGTATTTAGCCCTTCAGATAGGCAGATGAATTAGAGGACGAGGTCTCAAACAAAGAGTAAGAATACTCTGGTAGATCACAGATCTTTATCCAGAAGATATTTGAGCTGGATCTATAACCACTTCCTCTTACTAGTATCTCTTTGGTTGAATTTGATTCCTATTGTAGAGAAGGGGAGAGAGTAGTGATATTATTACACCTTGTCTCTTGCTACGTAGGGATTTTGCTGTTAATGTAAATCCCACATTTATGTACAAGATTGTCTCCATGCTAGACTAGAAGATATTTCATATGATGAACTAGGTCTTACTTAGTTTTTTGCCCTAGCCTAGTAATAAAAGGTTTTTAAAAGTATGAGTGTCATACTTGAAATAATAGATTAGCTAAGAAAAGGTATATAATAGCCCATGGGATAGAGTAAATATTAAAAGGACTGTGGTCTAGTCAGCAGAGGTTTTTATATGTTCATTACAAAAGAGAAACTATTTTAAAACTACCTAGTACTCATATTTATAAAATAGAGAAAGAATATTAAAATAAAATGAAAAATGAGGAAATAGAAATGAGTAAAAATAATAAAGGTAAAGATTAGGGCAATAAACAAATCATCTAAAACCTGATTCATTTTAAGACAAAACAAGGAAGATAAAGCTATTTTTACTACAAATAGCAGAATATTATTAGTCACTTATATCACTAATATTACACAGAAGTAGGTAAAATTAGGAATGAGGAAAAGGTAAAACCACAGTTTGAGAAGAATTTAAAATAATAACAAAAGAATACCACATTTAATTTTGTGTGAAAATATTTGACATCTGAGAGGAAACAGATGATTTCTTGGTAAAATACAAAATTTAAATACTAATACAGAAAGAAGAAAAGTTGATAAGACATATTTTCATAGAATGTATTAGAAAAATGAGTAAAGATGTACCAAAAGTGCATCCAAATCCATATCATTACTTTCTTATTTGTAAGCAACTAGGATTTTTTAATGTCCTTTAAACTATTAGAAAAACGAGCATGAGCGTCATGAGTAAGAAGAGACTCAGACACTTCCTTTAATACATGTATTACTAGTAAGAACTGAAGAACTTGTAGCTCCTCTTGTCTTTCTCACCCACTTCTTCTATTTTTCCACTCCCCTGAGCTGTGGTATAGAGACAAGCTCCTAAATCTCTCCCACCTGCAACTCTATAAGGCTAAAGGAAAGCTGTGCAGTTGGAGACATGGAGAAGCCTTGGCTCTTCCATTAAATGAAGCTGATTGCCCTAATAGGAAGAACACAGGACCTGCAAACAGCCTGGTTTAAAGCACTCACCATTGCTGTTTCCATTACATGTTAACTCTTTTGAATCTTAGATTTTCTCTGTAATATGGGGATGATAGGGTTGTAATAAAGACTAATGGACAATGTAATAAAGACTAGCAGACAATGCTGATTACCTACCTAACAACAACTTACCCCCTTCTTCCATTCTAGTTAGAACTAGTTTTATTTATGTATCAACTCTCTTCTGAAAAGTCATGTGATTCAGGGAAGGTGATCTTCAGATTCAATAGATGTGAGCGATTGGTAACCCCACTCCTCCCTCCCCCCCCCCCCCTCCCCGCCCCCCCCCCCCCCCCCCCCGCCGTGAGCTAAAGCTTTAGGCACAAGTTAACCCAATTCAGGCCCCATAGCTAACATGTAGTGGGATTTACTATGATCCAGATGCTGTTATAATTCATCATCCTATGATGTAAATATTATTATTAACTTCAGTTTATAAACGAGGAAACTAATGAACAGAGAGGTTAAGTAACTGGTCCAAAGAAGCACAGCTAATAAGTGATAAAGCTGGATTCAAACTCAGGAGTCTGGCCCCATAGTCTGTGCTCCTAACCATTAAAGTAATGGTGCCTCTTTTATAAGTGAAGATCCTCTAGGCCCAGGGAAACTTTTCTTTCTTACTTTTTTTTTAATGGAAAGAAAAAGCTCTATGTTGTTGAGTCTACATCTAAAACCTGGTGCAGCTTTAGTTATCTTGTTACCATGAAAGGAACTAAGGTGAAATGTGGAAGACAGCAAAACAGAGAGATTGAAAGAACTTGGTTTTTAAAAATGACACTTAGCTCCTGAGCCAAACAACCCTAGAGTTGTGTTATTGTGGATTTGTGTGTGCATGCTTGTGTGTGTGTCTGCATGTGTGTTATTGGGACACTGCATAATTATCTAAATTATGCAACACATATAATTTTATAAATATAAAATCAAAATGGAATTGGCATTTTTTCATCTTCCGTAATTTCTAATAAAAATTAAATTATGCTTGGGTTTCACATGGACTGAGGGCTAGCTGAATAGGTAAATTTTTTCTCAGTGACTTTAGCTTTCTGGTTTGACTCTTGTTTCTGCTCAGGAAACTACTACTGTCTTTGTATTTTTTCCTCTTACCCCAGGATACAAACCAGTACCTAGGAGAGACCTTAAAAATCACACACAGATTATAAATGGTTGCAAAGAGGCTGAAAGAGTTCCCTAACTCAGGGCAAAGTCAGTAGGTATCATAACCCTTTCCAAAATAAATGAAGCACAAACAGTGGAATTTTCGGCATCAGCCAGTGGGTGAAGTTGGTGTTATTTTGGGCAGTGGGTGATCCAGGCGCTCCTGAAATCATATCTTGTAGGAGGTTGTATGTTTTTTCAGCATGCCAGGCCAGCTCTGCTTGCTGCTTCTACACACTCTCCTCACACCTTTATCTGCCTGGACATGCAGCTCAAAAGGCAGAGAGAGTGGAGGAGAGGGCATTCAACATGTGGTTTTGTGCCTCATTTTGTTTTTGTCTTGCTTTTCCTATATCTCTCCTCTCTCTCATTAGTTATCTCTCTCCCTCTCTTTCTTATCTATCCTATCTGTCTGTCCGTCTGTCTCAGTCTCTGTCTTCCTCTTTCCTTTTCTCCTCTTTCTCTTTGCCTTTCTTTTGTAGGTGTTTTAATGAAATCATGTTCTGGATTTTCTACAAAACTGTCTGGGGGGCACTTCAAAGAATACATCTCCCATCTCCTTGTTTTGATTACTTCGAGTAGGCATACACAGCTGCCTGCCCCCCTGCTTTTTTTTTTTTTTTTTTTTTTTTTTTTAGTAAACCACAATCTACTTGGCAAATCACTGCTTTTCATTTTGCTGGCTGGAGGGAGAAAGGATGAGATAGGCGGGATGAGAATGTGGAGGGGGGATGGGGAGATAATGACAGATTTGATGATAATTAATATTTTCTGTCTTTGAATAGTGAAAGTCTCATCCAAGTCCCCCAGCCAAGCTCAAGTTAAACTCTTGGTGTGTGGGTTTAAGTGCTCTGCAACCTGGCATGCTGGGGCTGGTTTAGAGGGAGTGATCCTATATATGTGGAATTCTGTGGTTCTCTTTTATTATTATTACTGAGTAAACCATGCATATCTAAAAAGGAAACTTTAAGTCAACCCACTCTCAAGGTGAATTAATGTATTCGGTCTGAGTTACCTTGCTCATAATTTAAATTATCAGAAGGTTTATGTATTAATTATTAAAGGTTTTGGAGTTCCTCGACCATTCATTTTCATTTCTCTATCATACCTCACTTATTTGTGCCTCATGTTTGTGCTTATCTTTTAATGTAATGGGACAAATTAATCTAATGGACTGGTAATAATCTTTCAGATCCATTAAATAGGTATTCAGCTTCCTTCAGAATTTAGGACTGGGAACGTCTCCAAGGTAATTTCCTGGTTTTATTCTGTTGTTTTTCTTCAAAATAGCCAATTAATAATTTACTTTATAGCAATAATGGAAATAAATAAACAAAATAAGAATTTTTAATAATATGATTTGTTGGAAATTTTGATGCTATAAAATTAGAGTACTTTATATTTTTTAACGAATGTGTTTTAATAGAGTAACTGAATGCAGTTAGAGGAGACTGACCATGAAACTGGTATCTTTAACCATTTTCTTAACAATAATTTTGGATAGAGTCATGGAAGCCTAGAGAGAAGGTGTTTTCATGACAGGGAATGGTCAGCGGCTACCAGTCAAGCACTCATTTCACAAATGTTTGTTAAACTGAGTGAGACATGGGAACTTCACACTCATTGTTTCATTTAATCCTTATGAGAATCCTGGGAAGTAAAAATTATTTTTTTCTTTTAAAGAA
The DNA here is from genome assembly GCF_951640355.1 of Cnephaeus nilssonii. Classification (NCBI taxonomy): domain Eukaryota; kingdom Metazoa; phylum Chordata; class Mammalia; order Chiroptera; family Vespertilionidae; genus Cnephaeus; species Cnephaeus nilssonii. Next base: position 46,586,024 of record NC_137074.1, read on the forward strand.
ACAAAAAGTAAGGCATGAGGAGATGAAATTATTTGTCCAGATCACATAGTAAATTTAGTAAGTTGCAGAGCCAAGATCCAAAGCTAAACCTTGAGTTACATAAAGCAAAGATATGGACCAAGGGATTAACACTTTAAATTTACTTTGCTATTTTCATGTTTGCAACAAACAGGAGATTGAACACTTCCCTACTTCTATAATCAGAATTGTATTAAAAGCCAGGGCAGACCAATGATATTTAACAAAATATGGATGCACAGATATTATAAGGACAGGCATCTGTGTAGTCCCACTCATGTTCCCTAACTCTTGGTCAATGTTTCTCCATTAACTTCTGGAGGACAGCTTCCGGCCTGTTACCCAACCCCAAATTTTCTTTCTCTTTTAAGTTCCTCACTTTTTCTTAAGATGATCTTGGTTATTTTTCTACAATACTGATTGCCACACTGTTGGAAGAAGACAGGTGCTGCAAGCAGCTTGGAAAGTTTTGTGCACTTTGTCTTATGAATTTTTCTTTTCAAGATCTGCCAGACCTGTGAAAGGTGGACCCGCAGTGCTGAGTGCTGCAGGGTTCCATTTAATGATAGTGTGAAAGCCTTTCTGTGTCATAGAGGGAAGGACCCTTTGACAACATCAGCCCAAAGTGTTCTTGGAATATCATACACATCAGAAGGACATTCAGTGCTCCAAGTACATGAAGAAATATTCGATTGCATAGAGTCAAATAGATTTATTACTCATGCACTTCCAGAATGCTTTAGACTAATGTGCATTGAGAACGTCTAAAAGAAAGTGTTTCCCAAAGTTCTAGATTACAATATGCATATACAAATGTGATTACGGATCTTAATTTGGTCTAAAAATCTTATTTCTTATAAAGGGAAACTCAACTCTAACTCATTTTTTTCATTTCTGGACGAATTTAACTTTTTAAAAAATTTAATGTTTTTATTGTTGACAGTATAACAGATATAAATTACCCCTCTGCCCAGCCTTTATATCCCCCAGGCCTAGCCCATGGACACACTATTGTCTGTGTCCATGGGCTATGCATGTAAGCATGTAAGTTCTTTGGTTTATCTCTTCTCATTCCCCACCCCTGAGATATGTCAGTCTGTTCCATGCCTCCATGCCTAGGGATTTATTTTTTATAAATTAATTTTATTCATTAGATACCACAAATAACTGAGATTATATGATATTTGTCTTTCTATGATTGGCTTATTTCGCTTAGCATAATAATCTCTAGTTCCATCCATGTTGTCTCAAAGGGTAAGAGATCCTTCTTTTCTACAACTGCACAGTATTCCATTTTGTAAATGTACCACTGTTTTTTATCCACTCATCTACTGATGGGCTCTTGGGCTATTTCCAAATCTTAGCTATTGTAAATAATGCTGCTATGAACATAGGGGTACATTATTAATTGCTATCTTCTTTGACTCTAATAGCATTTGTTGTCTAACTTTGTGTACTAATACCATTGTAAACACTTTGCTCCTAACACAAGGCTATCTACACAGTCAGGGCACAATGAATCTATGGTGAATAGATATGTCACTGAATACTAGATCTCAGAACTCTCTGTGTCAGAGGATAGGGTTTTTCTAACTTAACGAAAAAAAAATCAATTTGTTTGCATATTTTTCTAGATTTCAAATAAAATTACTATTTATTATTTTTCTATACATGTCCCAACTACTTAAGATTCTCTGAAAAGAACAAGACAATACTTTGCTGAAAGTTGTTAAAATGCTTGTTTTAGTAGTAATCTGAAAATGTTGTTGTGATAATAGACCACCATGAACAGGAATGAGAGGGAAAGTGGAAGCCAGTAGATGGGATGAGAAAGGAAACAAGAAATACCTTAGAGTCCCTGCCAGTTCAAAGGGCAATGATTTTTCTGGAGAAGTGTTTCTAATAGCTGAGTACTTTACTCTGGTTGCTGTTGATTTTTGAAGAGGAATTAGTCAGAGCTGCTGCTGGTACTGCTTGACTGTTCTAAGTGCTGAAAGCATCACAATATCTATCATTACAAATGTTATTTTGATTGAAGATGCTCAGTTGATGTTGCCCAGGAAAACCATTGGGCTTTTGTAATGACTGCTTAAATATCAGCATTTTCAATAAGGATTCAATTCTTGAAGCATAAATATAACTCAAATGTGTTTATCTTTGATATTTCCCCCCACCCTCAATTTATGGTATAATTTTTAAAGGGGAAAGTTTTTCAGGTGGGAGTGTGGGAGAAAATTTAGAGAAATGGAGTCCACAATGATGAAATATGACTTTATCACCCAACTATGGAATCATGTAAATTCGCATTTTTATTTTTTAACAAAAAGTTTATATCAGAAACAGTGTCAAAGGGGTGGGAAGAAAGAGAGAGAGAGAGAGAGAGAGAGAGAGAGAGAGAGAGAGAAAGAGAGAGAGAGAGAGAGGAGACAGAGAGATATCTCTGGGTGTGTGTGCATATGTGTGTACTCACTAAAAGTTCAGCTAAATAAAATTAAGTTTCAAAATTTTTAAATTTGGACCAATAATGTATCCGCTTCCCTTTTAAAACGAGTAAAATATTATATGTAAGGAGCAGACCCTGCTATTTGTGATAAACTGAGTCAGCAAAGCCTATATATTCTGGTTAATTCTTTCAGGAATCTGTAGTGACATTGCAGCTGGAAGTCAGAGCAAAACTCCAAAGGTCAACATGTAGTGCAAAAGAAAAGAAATGACTAGTATACCATACAGGACTAACATAAAAAGTTATATATATTCACCATATCATTTTGGGATGATTTCCTTATTTTTTAGAAGGGGGAAACCCACTCAATGTCACGATCATAAATCCCAAGTAACAGACACAGCATCAGCTGTATAAAGGAACTTGGGACTCTGTACTCCACCTCTTTTTTCCTCCACCAACCTTGAACTTTTCTTCATTGTCCCCTTCTGTCTTTCTTGTCTCTTACCACCTCAGCCAAGTTGAGGATCCTTGTAGGCCTAACTTGGGCAGAGGAAAACATTTCAAGCCAACCTTCACTTTCATAAATCCTGAGTAGAGACTTCATTATCATACAGAAGCAAATTCACCTTCACAAGGGCAGTGTGCTGTGGAAAGGAAAGAATTACTCAGCTGTTACTGCGTCTATCCTCTAGCCTCTGATTTGTGTGCCTAATACCTTAAGTTGGGAAAATAAGCAGCTTAAGATGGTTTTGCACTAGAATCCAACATGTTAAGAGGTGGCTGAGTTTATGAGTGCTTAGGCCTGTGGGTGAGCATTTATTTTCCAAATCCAAGCATTTATGGAAAATTCTATCCTGTGTCACTCAGCAATGTGCAGGGAAAGTCTAAGACTGAAAATCTAGGCTGAAGATAGCTGATTGGACCCGTAGCAAGTCTGGGGGCTCATGACGGGAAACACTCCACACCTGCATTTCTTCCCTTTGGCTGTCGCCACCTGTATACCCCACAGGCATCTCAAACTCAACCTGTCATCTTCCTCCTATCTCCTGTTCCCCAACAAACCTGCTTCTCTTCTGCATGCCTTTATTTATGAGGATGGCCTTTTTGTCCTCATAATTATTCAGGCTTGAAGATTCTGTCATTTTTGTCTCCTTCTTCTTATTCAAACCACCCTACCCCCCCCCCCCCCGAATCTAATCAGGTTGTTAAATTCTGTCAAGTTTTTTTAAAAATATGTTCTTATTGATTTCAGAGAGAGGAAGGGAAAGGGAGCGATAGAAACATCAATGATGAGAGAGAGAATCATCTATCGGCTTCCCCCTGCATACCCCCATACTGGGGATGGAGCCCACAATGCTTGACCAGGAATTGAAACCATCAACTCCTGGTTCATGGGTTGATGCTCAACCACTGAGCATACTGGCCAGGTCTATCAAGTCTATTTTTGCCACATTTCTCACTAACCCTTTCCATTTCTACTGTTGTGTTTACTTTGTTTTTTTTTAATACCTCTCACTTCAATGATTATGATGGTTTCCTGAAATTTGCATAAATGTAGTGGTTAAGAGTATGGACTATCCAGACCTTCTATGTTGGTTTAAGGTCACGTTCAGCCACTTAGTGACTGTATAATCTTTGGAATGTCTCTTATATTCTCTTTCCTTTGTTTGTTTGTTTTTTAAATGTATAAAATGAAGATGATGATCATCTCAGCAGGTCCTCAAATACTGCCATTTTGTGTAATGTCATTTCATTATAACATTGATGAGGTGCCTTAGGAACTTAACTCTTGTTTATGTCAATTAGCCTATGGTAAAATTAGGTTCATTACACCTTGTCTTACTTAAAGTTGCAGAACCTATTGACAATGTTAAGTGAATACTTACTGTACTTTCATAGGATTGTGAGGATTGAGACTATTTAGTATCTAATAAAACCCTAAATAAATATTAAGTACTATGAGATTACTAGATCTTACTGCCTCCAGTGTTCACCAGTCCTCAGATCTATTCAATGTAACACTGTAAGATTATCTTAAAATACCATTCTGATCAATTCATCTCTCTGTTCAAAATTTCATTAGTGATGCCCCATTATCACCTTGTCTTTCATGAATTGGATTATAGAAGAGGTTTGAGATGAAGCCACTTTGGAGAACCTTTGCAGATGTCTTTTGAGTTCCAGAGGATGAAACTAAGTCAGATAAACGCCCTCTTAAAATAGAGAGCACATGTGCCAATCTTGGGCTATCTGAGGAGTTAACTGGATGAATCTGAGGAATTTTTCTCCGATTGTGTGACTGGACACCAAGACAGTTGTATTTTAGTTGGAAAACCCCTAAGTAGTCCCAGTTTTAGACCAAGATCTAAAAATTTTGTGAACTTAGGCAAATTGATTTTCTAGGTCATAGTTCCTTCATCCAACAAAATAGAAATCATAATGGGAATATACTAGTATGAGTCAAATGAGATGATTGGTTTATATGTAAAAACACTTTGTAAATTTTTGTGGAGTTTCCTTATCTGTGAAATTGAGGTAATATACCCTGCATAAGGTTATTCTGGGGATTATATAAAAAATATATGCCAATAATTTACAAAGTGTTTGAAAATATGATGCCAAAGGAAATAAGTATTTGGCATCATCATCATCATTATTACTATTCATATTCTACACCTATAAAAGGTATGACTTTATTATGGTAGCATTTTCATTATGATTTTGCAACCCTAACTTATTGTTAGGGTTGCAAAGGGAGAGAAGGATTGAGAGAAGGATTTACTAATCCCTATTCATGATTCCTTTAACCCCTTGGAAAAATCTTCATCTCAGAAATTGAGTCCTTAATTATAAGAAATTTTGAAAATTATATTTTGTTGGCATAGTGCTTTGTTTATTTTAAAGGGGGTTGATAAATATGTATATCATTAGTCCTGGATAAAACCCTGATAATTAAGCAGAATCAGAATGATAAACATGAATTGGGAGGTAGACACATTGAAGCCATGGTTTTAGGCTGTGGTCACAAAATAAGCTTACAATGGATACGGTGGATCCATCTGGCTGCTACTGTAGAGACCTCCCAGACCTCTGGTTATGCCTCTGCTATTCCATGGCTGCCATTCCAGGTGAGCTTCTGGAAGGCAGATATTAAAAGAACACAGATGGCTTCTAATTCTCCAGACACCAAACAGTGTTCAAACACATAGTAGACCTTGATGACTACTTCTCAAGTTCATGTTTTAAAATATCTTTCCTGCTTTTTTTTCTTCATAATTCTGAATATAACAAGGAGATGTAATTTGTCCGAAAGTTTTCTGCAGCATCAGTGTAGGAGCTTCAAAAAGGGAGTTAAACTTCTGTAATTGCAGGATTTGCAACAGAATATTAAGGGTGATTATCTCTGGGTGGTGGTATTAGATGTAATTTTCCTTATTTGGGGCTTTTTCTGCTTCTCTATACTTGCCACCAGTTTTCCTCTCATTACATTTTATGTAAAAACTAGAGACCCGATGAACAAAAATTCGTGCAAGAGTAGGCCTTCCTTCCCCCGGCTGCTGGCACAGGCTTCCCTCTGGCACCTGGGACCTGGGCTTCCCTCCTCTGGCCACCCGCAGGCACCTGGGACCCAGACTGGCTTCCCTCGGGCCCCGGCTTTGTCAGGAAGGACATCCGGAATGATGTCCAGAAGACATCTGGTCTAATTAGCATATTACCCTTTTATTATTATAGATAGCGATTATATTAGACTGACAACAGTGCCGCAGTTTGGAGCTGGTATATTTCTCCTCCATTTGCTTCTTGAAAATGTCCTTCACCTACCTGATTCTCTATAAAATAGGGATAATAAATAATAATAATAATAATAATAACACATCTTATAGGATTGTAGAGGGATTAAAAGAAAATACATAATATCAATATCCTGGCATATGTTAGGTGATCAATTACTCTATGTCTGCCACCACCCTTATTCTTCTTCCCTATTCTTCAAACATATAATGGTTTCAGGGCTAGAAAAATTTTTTGTCATAACTCTACATTTTATGTAGAACTAAACATACATATTGAAAAAACAACTAAGCAAAAGCTTTATGGTGACAAGTTATTCCAAATCTCAGTTCTTTCTTACATGTATTTGGTGATAGGTTCTTATAAGATAATATCAATGTGCAGGGAAGCAGGGGCCAGATTCTCAGAGAAAGAAGGTTGGAAAGCACTATTTGCAAAGACATCCTTAGATGTGAAGAGGTGGATGAGAGTGGCCTCTGCAGGGTGGAGGACTGCCTGTCTTCTGGGACAGGCCAGGATTTAGGCATTCCAGGTCATACATCTGCTTGTTTTGGCCCTTATGCAGATCACTCCATCTAATAGGAACCTGTAACCTCTATTTTAGAGCTTGGGCTCAGTTTAGGGAGCTCTCTAATTGGTTTATGGCATTCATTAAGGATTTATTTTCTTTAAAGTTGGGGACTTAAAGCCAGATTTTGAGGAGAGAGTCAATGCCACCCAGTCAGAACAACAAGACCACTGTTGCTCTGAGTCTGTATATCCTTCTGAATTCTGCTCGACTATGCCAAGGGTCATTGTAGGTTCCTTCTTGAACCTTGCTTGCTATACTAACTGTTGGGTCTGAGCCTCTCTGCCAGGGGCTGGACCTTCTTGGATGCCCAGTCTTAGATGGAGAAGCCATGAACATGGGTGTATAAGAATGAGTCTGTATTATAGAAACCAGTAGCCATATAGCCATCAGACAAAACAGTTCTTCACAGCAAAGTTCTATACAGGCAGCCACACACCGACTGGTGAACAAATACATCTTTCCCACAAAAGCAGCATTAGTCTCTGTACCCACAGCTATTATCTGTGCAGCCACACGCTGCCCCTAGACTCACCACCTCACATAGTAGCGGCACCTGAACTCTCTGCCTCGGCAGCTTCCCCAATCTCTCCAGCCTTTCCTGGACACATAGTAGCTACATCCTCTGAGCCTGCCTTTTCTCCCCAGCCTCTCTCCTGTCTCCAGTATACTGGCTGGTTAACAACATATATTATACCACTTAGACAAAAGAGGACTCTAGCCAACAGTGACATCATATTTGGGTTATAGAAGGGCACAGTGTAAGGTGAGATTTCTGTGGCCTTGCAGCTGTGCATAGTGCTTGGGCACCCTGATTAAAATTCCCATGTTCAGAGTGGCCTTGGCTATCTGGTGTACTATCAACAAGGCCTCCACACTCTAGCCTTGGCTATCTGGCAACTCTGGCATGGTTCCCACACACCCCTATCTGTTTTGTTATTCCCCAGGTTATAAATGAGGGGACATTGGCCTCCTCTGGCAATGTCCTTTGCTTGGCTCTCAGTGTCTACAGAGTTGGAGGCCTTGTCTGTTTGGATGGTATGCCCTCCACTTCCACCTCCACCTTCACATACTTCTAAGGGCACTGGAGGCAATGACCCTGTGGGAGCCAGCCACTTTCTTCTTTCCTCCTGCTCTGGGGTGTGGACAATTAAAGAGTTCATTCACTCCTGGAGAGGGTTTGCTAGAGGGGAGGTGGGGAAAAATGTGGCAGGAAGAGGAACAAAGAAACATCCAGGATGGTTTGCTATGCCTCAGACTCCTCAAACTCAGCAAGTCCAGGAATAAGCTCATCTCCCTCCCAGACCTACATAGACTGCTCTGGTTAAGGGAATTCCGGTCTTCTCACTCACTGAGGATACAAACCTCAGGATACAAACCTCAGGACTAGAATAGTTGAGAGAAGGATTTACTAAACAAGAATTTACTAAACAGTTTTTCAAGGATGTTTACAACTTGAGGTCAAGGTACTATTGTCTTTGATTCTGAAGTCTACCTCATTCTCCATATAGAGGCTCTTCACTAGTCTCCCTTATTTTATACTTTCCCAAATCCATCCTGCCCTTCAAGTTCTGATCACTTAAGCTTCTTAATTCAAAGCTGTAGTCAAGTCCATATTTCTCCTCTTATTAAAAGTTTTCCTCAGCCCCCAATTGTTTATAGGATAATCCCTTATAGGATAAGGATAAACTCTTTAGCCTAGTTTTCAATATCTTCTATTACTTGACCCCAATCTACTTATTGAGGAAGTCAACCTTTTTGCTGACTTCTTCCTTGTGTAGTAGGCTTAAGTCACACAGAAACATTCAGCATTTTCTGTACAATTCTTTATAATTTTTTATGGAACTACTATATGAAGTTATAAGAATAAAAAGGTGGCTGGATATCTAATACATGTCTCTTTACCAGTTTAACCTTCCTACCAGATGATTCTGTGCCTGGGGGACTGACTGCTGGTTTTGAAGACTGGAGTTTAAGTTTTTAGACAATGAGCAAAGTAAAGCAGACTTAAAATCCAGTATTTAGATACTGTGCTACCTCTGCAGTGATATTTAAGATATTATAGGTGAGGGAAAAAAGAAAAAGAAAAACCAAGTTCTTTCTTAGAACCAGTTCTAAATTATGTAATAATCATATTGATCGCATAATATCACCATATATGATAGTAAAATTTGTTCTTGGAGCCCACTTTGCTTCTTTGGGGTAAGAGAATGAACAAAGGCATAATTAGAATGATAAGCTACCATGATTGAAATACTCGTACCCTACAAAACTTTTGTAAGGAGTTTGGCTGGGAAAAACATACTACTAGCCTCTAAATCCTTTGGAGACATGAGAGTGGACTGTGTATCACAGAAAGGAATATATAGGCCTTGAGGTCAACCAAACCAAAGAGAATACTTCACTACTGTTAAATAGGCTCTTTGAATAGTTTGGTTTCCATTTCCTCATAAATATAGAAAATGATATCTGCTTTGGAAGCTTGCTATATGATATAGATATTTAGATAATGCATACAAAGTATCTATTAATACATAGCAGCTACATTTTTTATCATACTGGGCCATAAATTATCAGAGAGAGTTTGCTATATGCAAACTGTGTGCTTCCATGCATATATGAATGCTCCCTTTTCTAGGCCACCTCCAATCACTCAACACACACACACACACACACACACACACACACACACACACGGAGAGGTGGGGAAAAATGTGTTCCTCATTCTAGAGTGGAAAGGAACTAGTTAAAGACTTTAAGCTCAAGGATAATATTCAGTATCTACCTCATTTAGGATGAGATATAGAGGCACTCCAATACTTTCCCACACTCAGATGCATGCCTTTGTATTATGTCCTTCTATTTGGAATAACCTTACTTTTAATCTTTGAATGTGCACTTCTTATTATACTTTTATGTTCCAATTGCCACTTCTTTCAGGATTCACTGATCCTTGAGTCAGAAATGGAGTCTCCCTCTCTGTAATTATAGCTTCTCTTTTTGTGGTTTTCTCCTACTACTTTTTTTGAACACTTATTATTTCCTGGTAGAATTTGAAATACAGAGGAATTTCTTCTCACTCTCTATAGAAATGTATGGTGATATGGTAGAAGGAGACTGAAGTTGTACCCAAAGCATCTTCAGAGGATTGTATATAAGTACAAATTTTAATTATAATGATCAAAAGTTCCCAAGGGTGAACACTGCTGTACTAAGCATGGTACAGGATTAATTAAAGACCATGTTCAAAATCTAGCTCTTACAGCCTTTTGGATAATCTTATAACGCAAATAGAATTAATTTTGCCAGACACAGAAGTGTTCTGCCACCTCTTAATTATGTTGTGGAAAGATAATTTATTTGGTTTTATTTTTAGACTAGAGGCCTGGTGCACGAAATTTGTGCATGGAGTGGGGAGTCCCTCAGCTCGGCCTGCACCCTTTCCAATCAGGGACATCCCTCTCGAAATCTGGGACTTCTGGTTCCTAACTGCTCACCTGCCTGCCTGCCTGATCACCCCTAACTGCTCTCCCCTAACCACCTCTGCCTTGGCCCCCGCCACTTTGGCTTTGTCCAGAAGGATGTCCAGAAGACATTCAGTCTAATTAGCATATTACCCTTTTATTAGTATAGATTATATATATGCATATATATATATGCATATATATATATATATATATATATATATTTTTAAAAATTTTTTTTGCATAAGCAATTTCTTAAGCTTTGGTCAGGATAGGAGATTATCTATCTATCTATCTATCTATCTATTATCTATTTATCCATTCATTTATTTATTATATGCTTGGGCTCTCTCTCCCTTGACTCAGAAACTATTTCTAAAATGGACACATTTTAAGATGAGCTGGTAATTTAATGCCTGTCTTACCAGGATATAACACATTTAATTGTTTTTGCCTTGAGCATTTAGCCTAAAAAAGGCATCAGGAGGGTGTGGTTGTTTTATTTATTTTTTATTCTCCTGCCTTATAGTTTCTGATCAAACACTTCTTTATGAAAGATCAGGTGCCAAAGGTGGAATTTAACACTTAGCTACATTTTTCATATCTTTTCTCTTCAAAAATCAATTGGAAAATCAACTCCTCACAATGTATTCAAGCAGTGAGAGGAGTGAAAAAGACTTAGAAATTAGAAACTGTATATGCAAGTAAACTCCAGGTGACTCAGCAGTGTGGTAAGTCATCAATACAACTAGTGTTTTGGGGTAAATTAGCAGATATGCATCCTCTGGAAGGAAGAAGGGTGTTTACACGGCATATTCCACAGTGATTGGGACTGCTGGAGTGTTGTTTTCTTTTCCAATGAGGACATTGGAAAACTGGAACATATTCAGAAGATGATAACCTGGCTTTTCAGGGGCTTTAACCTAGTCCATTGAGGAATGGTTGGAGAAACTAGGTGTTTGTTGTTGTTGTTTGAATAAAGAGAGAGAAAGAGATAGAAAGAGATATTCTATGATAAAAAATTATCACTGCAAACATTTGAATAATTTTAATCAAACTTAACAGTCTATATTTTCTTAATAAAAAATAAATTTTCTTGGTAACTGCTTTTTGGTAATTCAACCATATAGTAGAAAAACTGTTTGAATTGAATCCTTTGGATTTTTCCTTTAATTGTCCTGATAGAACCCTCTTTTCCTAGCTTCCTACCTCGAAGCAGGTACAAACCATTGTGCCTTCCACTCAGCAACCAAGACCCCTGTCTTAGGCTCACAATGTAGACAAGCCTGCTTTGATCCTTATCTAACTATGTCCATCCCCACAGGTGAGGATCCCTCAGGGCCAAGGCATGTGCACAACCACAGTCCATGCCCTTTTCCAGGCTACTTGTTAATAGGACCAGTGGCAGACTCATCTGATTTCTTGTTAGAAGTACAGAGTCCAGAACCTCAGGACCCACTCCACCAACTGAATCAGAATCTGATTTTAAATAATTATCCCAGGTAATTCAAATACACATAAAGTTTTGCACTGTTCTAGTCCACCCTCTGGTTACCTGAGACCCTAGACTTCTCTGTCCAAGTGGCCTTGTTTTTGCTTTCAGTCCCTGTCCTTCCAAGAGCATGCCATGATGCCAATGGACATACACTTAGGCCTGAAGGGTGACCAAGAAGTTACCATTTGGAGAGTAGACCTATAGATGGAACTTGCAGATGTGGGCTGCTTGTTCTCACTTATGTATACAAAGCTGTCCCACTAAGGAACTGAGCACTAGAACTGTGAAATAAGAGGGAGGATCCTAGGTCTCTATCTTTACTATTGCTCTGGACCTAGGTAGAAATAGAAAGCTCTGCAGTTGAAGCAAATCTTAAAAATGTAATCATAAAAGTCCAAGCTCATATGTATGCAAAACAGTACTATTGCAACATGAAGATAAATCAAAATATCCCCAAGTAAACTCTAGCTCACTTACCCCAAAGTAAATATACGGTGGAATGCAGGTAAATTAGTAGCATTTCAGGAAATGTTTGGAATATCTTAACTTTGTACATAGTTTAGTATTTCACACCAACTTCTTTCTTTGTGTCCCCCACCTCCTCACCATTCCACCAAATTTATGATTTGGCAGTTTTGGGTGAATGCAAAAGAAACTAGCAGGAATGCAAGATAATTCAGAAATTTCTTCTCTTATGATTTATTTTCAGAGCTCTGCTTTAAACCTCTGATGAGAGGCACCAGGCACTCTGCATACAGTCCTACAATAGTTCCTCTAATTAGGCATCCTTACCTCCATTTTGCAAATGAGGAAACAGACTATGAGGGTTAAAGTGCCTTCCTCAAGATCATGTAGTAAATAAAGGCACTGAGGTTTGAACCCAGGTCTGCATCCTCTAAACTCTATTGCTTCTTTCATTATATCCAAGTGCCCGAAAAATAATATGGTTTTTTGTTGTCTGAATTTTGCTTGTGATAGGTAGAATATAACCACTTTGGGCAGAGATGGAGAGGATCACTGAACATGCAATCTTGCTGAACACTGAATGCCCACACAGATTATGGCCAAGAGCGAAAATGATGTTAGTTTGTAGACTACATCTGTGTGTGGAAGTTAGATGGAAATTTTTGCTTGTCCACATAATGTATTATATGAAATACATAAATAAATTTCCCCAGAAAATGCTTTCATAAAACATAAAGAGAAAAATGTGCATCATGTTTTATCTTTTGAATTTTTTTCATTTAAAATTTTTCCAAAGTAGAGAAAGCAAAATGATCACAGTCTTAGGAGTATGACCCAAGGGGAATATTAGGAGAAAATAGCTGGGTTCTTGCTCTGTCAATCAGAGAGCCCTCTATGCCCTTTGCCTTTCTGGGCAGCTCAGGCTGTTTACCAACGAACCATAGAGAGTTGGGCTAAATGTTTGTGGTAACTGGTCTCTCTAATTGTCCATGTATGTATTTCAGACCTTCTACTCTCAGTCTCCCTTGAGAAGAAATAGAAAGAGCTGAGATTCAGAAAAATGTTTTTCTCAGAAGCTTTTTTTCTTTCTTTCTCTTTTTTAAAACTCAGTTACTCTCTGCCTGTTGAGACTTGGTTATTTGGAACGCTTAAAAATAACTTCCTTTTAAGAGAGGACATTAAAACTTGCACAAATTCTAGGCCAATATGGTTTGCCAAATATCCTAATTGATAATAGAGGGAGTTGCCTCAAAATTGTTTCCTTTGTAGTGTGACATTTTCCCTGGTAGCTTTGCAAGAGCTGCCCTCTTCTCTCTACACGTAGCTGCTTCTTGGCACTGAAGGGCCCTGATGTAGACCTGTTAGGCGAACATCTTCAGCACAATGCTTTCAGAGCAGAACTACAGACATCCTGCAGGCAAAAGTACAGCTCCACTGTCCTGGGTGTTTCTCTAAAAATCTCGTGCACACCTCAAAGTTGATCAAGGATTCCCCATCTCCCTCAAACAAACATTTTAAGAGCTCAGTTGTAAACAGTGCAATTCAGAAATGTAGACTAATGAAAATACAAATGCAGTAGCCAGATAAATCTGGTCTGAGGACTGAGTTATTTTGTTTTGTTTGACTTTATTTTTTATAGTAAAGAACCTGGGAAAATTGTTTGACCATGTACTACAAAATAGATATTGTGGGGGAAATTAATATGATTTAGACGTGAACCCTATTCTTGATCAACTCACTGTTCATTTGGTGATATATAACAAGTATACAGAATTATTTCTTGTTGGGGAAATTATCACTAATGCTGTCAGACAGGCTCAGCAAATTGAGTTGTTTGTTTGGAGCCCTGAGGAGTCATGGTTTTGAATATTGGAAGTGAATGCTAGAACTGCACATGAAAAGCCTGGAATGTCAGGCCAGGAAAGCTTCTGAGTTTTATAAGCAACTGGAAGCCACAAAGGTTTCTGAGCTCTTGGATCAGCACTATGGAGAAAGGCAGAGGGTAAATTAGTTCAGGTGAAGAGAGAGACTACAAATACAAATGTGAACTTTGGAATTGTTGTCTCTACATAGGCTCACTGGGAAACAGACAAGTGGTTGGTATAAATGTTCCTTTTCTTCCTTGTCCTGTCCATCCACAGGGTATGAGAGAATTAGGAGGGGCTATGGAACCGGAGAGACCTAAATCTTAATCCCAGCTCCACCACTTACTACTTCTTCGCTTCAGACCTTGGTTTCCTCATCTATAAAACAGAGACTATAAATCTAAGACATGTGTTTATGGTAAAGACAGGAGATAACAAATGTGGAGGTCTTAGCACACTGCTAAGATTATGATGGATTATAATACCTTAAATATATGGTTTATCGTTTCCATGTCAAAATAATACATGCTTATTACAGAAAGCAAGAATGTTTAAAACAAAAGTAATCTTATTGTATCAATATTGTATCCTAGTGTATTTCTCTCAATCCGTTTGTATGATTTCCACACAGGTTTAGTGCTAGTGTAAGTGAACTGGCAAAGAGCAATAGGCTTACTGTTACTTTTCTTCAGACAACTTTTTTCCTATTGCCAGATTTTCTTTGATATTTGTAACTGGTGCTCGATCTCTCCTTTCTCTCCCATCATTGCAGACACAGTCCTGCTCCAGACCTCTACTCTGAGCAACATCCACCAGCAATGCCGCTAAATGCCCCCTTTGTTAACCAGCCCTCAGGTCTCCTATACATTCATATTGTTTTCTATAATCCTTTTCATAATTTTCCACCCCCACTTTTTCTGCATTTTGCTTTTGGCTTAACCCTCGGTCTTTTATTCTTTAAGTTATTTATTCTTCTAGGAGAAAATAATAAAGTCAGCCACCCTCTGAGAATTTCCCATATTCATTAAGTTATCCTAAGGCTTTAGGTATAACCAGTATAATAAAACATTATTTTGGTCTTTCACCACAGACATTAATTTATTGGGATAGAAAAGGACCTTAGAGGTGATCTAATTTAACTACCTGGTTTTACTGATGAACTGCAAGAACCCAGAGATAAGTAAATGGTTCAAATTATGCATCAAGCTAGTAGCAAATGTAGCCATTGAACTCACACCTTCTCACTGTTACTCAAGAGTCTTACCATGGCACCAAATGCCCCTGGATTCTCTCTTTATGATCACTGATGATCAAGGTTTACTTAATCACTTACCTTTCCCTCAAGTAATATACCCATAGAATTTCTTGGTTACTCATGTCAGTAAACGGTTAATCTCACTGAGCCCAAGGCCCTGGAAACTTCTGGGAGGGAGCCAGGTGAGCAAAGAGAACAGATAAAGGCAGCACCTGCTGATGGGCTTGGAACAGCCTGGGGACATGGAGAGAATGTAAACACATTCTGCAAATCTTATTGTCTGACTCTGTGCCAGCGTCTTTTGGGTTCCTGTCATGGAAAATATTTTGTCTGAGGTCATTCAATGAGCAAAGGAGCATTGAATCCCTTCCAGGGTGCCAACTCAGTCCCCGCTTTTGTACAGATTAAATAAGCAAGGGACTAACATTTCATGGGCCTAGAAGGCCCACCTTTCAACAATACAGCCTGAAAGGAGACATTAAGAAAATATATTGTGCTGTTCTGAACTGCTGTCTCCCCTTCCCTGCCCGCCCTCCTCCTGCACCGCCTCCCCTCTGTTTGCTCACCCATACTTACAAGCACACGCCCTGCATTTAGAGCAAGAGTTAATGTCTGTGCTTCCTCATAAATCTTGCTTTGGGGCCTTGAGCTATGTTTTTAATTCTGTGGTGGAGCTTTGAGATTTGAGATGTGTAGAAAGGAGGGGGCCGCTGACGGAGGCAATAATGGAAGCTGCCATTTTTCCTCCAGAGAAGCCTGGGCTCTTCATTCAGTTCTTCTAATGGGTAGTTTAGTACCTCAGCCCAGTATCTGTGAAGGCCAAGAGTAGAAAGTCAAAGGGAAGGAAGTTGGCTATATTGTGCTATGAAAAAGGATGTGTGGCTTCTCTCCAAAGAAAGAAGAATGTGTGGAATGAGCAAATTAACCCAGACTGGTGACTAGCTGTCATATTTTTCTAGTTCAGCTAAAAAATACTTCAAGGAGAGGAGTCTTTCCTGATAGAAATAATTTCTTGTATTACAAAGCTTGTTATTGAAGAAAGTCTCACCTCTGTTCAACTTACAGCTCCTCTCTCTGTTAACTGCATTTATTTTTCATGATTGGTTCTTCAGCACTTCTGTGATAGTTTCTTCTGTGTAAACCTTATCTTTTCAACATGCCTTCCTATTTATTTATTTATTTATTTATTTATTTATTTATTTATTTTTGGTGAAAAAGGCAAATCGTCTTTGGGATGTTATGATGATTTAAGTAGTAATTGCTTAGGCCTTCCACCCTGCCAACAATTGTATTTGAGTAGAATTCTAAGTCGTAGTCACTAAGTAGAATATATAATTAATGTGACTAAAAGAAGAACTCTGATCTGTGAAAATTCTGGTCTTCAGTTTATATATCTATAAAATGAAAGAATTGGAAACACACCTCTAAGGGGCCTTCCAACTTGTCCATGACAAGAATCCAAAAGAGGCTGGCAGAGAGTCATACATTAAGATTTGCAGAATGTGTTTATATTCTCTCCATGTCCCTAGGCTGTTCCAAACCCATCAGAAGCCTAGGATACTAAAAATATCTATTATAAACCCCCTTCTTCCATCAAGTTCTGATTTGTCTTTATAGACCCCTTCCTCTACTTCTATAACATTCTGTGAGATTTGGATGTTTACTGAAAGTGAAGAGTAAGAAGTGGGAATGGAGGCCAAATACAGTTGGTTTCCTTGCGTTTAGAAAGTGGGAACAAATAGGTTATAATTGGAAGAGAGTGAAATGTTCAACCTCTCTGACTCCATCTTGTTCAAACCTGCTTTACTCCCATGGCCTTCAGGTAAATAACTTCTTGCATGAAGAACTGCTAATCATTGGGGGGACTGTGCTTGCTGCTTGAGTTTTACAAAAATAACCCCTTACCAGAAAGTGTCTCTCCCAAGGAGATAAAGGAAATATGTATTGTTTATCAAAGATTTGCAGGTACCTCTTGACCATACCTCTACACCAACCAGGGTCAACAAACTAAACGCAATCTTTCTTGAACCCCTGCTGGCACCCAGATATCTACAGTCATCAATCAACTCTTTCCCCTTCCATTTGCTTTCCCCTTGACATAAAAGAAGCCTGAACTCTGTACTTTCTTAAGATGGATTTGAGGCACCACTAAATCTCCCATTTTCTCAATTGATGCTGTCTCAATAAATAAGCCTTTTCTTACTCCAAACTCTGACATTTTGAGGTTAGCCTTTAAAGCATGGGGTACATGAACTTTGGACCAGTAATGTAGGGATAATGCTGTTTCTCTTCCCCCTTTTTATTTTATTCCACTAGTAGTTCTTGACTCGATGATCTGATGACACTTGGTTAAAGTCTTTATCTTATTTCCTATTAACTTCACCTATTTCTACAAAAGAAGCTTTAAAAAATTGTTATGATGGTTAAATACCATTTAAAAAATATAAAGTCTCTAACAGTACACAATATGCTTTATAATACATACTACCACTCAATATTTGCTAGTTGGACAGTGCCTTACATAATACTAACCATTTTTATTAGTTATCCTCTTGCTTCTTATGAAATTACTGCTATCTAAAGATCAGAAAGTTGGTGTGAAATGCTCAAAGACAAAGAGCTAGTGAAATCCATGGTTTATACTCAGAGTGTGATTTTGAGAAGAAAGCTACCAAATCTTTCTTTGCTTAAATTTTGACACATTCTATACCTGGGATTGTACCCCCACTTTGAAAATTTAACCATAATAGCTCAGTGAGAGATATACAGTCTTCTTACCCTGATGACATAAAGTTTTTGTAATTCCCCTCTTATTTCTAGTAATACCTTGTTTTCCTACAATCTCAGAATTGGTAATATTGAATATATATAAAAATCTACGGTTCCATTTGAGATAGAGATTTTCTTCCTGACCTTTAACTAGAATTCCTGAGCAGGCTTTTTGCCCACAAAAGATGGCAGGCTCCTTAGGGCAATTCTTCTAACTCTGTGTCTAATTGGAAACAAAGCTATGTTGTGTAATGGCAGAACCTTAACTTGGAATGTATTTAGTAACTACAGCCCAGAATGGTGAAAATACACCTAAACAAGGTTTTAGGAAACTATGGCTCTCACCAACTAGGCCTGTATATAGTGATGCTTTGGGAAAAGCCCTGGTCCTTTCAGAGTCTCAGTTTTCCCATCTCCAGAAAAAAGAGACTGCGTTATCGCTTCCAAGAGCCTTTCTAGTTCTGACATTCTATAGTTTATAAGCCTTAAACTACTATTCCTCTATACTGGCTGATTGTTGTTTTTACATGTTTGTGAAATAACGTGGTAGATGCTAAAGTTGCCTAGGAGTCATGAGACAACACTTGATGTAGTCTTTGCAGTAGAGGATATGTTCTGCTGGGGAAGGGAGGGCTAATTTGATGCCTCTAAATTGAAGAAGCCATAACTCAGCGGCTTCTTATGGATCCAATATCCTTGACTTTGTGAATGCTAGTAGCATCATGTCCATAGCTATCTACATTGTTCACCCAGAGTTAGTGAAGCCTTAGAATGTCACCATATGGAGACACTCTAAAGAACATATGGGGAAACAGATTCAGAAAAAGAAATAAGCTTTCCCATGGTTACACAGCATTAAGTGTCAAGAACAAGACTCTAACACTGGACTACCTGCCATCCTGTTCACTGAACTTTTTACTCTATCTTACATGACTTCCCTCATGGTAAGCACAAGTAATTCTTTAATAAAGCATTCCTGGTCATAAAGATATCATATTCACCACAATTGCCCTACTGACATTTGTCAGAAGAGGAGATGATAGATTTTCATAGTACGGTGGCTTTTCTAAGAAGTAACACCTTAGTTTTACCTTTGAAAAGACTATTTAGTTCTAGATTTATCTTTCCATCTCTCACCTCTGGAGCTCAGGTGAGAAGGTTGGCTGAACTTACATGTTTGTAAGTATGCTACATCTCTAAAAAAGGTCATTGCCATACTCAAATTGATTGTCTTTTTAGAAATAGGGTCTCTCATGAGTTTCATGCTTAAGGGGTTTCCCTAAGGTGAAGGAATACAAAGTGTACTTATTAGATAAGCTATCTTGGCAGATTTTCATCCCTTTTGGATAAAAGCAAAATTGCACCCAGTACATAAATTAACATATGAAGCAGTAAATAATTACATTGTGCAAGTTGTTTTAATGGACTCAAGCCAGAATATTCCATTAACCAGCATGTATAGGATATTCACTGAGCTTTGGGTTTATTACCAGGCAAGAGGAAACAAATGAAGGGAAATACAAGGGGGATGATAAAAGTCAGTATGGCACCTGAGAAGGTGAGGGGTTAGGAAGGGAACTTTAGAGGTACGTACAATATTTTTCTTTTTTTTTCCTTCTTCATCTTCCTTTTTCTTTTCCTTTGCTTTGCTTTCTGGGCAAAGAAGTAAGTATAAGAAAAGGTTGGTGTCAGCTTTCAAATCACCAAAAATCTGAAAACTAGACAGCAGAATGTGCCAGGCTCTCTTCTAACTTCCCTTTTGTAAGAAGCAGCTGAAGAACCAGGCAATTGAACGAAGAATGCTATATGTTTATGTGTGAGATGGTGTTTATACACATCTCTACATGAATAAATATTCAGAAACCACAATAGCATTCCCAAAGGAATTCTTTCTTAATACAGGAAGTCACAGATTTGTGAAGGGGCCACAATTAAGATCCAGTTTTTCATTCTAGATCCCAGGATTTAATTTCTAGAAGAAACAAGACCTCTGAGATATTCCATGGGGCTGTTTAGAATTACAGATAACTTAGCTTGTTCAATGCCAAGCTCCTGAGCTTGGCTTAACCTCTAGGAATCTCTTTGCAATCAGAGATGCCTAAAACCACAAACCATATTCAAACAAGTTTATATGTATATCAAAAACAAATATTTTAAATCGATGTCCCCTATCCTAAAAAGGATGTGAGGCAAAATGTATGTGATTAGAGACTGGATGGGGTCTTTAGCATCCTTTAAGTAGATTGAATGAAGAAACCATGAACTCTGATGGGCATATGGAAAGGTAGAGGCCACAGAAATTACAAATTTGTCAATCATTTTGGCCATACACCCCTGCCACAACTTTCTTCCCACCACTCCCAAGATGGCTTTTTATTGCTCTGCACTTGGGATTACTAGATGACTAGGCCTGGGCTATATCAGAGACTGGCTGCCTCCTGTATACTGTGAGCTAGAATTGTGAATTTGGTGGAAAAGGAGAGGGACAATGTCCCTGCGAGCTTTGACATGTTTATTACTGATATTTTGCTTCTTATAGCTCATATATATCTTTATATTTGGGAAGTCCCCATTTTTTCCCTCTCAGTTCTTGTTTATATTTATGGCTCTGTGGAAATCTTTGCCATTACTTTTTTTCTTTGAAATCATCTCCCACCTTCACTGTTTCAGTTTCTGTCCCACTACCTTAACTCTTCCTTCTTCCTTTCTCTTTTAAGTCTTAACATGTTGGTATGAGGTCAGTGTTCAAATGTCCATCCCTGACATCTGTCCAACCAGGCATTTCCACATAGAATTCTCAACCATACTTTGAACTCATCATGTATGAAAGCAAATTCATCCTTTTATTCTTCTATATTTTTGGAACAATTCAACTGTTTGATAGTTAAGTCACTTATCTCAGCAACAATATAAAGGCTGACTGAGATAGTACAACCTTTTTCCACCCTTTATTTTTTGTTTTAATCTAATGGAATGGCTAATTTAAAGGGAAACTCCTTTTTTTTTCCTTTTTTTTTTTTTTTGTAGGAGACAAGGAGAAGGCCTTAGGATCTACTGGGGGAGTCTGGAGCAGCAGTCTCTATTGTCCCGTTGGAACCCATGGTCCACTGAGGTGCCTTATGCTACCTTCACTGAGCATCCTATGAGATATACCAGTGAACAGTTCCTTGAAATTTGCAAGGTAGGAATTCACTCTTGGGTTAGCTTTGTTGCTACAGTTTTGTGTTTCTAAAGTATGTACAGTAAAAAAATAAATAAGATAAGATACTAGTAGCCCGATGCATGAAGATTCATGCTAGAATGGGCTTTCCTTTCCCTGGCTGCCGGCACCGCCTTTCCACTCTGGCCCAGCCCCTTTCCACTCAGGCCCGGGAGCCACCTCTTTCTGCTCTGGGAGCTGCCTCTTTCCGCTCCAGCCCCGCCTTCCCACGCTGCCCAGAGGCCCTGAGAGACAGGGGTGGAGCAGAACGCCCTCTTCACTTGGTGCCTGTGTATACACATTAACTGCCATCTTTGTTGGGTTAATTTTCATATCACTCCTGATTGGCTGGTGGTGTATCGGAGGTACAGTCAATTTACATGTTTGTCTATTATTAGGTAAGATTACCTGAGGTTTATATAGGTAAAAACTCAAAGAGGTTTATATAAGTTTTTTAGTAAATGGAGCTGTTTTATATATTTTAAAAATATATAACATTTATATTATCTATACCATGCTATTTCTGTCTTGCTAATTTCTTAGCAGAAAATCATAGTGTAATATTGTTTAAAAATTGCAATAGTTGTGTTTGTCTAACTATGCTTATTACCCATAGGGTGCATATAATATTCTATACATAATTCTAATTATTTTATTCAGAGGAGTGTGGATAGTGTGCAGTATGAAGTATGCTTCTGTAGTCATATTTAAATCAGTTTTTTCTCTGCACTTTGGTTGTCTTATCTCTAAGTGGCAATAATGAACACTGACCTTCTTCCCAAAATCATTGGATCATTGTAAGGTTAAATGAGATAATGTGTAAAAAAATGTTCTACAAGCTGTAAAGCAATTCACAGTATTTTATGTCTGTAAATCTCATCTCACCAAGTAGATTATAAATTTATTGGTGGCAGGTAGAATCACTGTTACTATTCTTTCTTTCTTCCCAGGGAAACATAAGCTAAAATACTATAAATAAAACAATTGGAACTATGCATGCAGTGAAGATTAAGCTTTACATTTTCAACAAAACCAGATAGACACATACAAGTTTATTATTTGCCTAGACATTCTTGCCTTCCCTGTCCTTTCTATGTTTACCTTCATGTGCTGGCATTCACTTTAAATATCACAACTCATTTTATATAAATTCAGAACATGACAACCTGCATGTAAAGTCTTCTGTGGATGGATGGTACCCATTGCATTTCTTGCATTATTTTAAACCCACTTATTCAAACAAGTTTATATGTATATCAAAAACAAATATTTTAAATTGATGTCCCCTATCCTAAAAAGGATGTGAGGCAAAATGTATGTGATTAGAGACTGGATGGGGTCTTTAGCATCCTTTAAGTAGATTGAATTTCATTCTGCTCTCAGGAAAAGTCAATGGTCCTCTCCAGATTTAGACAATCATCCTCAGGGATTTATGGTTTTAGGTTTATTCTGGCTCCAAGCTATTGCAGGCACTAAATTAGTTCATTGTATGGATAATGTTTCTACTCTTTCTGCTATAATACTATTTCAATACCTCAACCCAAGCATCAACAGAATTCTCTAGCCTGACTCTATACCACCCAACATCAACAAAACAAAACAAAATGAAAACCAATAAGAACAACATAGCACTTATGCAAAGACATTTATATGAAAGTAGACTCACTGAGGGCATCAGGGAGAGAGTGTGGGAGTTTACATCATTATAATGCTCCAAACTTCAAATGGAATATCAGATATCCATATTTTTAAAAGACTTTATGAATAATAACACCCTAATGAATTGCTCCATAATCCTCTTTCCTCTTCTCTCTATCTTGCTCTTGCCACACCCCCAAATCTTGTTTTATTTTTTCTTATTAACAGCATAGAGTAGTTTAACTGTTTCTTTTTGTAAACCCTCACCCAAGGATATTTTCCCATTGATTTTTAAAGAGAGTGGAATGCAGAGGGAGGGACAAAGAGAGAGAAAGACATCGATGTGAGAGAGACACATTGCTCCTCATGCATGCCCCTGCCAGGGCCTGATCTAACCTGCAAATGAGGGACGTGTCCTTGACTAGAATTGAACCCTGGACTCTTCAGTGTGTGGTCTGATGCTCTAGCCACTGAGCCAAACCAGCTAGGGCTAACTGTTTCTTTTTTAACACTAGCTATTCCAACTCAAGAACTTAATAATGTAACTTTCCAAAGCCATTCCCTACCTTTAAAGGGAATCTAGGTCTAGCCATTAAAATAATATATATTTTTGAATGAATAGTAATTGTAATTTTATTGTATGTCAAAATAAATACCAACTTAATAAATAAATAACAGCAATAGCCTTTGTTATTATATTCATCACTTCCTGGACCAAGTCTTCTTTTATTCCTCATACTTTGTGCATCAAGTACTTATTCTTTGAGTGTCCTTTGGTAGAAGAAATTTTGGGTGAGGAATTAAAAAACAAGCTCTATTAACTATAGAGAAATGCCACTGCATTACTCTAATTCCTGTTAGTGCTTTGTTTTATTCTGTTAATGTATAATCACAATCAAATAATATAAGAAGTAAGTTTAAAACTAAAATATTGAGAGGAGCATAGAATAATTATTTCCCAAATACCCATGAATGTAATTAGTAAACTGGAACATTAAATTTTCCTCAGGCCTTTCTATTCGCCAAAGCTAAAAGGGAAATTTGATGTTGATATAGCTCTTGTTGGATAGAAGTAAGAACAGTAGTGTGTGTGTGTGTGTGTGTGTGTGTGTGTGTGTGTGTGTGTGTGTATGTATGCATGCATGCACAGTCCCCTACATGCGTGGGCTTGAGCATAAGGAATGATTGGCTAGTTGGTTTGTTGGTTTTCAGTCGACCTAACTACTTTGTGGATCTGTTAGGTGCGTTGCTTTTAAGGCTTTTCTTCATTATTCTTCCAAAACTCTTTTTTTTTTAATTCTTGGCAACAGTCTGGTTCTCTCTTTTGCCAAGCCATTTCTTAATTTAAAGACCACCCAACTCCCAACTCTGTAGTAAAACAAGTGATCTCCATCTGGGATGTGTGATGATGAGTATTCTGATCCAGTTCTTAGAATTTTAGTTTTTCTTTTGTTGTTGGTTTTTATGTCACAATATTAATGTTTAGGACATTTTCCAAGACTGGCTTTGATTAAGACCCAATTATCTTAACATAAAAGAATAAATAAGATAAAGATAATTCTGGGGATATAGAATACCTTTTATATGAATATTTTGGCATAACATAAGATATTAAAAGGATAATATAAACTAATTTTTCCATTTTCCTTATGAATGAAACAGTAAAAAGTAGAAGAATATGAGGGAAATTGCCTTACTAAATCAAATAGCTAAAATAATGAAGAAGAAAAAAACTACTATGGCACAGGAAAGGGAATCATAAAGAGCTGAGTTACATGCAGTAATTTTTTTAAGGTATTTACATTCTAATGGAATAACTTATTATTCTTAAAAATCCAAATTTACTTTTACTCAGAATCTTTTCTTCTAGGTTCTCTTTATTCAACGATTATTTTCTCACACCTACAAAGCACAGGCATTGTGATTATTGTTAAGAATACAAAAATCAATGAGATAAGATTCTTCCCTTTGTGGAATTCATTGCTTAATAGAGGAGGCATATAAAAATGCAAAGACTTTTAAATGAATACTAATTGACTTAAACAGAAGTTTGTATCAAATGAAGAGGAGTGGAGGCACATAAAGGTACAAGGAGTGTTCTTAGACACAGGATAATTCAATTGAGCTGTAGTTTAATCTTATATATTTGCCACCATAATTTATATAGCTTAAAAAATACAGGGTAGGGTCAAAGCAAGTTTATAATTGTTAATATGGAAAATAATACAATATTTAATAAATAATAAATACAGGAATAAACTATTTTGAGTACTCACAACTATAAACCTACTTTTTCCTCATCCTATAGGTATGTGTGTTTAAACTAAGGTAGAAGTAGTAGGAATGAAGAGAAGATGAAGACATTTTTAAAATATATATATTTCTTTATTGATTTCAGAGAGGAAGGGAGAAGGAGAGATAGAAACATCAATGATGAGAGAGAATCATTGATCGGCTGCCTCCTGCACAACCCCCACTGAGGATTGAGCCCACAACCCAGGCATGTGCCCTTGGCAGGAATCGAACCTGGGACTCTTGAGTCTGCAGGCTGATGCTCTATCCACTGAGCCAAGCCAGCTAACGCAGATGAAGACATTTTGAGTAGTTCAGAATATAAAATCAATGGAAGAAGATAACTGGCAGGATATAATAGGTGAAAAAGAAGATTTCAAAGATTTCTGGCTGGGTAGATGATGATTCCATTAATTTAAATGGGGAAATCTAAAAGAAGAGTAGGTTTGGAGGTTCACTTTAGGACATGAATTTGAAATGTCCATGGAAAATGGGGTAGAATTAGTTGTCAATCAGTTAGAAATTTAGGTCTGAAGCTCAGGAGAAAAAGCTGAGCTGGTAACAGAAGTTTCATATCATACAGCATTGGGTCAAAGCTGAGTCTTGGGGATGTTTGGTTAGGAAGTTACCCTAGCAAAGAACATTAATAGACACAATTTAAATTACCTCTTAGATCAAAAAATCACAATCACATTTATGCAATACTATGTCAAAATACATTTTCTAAATTCCATCTCACTACAGCACTCTACATCTGGCAAATATGATGGTCAAATGGTCTCTTTGCAGACATTCTTGCTTCACCAACATTTTCCAATCTGTGCAGATACTTTGTATTATTCATATAAAACAGTTGTGAAAATAGGGAATAATAGTTTTAGGCATTGATTACATCATTATAAGATATAAACATAATATCATGCAATCTATATATATATAAGGCTAATATGCACATTGTCCCTGCGGGATTTCGACTGGGAGACTGGGAGTTCAATCGCTCGCTAGCTGATTACCAGGGGTGGCATGGAATGAAGAAAGGCCCCAGCCAGCAGCCAGAAGGCCCCGATCAGCCCTGATCACCAGCCAGGCCTAGGGAACCTACCCATGTATGAATTTTGTGCACTGGACCTCTAGTATTATATAATTATATCTTTTATATTTATTGATTACAGTTTGCATGTTTTCATGTAATTCATTAACAAAAACCCTGAGTGGTCAGGATAGGGATCTCGGTTTTAAAAACAAGGGTACTTAGAGTGATTGAGTTGACCAAGGTATTACAATAAAATAGTTATATTTCTACACCAAAACAATTTTCTAATACGCAGGGAAATGTGTTTAAATTTGAAGGAACTCTGTGTATGTGCATTCATATTTATTGATATGATATAATCTACACTAATAAAAGAGAAACATGCAAATTGACCGTACCTCTGCTACGCCCACAAGCCACTCCCACCAGCCAATCAGGAGCAAGTATGCAAATTAACTCAACCAAGATGGCTGTGGCCATGGAGCGAGCAGGAGGCTTGGGTTGCCCCTGGAGATGGATGAAGACAAGCTTCCCACCCGCCCTCGCTGGCCCTGGCCTCCACTCAATTATAGAAGATAAATTTCAATTATAGAAGATAAATAAATCCCAGATACCAGGGCCTCCACTTGGGTCGTCGGGGGGCGTGGCTGGCCTGCAAACCACCACAGGGCCTTCGCCCAGTCTGCCCCACACTGCTAGGGAACCCCCACCATGATCCCGGACACCCTTCAGGGCAAACCAGCTGGACCCCACCCATGCATCAGGCCTCTATTCTATTTAATAAAAGAGTAATATGCAAATTGTCCATCACTCCAACACACAAGATGGCTGCCCCCATGTGGACACAAGATGGTGGCCACAAGATGGCCAGCAGGGGAGGGCAGTTGGAAGGGACCAGGCCTGCAAGGGAGGACAGTTGGGTGTGATCAAGCCTGCAGGGGAGGGCAGTTAGGGGTGACCAGGCCTGCAGGGGAGGGTAGTTAGGGGCAATCAGGCTGGCAGAGGAGCAATTAGGCATCAATCAGGCTGGTAGGGGAGTGGTTAGGTGGTGATCAGGCTGGCAGGCAGAAGTGGTTAGGGGCAATCAGGAAGGCAGACAGGTGAGCAATTGGGAGCCAGCAGTCCTGGATTGTGAGAGGAATGTCCAATTCCCCTTTTAGGCCTGATCCTACCGGGATCGGGTCTAAATGGGCAGTCGGACATCCCTCGAGGGGTCCCAGATTGGAGAGGGTGCAGGCTGGGCTGAGGGACACACACCCCCATGCACAAATTTCATGCACCGGGCCTCTAGTATAATATAATACAATATGACATTATACATTATAACCAGGCTAAACTATCCTCCGTTGTTTTATTAACTTATCATTTGTAACTTGTAGTGTTATCTCCCCTCTTTTAACTATTCCTTGCTGGGTTTTTGTAGTGTGTGAAGAGTCTTGCTCTGAGTGACTAGTGAGAGCCCAGTGCTGGTGAATAATAGTGAATTGATCAGGGAAGCTCTACAGCCAAATTAAAGTGATTGCATTCTCTTTTTATTCTTTTCTGAAATCTTTACCTTTCATTGTAAGGAAATTATGAAAGTGAATTAATATGTTAGCAATTAAATGTGACTTTATATCCTTAGCCCCAATAAGAACAAAACAGATTTTGCCCTCCCGATACTTATAGTAGAAAGGGAGAAGGTAAAAAAAAAAAAAAAGGGAATTAACAAATTATAACTGAATGTGCTAAGACTGTTCATAGAGGGATTCCCAAGGTTTTATAGGAGCCCAGAAGAGGGAACAGGCAAATCCAAAAGTTAACAGGTAACATAACATTTGATATACATCTCAAGGTGAGTGATTTAAGCATCAAAGAAGGTGGGATAAGACATTT
Organism: Cnephaeus nilssonii; assembly: GCF_951640355.1. Taxonomy (NCBI): domain Eukaryota; kingdom Metazoa; phylum Chordata; class Mammalia; order Chiroptera; family Vespertilionidae; genus Cnephaeus; species Cnephaeus nilssonii. The sequence continues at coordinate 46,614,198 of NC_137074.1, forward strand.
TAAGTGAAAGAAACATGGTTAGAAGCTGAAAATTAGAAAGGTATTATGAAATGTTCTTGGGTAAAGAGTACTTTGTTTTAGCTAGAGTTTAAAGTGTGTGTGTTGATGGGAAGGTTGAAGGAATGGAATAGGATGAGTATGCAAATTAGAATGTGTACAGACCTCACTTTTTTAGGAAAGGAACTTCTACCTCATCCTCCTTTTCTCTCTACATACTTGGACATACTCATAGCCACAGTGTCTCCATAAAGATAGCTCCAAGTAAAATGTGCAAGGAAGATATAGACATTTTGTCCAGCTGTGTAACTTCCCAAGTGGTTTCCAGTGTTGGGTATTGGATGGACTTACTCTGTTTCCCAGCATGCTTTACTTTCTACATAGGGAGACTGAAACTTATAGCCTGCAGGCTTGGAAAACCTGCTCAGCTGAGGAATGTGGCAGTGCAGGCATGAAACCAGGTCTCTTTACCCAGTGTAAACAGGAAGCAAGGGATGGTTGTAATAAGGAAAACTGAGACTCTGGGCAGTGGACTGCTGGCAGACAGCACCTGAAGCAAACCAGGTGCCCAGTCACTCAGCTGGTAAATAATAGTTGTAAAGTCAAAAACATTCAACAATCCCCACCCAACACACACACACACAACACACACACACACACACACACACACACACACACACACACACACACACGCACTGCTATACCTTATTCTACCAACACACAGTTCCTATGTAATCGGAGTTGTTAAAATTTGACCCCATGTTTTTGAGACTGGAATAAAAGAAGGAGGCAGGGGTGGGTGTATAAAAGCTTTTAGAGAAAAGTATGTGGCTGGTGGCACTCATATCAGATGACACTGTGTTTTTGTCACACAGATTGAGTTCGGGTGCTTGAAACACTCAAAAGCCAGCTTGGGGACTTGGCCTTTTATCTGCCTCTCCTTCAGTGTACTGCTTGTTCTGTCTTCCAGGCCCCTCCTTCTTTTAGAGGGTTCATAGAAATGACTACAAATAAAGTGCATCTGGCTCTTTGTCAAGTTCACTGAGTATAAAATAGTGTCATCTTTTTCTTTACAGCACTTAGATTCTGAGGCCACAAAGGATTCTCATGCAATGAAGCTTATGATGAGGACTGGGGAGGCACTTAGTAATCTCATTTGAAAAACATTTCTTAATGTATAAAAAGGCATCTTGACTATCCAGAGGGTGCTGGTAATGGAAATGTTGAGGTGAATTGTACTGTGGTATTTAGGAAATCATAATTTGATGATGGTGATGATGATGATGATGATGACGACAATGGTTTATTGACAATGTTTATTGGTTATTAGCTGTAGGCTTCCTTTATGGCCGCCCTTTGCAATATGATTCCAAATTCCAGCCTCATCGCATTTTACTTCTCCAACCCTTCTTGAAATGCATGAGCATGTGTGTACACACACAAAGAGCTTATATACAAACCCTTTATTTAAGTTAGTTTAATCCTTACAAATTATAAGTTTGATCCTATTAGTAGCCTTATTTTATAGAAAAGATACTATAAAATTCAGAGAAGGGCTATAAAAATTAACACAGCTAGTTATTGTTATATTTGCAACTTAAGACCAGATCTATTTAATTTCAATACTCACATTACATCATGCTATACTTTCTTTAGTTTAGTGGTTCTCAACAGGGGATGATTTTGCCCCCAGGGGACATTGGACAATGTGTGTAGACAATTTTGGTTGTCATACCTGGGGTGGGGTGCTATTGGGATCTAGTGAGTGGAGAGTAAGGATGCTTCTTAACTTTCTAAAATATAGTATCCTCTCCTTAAGCAAAGAGTTATCTGGCCCTAAATAGCAATGGTCTCAAAGTAGAGAAACCTTGGTTTAGTTGTATAGACAGACAGACATCCTTGTTATCCTAGTTCTTAGAAAACTGAATTAAATATTTGAGTGGAGGTATAAGTGTAATATAATAGAATAAAATATAACTTTTGTCTTGACTATGTGGGAAGGCATTGTGGGCGAGATAGCATTTAAGCTTGGTTTTTATGATGAATAGAAATGTGGGCACTATAGATGTTGTGGATGGAATAGTCAGAGCTAGAGGTTCCTAGGCAAGCTTAGTACTCTATTTTCTTAAGAGACAAAAGCCATTTTAAAATAAAATCTTATTTAGACCCCAAATATATAAAACTAATAAAAATAGAGCAGGTCTAATTGATTTTATTGTAGGAACTTAAGCAGGTTACCTGCTTGGCTTCTTTTCTTCCACACCCTCTCCCCAAACCCTCAGGAATTTCTGTCCCAACGTTATTAATAAGATAACTTCCTTTCTTCTAAAAATAATCCTGGTTTTATGATAAACTATATTGTCATCCACTATATGAGTTTCTAAGGAATGTGGTTTGAAAATTATTGAGTCTGATTTTTTTTCTCTCTACCTTTAGAAAATAAGGAACATAAATTCTTACCTAAACATTAGAATTTTATTACTATTAATAACAGTGTTTTATAGCAAAGAGGACTTTAAGATTTAAGTTAGGTTACCTGAGTCCAAGACCTTGCTCAGCTGCTTTCTAACTATTTGGCATTAGATGAATTTCTAGAACTCTTGGGCCCTCAGTTTACCTATTAAATTCTTTTGCACTGTCCCCAGTGCTGAGCATATTTTCCAACAAAAGTTCATTGAATTTGTTTATTTCTAACCCCTACCCTTTATCCTATCTTGTTTAGGCTATTAACTTCACTTATGAATATATTGTTATTGACTTCTGGATCTATAATTATTACTATGGAATTTTTAACTATAGACATGGATGTTTCATCTGCATATGTCTTCATGCTCTAGGCTCAAGTATCCAGCTGGCTATTGTAAATCTCTAAAAGGCTTACTTGTTAAACACTTCAAAAACACATCTAAAACAGAACCCTTGAGCACTCACCACCTCCAACCCCTACTCCCACAGGCTTCTCCAACTCAGTAATGATAATACCACCTACACAATAGATCAGACCAAAATGCTAGATGTCATCTTTGATTCCTCTGTTCTCTCTTCACCTCCTGTATTCAATGATATCAGCAAGTACTATGGCTCTACCTTGAAGAATATTCCCAATTCAACCAGTTCTCATGTTCTCAACTGTTATCTGGTCTAACCCACTATCATCTCTTGCCTGGACTACCGAAGTGACCTCCAAACTCATATTTCTGCTTCCATTCTTTACCCTACTAGCAATTTCTTCAAACAGCAGCCAGAATTATTTTTAAAGAACACACATACATGCAACATTAAACTTGTCCTTAAAATCACTTCAATCCGAAGTCCTTAATATGGCCCACAAGATTGTTCATGCCCAGTGCTCTTACCCCTTCTTTTGGTTACTGTAACCTAGTCTTACAGGACATTTCTGTGTTCCTTAAGTGAACTAAACTCATTGCTACCTCACAGCCTTTGCAGTGCTGTTATTTTCTTCCTAGAACACCTTCTCTAAATAATCACCTCTTTTTTTTTTATATCATTTGGACCTCAGTTTAAGTTTTGCTGCCTCAGAAAGACTTGCCCTGAACATAATATGTAAAGTTTTCCTCAATCACATTGCTACTTATCTCTTTATCACATTTTATTTTCTTCCTAAAATTTATGAAAATCACTTGTATCTACTTTTATTTTTTTGTCTCATACCACAAGAATATAAGTCCCATGAGAGCAGGACTCTTGGTTGTCTACTCACAGCACAGAGAACATGCCTGGAGAATAGTGTAGGTGCTTCATCAATATTTTTTGAATAATTTTAGATACCCTTTCAACTTGTAGTGACACACAGAGTTAGTTTACAGCACAGATGGAAATAATTAATGTACACACAAAATTAAAGCAACTAAAACAAAATGACACTGGCTAAACTTACATAGCTGGTAAGTAAACTGAAAAATTACATATTATTTTTGACATTAAGAAGCAAAGTTTTGCCTGTGGAAAGTTAGTTCTAATAGAGTTGAACGCAAAAGTAAGATAGCTAAAATCAAACTCAGGAAAGTAATATTAAAAATAATATCAGAAGAAAACTTATAGTGACTAAATTTGAAATGGACAAAAATAAAGATCTTGTAAAAGTTACAAAGAAAATAATTCATTCAGAGGAAATTTTTAGATGAAAAGTAGAAATTAAAATGGAAAAAAAATCTAGAAAGTGTTTCACTGATCTGGATGGAAAATTATTCAGTGAACTCATTTCAATTGTCTGGGTTTACTCTGAAAATCCACAGATATTGGTTTACTCTAGCAAACTCTATATTGTCTTACCATCAGTGACTAACTTTTTTTCTGATATTATCTTATAAAAACGGAACTTAATTCAAACTGAGGCTCTAAAAAGGGAAGTGAAATTACAATCTGTCACACAGCTAGCAAATTACAAGTTTCATTTGCATAGCTTTTTTCCTCACTCAGGTGTGAGGTCAACTAGTAATAATAGGTACATCCTAAATGTTGGTGTTTTTTGTTTGTTTGTTTGTTTGATTGTTTTTTGTAAGGAAACTAAATCTAATATGGAGAAATGGTTTGTCCAAGAGCAATTTGTTATAAAATTAAGAAATTTGGATAAAACCATATAGAAAATTAGGTTATGGTGGGACTATAGGCATATCCTTTTTTATTTCATCATCACTCCTATTTTAGTTCTTTAAAGCAAAGATTGACCTCCTGATGGAGAAATGGGAAGAACAATTTATATAGTATGCTTAATAATTTGAATTGATATTAGAATATACTCTAAGACTTTTAATATAGATTAGTGATCCAGTTACCTAGGAAATAGATTTGGGTTTCATTGTGAGTAGGCCCTATTCCAAATATATATTTATTTAACTATGATCCAGAAAGTGAGTGACTTTGGCTAAGCCATTTTCCTATATAAGAATTGGTTTCTAACATGGAAATGATGATACCTTCTGTTATGTATCTGACAGCTTTATATTGGAATCACATGCTGGATATAAAAAAGCTTATCGGAAATACAAAGATAAAAGCTTTCTCAATCCATTTTCTTTATATTTCTGTTTAGAATGCTTCCTGAATAACCCTCCTATTCACTCAACTGGACTTGGCTTGATCAAAGAAATAATTTCTTTTCACACTCACTTTACTAAAAGTTAATAGTAGGCTGATCTAGTAATTCAAATGTCTTTGTTAAGAATTCATCTTGCTTGATGTCTTAGTTCTTTCACCTCTGTTTGCTTCATTCTTAGTTAGGTTCTCACTATGTCTGGCAAAAACGGCCATCAATACCAACAGATTAGTATTCTATCAGTTTCTCAGTCACATTGCTCATGTGGCCATACCTGAACTAATCTTTGTAACTAGAGGAATGGATTTCTCTGAGAGATTAGGCCTGTCATTGCTAAAGTCAGCCCCACCTAAACTACTTGCACTAAAGAGAAGAGAGTGGTTCACCAAAGGAAAATTGAAATATTCTTACTAGTATTAGAAGAAGAATCTCAAATGGTGGAAAGAATGCTGGGTTGGAAAAACTACAGCTGTCAAGTAGGCCCTCCCTAACCTTATTTCACTAATTGAAATCCTATTAACACTTAAAGGATTGTCTTAAGCATCACTTTTTTCAGTCTTTCCTGACTCTAACCATGTATGAATTCTCCCTCTTTTGTGTTTCTTTAGCATATTCTGCTTCTCTTTTGTTATTTGTTTTTGTGAAACTTGTATAATAATTGCAAGTTTATTTTTTAGATTATTATTGTATCACTTGTTTAAGGGCAGAGACTATATCTTCTTTGTTTTTACATCTTGAGAAGCACCCAACAGGTATCTGATTCATAATAGACTATCAGCAAATATGGGTTAAACTGACTTCTTTTTTTAAAAAATATATTTTATTGATTTTTAACAGAGAGGAAGGGAGAAGGGATAGAGAGCTAGAAACATCTATGAGAGAGAAACATCGACCAGCTGCCTCTTGCACACCCCCCACCGGGGATGTGCCCGCAACCAATGTACATGCCCTTGACTGGAATTGAACCTGGGATCCTTCAGTCCACATACCAATGCTCTATCCACTGAGCCAAACCGGTTTCGGCTTAAACTGACTTCTTAATGTTGCACAAATTATCCTATATAATAAAAGGCTAATATGCAAATTGTCCTCTCAACTTGGAGTTCAACCAGGAGTTCAACCGGAAGTTAGAACAGGGGGCAGGGCCAGCCTGCCAACCTCCCACAGTCCCTCCCCCCAGCTGGCCCTGCCCAATCGGCCCTGATTGGGCCAGGCCTGCTGGACCCCACTGTATAAGAATTTGTGCACCGGGCCTCTAGTGAATAATAAAAATAAACAAGATAAGGTAGATGATTTTATGTACATAATTTATTAAGTGATTAATTACTTAGTGATAAATTAATGATTAATTTACTAAAAGACTAACAGAAGCAACATTAACAATTCTGAGAAATGATTCTTGTTTAAGAAGTAAGAATCACTGTAGCTCCCAAGAGTGGTCAACTTTGATAAGAACTGTTTGGGCGGGGATTTGTCTGGACCTAATCTGCATTCACTAACTTTGTGCCTTCTTTTCCTCTTCAGCTGTCTGGGTTCATGTCTAAGCTTGTTCCAGCTATCCAGAATGCCCTGAAGAGTTCAAGTGGATCTGGAGGAGGAAAAGGACTGATGGTGTTAACTGAACCCATTTTGATTGAGACCTACATGGGACTGATGTCATTCATTGGAAACCGCAACAAACTTGGCTATTCCCTTGCCCGTGGGAGTATTGGTTTTTGAAACTCTTTTTGATGTATAAGTATATCATTCATAGATATACCATTATTGAAGATTCTGGTTCAGCCCACCATATTTTTGGACTGAAATAATTAACTACTTTTAAATAGTATTACATGATTTTAAATATTTAGAATCTTAGAAAATCTAAAATCTTGATTAGACTGATGGAGGTGCCCTTCAGATCTTATGTAAGGATAATCAAGTTTCCTAAAACCAGAAAATAAATTTTCCTAAACCCATTAAATAATGTTATCAAATGAATATCTGATCATAAACTCAGGGCAGACTCTCTGGGTCCTTGTTCCTCTATCCTCTAAATGAAGGCATTTTCTAGGCCTTGATCTTTAGCCCTCTGATCCTGATCTTCTCTCTCATTGGGGTACTCTGTATTATATTAACTACCCTTCTTATGAGAGTGACTTCTGAATCCACATTTGCATCCCTGATATTTCTTCAAGATTCAGTTTTGCATTTGTGTCTGCTGATCATCTGTATCACTGTTCCAATGGCCTCTCACATTCAACATCTTTAAATGCCTGGATTTCTCTGTGGCATTTTCATGGACCCAGTCATTATTCTTGAAATCCATGAGTTTTGATTTCTTTAAACGCCTTGCCAAATACATTCCGTATAGTATCTGTCTTAGTCAGTTTGGGCCGCTATAACAAAATACCACAAATTGGGTGGCTTATAAACAACTGAAATTTATTTGTCACAGTTCTAGAGGCTGGAATTCTGAGATCAAGATGCCAGCATGGTCAGTTGAGTGACTCTCCTGAGGTTGCAGACTTCATTATATATCCTCACATGGTAAATGGGCAAAGGTGTCCTCTTGTGCTTCTTTTATGAGAGCATTAATATCATTCACAAGGGCTCTGCCCTCATGACCTAATCACTGCCTACTGGCCCCACATCGGGCTTTAAGACTTCAACATATGAAATTTGGGGTGGGGGATGGGACACAAACATTCAGGCCATAAAAGTACCACATCTGTATGTGGCTTAGCATTATACCCCAATTCCCAGATGTCAGACTGTTTATTCTTCTTTAAAAATTGTACATACACTTCTCCTTTCCATTCCCACAGGTATATTATTAGATAAACATTTTTACAATTTTAAATTCTGCTCACTTGGAGAATGGCCACAGTCTGTTGTTTTTTTAATAGGTCATAGCCTTTTAATTGGGGTCCTCACTCGGAGGCTTCTTCTGATCCAATCTGCTCTTCGTTGCCAGATTCCTAAAGCACAATTTGATCATAGCAGTCCCTGCTCAAGAATTTTCAATGGCTCATTTCTGTTTGCAGTTTTTTGTTCAAACTTTTTTTTTTTAATAGCAGGACCTTTTGTTCTAATGGGTGTCCATATGTAAAACAGAAGTAGGGCCACAATGATTAAAGTTAGAAGTGGTAATGCCACTGGTCTCCTTCTTTTGGGGCCTCAGAGGGGGGTCCCTGTGGAATGTTTATGGATCCCAAAGGGTTTTGAGGTGCATCCTAACTCATTCTGTTTCCATTGTTGCTCTTCCTTTTATTTCCTCTTTGTATTTTCTTGACTTATGTCTCATTTTGAACAATCTGAGAGATTATCTCATCTTTTCTCAATTCTTCAAGTTTCTTGTATTTTTCAAAATTCCAATTTTACCTTATTTTTAATTTATTTTGAATGTTGAACACCATATACATTATTATAATCAGCTTTTTGCCTGTCCCAAGACTCAAAGTTGAGAAAACTTGGTAGGTATTCAAATAAAAAAATTCAGGCATATTTTGTGTGTGTGTTTTGCTTATGTGATATCTATTTTTTAAGTCTTTGAAAAACTTACTTCCTCAATTCCTAAGATTTGTCCTCTGATGCATTCACAAACATCAATTTGATGGAGGCATTCAGAACCCAAACCTTGAATAAACCTCATTTCATTTTATCTTTGTTTACTTCCATTAGTATTTCCCTTCCCCTCTCCCCCTTCCCAGCATCCACTTTTCCCCCATGATAGCAAATATTGTTACAATCCCCAAGGCAGGGAACTTCTATTCAGACTGTAAAAGGAAATGTTGAAATTTTTAGCTGTCCTGTCAACAGTAGTGGAAAGAAAAGTCGTTGGATTGTTTTGGCAGTGGTTCTGAAGTCCTCATAATTGGCAAATTATTATAACACTGTTGCCTGAAAATCCCCATTTGCCTCAAGATAGTGGCATTTGTTGGCAGAAGCATCTGAAATGTCCAGCCCTTTCTCTTCAGTTACCATTTAAGGATCAGCTTGACAATTGACTTCTCTCTGCATAGTTGTCCTCTTTGTAACCTAAGCTGGACTGTTCCCAAATGACCTTCTAAAGGATGCATTGTAACATCGTAAATGGAATTAAATCAGAAAACATGAGAGGAGGTAGATGTCTCTGAGCCCTAAGGTCCAGTCTGTAACAATAGAATATGCATTTAATCTCACTGAAGCTGTTCAGTATGGAGAACTCAGAGATGATAACAGGATAACTGTCTTTACATTTCACAAAGACTCTCCTGAGATATATGCTATAAAATAATAAATGTGACCTAGAAAGCAGGATTATGTTCAGAGGATAAGAGAATACAAGAACTTGGATAGTAATGTAAAATAAGAATAAACTATTAAAGTTAGAAATGTCCAAAAATAGAATGGGTTGCTCCTAGAATGAGTGAGACCCCTATCGCTTGATGTGTTCAAGTAGAGACAGATCAAGTGGATATTGTGAAAGGGATTGCTGAAGAGACGATTGATGTAATCCTTTAACCTATGATTTTTATGATCCTGCAAGTCATTGTTGCTATTGATTAGATAATTAAACTCCTTTTTGTTTAAAAAGAGTTAAATCAGTCAGGTGAGATCTTGGAAAATTACTTTAACTTTCCTAAGGTTTAATTTTCTCATTTGCAAAGTGGAGGCAATAATACCTCTCTGCCTTTTTCATAAAGGTCTTGTGAGGACTTAATGGAATGAGGTAAGTTATTTTATTAAAGAAAAGGCATTGAGTACTTGCCTGCAGAATGATGTGACTTTTGCAGCAGAAAGTAGGGTAACATCCAAAAACACTAAATTCAGTTCTCCCTTAGAATGGTTTCTTGTTCACGGTAGACCCACTGGCCATCTTTTTCTCTGGTGACAGTTGATGTTCTCACTTGGCTCCTCAGCAAACATCCCCAAATCATAGGACCTAATGTACATCTGGGCTTTTCCTTCAGACTATCATCTGGACTATACCAATGAAGTTTCCAAAAGGGACATCATAGGTTTGATTGGGAATAGGTTTAGACAAAAGTAATTTAATATGCAGCATATGATCATTCAAATGTCATAGTTGGCCATCTTCTTTATCTGATCTTTATCTGGGGATAAAGATCAGATAAAGAAGATGGCCAACTAGAAAAATCCCAGAAAGTCTCATTTAAAAAACCACTTGAGCATCTCTATTGACAACTTACAGTCTTCAAGTACATTTTGGCCAGTTTTGATGGTTAGAAATTTCTCTTTCTGTTTACTTAGATCCTGTAATGTCCATCTGCCATCTGTTTTATTTAAAAACTAAAGGCCTGGTGCATGAATTTGTGCATGGGTGGGATCCAGCCACCTTTCCCGATGGGGGCTGATCAGAGCTGGGCATGTGGGCAGGAGGGGATGTGGGAGGTTGGCCGGTTGGCCCCGCTCCCAATCAGGGGGGGGCAATTGGGGGCTGGGCCAGCCAGGGGGAGGGGCCATGAGAGGTTGGAAGGGGTCGATTGGGCTGGCCATCACAGTGCGCATCATAACGACTAGTCATTCTGATAGCTTGGCTTTTATATATATAGATATTCTTATGCTGGAGTAGGCTCAGCTTGGATTTCCATATCAGGATGCAGGTCATTGGGCAGAGTCAGGGCTGACGGATACTCTGCTATTTATAACAAAGTGGATAGTCAAGAATCACTATCCCTTACCTCCCAGTAGACAATAGGGCCTCTTTGGAGGCTTGACATTTGGCTAGCCTCAAAAGTAGAAAAAAAGGGACAATTTATGAGTTTGGGATCTTTTACCTTGAGGCCCATTCTCATTGCCTTTACTGAAGCATTACTAAGGAATCCAATGCTCAGGGCTGTGGAGCTGAAGGAGCATAGGAACCACCTAATCCAAAGCTTTCATTTCACAGAGCAAAGGCCTAGAAATTGGGAAGAAATTGCTCAAAAAGCAGATGGTGAATTTTGGGCAATACTGGGATTAGAGTGTAACGTTTCCAGTTTCCTATTCCTGATCTACTGCTCTTTCCATATATCTCCATTCCCAGAGAAAGGCATGTCATCTAAATCAGTATATCGTAGTTGCTGGGTTAATTCAGAGGTGAGAGGAAAAGTGGATCACTGTTGTATAGAGGGAACTTCCAGAAATTGCCTGACTTTTCTTGAAGGCTAAGGTCACTCATAGAGCTCTCTGATTTCCTCTCTGATCAAAAAGCCCAAACAAAACTGCGGAAGCTAACACAGCCAGCAGATATTTTTTAAGTAGGGTTTACCTCTGCCTGGTATGTTGTGGGGCAGGAGAGGGGAGGGCAAAAGTATTAAATTTAGCCTTAAAAGCTCCTCAGAAATTCTTTGCACATAAGAGACCAAGTTGAAGAAAAGAAGATGACTGTGCCAAGGGAAAGAAAGAGAGAGGCTAATGCCTGTGGTTTTCAAAGGTTAACAGCAACAACAACAACAAAAAAAGCCCCAGTATTTGCACAGGGATGAATACTTATTGGCTTTTGGCCAACAATTATACAAGGGCTTGTGCCCACATCCTGTAGCTGTGGTTTAGGGACGCTGCTCTTGAGTGACTTCTTATGCTTGGTGGCAGGAAATTTTAGTCACTCATGTGTAAATTCAACTTTGGTCTGCACCTCCCACAAAGTGCTCCTAAGGCAGGTAGGGGGCCCGGTCTTCTGATTTCCTTGGAGATACCAGTTCTTCAGAGGTTCAGGAAGAACTCCATTTGTGGCCTGAGGAGTGTCGCAGACTTAATCAATACTTATCTTATTCCACTCGATTGTAGAAGCAGTCCCTTAGTACAATTCTGTCACCACAAAGAGGAATTATGATATCCTTCGCTAAACCCTTGCTTTAGCATCAAAACCCAAGACAAAAAAAAAAAGTCAATTATATTCCATTTTAGGGCTGCAACCATTGTGAAATCTGAGAGGCAAATACATGAGGTTGTTCCTGAGTCTAGATCTTTTACCTGATGAACTATTTTATACTCAATTATAAAATGTTCTTAGTAAACATCTCGCAAGTCTCCTTTTTAGTGAAGCCAACTAGAATTTGCAATAAACTGTTCAAAGAGCAGATGGTGAATACCTGGCAATACTGGGATTATATTCTAAAACCCCCAATTTCCTATTTCTGGTCCACAGATCTTTCCAAATATCTTCATTCCCAGGGAAAGGCACATCATCAGAATCAGTGTATCATAGCTGTTGAGTTAATTTGAGGTGGGAACATAATAGGTCCAGTTTAATTAACTCTTGTGTGTTTAGATATATATGAGAGATCCTGATGCTATGCTATGTATGGAACATATATTGGGATCAAGTTCTCTAAGACACCACCTTCTTGTTGACATCTAATGCTTACTGCATGCATCACAGAAATTCCTTTTCTTTCCTTTAAGATTCTCTGCTCACTCTTCATGGTTTCATTTAAATTGAGATTAGAAGGGACCTTAAAGGACATCTAGGTCAGCCTCCTACCTATTGTAGGAATCTGCTCCACCAAAACACAGCCAAGGCAGACTCAGCTTATACAAAAACATTCCAAGATCAGAGAATCCCTTACTTTCTACAGCAACTAATTCTACTGCTTTTATCTATTGGTACCAGTAGTATACTCACAGTTATATCAACCTTCCAAAACTATGTCATATTCTAGTCTACAGGGATTGGACCAACTCTCTGATCCACAGTTCTATTTCACTGATGATGTCATTTTGATTTAACCACGTGAACAGGAAATAGGAGGTATTCTAACAATTGTGTGACACCAACATGGAAATATATCCCCCAAAATTCTGGAGCTTGTTTCACCAAAAATCACACTGGAGACTTTTCTAGAGTATCAGTGGCCTGGAATATGTCAAGATATACCTTCTAAGGCAGCTGGAAAGTTTCTGCTCTTCTGTTACTAAGAAAGAGCCACAATGCCTAACGAGGTTCTTTAGATTTTGGAAGCAACATATTCCTTACTTGAGTTTGCTATTTCAACCCATTGATCAAATAATTCAAAATATTGCTAATTTTGAGTGAGACACATAACAAGAGAAGGATCTGGAGCAGTTTTGTGTTGCTGTTCAAGTTGCTTTATCACTTGGGCTACATATACCCAGCAGACCCAATGGTGCTTGGAATATCTGTGGCAAATGGAGGTCCTGCATGGAACCTTTGGCCACTATAGGTGAATCACTGAGTAGACATTATGATTTTAAGCAAATACATTTTATTCTCTTAGATAACACTTTTTTTTTCTTTTTGATTGCTAATGGGCTCTAGTAGAGACTGAGCACTTGATTTTCAGCCACCACATAGTAATAGAGTCTATGCTGCCCATACCTAGGGTTTTATGGAGAGTTCCCTACACTCAATGGATTGAGGAAACAATTCTGAACTTCATTTTCAAATGTTTCTGTGTGATATGCTGCATCACCTGAATGTGGAGAGTGAGGGCACCTATTCCATGGTTATCCTGAAAGACACTGGTTACGGAAATTCCTGCTAGTAGGCAGAATAAATGGAATGCCATTCCTACATCCTGCCTCAAGACTACTTTTCATTTTATAAGAAAGCAGATCTGGGTGGTAATATGACCCAGTTACTGTCACACATACCTCATGAAGACACCACAGCTTGCTAGTGGCAGAGACATGATGCCACTTCTTCCATTCTGTCTCTGTCAAGTTGGGTTCAGTTTCACATAATATAAACCACTCCACTATTTTAAACAGAAAGTGTTTAACATTTGGAATGAAGTACTTACAATGTTGTTAGAAAGGCTGGAGCACAAGCTTGAGGCTGTGACTCCAGAAGTAATTCCCTGGACAGCACTGCAAAATTGGCCCACCAAAAGTTTAGTTATCTCTTCCACACATTGGAAGCTAGGCAATCAGAAAGTTGCTATACCCATAGCAGGTACCAGGATCACACCACACCTAAGCTACAATCTAAGTATCAGGAGCTACTGGCTCTGGAGCCACATTGCATCAGCTAGGTCTACAAGAGCAAACTGAATGTGACACATTCTGCCCCCTTCTTTGTTATTTATTCTGAAGTGGAAAGAACATTCCATTTCTCCCTCTTAATAGTAACTGCAAATTTTTTTGATGTTTATAGGTACCAGTCAGTGTGCTATGGTCTTTGCATTCACTATATCAATGAATTAATCCTCAGATACCTCTGAAGAATACATTAATGTCACTGTCACAAACTCTATTGAAACAAAGGAAAGCTAAGTGCAAAGAGGCTATGAAACTTGGCTAAGATTGTGCACTCATGGGTGGAAGACATGGATTAAGTTAGAATTTAATCACATCCAGACCCTAGCTAAAAAGAAATCTGAGAATTATAATAGTTTTCTGATTTGTGCAGTATCAAAGACTTACTAGAACAAGATGAGAATAGATGTTAAGTCAATCATTCTACTGGATCCACAATTTGACTTATATTAAAGATAGTTGTTAAGCTCTTTTCTCCCCTGATTGACTATAAACTTTTTTAAGGTATTCCAATTTCTCCTCTAACATAGACCTTTACACATTTTAGGCAATTGATCCATAATGTATTTTATGAACCTGATGTCATAGTCATTTTTATTTCAACCCATTTTGTAGCATATGTTTAAGCTTCAGTGAAACCACTGCCTTTTTGTGGTCTGGTTTTACAAAGTGGCAAACCAAGTTAAGCCTTCTCCCTAACTTTAGAGAGAAATAGTATTTTGATTTTACCAAAGGCCTTTTTATTCCCCAGACTTTGTTGTGGTTACATCAAAACACATAGCAACACTCAGAATATACCATAGTTACACAAAGTGAGGAATGACATTTTATTGGGGTTAAAGAAAATAATAAAAAAGACTAGTTGAGTGATGCCCAGAGCATCAGTCAGAAGCTTGACAGTTTTATAATGGAGTTCAGTTAGCAGAAGTGTAGGCCACACCTAGAATAATCAAACATGATGATCTGGTAGGTGCTCTGGCCAGAAGTGGTGTGTCAGAAAGAAGTGATGAGCTGAAGCAACCATTATTGATATAAAGATAGGATGTTTGTCTAGAGATAAAGGTCAGGTAGTCACCTAATAATGAGTGATTGGCAAAACCTCAACTGTGTATAGATTCCAGAGGGTACATGACTTTTTGCAATAACGGAAAATTCCATAATTTTATGCTGTCCAACACAGTAGCCATTAACTATGAAATATGGCAGATGAGACTTAGGAACTGAAATTTGTATATAATTTTGTTTTAATTAATGTAATTTCATAGAGCCACGTGTCTAGTGGCTATCTTACTAGACAGTAGAGTTATAGAATAAAAAATATATGACTAAAAATAAAATCCTTAGTAACAAAAATACTATCTGAGGTTATCTTGATGCCACCAAAGATAAACAAGATCACACCTTATTTAGTAGTTTATTTTTGCTTCCATATTTTATCAAATAGTATAGAAAATCAAATGATACAGAAGAACTTGTGATGGACACCAACAGCTTCCCAACTCCTTTCTATTTCCAACTTAGTGGTATCTTATTTTGAGTCTTTGTTTCTGGTTCTGTTGGTAGTTACCTTCATAACTCCGAAAAATATATTTTCATTTGTATGTATTGATTTACCATCATCAAATATCATCTACCGACATACTAGTATGTTTATGAAAGAACCAGACTTAGTTCACATACACTATACTTCCCACTTCCCTTTCCTCCTTAAGTGTTCATTATTTTCACAAGTTTATTGATTATATTTGTTTCTTAAATAATATGTTACACTTCTATTTTTAATATATTTTATTGATTTTAGATAGGAAGGGAGAAGAGAGATAGAAACATCTATGATGAGAGGGAATTATTGATTTGCTGCCTCCTGCACGCCCCCCACTGGGGATCAAGCCCACAACCAGAGCATGTGCCCTTGACCAGAATCAAACCTGGGACCCTTCAGTCCACAAGCCAACGCTCTATCCACTGAGCAAAACCAGCTAGAGTTATACTTCTGTTTTTTTTTAAAATATATTTTATTGATTTTTTTTACAGAGAGGAAGAGAGAGGGATAGAGAGTTAGAAACATTGATGAGAGAGAAACATCAATCAGCTGCCTCCTGCACACCCCCTACTGGGTATGTGCCCGCAACCAAGGTACATGCCCTTGACCGGAATCGAACCTGGGACCTTTCAGTCCGCAGGCCGACGCTCTATCCACTGAGCCAAACCGGTTTCGGCAGTATACTTCTGTTTTTTAATCATCTTTGATTATTAGCTCATCTCCTCTCTACAACAATAAAGATATTGATGAGATAAACCTTGCTTTTCTCCATCAACTCTTATTTTTTGTCTTTTGTCAAATATGTATTTACTTCTATATTATTCAGATTGTAAACATTTACAAATTAAGTGTGTCCCACTTGTTTTCACTTAATAATTCTGAGGAGAGTAGTGATGGGATTGTAGAAGAAGGAATGTGAGACAAATTACCAGCTGGTTTGTTTTAGTTCTCCCTCTTAACTTCCTGGTGCAAAATAATAACTCATTGTCTACACATCTTCATACTTATCATATGTTTTATTACTTTTATTTTATTATAAGCCCATAAGTTATTACTATTATTGTTTTGCAGATAAATCAAAATAGAAATATATACTTGAGCAATGTCGTGTAACTGGAAAGTAGGTAAGCTAAGAGTCAGGTTTTCTGATGACAGATCACCTCACAAATCTGTTCTCAATAAGTGTCCTTACCACTGAAGTTTGCAAAAATGTTATAAGTTGGTCTTATTGCTTCAGGTCTACAATCCATGGTTCATGTTGGAGCAGAGAAATTTGAAGCTTGCGTACTGAGACCACATTTCTTTCAAGGAACTGTAGAAATGCCTCCAGGCATCTGGATGTTTCATGAACCAAATTGGCAAATGTTTAACACGGGTAAAGAATCATCTAACATTAAACTAACAATTGCCAAATACTCATATGCTAGTGTGTAGGTTAGGATATTTAATATATATTATCTTATTTAATCCTCATAGCAATTCTCTAAGTAGAGAATATATTAGAGATGAAATTGAATAGTTCAAATTTTATAATTCATCAATATGATTGAGTTCTCTCCTTCTGTAAATAGGTTAGAATAACCAGTCCTCCAGACATATTTCACAAATATGCATATTTTCAAGAAAAACTGAATTTGGAAAAATCAAATGAGATTAAAGGTGTGGTTGCTTTGGGGATAGGCACTATACAAACATAACACTGATGAGTAATAGCAAAGCATTATATAAGACTTTGCTCCTGTTACCAGCAATGGAGATGACCCAAATGGATTGGCATTGGGGAACTGTTCCTGTGTACCAAACAAAAGACTCTGAACACTCTTTCAAATTGCTAAATTTCAATAAAGATAGTGCTGGAGTGATTATACAGTAAGGATGGATTCTTGATTCACCAAACACACCCAGAACATATCTTATCATTCTCAGTAATCATATGATTAATATAAACTCATTAAAGAGGTATCTCAGGCAGGGGACAGATCCAGTTTTTATGTGGCTTATATGACATGGGGGATCTCTTTATGAAAAATTAATATTACATTATAAAAACAAAATTAGACACACAAACCAATATTTTTGAATGACAAAATACATCTCCATCAACTACAAAAAATTACAGGTTTTACAAATCAGACTAATACTACAAAATTTTTTAAAATCCAGAAAAACGCACACCATAATACCTTTGTTAAGATTCATATACAATACTTTATACCCATTATTGACTGTACTGTATATTGGCTGATCACCACTGCTTATGATAATATATTTTTAAAATTATTTTCTGTAGAAATAATAGATAATTCAATTTTTCTTCAGTTGCTTGAAATGTGTTTTTATAAAATTATTATTGATAGTTTAGTAAAGTTTTATTCAGTTTCACAATTCATTATCCATAATGGAAAATGTTGATCAAGTTTCTGCTACACATGAGATATGAGATTTGGAAGAATTTTGACAGATTACCTCCAGGCTCTGCATATTTTAAACCTTGTTCTTCTCTGCTACCCTCATGTTTCCTGTGCAGGTGCCTCAGGGTCCTTTTGTATCTCCATAGGACATAAACTTTGGCCCTGCCATTTCTTTGAATCTTGGTGCTGGTTGTAGAAGTGTTCTTGGAACTCAGTCTAACAACAAGATAATCAATAATTTAACTTTTCCAAAGAGTGCCTGGGAACCAAATAAGTATATCTTACTAAATCCCAACTAAATTAATAGTTAAATTACCTCAAATTCCCCTTAGCCAGATCTCACAAATGCCCAAGGCCATTCTAACTCCCAACCTGAGGGGAAGAATGAAGGCGAGGGGACAGGATGGAAAGAAACATAATTCTTAACAAATTGCCATTAAGATATTTTACTTTTGAATGTTAAAAAGAAAAAAAAAAAAAGATCATGAGGATGCATTACTAAGGCTCCTCAAAGCCTTGAAAGGAACCATTAAAGGAGGTATTTTAAAATGTAATCTTCTTTAGTTCACTGTAAAATCCACCCTGATCCCCGGATTGTGGAAGGAGTAACAAATTTGGAGTGAGAGACCTTCATTCTAGCCCTGGTTCTCTCACTGATCCAGGACGTGGAACTTGACAAATTACAAGGTTGTTTCTCCCTCTGACATTGAGTTGTATCAAATAGAACTGTTTGCAAAAACAAAATCCACAGATGGTGGCCTTCACAGGCTCAGAGCACCATCACATCTGGGCCTAAATTCAGGAGACAGAATCAACCCTCGCCATTTTCACTCCGTTTTTGGAAGTGGCTGCCTTGTTTTTCAAGAATGCAGTCAGTCAGCTTAAAAAAAAAAAAAAAAAAGGTGTAGTTTTTCCAGGGACTCTAGTCCCCTTTGCATCCCAGTCATTTTCTTGTGAGTCACTACATGATTGATGAGGGGCTTGTTTCTATGGTGACCACTTCTGCCCTTCCCAGCAGCTGGGGAGCTTAACCGGACCCTGACACAGCTTCTTCAGTTGGGCTGGGCATCCACTTAAATGAAGCATTTGGGGCAGGACTTGACAGCTCTGCACTTTGGGCCCTGGAAGGGATTCCAGAAGGGAGAAGGGTGGGAGCATGGTGAAACCACTCATCTGTGCTCTCATTTTTTCCATGGGTGAAGGTCTCAAGAGGTTATGACCTAGCTAGAAAGGAAGGTTAATGGCAAAGTAGTTTTGAGGGGCTCTCAAATGCTGAAAGAAACATGTCTTGCTGGGTGGGACTGTCCAGTAAAACTTCCCATAACATTTGCTTGTAACCTTCATAGAGAAATCTTCTATTTTCTCTGGTCCATTGGGCTAAGTTTGCTACATCTCAATTTCAATGAAGTCCACTTCTTTTGCCACCGATAAACTTTATGACGGTTTCTAGGTCTGTCCTCCTCTAGTTACCATTCCCCTAGGTCTGTAAATATAAGACCAATAGTCATTTGTTTGAATGGAGAGCCATTATAAAAGTTAACAGACAGTCACAGCTGTGTTAGAGGATCCAGGCCCAAGTACATTCTAAAATAGCTCTCTGCCACAGAGGGCATGGAAGCATGCCGGGCTCCATGCTGCCAGGGAATGCTGCCCTGAAGCTTGAATTTTTCACGCCTCAAACTCATTAAACCCCCAGCCTTTATTTCACACATCATGTCCCTCCAGAATCTCTGGCTTCCTTCCTTCAAACATAACACCCTCTTCTTCCTCAGGTGGCTTCAACTGGTCCTTTACCAATTTGTTATTAATAATACTATTCATCCAAAATTTTCCGAACGCCAAGGCTATAACAGTAGGGAACAGAATGTCCCTGTGCAGAAAAAAAAATTGCTCTAATCATTAGAAGTATTGGACTATAGGCATGTAGAGTTGGAGGAGGTCCTAGAAATCATGTAATTCTACCATCATCATGCTACAGTTTGAGCAAAACGAGGACCAAAGGTCACACAGTGAGTTGGGTCATAACTAAGAAAGTGGAAACTAACTCCCTGTCCTGTATTTATTTCTATTAAACCATTTTAAATTATTATTCTTAGCACCAAATAATTTTGTGAAAATACTTAAGGTAAGTTTTATAGAAGTAGATACCTAAAACAAACTTCTAGCCAATTGCCTTAATCTTTTGCTTTAGTTTTAGAGTAGAGCCTGGCCTAAAAGTGCCAAAGAAATTATCCCCTGACATACACAAACATTCTGGATATCTGTTTCATCATCCAAATCTCCATGTACAAACAGCATAGTTCATAATGAAATACATTGATACATACCCATATTCATTCAACAAGCCACCTGAATTACTGATTGCATATACAGTGCCCCCTCTGGTAAAGCCAGAGAGGAAATAGGTAAAGCCTAATTGGGTTCACAGAATAGCAAGATATTGAGCAATCATCCCCCTCCCACTCCTGCACCTGTGACTCTAGAATAAGGCAGATTAGAATACCTATTTTAAAAAGGTAAATTATTTTTAGGGAAAGAAGATGAGTATGAGTAAGTTAAACTAGGATGTCCATGGAAGGCTTTTAGGGAAGTAATATTTCAACTGGTCTTAAAGGATGGATAGGAGTTTTACATGCACAAAACTGTTGGGGAGGAATGATCTAAGTCAGTGATTTCCAACCTTTTTTATATCATGGCTCATATATACTAATTACTAAAATTATGTGGCACACCAAAAAATATATTTTTGCTATCTGACAAAAATAGGTATAATTTTGATTCATTCACAATGGATGGCTATTATCGTGTCAGCTGTTGTCATTTTTTTTTAATTTGGCAACCTAAGGGAAAAGAGGTCAGTGCCCCTGACTAAATAGTCAGGTATTGCATGTTTTAAAAATTCTTGCTGCACACTTATTGAAAAATCGCTGAGCTAAGTGGGAGAAACAGTGTGGACATAGCATGGAGATAGGGAGAGCATTGAAGAGGGAATTCTCAAATAGTTATACTTAAGTTTATTTAGGTGTGCGTTCCCATATCTGAAAACAAAAACAACACAAAACAAAACACTAAACAGGTAGGCTTTTATATTTTGATACTTCCTCATTTTAGCTATTTCCCTACAAAGAAGTTTCAAATCCTGGCTTTACACTTTCTGACTCTGCGATGTTAAGCAACTGACCCATTCTTCTCTGAGCCTCTGTTTTATTATCTGTATACCTCAGCCAGGGTGTGTGTGAGAATTAAAAAAACACAAACCATAAAGCCTTATGATTTCTTGGTATAGTACTTGGAACATATTGATATTTAAGTTCTTCCTGTGTGTTCAGTCTCCCGAGGGGGACAAAGACAGATATGGCATCCCAAATGACCAGACCTCTTCGGGCCTGGGTTTAATTGTTGACAAACAAAAGAGTCAGTAATAAGGTGATCAACTATCCAGTATGTACAGGACTGATGAATTACACAGGTCAGGAAATTTTTGCTAAAACTGGAACAGTCCCAGGCAAATCAAGATGGTTGGTCCCCCTACTCTTGTTGGTTAAGAGTGAGGTTTCTAGAGCCAAATAATCTAGGTTCAAATCTTAGTTTGCATACCATGTGCATAACCTTGAGCAAGTTACGCAATACTCTGTGCTTTCGTTTCAGTAAAATAAAGACTAAATAATAATGCTAACCTCATAAAGTTGTCATCTGTAAAATAAAGACTAAATAATAATGCTAACCTCATAAAGTTGTCATGAGGGTTAAATAAGTCAGTATATAATGTTATCTATTATTAGTAGTAGAAGATACCAAACTCTGTCTTTTCCCACCCAACTCTAACTTCCTTACACAATTATTAAAAAACTAGAGGCCCGGTGCACAAAATCTGTGCACGGGGGGTGGGGGGTGTGTCCCTCAGCCCAGCCTGCACCCTCTCCAATCTGGGACCCCTTGAGGGCAGTTAGAAATCCCTCTCACAATCCAGGACTGCTGGCTCCCAACTGCTCACCTGCCTGACTGCCTGATTGCCCCTAACTGCTTCTGCCTGACAGCCTGATCAACCCCTAACCACTCCCCTGCCAACCTGATCGATGCCTAACTGCTCCCCTGCCAGCCCAATTGCCCCTAACTGCCCTCCCCTGCTGGCCTGGTCATCCCTAACTGCCCTCCCCTGCTGGCCTGGTCACCCCTAACTGCCCTCCCCTGCTGGCCTGGTCACCCCCAACTGCCCTCCCCTGCTGGCCTGGTCACCCCTAACTGCCCTCCCCTGCTGGCCTGGTCACCCCTAACTGCCCTCCCCTGCAGGCCTGGTCACCCCAACTGCCCTCCTCTGCCAGCTCGGCCACCCCTAACTGCCTTCCCCTGGAGGCCTGGTCTCTTCCAACTGCCCTCCCCTGCTGGCCATCTTGTGGCAGCCATCTTGTGTCTACATGGACATGGCCATCTTTAACCACATGCGTGTGGCTGGTCAATTTGCATATTACCTCTTTATTATATAGAATAGCTTGTTGAAAGGAATCAAATTAATTTCTACTTGTGTACTTTCATACTCACTATCTTCAGAGGATGTTTGATGTGGAATGAGACCCTTCTCTAGGTACCCCTGTCATCATGTGCTGTCCTCACGCTTATTGCACTATGTGACTTTGTCTTTTGCATCTCTGAGTGCCATGGAAAACTAAGAAGAGAATTTGGAGGGAGGATGTGGTTTATTTCACAGGTGGTCTTTTTCACCTCCCCTGCAGGGGGCAGTGTGGTCAGGTGGGAAGAGCAAAGGGCTAGGAGTCTGAACACTGGGCTCTGTCATAGGTTTGAGTTTGGCCATGGCCTTCCCCTCTCTTGGGATCTCAGTTTCCTAATCCTTTAAATGAGGGTGTTGGATGGCATGATCCCCAAGATTCTTCTAGTCTGAGTAGAAACATTGCACAGACACAGTTTCTTCTTTCCTGTTCCTTTCTCTCCAGCTCAGGAAACAGATGTGAGAAGCAGACAACAGTTTTCTTGAATCTCCCAAAATGTCTCCCAATCCTAAGGAGCAGAATTCTGAAGCCTCACATAAAGGCTATTGTAGTTCTGCCCCCTCTAATTATGTCCTATTAAGGCCCCAGTTCCCTCCTGTCTGTAAAATGTGCTATTTAACATTCTCTCTGGCTGTGCCTCAGCCAAAGACACAAGCCATTGCACTCACTTCTGTTGATGTTTATGCTGAGAAAGTAGATAATCCTCACTGCAGTGACAAGTTGATTGAAGCAAGTAAAACCCGAATAGGGTTTAGAAGTCTAATTGCTGACAGATTCATAATGGTGTGTGAGCCTGGTGTCTGCCTGGCTGCCCTGCTGTTCAGAACAAAGTGTGAAGTTAAAGCACATATTGTTTCTGGTATGAGATTTCCCAACCCCAGAATTGTTTCTTTTCTGAATCGAAGTGTAGGGGAGACATGTGGCTTTCAAAATATTATAAAGAAAAACATCCACAGCACTTAAAATAGGAGAAGAAAGACAATCAGGTGGGATTTTTTAGTGAAAAGACAATGTCGAGATGGGTGTTGGAGAGAGGACTTTGGGCTCTTGTTGAATGTTGATGCCACACCCACTGAGGCAAGTTACTTAACCTCTCTGACCTGTCTGTTAAGCTGATGTGTTAGATCAATTGTTTATAATTTTGTTTTCTTATAGTAATTGTCTACTAAATATTTCTAGAAAGAATAATATACAATCAGATAAAAATCTAAATAGTTTTGATTGAAGGGTCCCTAACCCCCAGCACTAATAGAAGTTATGTATTATAGATTGATATCTGTATTTGTATATGAAATTATACAAAGTGCATTTCAAGGATTCACAAACAAATTTCTAATACTAGCTGTCCCTGTGTTGATAAGGAGGAAAGTGATACTAAGTGTTGGCAAAAAGGTTAATTCATCTGCATCTGCATAGTTTTATTTCTTATGTAAATATGTTTGAAGTAAACATGACAAAATATGAGCAGTTGTCAATAGGTGGTGGGAAACACAGGTATTATAACAGTTAAATAATTTTTTGTACTTCTACTTCTCTAAATTAAAAATAAATTTGACTATCTGTTGCCCCTTCAAATTCTAATATTTTGTGAGTTTCGAAAGACATCTCTTTGAACATCAGCTTTTTAATTTATAGATAATAAAGTAGGTCTCAGTGATCTCTAAAATCATTTGAATCCCCAAGTTCTATTTCTGGTAATAAAATAATTACATGATTATTAATTGACAGAGCAGACAGAACCAATTATTTTAAGCCAATATTCTGGAAGATTGTATTGAGACCCCTTTGAAAAGAAATGTGATTATATTTTCTTCCTCCCAATTTCCAATAATTATTTATAAATATATATAGTTCCCAAATGCTAATTGTAAAATCTAACATGCGAATCACCTCCAGAATTTCTCTATCTTTGCAGAAATTATCATTATGATTAAGTGGAAAGTGTTGATTATTTGAGAGGAAGAATGGACTCTTGAAATGAAGTATGATTTGGGAATGAGGAGATACAGGATTTTAGTCCTGCCTCGGGTGTTCTCTACCTGGATGGCTTTGGGCAATTTACTTTAACCTCTAAGAGCTATGATTTCTTCATTTGTACAGTGAGTGAGTTGGACCAGGTAATCTTTAAAATATATTCTCTCAGGAAAAAAAAAAAAGTAAATGTTTACTTGCTATTAAAACAACTCAGAAGCAAATAGCAAGAGATTAAGAACGTCATAGGTAGATCTCAGAGTGATTATAGTGATTATACTAGCTGTGGCCAATCTTCAGGTAATCTATAAGCCAAGGATACTATAGTTTTATTTTAAGTGGAGTCATTCTTTTAGTCCTTCCTCTCTGGACTCTGATGCCACTTTCTATTTAGCATGTGTCCTATATACTATTTTGGTCTCCTGCTATCATGGGTTCCCATATCTCTGTATCCTGAACATTATTTTTTCTTAATGCTCTGATTGTTCTCCAGGAGTTGTTTTTTTTTTTTTTTTTTTCATTTTATTTATTTACTTACTTATTTGCTTACTTGCTTTTTTTGTATTTCATGATTTTTGTCTGGTTTCTTAATCACTTCGTTTTCAGAAGTATCTCTCAAATGTGCACTCTAAGTAACTTCCCAGAATTTTGGTGCTGAAAACCCTTTGGAATGGATAACTTCAAGTTTATCAGAAATAATTCTTTTACTCAACTCATCAATTGTTATTGTTGGCTGGAGTTAACATAGTGTTACTCCACTTAAAGCAAAATATGGAATGTCTCTTTTCAGAAATAAACTTCAAGTCTGTTCTATAGTTGTTATATTACTTTGTCTTTTCATATCTTAATCTCACATCAATCTGACTTTGTTAGAATTCTCTTTTGAATTTATACTACTCTCTCTCCAGTAAGATGGTGAAAAGCTTCAGGCACATTATGAGCTAATAAATTGACAGTTTCTAGATTAAAGCAAATGCAGAGACAGTGATTAAAGAGCTTCTACACCAGTAAAGTAAATAATAAGCACTCAGAGATTGTCCTTGGATAAAGGAACCCTGTGGGCATATTTCAAAGTCCATTCAGTGGCCAGGGGTTGGAGGGCTCTTCCAGAAGAAGAACATACCATAAATCACTTGCTCTTCAGATTTTTTTGTAAGGAGACAGAGACTTACAGCCATGACTCAAGCTTGCCAACACTTTAAACTTTTGGTTCCAGGAAGTCTAAGAATTCTGAAGCTGAGACCACTGAGTTATGTTTCCACTATCAAAAGCCAACTGGACATTGATACTCCCCTGGCAACCTGAGGGCACTAAAATGGATGGTTCTCTACCATTCTCTCTCAAGCATGTCAAACTTGTGGCTGGCGGGCCACATGCCTTGTTTATTACATGATTTTGGCCAGCCACAACTCCCATTCTATATTATGGATACCATTGTATACTCAAAGGCCTGTCTTGGTCACTCCAAATCCAGTAAATACAATTTAGTCATTTTCAACATTGACTCCTTTTGTTAGCTTTTAACACTTGCCTTTTCAGAGCTGTTTATTTTTCTTTAATGAAAAGTCTCACCTTGATTAGCTTAAAGTGTAAAGCCTGAATTATTGTCACTGTCGATGGACCATAAAGAAGACAAAACCTGCTGACAGTGACATGTGCTGGCGGAAGTTCCGGTGATATTGTATTTTCTGATCTACTGAAAGTCAACACGTGTTTATGGATCAAACCTCAGGAAAGAAGACTGTGTTGGTGAGGGCAAGGAGGAGAGATTTGGTATTATCTTTGAGAGAGTCCACAAGTCCTTTACAGGGCCAACTTCTTGTAACTCTGCTCTACCTGGCTGCACACTTGTCCCTTTAGCCTGACAAATGCCTCCTCTAGGCTCTTTTCCTTGTTAATTCCATTTTTTTCTTCAAATTGCTTAGCACCTAGATAGCCCTGAACAATCTGTACTTATTTTTGTCCTATACCAAATGACACACATTTGATTTTTTTTTTCTGTCTACCTGGTTTGACTAGACATAGGTCATTAGATCAGAGACTATATGTGTGTTTTTCACTGTTTAATCCCCAGATTCTAGAATAATGTCTGCCATGTGATAGCTGCTCAATACTGGGTTCCTTTCTCCCTACACAAAGAGTACTGAAGGCTGAACATAATGAAACTTTTGTTCTACTCATAGATGCCGATAAGTGGGAGCTGACAGGTCAGCATCAAAATCACTGAGGTAGCAGTTTCCCAAGAAGGACCCATCCAAACCTCTGACTTCACATGAACAGGGTTTAAGAGAGAACATTGCTTTGTCCTGAGAGAGGCCTGGAATATCAACAATTAGGCCATGGGAAAGAGAGGAGAATGGTGATTAGTGAGGGACTTGAAGAAGTATGATTTCCATTGTTTCTCTGGGTAATCCTTCCTTACATTTTCTCATGATTGCCTGCAATAAGATTTCTTAATCGTTTAAGGGGTTTAAAGTGTGATCCCTTTAATGTATAATTATCTCCATTATCCAAAACAAAGAAGACACGTGTTAGTCAGAAAAAAAATAAAAATAAAATGTAGCCTCCAGCAGAAAACTCAATTCAACTCTATCCCTTACTCTGAGATTATTTCCCCCACCTCAGCTTCCACCCTCATATGAAGAGTTCCACATCCCTGTTTCTGTGGGCTCTTAAATTGCAGCAGGAATAAAAATTAAAAAAAACACAAAACTACAAATAGCCTATGGGTACGCTGGCCAAAAAGCAGGCAGCATTCAGTTTAGACCGGAAGGTGACATGGTCCCATCACACACAGTAGGGCACATGCTGAGCCAAAATGAGTTTGCCACACATGCCTTCATAATCAATTTGCATGTTAGTTTTGATTTTTCTTTTTCTCTCCCTAGGAAACATTATTTGTTTATGTTCCTAAGATCCTCACACAGTGGGTCTGGTTCTGATGGCCTGTTCAGTCATTGGCTTGCACCATACAGTCCCTGCAATTCCTGGGCCATGTGTATAATGAGAAAAGATGCCAGGTGGGGTTCAGATGACTGGGTTTCAGTGTTGCCTCTGCCACATACCAGCTGTGTGGCATTGAGATGTTACTTCCTCTTGGGTTTTAATTTCCTCATCTTAAAAAGAAGGAATTGGTTTATACCAGGAATAAACTATTTATTTTTTGCCAAAGGTCAAATAATACATATGTCAGGCCTTGTAGGCCATCTGATCTGTGTTGTATACACTCTACTGCTTAGTGCAAAAGCAAGACACAGACAATATGGATGAGTGTGGTGGGGCTCCAATAAAACTTCATTTGAAGACACTGAAATTGGAGTTTTATATAATTTTAACATATCATGAAGTGTTATTCTTCTTTTGATTTTTTTCAACCTTTTAAGAATCACAAACCATTCTTAGCTAACCTGCTATACAAAGGCTTTTGCCAATTTCTGACCAACACATTAGCTCTCAAAGGAGGGTCTATAAAAGTCAAAGGGAGACCTATGGTATAAATACACAGCAGCACACTTGTTCCATTGATCTGATTTGCTTTTTCATACTAGTATTAATTTACTTTTAATTTCAAATTAAATCAATGTGTGTATTTTTTTTTTTAATCAAAGGGAGTTTGAAAAGACTAGAAAGTCTTTTGATTTTGATTATCTCCAAAACCTTCACTTTCACACTCTGTGAGACTCTGGAATGAGTAGCAGCTAATCTTCAGCTTCTAGGATGATTCTGGGCCACTGTGAACATACAACACTTGTTAAATTTCATTTATTCATGGCCATGACAGGGAGCTGAGGCATGAATAATACAAAAGAGTGGATAAAAATCATTTATACTGCATTCAGCTTTAAAATACATCATGGATATTTTTTTCCTCTGAAGATTTACCATTCTAATCCCTTTTGCTGATATGAAAATGAGTTTGTATTACCTAAGATCACAGTGGATTATGATAAAATTGGGATGGATTCAGAGGAGAGATGTGCTAGAAATGCAATAAAAGCAATACCCCAGGTTAAATCTTCCTCCTTGATGTTCTCTTAACTTTCTCAGTTACTGAGATTTTTCTTTTTCACCAGTTCCTCCATTGCACCCTCTCATCAGAGCCGTAATGCAGTCTTTTCCACTCTGACCATGTACCCTTTGCCTGACCCCAGTCCTGGGATTTCCCTGGCATTTACCAGTGGCAACATACTCTCTTGCTCACCTCGGTTTGAGACAAGAACCTAAAAAACATAATCTAATTTGCATAGTTTATCAATCCATATTGAAATGATTAATAATTATGTATCAATGTTAATATTTTTTATTATTATTTAAGCCACTTTTATAATGGAGATCTTCCTTGGCTTACACATGATAGAGATGGAATAGCCTTCTATTCTGGTATACATTTTTTCATAGCATCCCATTTTTCACCCAGGAGGACATCAACACTCTCTAATTTGGCAGAGCACTATGACAGATGAATGCATTCTGAATTTGTCTAGCTGCCCCCTTCCTCGCCTTTCTGGGCCTGCCAGTATTCTTTCCCAGTGTGCATCTCTGGGAAGGCTTGATGTCCTTTATGGTGAGATGATTCTGCACAGGGCACTCTAATCACTACCTGAAAACCTAGGGGCCAAAAAGAGTTCTTGTGACTTGCACATGACTGGGCAGGAGATACATCAGATAGAAACAGGTCCTATTATTTCACCTGGATGGGAAATTAATAATATAGGAATAAAGTATCCTGCAGGGTCTTCTGACCATGTTTCTTAGAAACCTACAGCAAAAGAACCTGGAAGATTTCAAGGTTATGGAAATTCTGGATTATACTAGTAAATGCTTTTAACCCCTCCTTTCTAATAAGGAATTCATTCCATTTTATTTTATGAACTAGAAGCCCGGTGCACGAAATTCGTGCACGGCGGGGGGTTGTCCCTCAGCCCAGCCTGTACCCTCTCCAATCTGGGACTCCTGGAGGGATGTCTGACTGCCCGTTTAGGCCCGATCCTGGTGGGATCGGGCCTAAACGGGCAGTCGGACATCCCTCTCACAATCCAGGACTGCTGGCTCCCAACTGCTTGCCTGCCTGCCTTCCTGATTGCCCCTAACCGCTTCTGCCTGCCAGCCTGATCACCCCCTAACCACTCTGCTGCCAGCCTGGTTGATGCTTAACTGCTCCCCTGCCAGCCTGTTTGCCCCCAACTTCCCTCCTCTGCCAGCCTGGTCACCCCTAACTGCCCTCTCCTGCAGGGTTGATCACCTCCAACTGCCCTCCCTTGCAAGCCTGGTCCCTCACAACTGCCCTCCCTTGCAGGCTTGGTCCCTCTAAACTGCCCTCCCTTGCAGGCCAGGTGCCTCCCAACTGCCCTCTCCTGCTGGCCATCTTGTAGTGGCCATCTTGTGTCCTCATGGGGGAAGGATCTTTGACCACATGGGGGCAGCTATATTGTGTGTTGCAGTGATGATCAATCTGTATATTACTCTTTTATTAGATAGGATAGAGGCCTGGTGCACGGGGGAGGGGGAGGGGACCAGCTGGTTTGCCCTGAAGGGTGTCACAGATAAGGGGGGGTTCCCTTGGGGTGTGGGGCAGCCTGAGCGAGGGGCCTGTGGTGGTGCAGGCCGGCCACGCCTCCTGGCAACCCAAGGGGAGGCCCTGGTATCTGGAATTTATTTTCCTTCTACAATTGAAACTTTGTAGCCTGGGGCGGCAGCCATTTCTGTGGCGGCAGCCATTTCTGTGGCAGTTAATTCACCTTCTACAATTGAAACTTTGTAGCCTTAAGCGGGTGAGCCCGGCCAGGGTGTGCGGAAAGCTTTGCTTCCTCTGTTGCCACCGGCAACCCTGGCCTGCTCTCTCAAGCTCCATTCTGCCGCCATTTGTTTGAATTTGTTTACCTTCTATAATTGAAACTTTGTAGCTTGAGTGGAGGCTTAGGCTTGCAACGGCTATGGAAAGCTTGGCTTGCTCTGTTACCTGGGAAACCTTGCTCTCTGTGGCTGTAGACATCTTGGATTGGGGTTAATTTGCATACTCGCCCTGATTGGCTGGTGGGTGTGGCTTGGCTGGTGGGTGTGGCTTATGTAGCGGAGTGATGGTTAATTTGCATATTACCATTTTATTAGAGAGGATAGCTGAATAACATTTTAAAAATTAATTGATGTATGTACCTCCTTCTAATTTCTTGGACCCTGGGGCTATTTTCTTTAGCCTCATGCCCTCAGGATGAATTATTACCACAGAGACTCCGGTGCAAGAAAGGAGGGAAGGCTCAACTTTTTAGTTTCAAAATAGGTTTTCAAAGACCATGGCAGAGATGAAAAGCTTGAGAGAAAATGCTGTGGGACTTGTAAGAGCCTGAGTTTTTTAGAAATGTATAATGAAGGTTCTGGCATGAACTAGTATTGGCATAGCCACAATAAGCCTAGAATGGTTTTCATATTGAGCATGATAAGATTAAACTCTGGAGATGGAAATGACAGGTAAACAAACTTGTGAGAAGCTGAAGAATGTTTCTGAGGAAGTGACTCACCCCACTCAGTAGTTAACTTGAAAGAGTTGAGAAGTGAGTGGTTAAGTTTTACAATTCCCTGAAAAGAAGTGATCTGAGATTATGATGACCAAGAGGATGGATTCTGTCAAGTTCTAGGTACTTTATTCAGCACAGGAGAGCAGCACTGAACAAAGAATGGTACTGCATCATGTCTGGGCAGGAAAGACCAAAGACATGCCTCAGAAGTGTTTGCAGCTTCAGAATGGCATGGACAGTATCACAAAATGCTCGTGTATCTATTTGGAGAGCTCAGAGACAAGAGCTTATGGACTGGAAAAGCCTCATTGTCAGAAAAAGGCAATGTCAAAGCAGAATATGACGTGGAACATTTGATAAGAGACTTGTGGGATTTCAATGACAGACTATTGAGTTCTAATTGTGTGCCAGATAGTGTTCTAGCAATTTGGAATACACTAATTAAAAAAAAAAAAGATAAAAATCCCTGTCTTCATGAAGCATTTTGGTGATGAAAAGCAGAAAAGAGAAGAAGGAAAAATAAGAAAAAACACTGAGGAAGTTGAAAAAAAATCCTGGGGGGAAAATAAAATTGAGTGGAGAGTGTTGGAGGGAGGTGATCAAGTTTGAATATGGAAATCAGGGAAGGTGTCACTTATCAAAGACCAGAAGATGGTGAGAAAAAGAACCATGGAAATACCTGGAAACATCCAGTGCAAAGCCTTTAAGGCAGGAGTATATTTAAAGTGTTTGAGGAACCAAGAAGGCCAGCATCCTGCAGTGTGGTGAGTTAGCAGTGGGCAGGGGAAGTCAAGGTCAGGCAGATCATGTGGAGCCATTCTCTTTGATGTAAGTTTTAGCTCTTACTTTTAGTGAGATGGGAAGCCTTTCACTATTTTGTGCAGAGGGTTTACATGGTCTGACTTAATTTTTAACAGGATCACCTTAGCTGTTCTGAGTAAAATAGTTTGTAGGTTTCCAGAGGGAAGCAGAGACAGCAATAAGGAGACTCTTAAAATAATTCAGGTGAGCTATGATGGTGGCTTGAATCAGGGAGTGACAGTGTATATTAATATAAGTAGTTGGATTCTTGACTTATTGGGAAGATAGAAGCACAACATTTTGTAATAGAATAAATGTTGCTATGAGAAAAAGAGAGAAAAAGTCAAAGATAAGTTCCTGGTTTTTGTCTTGTGTAACTAAAAAGGATAGAGTTGCCATTTCCTGAGTTTCAGAAGGCTGAAAGAAGAGAAGGTTTGAGGTTATGGATATCAGTAATTGATCTGGGATAGGTTAAGGGTGGATGTCTTTTCACTTTTAGGAGGAAGTGGAATATAGTGTACAAGTGGAGGGGTTGGTGAGGAGAGAAGGCAATGAAACACAAGGAATTGACATTGTTAGATAGAAATACAAACATCTTGCAATGATATAGATTAAGCCTGATGTTTTCTCATGACATAGCCTTCTCAGAGCTTAGATGCATTCTTGCAAAGAAGACAGAAAGGTGAATTGGCAAAGTTAAAATGCAAAATGACCAAGGTTCCTAGGATGACAAAAATTAAGTATTCTTTTAGCCACCATGCTGAATGGGGGCATCAATAAATATTATATACAAATGTATTACACTTTTATTTATCTGTTATCTGTGTTTTCTGTGTTGGAGATATTCTGTGTGCTACACACTTTAATAGCATGGGGAAAGGAAAGGTAATGTAATGAGTGTATGAGCTTAATATAAGAATACACTTAAAGTTAAATTTAGAAACAGAATGGAAATTACAAGACCAAGGAAAGAGATGTGGAGCTCAAGTCAATTGATGAAGGAGACACACAGTGGTCTTGATCTTGCTGTTTCTTCAGAAAACATCTAGATGGCAGCTCTTGAATCTAGGGACCAGACTCTTGAGTGTCATTGATAATGGAGAGGACACTCCAGGGGACATGACTGAAACTTGTTCCTATGAGGGAGTTACTTGCAGAAAACAATAAAATTACCTTATCATCTTCACATATCTGAAAAGATGGCATGCAGAATGGATTACGCTTGTGTCTGTGGCCCTACAAAATAGATTAGGACTAATGTTATGGGAACTCTAGGCAAAATGATTTCAGAAGGTGAAAGCCAGTGTTGTTCAAAGACAGGATGAGCTGCTTTTAGGAGTTAGTGAGTTCTCTGTTAAAGGTGTTTTCAAACAGAAATTCCACAGCCATTTGGCAGAGAACTTTATAGCAAGGATACAACATCAAGGTCCCACCCAAACCTGAAATTCTATTAACCAGTAATGGCACTGTGAAAATATCAACTGAAACAAATTCTGTCCATAAAGGCTCAGCAAGATATGGGAAGACCAAAAATAAGAACAAAATACATGAAGTCATTTTCTGTTTATATGCATTTGGCAAAGAAGAATAGTGGCTGGCCACACAGTCTACCATACACTTTCATTGGTTGATTTGATAGAAGGAATTTATGTTTATTTTAAACACAGAGACTTGACTATTGCCTGAATAAATACTGTATAATTTGGCTGTTAAAGCTAATTTCAAAAGAGAATTCTTATTCTCACTTTTTTGTAAACATACGTAAGAAAAGAAAAAGAAAGTTTCTAAAGGAGGTTTTAAAGGATCAGAAGCTGGAATTGAAGAAGGGGCCACAAAGCTCCATTTTACTGTGGGGTGTCACTTTTCAAATGGTTCCTAATCACATTCCCAAGCCGTCTGGAGGGCTAAATTGTTAGTGTTCTTAGGAGCAAGGCAGCTAAGTGATGACTGTCTCATGCAAACACACCTTGGTTTCAGCTGAGATCGACACAGCAAAATTATAGTCTCTTTGTCCTTAAGTTGGCCTCATGTTTTTTGAAAAACAAAAAGACTACAGTGATGCCACTAGGGCATGTGTAGAACTTAGAATCAGGCTATAATCTCAGCAGCATGGCATCCTCCTTTGTGTCTGCAACTCAGAGTTTAGAAGTGGGCATCATCTTTTTGGTCCAGAAATTTCACATTTATTACATTTATTCATTCAGCAAGTTCTATTTTAGTACTTACTATGTTTCAGCTGCTATGTTAGTTGTTGTGGGATTAGAAATTAATATGGGCAATGTTCAGGCCTCAAGGAGCTTCATGGGAGTGGAAATCCAGAAAAACAATGAGAAGAGTGCCATGCTATGTGCTACAATAGAGGTGGAAATGGTAGTAGTGGTGGACTTCAGAAAGTTGATACAGGCCAACATTTAGAGGTAATTAGAAAGACTGTGTCTGGCAGAAAGAGTAACATGTATTAAGTTCTAGGAGCATGGCAGAGTACCTTATGCTGGTTGGTATCTTATACTGGCTGGAGGACAGTTTGGGTAGATGTAGGGAATCTGTGGTTAGAGATGAGGCCATAGTCCCTGCGGGTAGAATGGAGCCAGAACCTAAAGGACTTAGTGTGCTAACCAAAAAAGATAGAATTTCATCCTAAAAGTAATGGGAGACATTCCAGTTTTACAGGGTTATTGAAGATTAAATAAGATAATACATGTGCACATGTTTCAAATTCATAAGTGTTATAGAGGGCAATGTGAAAGTGGGAGTTCTTTGGAGGCACTGGGAAGGTCAGCAACCCATTATGGTCTCATTAACTGCTCTTACTTTTCCACATGCATCACACATATTTTCAAACTTTAAAAATGTTTATTATTTTTAGAGAGAGGAATGGAGAGAGAGACAGAGAGAGACAGAGAGAGGAAGAGAGAGAGAAGTGTGAGAGAAACATCAATCGGTTGCTTCCCGTATACACCCCAACTGCATACCAAACCCACAACCTAGGTACATGCACTGACTGGGAATCAAACCCATGACCTTTGGCTGTAGGAAGATGCCCCAACCAACTGAGCCACGCCAGCTAGGGCTCACACTCTTTTTTTAATTTAAATATTTTATTGTTGACATTATTGCAAATGTCCCCCACTTCCTTCCCTGCCTTTGCCCATCTCCAGCCAGCCCCCATCCCCTCTCCCTTGGTCCTCACCACATTATTGTCTGTATTCATGGGCTATGCTTATATGTTCTTTAGCTAATCCCTCCAACTTTATTTATCCAATCCCCACCCCACCCCACCCCATCCCAGCCTCATATCCATGTATCAATGTCTCTGGATCTATCATTAGATTCCACTTATAAGTGAGATTGTGTGATATTTGTCTTTCTCTGACTGACTTATTTCACTCAGCATAATACTCGCCAGGTCCATCCATGCTGTCACAAAGGGTAAGAGTTCCTTCTTTTTTTTTTTTTTTCTAGTTGCATAGTATTCCATTGTGTTTTCGTTCATCGTTACTTTGACCAGCTTGAAATGACTTCACCCCATATTCACCTTATCAAAACCTGCCTGTCCTTTAAGGTTTAAGTGTAATGGCACTGAATTCATGAAGGTCTTTCTGAAACCTACAGCCAGAATTAATTGTTTGAGTATTCTCTGCATTTATCATCTGCCCCTTGTAATCTGTATTTTGTTTTGCCTAATATCAGAGTTCACTTGTTAACCTATTTATTCTGTGTGTATGTGTTTTATTTTTAGTACAAAATGTATGGTTCATCTCTTATGCTTAAGACAGGGCATGGTAGTTGCTCACTGAATAAATTAATGAATTCATTCATCATTTTGCTCAGAAGTTGCTATGCAATGGCCTTCCAAAGTACTAAAAGCAAAAGGTTTCCAGGAAGGAGCTGGGCATGAAGTAGTTATATTTTTCTGCAACAATTACTATTTACTCATCTGTTTTCAGGTCAAGTGCTTCTCCAACCTGGCATGTCCAGAAGAACATTTTTCTTGGATCCAGCTTTCGTCCTTTACTCCATCACAGAAAAGAAGAGCCAAGTTGAAGCAGGTTGTGCAAAAACAGTTGAGGTGACCAGACCCGCTCATAAACATCACAAAACAACCTTTCCTGATTGTAACTTCCAAAACTCAGGAACTTCCTCATGGTCTGGTGTAAAAAGATTCCTTTCTCAACAACAACCTGCTCTCATTACATTAAATAATAAAACCACCCAGAATCTTCTCAGTTCTGGGTTCTCGGTCAGGAAGACTCAGAAATCCCTTGAGTTGAAACATGCAAGGCTTATACAATCTCCCCACTTCATGAGCCTGGATGAGGCTCTTGTCATCTCTTTTCTGATGTTTGCACACCATCTCAGAGAGGTTAATATATTCCTTCAAGATTTCAGAGTTACTTATTAGGACATTTAAAACTAACTCCCTCAAATCACATGGAGCTAAAGTAAAGTTATCAGGCATTGACTATTATTTTAGAATTTCAATCATAATCAGTTTCTCCTTTCTGCTCACTCAAGAGATCTGAGAGAATGCATCCGAACTTTTAAAAATGAATAAAGGGAATTTTTTATGAATCAAGGGGTTAAGACAACAAAAGAAGGCATCGTTTCTGGTTTCCCTATCACCTAAAGTCCTGTTGGGTCAGGCTGTGTCCCATCCCAGCTAGAGTATTAAGTTAACTGCAAGGTGCTCAGAAACCTGTATCTATTTCAAGGTCACAGCCTTGGTTGTGGCTTTATTTTTTTCATTTTCTTTTCTTTTTTTTTTTTTAATCTGAATTGTTGGATGGGAGCGGGGTCCAGGAGGTAGAAGAGAGCGGGGGTTATTTCAGGATTTGCTTCTCTAAGCTTCCAGTGTCTGAACTACAGGATAGACCTTCTTGTTGTGAAACACTGGACCAGTTGTTGCGGTCTGAAGATAAACAACATTCCAGTAGTTCCCCTAGAGGCTGCCTGAGGGCTTGTGCTTTTTAACATTTCCTTGGCTCTTCGAGGATGCAGGAACTGAGGGTTATTGAAGTACCTGCCGCAACACAAGCAGCCATAGTGCTGTGGTCTCTTGTGCTCTTAAACTGGGTTGTGGTAATGAGCCCAGGGTGAGATCTCTATGCCTCTGCCTGGTCATTAAACTGATGAAACACTAGCTTCTTTTGTGTAGCTTTGGATACCCCAGCTGTGCTGATTGGAGATTGGTGAGCACAAGGGCACTTTGCCCTGATGTGCAAGCTTTCTGTCATTAAAGTTTGAGGCTGAATTAGGACTCCCTTGGGTCATATGAGGGCAAGTTTGAAAATCAGATGCCAGTTGTTGACAAAATTAACCTGAGCTTATCATGAAAGAGTTGGACCTAAAGTTGCTATAGCTGATAGAACAAGCATTTCAAATGAATTTCTCAAAAGTTCTTGGTTCTTATATAGGTAAGTATGGCTTAAAAGGGCATAAAACCACAACAAATGAAAGAATAGCTCAGACTAGCCTTTAATTTTATGGCAGAGAATTTGAGAGATGATTCATGGACTGTGAACGCCAGCCCTGGTCCCTGGCTTAGGTCTACCTGCATACACCGTCAGGGCCAATGGATTCATGACACCACATTCTCTTCATTCTGGATCACTTTTTACAGTTCAACAATTGCACTTGTATCCATTGTTATCATTGTTCTCTACAGTCACCTACAAGACATATGAAGTGGGTATTAACCTCATTTTAATGATAAGAAATGGAGACTCAGGGAGCTAAAATAACTTTCCTGAAATCTTACAGCTGCTATCATTGTATAAATAACACAATTTTAATTTTTGTTGTCATTAAGTGTTATTGTACCTTGTGTATATGTATATATGAATTGTTAATTCAGTATGTTTAGAATGGCTATGACAGGCAGAAATCTAAAGTGGACCCTAGTGATTCCTGCCCCCTATATTCTTTACAGAAGATATATATTTTTTGTTGCTCTTGTTGTGGCAACAACATTACTACCAGGTTCTGGAGAGTGCAGTATGAAATAGATTGAACAAATATTCTGATTAAAAGTTTGAATGTGATATTTTCAATAAAAGTCAAAAATCATAAAATAGAAAGATAAATAAAAAATATTTTTCAATAATTAAAAAAATAAATGCAATAATAATGATAAATAGATTTATGCATCATCAGGTCGGTCATGTATTCCAATTAAAGAGAGCAACATCTTTAAAGTTAAAAAGAGAAGTAAGTGTAATCATGGTAAAAATGCCTCCCCTGTATCAAATAGTTTACAGAGCTGTTAAACATAAATGGTTCCTTTTGATCTTTATAAAAATTCTGTGGTATGATGAGGGAGGCAGGATGGAGACTATTATTTTCATTTTACAGGCATAAAAACTGAGGATCAGAGATGTTAAAAGTCTTACTCAAGGTTATATAAATGAAAAAGAGAAGAGGTTGATAATCAACTCTTGCATTTGTATCTTTTGATTAGTGCTTATGCATAAATAGTTTAGCTTAGCATTTTATGACAGTTTGCATGTCAAATTGTTTGCTGATAAATGTATAAGTACACTTTTGGTGGTCAATAAATATGGACAGATGGGAAAAAAATAAAAGATGGACTCCAGATATTTTAAAGCAGTAGTGGAATAATTGCAGAATAATTTTACTTGCCATTAAAAATCAATGAAATAATTCAAGGACTGTGTTCATAAAAACCTTTCTTTTCTCTTTTGGTTTGTGTTTGTTTGTTTTATTCTTGTTTTATTTTCAGAAAATAGAAGTTCAGCATCTGTAAAATTTTCTTACAAAAAAAGGGACTTTTTATTGATTTAAAAGTCAATGTCATTTAAGGATAAATTTAACATAATTATTTATATTCTGTTTTTAAAACTTACTTTAATGTGTGACATGGACTTACTGTACTTTTTGCTTTACTTTGCCTTCAGCAAAAAAAGCTAGAAGAGTGTGGCATTCAGGGAACCAACAGTGAATGCAGTCATGACCCTATAACTGAGGAAGCTGTGATAAAGGAGAAACAGGCATCCTCACTCACCCTTTAAACTGGCTAACCAGGGCCAGTGGAATTAGCAGATGTCAGAGTTAAAGATCCCTCTGGGCCATATATAGACAGAAAAACAAAAAGCCCAAGAAAAAGAGATACTTGTAGCTTATTAGGAAGAACAGTCACTCTGTGATTTCCACTCTTGCCCTCCCCCCATATTTACAGGAATAACTAGTGCCTCACTGGCTGTTACAATACATATGGGATGCAGTGGTGAGAAGAGAGAGCATTGGGTATTACTCTATGGCCCTGAGCATAGGGAATTACCCCTATCCCTTTCCCCAAGGGGCAGGAGATTCTTCTATGACTCTCTATGTAATGACTTTGTCTGAGGCTTGATCGTGACACATCTCCATGACCCTTAGGGAAACTGCAGTGCATTAGGGCTCAGAAGTTCTGTTTCTATACTTTTCACCTATAAGGCCAGTTCCTCACCCTTACATGGTCTCAGTTTTTTCCTCCCTTACCCTTACATGGAGTTTAACAGTTTCTACCATGACACCTTCCCACATTTATGAGGTTTAAATAAGGTGGGGGTATTAAGATTTATAAACCCTGAAGGACAGCATAGGTATTAATGATCACCATCTGTTCAGAAGGGGAGTATAGAATAGTGATTAGAAGCTCAGGATCTGAAACTATACCAAACTTGTTCAAATGTTGCTTTTGACACTTAGAAGCTGTTTGAATTCAGGCCTGTTATGTGACCTTGCTAAGCTTCAGTTTCCTCATTCTAAAATGGCATTAATACTATTTCCTACCTTCCTAATGGATTGTTTTGAGAGTTAAAATGGGCAGTGCCACAGTACTTGACACATTTTTCTATTACTGTTATTTTACTAACTGTGTCTACTGTTCTCAAAGTCTGAAATAACTGGGGTTTTTTTGGAAGTCCACCCTAGAATTCCTGACACTGAAACAATTGCCTGGATGTTCTTTTGAGTCAATCCTTAACTATTCTTGAAAATTTCATTATTCCCAAGGTTTAAAATGCAGTTATTTTTATAATGGGCAGTAGGAGTAAAAATAGTCAAAAGGTTAGTTTTTTTTTTAAATATTTTCTTCTGTGTTACCTCTAAAATTATCTGGGAGAATAATGAGCTTTTGGAGGGATCAGAACAGATTGGACATGTCACTGCATTTGGGGGTCTGTCTAGTCCTGGGTCTACTCCTAAGTCATTGTATCACCTGTCACCTTACATGTCTTTACTGAGGATTCCAGTTCCCCATTTGGCAAAATGAGAAGGTAGGAATAGATTTCCTCTATGAGTAAAATAGAATTGTAGTCATGTTAAAGCATCTAATGTAGTTTCTGGCACAGGATTAGTACTAAATAAATAATTATTATCTCCCAATTTCCCTTTTAAGGACTTTCTAGTTCTGACATTCTGTAATTTTAGAATTGTGTCTTTTGGCAAAGTGAGACTTAACCTAGAGGTGTTTAATTCAAAGACAGAAACTAGTAGAAAAGTTCCCAGGAAATACAGAGAAAGTTTCTTGAACTTACAAACTCTTTTCTAGGCTACCTCTAAGATAGCTTCTTTGATAATAATTTTGTGACTTCCGTCCAGTGGAAGCCAAAACACTATTGCGTACAAAGGAGTATGTACTTTGAGTCATTTTCCCCACAGTAGTGATCAATATCTTGGTGTCATGTAATGCAGAGTGAGCTATCAGAGTCCTTTGGAAATCAATGTGTATTAAAGATGAATTGATCTTCTTACTGATCCAGCCTTTCAAACCACATAGAGAACTGAACTTACAACCATCACCTAATTAATTTCTGTAATTGGCTCTACAACCAGACAGCTCCACTACACAGGTATCTTTTAGAGTTGAAAAAGGACCTTCAGTATCCTGTCTAATCAAGACCCTCATTATATAGGAGGGTAAACTCGGAATGAAAGAGTAAGAGTGATTACCAAGGGTCAGAAATCTTAAAAGAGGTAGCACTGGAAGCTAGCTCTCTCTGCTCCCAGATACTATATCACCAACACCTAAAAACAATGTCAAAGGATAGAGAATAAGCTTTTCTTCATGATAAACTAAACTTTCTCCCACCAAATTTTCAAAATCTCCTCTATTTATTGATGTGCTGAAGTTCAGGAATTTAATGAAAAATGTCTTGCATTTCTTAAATGAAAGGCACTGCAGAAAGCTAATGAAAATGACCTTGAGACTGAGGCTAATGTCCTTGCACTGGGTCAATCTCTGGTTGGGAGTTGGGAGGTGTTGGACACCATTTACTAACTGGAATCTCAATGCATAGATTTCAGGATTTTTGTCCTGTGTGTTTAGTTGGTCTGTAGCCCCAGGTGTTGGCAGTGCATGCTGTACAGTTCCTTGCCTTTGTTGTCCCTGTGAGGAAACTAGTTCTTGGTAATATCATGGAATGTGTCCTTAAGAACCCATAGGGACCAAGGTGCAAGGTTGAGAGGAGGCATGTTGACTGAATGAAAGTAATTGGATTATGGAGAATCCTAAGGAAGCTGAGCAGTGTCATGCACATAGAACCCAGGTTCTCAGTCTTGAGCATATATCAAAGTTACCTGGAAGATTTGTTAAAATACAGTTGTCAGTCCCTATCCCTAGAATTTCTGATTTAGTAGGTCTGATTGGGTCCAGAAAATTTGCCTTTCTATCAGTTTCGTTAGTGGTGCTGATGCTACTAGTCTGGGGACCACACTTTGAGAGCCACTGGTGTACTGCATAGTGTGTGGATGCACACAGTTGATACCCAGCAACACACAGCTGATATCCAGTAATTTCAATGGAATATAAAGAATCCTGGATGCTCTCTCTGTAATGGGCTCTTTGGGCAAGGACTTCAGCTTTTTTCCTTTGGGTCAACTTGGGTCTTCCATGAGCTGGCTAGCATTTAGCAAAGCATTTGATATTCTGGTTTTAATGTAAACACTTCCCACCTGTCCCAAGTATGTGTATCCTTTTCCAAGAGCCTCAACATTTCTGACATTGATAGAACCCTAATCTCTCCTCCCCTTCTCCCTCTCTCCTATCCAGCATCTGTTCTTTTCACAGCTGTGGCTGTTTCATTCTGTCTGCCTCTTTCTCTTCTTGTCCTCAACCTCTCACTACCCCTCCCCCCATTAGGATCAAAATACTCTGTTTTTATTTATTTACACCACAGCTGTCAGTGTTGTGTCTGGGTCACTGCAGTGCAACTTGCAAGGAAATGCGATCCATTGAGAGTCCTTAAAACTGCAGATACTTGTAGTAACCAATGTACACACACTCAATAACAGACACCTTCCTCAGGCCCTGGGCTGATCTGAAAATGGCTGGCTTAGGGTTGTGTGTTGGGGTGACCCCAGGAGAAATGAAGCCTCATGATGCTTGGAATCTACACCAGGCCATTTATTTTATTTTTTTACATTTTATTGCGTTTTTTAACACAGTGGAAGAGAGAGGGATAGAGAGTTAGAAACATCAATGAGAGAGAAACATTGATCAGCTGCCTCTTGCACACCCCCTACTGGGAATGTGCCCGCAACCAAGGTACATGCCCTTGACCGGAATCGAACCTGGGACCCTTCAGTCCGCAGGTCAACGCTCTATCCACTGAGCCAAACCGGTTAGGGCTTACACCAAGCCATTTAAAGGTATTGAACAAACCTTAGCTCTAGAAGAGGAGATATAATTGTTCAGTGGAAAGAGCTCTAAATTAAGAGTCCAAAAACTAAAGTTCTAATTCTAGTTCTTCCACTAATAAGTTGAGTGAAAAAACTCCCTCCATCCTTAAATTGAAAATAGTGGACTTGATAATTTCCAAAGTCTCATCCCAAGGGGGTATAAGTTATAGACATATGACAACTCCATTGAATAATTCCTAAATGGTGGTTCCACATACTAAGAGATCCCAGGTTGGTTTCTATAGAGTTTCCAATCTTTCACTGAGTTAACTCTAAAACTAGAAAGTATAAGGATTTAAGGCACAGTTACTGGGACACTAGAAGCAATGTAAATCAATAAATTTACCAATGAGAATTTATTCAGCAAGTAATATGTTTAAAGGCAACTTGAGAGAAGCAACCTGACAGCCACTACTTTCACCAGTTAAGGGAAAAGAATAAAGATAATGATATGAGAGAAGAATTTATGTGATGCAGAATGAAAGTGAGCAGACTCTGTGAGTCTGTGCTGTCATCTATCCTTCATGTCCATGTTCCAAACTACACCAGACTGAAGAATAAGTAGTACAGAGTCAATGTCAATAGCAGTGGGGAAATGACCTAAAGTGTGAAATGAATTAACTGCCTGGTAAAAGTTTTACTTTAATTGCACTGATTTCTCAGATTTACTAGGTAATTATTCTGGCAAGTGGTGAGTGTCATATTGGTTAAAGAAAAAAAAATTAATCCTTACCTGAGGATATGTTTTTTTAATTGATTTTGAGAGAGAGAGAGAGAGAGAGAGAGAGAGAGAGAGAGAGAGAGAGAGAGAGACGAGAGAGACATCAATTGGTTTCCTCCCATATGCACCCCAACAGGAGATTAAACCTACAACTTATGCCCTGACCAGTAATTGAATCCACAACCTTTTGGTGCATGGGACTTTGCTCCAACCAACTAAGCCGCCTGGCCAGAACAAAATAATTTTCTTATGTCCAACATACAACCCTGTGTAAACCTAATTTATTTTTGTTCTTAGTGCCTTAGTATTTTTTTGTTAATAAACAATAACACTAAAAAGATAAAAATCGTGTTGTATCATAATTCGTTTTTAGAGTCAATTAAAATTATAATACACAATCACACCCTCTTTTTCATTTGATTAATACAATAAACCTAGATGGTGGGGAAGTAATCACTGTCATTTTCATTCTTACCATTAGACTTAAGGAATCAGATTGGATAATGGATTTTGCTAAGTTTATACATATGTGTGTCACCCAACTGTAATGAGAGATGTCACCAAAATACAGACCTTAATTTTCATTAATTAATTTAAAAACACTTAATATGTCTAGGAAACAGACTTACCTGGGTATGTGAGATACATGAGATATGATTTCAGTCCTAAAAGAAAAATTCAATGGGGGAGGTCAAGTGTGTAAACAAGTGGGTGCAATAATGAGTTACAGGTGCTGCGATAAAGGTACTTAATATAGGTGCACAAAGTTGAAAACTTCAGGAGGGGAAGTCAGATTTTATTATGTTAACCTCTAAATAGGAAAGGTTTCTGACAGATATATAGAATACATTTTATTATAATTCTATTTCTTAATATCAAACAATTCAATATTTATGGTACATACTCACAAGAATTTATGTGAATAAATGCCTACCAGAAATATTGACTGTGCTGCCCATTTTTGTGAAACAAATGCTACTTATCACTTCACATGAGTTATAAATCAAAGGTATTTCCATAGTGATAAACACCTTAAAATATGATTTTGAAAACATTATGCTGACGAAATAGTAAGGGTGTTGCCTGTTCAGGCATCTGTGTAATATTAAGATTATTGGTCTACAGCAAGCAGGTCACCTTTCCTTCACAGGACCTTCACTATATTACAAAAACTTTTCAACTTAAGGGTTTCTCAGAACATTTTAGTCATTATCTCCCTTTTATTGCTTACCCTTCATTTTGTGATTTCCATGATGGTAAAATCCTAGCCTAAGAATCCTGCTGTGAATAGAGACCATTTCAATAGGGGTTACTTACTTTTAATATTACTTTTTTAAGTTTTTTACTTCTTTCAGAACTAAATGTGTGTAATTGTTATTCTAGAGCATTAGGGAATTA
Source organism: Cnephaeus nilssonii (assembly GCF_951640355.1). Lineage (NCBI taxonomy): Eukaryota > Metazoa > Chordata > Mammalia > Chiroptera > Vespertilionidae > Cnephaeus > Cnephaeus nilssonii. Next base: position 46,658,757 of record NC_137074.1, read on the forward strand.
CCTCACAAAGGTTATATAGAGTCTAGTTATTTGTAAAATAAATCAATAAGCCTGGCTAACATTTCCTCATTAATTTCTTACAATGAAAGATTTGTTCTAAACCTTATATGATGAAAGAATCTTTCACCGAGCATATATGCAAAATTCCGTTAATAAATACTGATTGAGCAAAAACAGCTATGCTGGGTAAACTACTGGAGCTCTCATAGAGGACTCAGGAATGATTAATTAAATCCCTTCATTTTAGAGAAGTTCAGTAGTTACCATAACTCACCCTATAATTCCTAGGCAGAGATGGCACTAATATACTGATGATTTCCCTACTTAGAGACTAGTTTTCTATAACTGACATAAGGTCAATGGCATTTTCAAGCAGGTGATTTTCCTAAATACAAACATTTTACCACAGATGTAGTTTAATCATTGGTGTGTTTTTTTTAAAATATGTTTTTATTGATTTTTTAGAAGAGAAGAAAGGAGAGGGAGAAATACATAGAAACATCGTTGAGAGAGAAACATCGATCCACTGCCTTCTGCATGCTTCCTATAGGAGATTGAGCCCACAGCCTGGGCATGTGCTCTAATTGGGAATTGAACCAGCAACCTCTTGGTGCATCAGATGAAGCTCAACCAACTGAGCTACACCAGCCAGGTGTCATAGGTCTTTTAGAGACTTCTAATTCACCTGATGTTGTACCAAGTCCTGCTGAAGCTACTAGGTAACAATGATACTTATAAACTTCAATCAGCTATTTGCAGAGTTCCTAAGCAGTACATTTTTCTATAATTGTAAGTCATTCCCCATTAGTTTGATGCTGATACTGAAGATCAAGCTTCTATACATATATATCTATAGCACAAAAATCCCTGATTTATAGATCAGTGAAAAATCCTACAAAAATTTTTCTAGGAACCCTTAAGCAAGTCCCTGAGTTTCTCTAGATCCTCCTTTTATCGTTAGTAAAATTATGAAACTAGTTTAAGAATCAATTATTCCTGATATTTAGATTCTATAGCTCAAATTTGGCTATTGTATAGATATTCAGGATAATGATGATAAGATGAATCACATTTCTGTTAAAGGGTATTTCCTGTCATACGTATTTTAAATGGTTGTTTCTCATTGTTTATCGATTTAAGAGCTTTATATTGAATTATTGTCTTGTTTTAACATCTATAATAGTAAAAGTGTAATATACTAATTAGACCAGACGTCCTTCTGGACGTCCTTCCGGGGCTGCTGCTGCGAGGGCTGGGATGGCACCCGGGGCTGCTGCTTCGGTCCTTGGAACCCCTTGCATGAATATTGTGCATCGGACCTCTAGTGTTTATATATTCTCATGTATATATGGTGACTTAGGATTTTTGTTTACCAAAAGATAACTGTCCTGTGAAAGAAAATGACAATAGAAAGTAGTCTTTTTAATGAGAAACCAATCTATTTAAATCTAACTGTGAATAAACTGTTAACACCTCTATGTTTTTGCTTATGAAACTGACAGAAATTTAGCCTTGACAGAAAATCAGCTCAACACAAAGGGAGAGGAATGTGGTGGCCTACACCAACCTTGGAGAACAAACTAAAAATTCTTAAGTGGCCTGAAGCTGGAATGGATTGCTTTGTGAATTCTTTCCATATCCAATTCTCATGATTGTACAATAACTCTACTTCCTGAACATAAAAATAGGCTGCTACCAGAACCATGGAATGGTGACTCCCTTTCACCACAAGAAGGATGATTCTCTTTGAGGTGAACAGCCCACAAAGCTGGACAGGTCCATTTCCCAACCGGATTTACTTTTTTTCAACCCAAGTGAAACACCACCATCTAACTTTAAAAAAAATCATAAAATAGTTGAGGGACTGATATGCGAATACTGAGATATAATGGACACATTCTTGGAAGTGAAAGGTACTCTAAAAATACAAATATCACTGACCTGGCATCAAGAGGCTCTTGCTCCATCCCTTCCTTCCCCTCCCCCTGCAGTCTATCTTCAGTAAAAGTAGCATCCAAATATAAAGTAGATGGGTCGTGTCCCATTCCATGGGATCTTGAAATGTCTGTACTTAAAACAGGATAAAGCTAAAGCTGTGTTTTAAGTGTCCTAAACTAGGGCACCAAAAGCAGCTGCTCTTATTTCCAGCTGGATCTCTCAGCCTGGCAGTGAGGAAGAGCAAAACAAGAGTTACCATGACAAATTCTCATTTCCAGGCGTTTAAAGATTCATCTTGTACATTGCTGAAGGCAAAAAGCGGACAAGTTCAAAGCAAAACAAAACAGGAACAAGAATAAGAACAGTAATAACAAAAATCATCCCAACGTGATTCATTTTGTAAAGGAAATAATCCATTTAAAAGTGTGAGTAATAACATAGTACTATCTTTATTATTCAAAAATGACAATTTGTTAATAGCTCATTCAACTCTGCTGCTCCTGATTTTTATAGTGTTTTATATTCAGAATGAGGAGACATGCAGGCAAACTTTGCAGGTAGATTTTGTTGACTATATTCAGGAACTAGGTACATATATCGCTATAGAGGATTGGTCCAAAATATCAGCCTTTATGTAATGAGGAATGGCTTATGTTAGGGAAAAGTTCATCATTTTCTTTATTATCAGTACCTACCATTTATTAAGATTATACTTTATATCAAACATTGTACTAAAATCTTTGCTTATGTTATTTCCTTTTTACCACAAGCATGGAAATAAGGCAGGATTAGTGTCATTTTATAAATGTGGGAAGCAAAACTCAGAAACTTTAAATTAATTAAGTTTACACAACTAAATAGTGGTAGATCAAGGATCCAAACTAAATCCAACTATACTATAAGTCTGTCTTAAAAAATTGCATGCAGAAAAATAAATTGAAATTATAGCTGATTTTTTTCTTCCTCAACCTCAGTACTTCCTCTAATACTATGATGCTACCCAGCCAAAGTAGGCACATCTTAATTTATTGACTAAAGAAAGAGATAACAGAACAACATGAGCAAAAAAATACTATTATTTTGATTTTTGAACTTCAAAATTATAGTCCTTGAAGAGTGGCAGACACTAGCTGATTGTACTAATCCCATTCCCTCTTCTTCCTAGTACATAGCCCAATGCTACTTCCCAGACTTCTTTGCAGTTAGGTGTTGCCTATAAGTGGAAGTGATGTGCACCATATTCAGGCTGGGGCATTGAAGAAATAAACACCTCACATGAAATAATCCATGCTCCATTTCCCTCCCAGCTGGCTGGCTGACTGGAATGAGTATACTTGCTTGACAAATTCAAAGGTACAGGATATGTTAGACACCATAAAGCCACAAAGATAAATATCCTTATACCTGTATCACTGTATGAAACAGAGCAGGTCTCTGAATCATTATATAGAGGAAAGCCACTATTCAAAGGACCAGAAACACCAATTTAAAACTTTACTTGAAGAATTATATTTCTACTAGAGGCCCGGTACATGAAATTCGTGCATGGGAGTGGGGGGGTCCCCTCAGCCCAGCCTGCACCTCTCTAATCTGGGACCCCTCGGGGGATGTCCAACTGCCGGTTTAAGTCCGATCCCTGGGATCAGACCTAAACCAGCAGTCAGACATCCTTCTCACAATCCGGGACTGCTGGCTCCTAACTGCTCACCTGCCTGCTTGCCTGATCATCCCTAACTGCCCCCCCACCAGCCTGGTCATCCCCAACTACCCCCCTGCCAGCCTGGTCACCCCTTACTGCCCCCCTTCTGGCCTGGTCACCCCCAACTGTCCCACCGCCAACCTGGTTGCACCTTACTGCCCCCCTTCCCAATCTGGTCACCCCACGCAGCCTGCTGTTCAGTCATTTGGTCATCCCTCACTAACCCCTCTATCAGCCTGTTCGCCCCACACAGCCTGCTGTTTGGTTGTCAGTCTGGTCATTTAGGTCTTGACAGCCCCTGGCTTTCTATATATTAGGATTGTGTTAAACTACTCCTGTTTGGGTCTCATGTGTCAGGCATTAATTAATGTAGGGACAATAGAATGAAGTTTGAATAGATTTAGGAGGATATCTGATGTATGTGTATATGTATGGAAAGGAGGAGGGAAGGAAGAAGTTTCCCCACCTGGGGTTTAGATAAAGATTTCCTGAAAATCTGCATGACAAATGACCTGGTTTCTTCAAGATGTTAAGGTGTTTTTATTTTGTTTTTATTTTTGTATTTTGTAGTGGGGACCTATGAAGATTGATGGAGCAATTATCTATAGATAAACATGGCTTTATAATACATATCAATCAATAACAATGAATCCTTCCTGTTTGGATCCCAATTCAAACAAATTATTGAAAAGCAAAATATTTATTAGACATTTCAAGTGTGCTATATATATATACTAAGTAGATCTTTAGGTGTTAGAAAATTTTGGTTTTTATACTCATTACAGTATTATTATATTCTGCTTTTTAAGAGAATTCTTATAATTTAGAGATCACTTAAATGTTCACAAATGAAATGGTATAATTTTTGGGATTTTCTTTAAAATAACATTGGTAGAGAATGGGCAGGAGTATAAACTTAAAAAAAATTGATTTTGGGTAGCTTATTGCTGAAGTTAGGTAGTGGATATATGAATTAGTTAAACTTTCTTTAGTTTTATATACATATGTTTAAATTGTTCTATAATTAAAAAGTTTTATTTTTTATTTTTAAAAATATGTTTTTTATTGATTTCAGAGAGGAAGGGAGAGGCAGAAACATCAGTGATGAGAGAGAATCATTGATCAGCAGCTGTCTCCTGCTTTACCCCTTCCACCCCCACCCTAGGGATCAAGCCCACAACCAGGGCATGTGCCCTGACCTGGAATTGAACTGTGACCTCTAGGTTCATAAGTTGATGCTCAACCACTGAGCACACTGGCTGGGCATAAATTCAAAGTTTTTTTTTGTTGTTTGTTTGTTTGTTTTTAAAGAAACAATTTTCTAGGTTGGGGAGAGAACTGAGTCACAAAACAATATATGTATATGTAGATATTATCAGACCCTGAAAAAATTGTGCTGCCACTTTTTCTACCCCAGACCAGAACCTTGGGGAAGATAATAAAATCCTCATGTAGATTTATAGAATTGGAGAGCTGCGCTGCCTGTGCCTTGCTTCCCAGGAAAGTATGGGGGAAAAAACAAACAAACAAACAAACAAACAAAAACAACAACAAAAAATCACACACCAAAATCCATTGTGGAAATAACTGCATGGTGCATGCAAATAAGGCCTTGTCCTCACAGAGTCCCTGTGTGGCCTGGGGACAAAGGAGACACACACAGAGAACCCAACCTCTTGGTTATGAGAATGAGGGATGACTGAGCAGTGACCTGTGTGGATCTAGGGAAATAAATCAAATTTATGTGGGTATCTCAGTGAATGGTCAAATGACAGAAGAGGACCAGATGCTTCTTGGTACCATAGCATAAATTCAATCTTTAGCACTTAGATAAAAACCAGGAATTAGAAGAGGCACCCTAAAGTGACTAAGATTAAGTTTCCACCAACTAGTAGAACAGGAATTCAACATATACAATAGGTTAAATTATCTATACTAATAATAGACTAGGGCCGTCATGACCAGACAGATGACAGGTCCAGGCGGGAGCTCTGCTCAGGCACACTGGGCCCACCGCGAGGTGCGGGAGAGTGGAGTCCAGGCAGGAGCAGCCGGAGTGTGTGTGGCTGGGTGGCCTCAGGGGCTATGCAGATGGACATTCCATGCTAGATGGACTGTGCTGGATGGTGCCAGAGGGCTGCGTGGAGGGCTGCAGAGGTATGGAGTTGTTAGGGCAATGGCCCGTGGGGTCAGCAAGACTGGGGTTCCAGGTAGGCCCCAGGTCCTCGGGCATCACTGGGGGAGCGTGGCCATCCAGAGTGGGAGAAAAAGCCCTTTATTTAAATGTGCATAGAGAAACTGCAGCAGTACCAACATGGCTATGACAGTTCCCCAAGCAGCCTGTTGGTGCCCGACCACAGGCTTCACTGTGGGGCATAGGCCCGGACGTGGGCCAGGACAGGGCCGTGGCAGCCAGACTCACCCCCAGCATCGTCTCAGCATCACGACTTCACGACGTCACCCGCAAGTGGCCATCGCTGCTGGTCTGTGGGCCCCGGTGAGACCGCACTGTGTTTCTCTTGAAAGGTACCGTATGTGATGGGTGCTGTTGATTCCTTAAGGTTGAAATGGGGCAGCCTGAACTTGCTTATGATGCCATCTTTTCTTCGTATTTTACCGCACAGTCTTCTCGGGTTCAGGGAACTGGCAGCCACTGGAACGCCAGCTTGGCCATCCCACACAGCCAGAAGCCACCAGGAAGCACAGAAATGCCAAAGCCCCAGTGGAACCTGTCACGAAACAGACCCCAGTTCACATACTGGAGCGAAAACAAGAAGACTGTGGCACCTGTTGGACCTCAGCTGGGACTGTGCCTGTGGATCTGTCTGCAGGGTTCCTGCACCCTGGCTGTGGCCCAATGGCTGAGGAAGCTCTGCAAGCCTTGATTCTGGAGTTATGGATCTTAGCAAGTAGGCAGGTGCACAAAGGTGGAATGGAAAATAGCAAGGTTAAACTGTTTGTGAGAGTGTGCATTTGTACACATATATGCCCATTTTCCCCAGTCTTTTTCTGAGCTGTTTGAGAGCATGCTCTACACATGACAGGATGCCCGGATACTCCCCTGTGTATTTCTCAAAAGCAGACATAACAATTTTCTACCCAACCATGTGAGGAATTCTCCATTCAAATAGTATTAAGGCTCAATCCACAGACCCCATTTGAATCCTGACAACTGTTTCAACAATGTTCCCCATTCCCCACCCCCAGGATCCCATCCACGTAGGATGGGTCCTCTGTCATTCCTGTCTCTGACAGTTTTTCACTTTTAATTAAAAATCATAGACTTTTGCCCTAAAAAAATTAAATAAATAAAAATAAAGAAAGACCTGCTGGTGCTCTGAGTTAGGAACCAGCGGTCCCAAACCTGAGGGGTCCCAGATTGGAGAGGGTGCAGGCTTGGCTGAGGGACACCCCACCTCCCCCCATGCACAAATTTCATGCACCAGGCCACTAGTATAAAAATAAAGAAAATTGAAAATTCTGCCCATCTGCATGTTTGAATTACAATTTACATGCACTACAATTATAGTGCCTTCCAAAAACCCAATGATTACTTCCACCACATATAAATACCCCAGATGAAACTCTAAACACACTCCTTGTTTCTTTATTTTTCCTCTTCATTACCTTCAACTCAACCATTTAAGTCACTTAAGTATTGAAATTCGTAATTCCTATGGAAAATGCTCTTCTTGGGAGCTGAGAACTAACTCTGTGTTCTGCTAATGACAATTTGTGTGACAGGCTGAAATAACTTACCTCTCTTAACCTAAGTTACTTTTTCAGTGAAACGAGGCTTTGGCTTTAAATCTACATTCAAATTTTTTTAAGACTGCAGATTTTTTTTGTTTGTTTGTGTTTTATTTTTTTTTTTGGGGGGGGTGTTGTTTGCTTATTTTGTGTGTTTTTTGTTTGTTTGTTTGTTTGTTTGTTTTTGTCCTCCAGGTTGCCCAAAATGGCAGACTGTATAGTATGGATTCACTAGTTGACAACATATAATGAGGTTGAATGGATCATAGTCTCAGAATTTCTCAAGTTGGATTAGGGGTTGGGACAGAAGTTACCAGTATTTTATGTCTATAATTTACTGGGAAAACCATAGAGTGACAAATTTTAAATATTAGAAGGAATCTCATCTAACACATTCTCCTTTGACTCAGAGAGACAAAGTTATTTGTCTGGTCTTACAAGAGATAGTGGTAGATCCAGGCTTTAAACCCAAGATTTTGGGTTTGTGGTTCAGTTATCTTTTCACTAGTCCTTCCCCTCATAGAAGCACTATGAAAGCTTCTGTACAGACTATGAGAGCTACTAAAAGGAAGTGGGATTCCTATTTGGGGGAAGGGAAGGACACCCATGTTAGTTAATTATACCAGATAATGCAATTACAAGTGAGTTTTGATGAGAGCTTTCTTAGAGGCCTTAAAAAAGTGTTTGGACATAAAGTCAAAAAAATAACACAATTCTGGGAGAATAGGGTATTTGAGTTGTGCCTTGCAGTTTGGGTAGAAATTTGTGAAACAGGGTGGGAAGAATTGGGAGAGATATTCATCGGGGGAGAGGGAGGGAAGCATCAAGAAAATCTGAAAGAAAAAAAAAAAAAGTAGAGTATTTGAAGGGAAATCTCCATTCTACCAATAGAGCCAGAACCATGGAAAGGCTAGAGATTAGACCTGGGGTTTGGATTGCCCAGGGAAGAGGCAATCTGAGTAATCAGTAAATGGCTAAAGGGAGCAGGCAATTATGTGAGTGAGCTCTGTGGACACAGTTTCTTACAGTCCATTTTGTAGTTTTAAAGAGACTTGCAGTGGACAAAGTTTACTGGATCCCAGTTTGGAAAAACATTTATGTTGTTTGCATGTTTCCGTGCAGCACACCTAAGCCTGGGAAAGTTACAGGGAGGAGCTTTCTCCTAGTCCCTAAATTTAGCTTAGCTTCATTGGAAACATGAAGTTTAAAATTTGAATTCAACTGGGGACCAATTTAGAAGTGGGAAGATGCTGGCTTCAGGCCAGAACTCAGAAATATGATGGTAAATTAGCGTAAAGTGGTTTAAATAGTTTTAAATAAAAACACTTGCCCATAAGAGCTCCAGGGCTCTGTAAGGCCTGAAATAATTCACAGGTTTGCATTTCTCCAGTGACAGAAGCAGCTGACATTGTCTATTCTGCTTTTTCTCCTGAGGGCTCATTTTAAACCTGTCTTACTTTCACAGCCTGTAAAGTTTAGCTTTTCATAAGGAAAACCAATGCTCAATTCTAAAGAAAAGGAGAATAGGTTCACTAGGCTGTAGGGTTTTTGTCAGTTCCCATCTGGATTGCCTGGCCTTTACATGTGATGGTACTTACAAATAACTATTGTCCTAGGGGAATCATTTAGGTCAAGGAAATATAAAAATAAATGAAGTCTGTACGCTTTCTGGTGATAGCAGCTGATTCTGTAAAAGTTTCCTCCATATGCTGTCACTTGAAATACTAACTTTTTAAGAGATCTCGCTCTGGAGCCTAATACCTAGATGCTAGTTCCTTTTCTACTACTTTCTAGACCTTGGCAAACTTTTACCTTTTCTGGAATTTAGTTCCTTCATCTATGATATGGAGATAATAATAGCTACATCATAAAGTTGCTTTAAGGCTTAAATGATTTGTTATATTAAAGAACTTAGAATGGTACTGACAGCAAGTATCTAGTGTCTTATATATGTATTCGATATAATAATTATTAATTAATGTATTTGCATTAAACACGCTTTTCTCCCTGCCCCTCATATTGCAACTACACTGATTATCACCTCTTTTTTTTTCCCCCAATCTACCCAGGCATGTTCCCATCATATATATCAATAAGAACAGATTTTAAAGTATGTATATATATATACATACTTTAAAATCTGTTCTTATTGATTTTAGACAGAGAGGAAGGGAGAGGAATAGAGAGATAGAAACATCAATGAGAGAGAGAAACATTAATAAGCTGCCTTTTGCATGACCCCTATTGTCGATCAAGCCCAAAACCCTGTGCATGTGCCCTGACCAGGATTAGAACCAGGGCTTCCTGGTTCATGGGTCGATGCTTAACCACTGAGCCACATCAACCAGGCATGCTCCTATCTCTTCTGCTTGAATAGGTTATTCTGATGAAACAAAATTTCCTCATTTAACCTCTTGTTGAACTGTTTTCATTCTTTTTTATTTTTCTGTTAATCCTCACCTGAGGATATTTTCCATTGATTTTTAGAGAGTGTGAAAAGGCAGGGGAGAGACAGAGAGAGAGAGAGAGAAACATTGATGTGAGAGCGACACATCCATTGGTTGCCCCCACACCCATTCTGACTAGGGCTGGGATGGAGCATGAAACTGAGGTACCTGTCCTTGAACGGAATAGAACCTGGGACCCTTCTGTGTATGGGATGACACTCTATCCACTGAGCCAAACTGGCTAGGGCAGAAATGTACTCATTCTTTAAACTTTGGTTCCTGTGACATTTCATTTGTGAAGTTCTCTCACACAAAGCCCTCTCCTAACAAACCCTAGCACAATTAATTACAATTTCCTCACATAACATTTTCCGCATTGTATCATCCTTATTTGTCTTCATTACCTCAGTGTGAACTTCTTAAGTCACAAAATTGTGCCCTTTAGTCTCCTCTTTCTGGAGCCTTAGGGAGGGTTCTGCTTCAAAAACATACTATATATATAGTCATTGAGTTAATTAATTAGATATCATTGTGCATATGGATACCAGAATAAGTAAAATCATCAGGAATCATGAAAATTTCAATAAATGAGTTAACATATGTGCCTTTGACCAGGAATTGAACCTGTAACCCTGTGGTGCTCTGGCCAATGTGATAACCATTGAGAAACACAAGCCAGGGCTCTTTTCATTTCTTAATGTTTTATAGTTTCTAGCAACAAATGCCCTTTACTAAACTTCCAAATGTTGAGGTGCTTGTTTCAGGAGAGAAGGAGAAGATCTATGGGACATTAGATAGGAGAGAAACATGGCCATACACCTGAGGAATATGAAAGGGTTTACTGAAGAAAAGAAAGGATAGATGGCTATGCGGATTGAGGGTTGAGAGGTGTCCCTGAAGAATTAGTTCTAGAAGTGATTCTCTGCTCTGCACTTTCTGGGTCCTCAATGCCTCTTGGCCACATTCTTTGCATTCTTACTCCCTGTCCTCCTGACCCTGTCAGTAGGGTCTTAAAGTCTCCATCTCCCACATCAGGAGGGTAAAGGTGAGATTTTTCCAAGCATTGAAAATTTAAGCACATTTCCCCACACAAACTTGTCTGTACTTGTCTGTCTGTTACTGTAACTATTTTTTAAAAATATGTTTTTATTGATTTTAGAGGGAAGAGAGAGGGATAGAGAAACATCAATGAGAGAGAAACATCAATTGTTTGACTCCTGCACACGCCCCACTGGGGATTGAACCAGCAATCCTGGCATGTGCCCTAATCGGGAACCCAACAGTGACCTCTTGGTTCATGGGTGGATGTTCCACTACTGTTCCACACAGGCTGTGTAGTTACTGGAACTATTTTGATGCAGTTTTATAGTTGCATTACAAATTAGCATTTTGTGGGATAAACCTGGGTCCTTAACCAACATATATGCCATGGTTTCCTTAAGAAAATGATATCTCAGTTGCAAATTACTGCTCAGTCTCTCCATTGAGAAAGACCTGAAAATAATTTTCTTCAAATATGCCCTTTCAAATCTAGGTTAAGAGACAGACAAGTAATGAAGGCCCAACCTAATCTTGGTTTGGTGCTTGATATCTCCTGAGTCTTAATGGCTTAATCTCCCCAGCTTCAGTTTGCTCCAAAGCAATGGGAGATGGAATATTTCTCCAATGAGTTGACAGGGACATGCCAAACATCTTCTAATAATTCTTATGTTTGATTCTGAACTCAGGCCATGTTGAAATATCAATTCTCCAAGAGAGTCATGCTGTCTCACAACTCTGTTATTTTACTCCCTCTGTATCTTTAAAGATTTAGGTCAAACACCATTTTCATGAAAACCTTCCTAAGTAACATGCACAAGAGTCCCCCTGAAGCTTTCACATGCTTTGTCCTTACCACCATTACAGCACATATCTCACTCACTACATAACATGTGCCAATTTACTTGCCATCTCTCACTTTCTGAGAACAGGAGTCTTGTTAATTGCTGTTGTATACTTGAACATTTTTACACCTCCTGGCATATGGTATGTGGTATCAATAAATATATCTTGCATAAATGAATAAATGCAAAAACAATAATAAATTTAGGATTTTTTTCTGCAAAAACAACTCTCTTTTTTCGCCCTGTTCATGGAAAGTGATGCTCAGCTTACCTGGGCCAAGCATACCTTGAGCTGGGTGAGTAATCAAAGCTGCTCCATGTCCCAGAACTCATTAGCAGGAGCCCTGCAGGGTGAGACCATACTCCTCCCTCCGCCTCTCCCTGCAGTCATGTTGACAGAACTTGGGAGCTATGGGGAAGCGCCCAGAGCCCACACCCTTCTTTCAGACTGCTGCTCACCCCTTAGGCGCAAAGTGTTCCGATGTCTGAGTCAGCCACCCCTGCCCATCCACATGCCTGGCTACTGTCCAAGACTCCGATAAGAAACCACCCAGGTGCTCAGCCTCAGAAGGCTAACAGAGACCAAATTAACTAATTGCAGAATAGAGCGGGAAGCAAGCCCTCACTGAGAATCAGGAGACCCTGTAGAGTTTCTCCACCCATAAGCTGTACAGCCTTTGGCAAGTCACCTCTCTCTGGCACTAGTCTCATCATCTGGGGAATAAATAGGTTAGGGCTAAATGATCTCTAGGTTCTCATCCAATTCTCAATTTCTATGATCTGAAATAAAGGGCAAGTTAAGCATTTACAATACCTGAAAAGGTATTGTCTGTAGCAACCCTATCTCCATGGGCAGGTCCAAAAAGGACAACTCGTTGGGCTGGTGTGGCTCAAAGGTTGAACATCGACCTATGAACCATGAATTCACATTTCCATTCCTGGTCAGGGTATATGCCCGGGTTTCAAGCTCCATACCCAAGTAGGATGTGTGAAGGAGGCAGCAGATCAATGATTCTCTATCATCATTGATGTCTCTCTCTCTCTCTCTCTCTCTCTCTGAAATTATAGGACAACTCAGACTCACTGCTGATAAAGGGTCAAATGCACTCAGGAGGATTGCTTTTAAGGAAACTTAGACTCACTGTATCAAGCCCTATTTATTAGCAGTGGATACTTGTAATGCTGTACTAACACCAAGCAAGGGCTATGGACTGGGTTATACCTACTACTTAAACAAGCAATGCAATACACATCCTGCATACCATGTGTGATTGCACCATCCCCTCTGCACAGTCTGCTTGCATAGTCCCCAACAAGCGCTGCATTTGTACCCTGTAAAAAAGACAAGGATCAAATATTGATTTATTTGGAATTAATCAATAAAAGTAGTACTAACAACAACAATACTTCTACCAGGGCTACCACTTTTACTCCGTATTTAGTATTTCCAAGACTTGTGTCATAAAGTCCACATGTTTACTCATTTTTGTTCTTATACCCATTCTGCTAAGGGACTGTTTTTATCCTCATAATACAAAAGAGGAAAATGAAGTTTACTGTTAATGCAATTCAGACAAAATGTATAAACTGGCTGAGAAAATTTAGATGACAATTAAATTCCCTGACAGTCAGTATTTGCATAGCATTTCAAGCTCGCAAATAATATTTTACATCATTCTATTTGATTTTACCTATGATGTAGTGGCTGAGTCATGACTGTTTCCACTTTAAGGAATAGAAACTTGAAGTGAGGTGAGGAAAGGTAGTTCATTAAACCACTAATTTGTGCTAGAATTCCAAATCTATAAAGAGGGGCCAAGGGACAGGGAGTTTCTTAGAAAACTGGCTTGAGTTCAAACATAGGGTATGAAGCTGAATTTCCAGAGCTTAGTTGAGATTGTAGATGAGATCAAGGTATGAACACATGTGGATATGGAAGGAGGAATGATCTCTCTGTTCATAATAGCTTGGGCCATATACAAATAATGTCAACAGGGTATAGTCATATCTGTGCTTAACTCATATTCAACAGCACAAAATAAGATCCCAGAGTGTAGTAAGAAGAGAGATCATTCTGGGTGGAGATGTTTTAGTTTCCGTTGGGGCTTTTGGTGTGTATTCAACTTGAAACTTCTAAAGTAACTCATTATGTGTGGAATAGCAGGTGTTACAGTCAACATATTTTGCTGACCTCACCTTTATCTGTTCTGTGGCAATTTCTTCTCTTCTTTTATTTTACCTACTGTCAGGTTATTAGTCAGACAGGGTGAATCATGCACAATATTTAGAAAGGAATTACTATGTGTCTGAGTCCTTATGACCAGAAAAATTGACTTTCTGTTTCCAGGTAAAAGTAGAATTGCCAGACAAAGTTTTTGGTGGTCATTCTGTCATTTGATGAAAGTCAAAGCTTAGAACATTCAAGGTTATTCTTGTTTTGTCAAAGCTTAATTCACAAAAGATATGTGGGTAAAATTCCCATTTGGAAACTATTGGTTGTATTTATGCTTTGGTCTTTCTTAATTTAGTTCTAGAAGACTATAATTGGAAGGATGATCAAAGTCGTGCTTTAGCAATGTGTATGTTTATCTCCCTATTTGTTCCACATTCTCTGAATCAGTGTCTCTTTTGCAGTCCCTGCTCATTCAGCAGTTTGCTCACTTCTATTAATTCTACCTGCTAATGCTCTCAGATTCACTTTTCAATCCTACTTCTATGTCTTTAGTTTTGGTTCGTGTCATATTTCCTGTGAACTATTACAATAGCCTTTTAATCATCAGACAAACTCCTACGTAAGCCAGATCAGCAATACATTACAAAGACATTACCCAATGTGTGAAATGTCCCATCGCTCTGTAACCTCAGGATAAATTTCCAAATTCTGCAATCCTGCCCCTGAGTCTTATTGCCTATACATCTACTACATATTTATGTAGTCATATGGAATTGCTTGCAGGTCCTTGAATATGCTATGCTCTTTTAAGCCACTATGTCTCTGATTTTGATGATCCTTTATTTAGAATGTGTTTCCTCTCCTTGTCCCACTACCAGTTTATCACACATCCTTCCTAACTTTCTTCTTCTTGCACACTCATTGCCTGCTCTCTTCTCTGGGCCCCCACAATCCATTAGTATGGTGGTAATTTACACAGTATTCTCAATTCTGATATCACTGTACTTTTAGTTATTGTCATAAGCATTTGTTTACTCCACTAAGCTGAATTTTTCAAATGTAATAGCTGTGCTTTTATAAATCTTTTTCTTTTTATAGGAAGACTCAACAAATATCTATAATAATAAAAGGGTAATATGCTAATTAGACCAGACATCCTTCCTGAAGAAGCCGGGGCCAGATGAATGCCAGCCAGGTCCCAGGTGCCTACCAGGGGCCGGAGGAGGGAAGCCCGGGTCCCGGGTTCTGGGGAAGCCAGTGCTGGCAGCCCAGGTTGCAGGTGCCAGAGGGAAGCTGGTGCTGGCAGCTGGGGGAAGGAAGGCCTACTCTTGCATGAATTTTCATGCATCGGGCCTCTAGTTATTAGAATAAATATTTAATAACATATTTTAGGTTTTTTTTACTGCAAACAGGGAAGTCATTTGTATTCTTTTTAAAAATTCTTTTTGAGTAATACAGGGAAAGCCTACCTATTGATTATTTTATTTTCTAAGAATAATCCTTGTATAATAAGAAAGACTTATTCCTTCAAAATATTTTTAACTCAGAGCTCCACACTGCTGGAATGAATGAAAGACTGAGACTATCCATGAACCAGGAGGTCATGGTTTGATTCCCAGTCAAGGCACATGCCCGGGTTGCAGGCTTAATCCCAATGTGGGGCATGCAGGAGGCAGCCAATCAATGAATCTCTCTCATCATTGATGTTGCTGTATCTCTCTTTATGGTGGAATGTTAGCTCATTGATGTTATACCCTTTTCCCCTAATATAGGCATTTAAAATGATAAATAAATTGTTCTCTTTTTCCTTTTTCTCTTCCAGAATGTTTCAGTGCAAGGCAAGTTTGTTGTCCATTTTGGAAAGAGGAGAAAATCATGGTGGTCCAGAGTGAGATTTCACAGCCCAGCTAATGTAAGAGAGGTGTGTGTACAAGTGCATGTTTTGGAGCCCAGAACAGGGTGTTGGAGCCCAAGAGGAGTGTGGAGATTTTCTGTGTTGTGGGATACAGGGGTGTTAATCAAATTAGCAAAACCAGTAAGTTTAATGTTAGTTAAGTGTTTCACTGTTAGAGAAGTATTTCACTGTTAGTGATTTAAACACATATGTTTAAATAGGTGTGTTTGAGTGCATTCTCTATCTCATTGCTTGGGAGCAGTGATACATTCATATCAATAAGCATAATTGTAACTTAGATTTTGGTTTTGAAATAAAATTCTCAACTGAAAGGAGCCAGGGATTCTTGAGGAAATGGCTGTTTTTCAGGGCTTGGGCAGGGAAAGCACAAGAAGAGCCTGGGACATTTTGTAATGCTGGAAAGTAAGGAGCTATTCTTAGAATGATCATGACACATCAAAAAAACAAAGAAACCAGCTTAAAGGGGCCCCTTCTGGACAAATCTGAGATTCTATAAGTGCCCCAATAAATAATGATAAAATAATATGATAGCCATAGAATAAGATAAAAATCTATGACTCCATACATACATAGATAAATCATAAATGGAAAGCTCAATAAGTCACATAAAGTATACATTTTTAAAAAGGTAAAATGTGCTAAGGCACATGTTATAAATGTTATACTTATCAAAGTTGTGGTAAAGAAATATGTATTGGTAAATCATTGAATTCCCTTTAATTATACTTTAAATATCTTTGATCTAAACTCCATTTATTTAGTAAGTACTCTTTATAAGAAATTATAATTAATATTTTAAATGTTTTCTATCAGTCTATCTACATATTTACTGATCTTGATTATCTATCTATCTAGAGAGATCAAAATGATTTTAAATAATGTATAAACAATGGTTATATCTGAGTAATAATAATTATATTTAGCTTTATTTTCCAACTTTTCTGTGTTAAAAAATATTGAGTTTCTTTGTAGTCATCTATGTGATGTCCAATGCAACTTTAACATGTTCAAGATTCCCATATTAGTGAATATCTGTGCTGGAGTTTTGTGTGCTCTGCTGACTCCACTACCCAACCATTCTCCACCCTGCACTGTGACCTGGGAGGCTAGATGTCACTGTCCAGGTCCCATGCCCTGTATCTTCCAAATGGGTTTGACCAATGGTATCAACAGGAGATTAAAGTAGGGGAGGGTATTTGTCCCACTGGATAGCTTTCTGTTGGGTGATGGCTGCACAATGGCTCCCATCTATGGCTACAACTCCTGTCAGCCCCCATTCCTGTGAGTAACCTTTCCATACAGCTATAGGGCATTCCTGGTACTGCTAATTGCTTCTTTCCCCCATCCCCTGATAGAATTTGAGTACTTTATAATCTCATATAGTTTTACATTAACATGGTCCACCGCTTTGTAAATTACTTTTTATTAAACACTCTTCAACAACAGTGTGCCATCTATTTTCTGCTCAGAATCTAACTGACATAGTACCTAATGACTTCCTCTTATAAAAATTATACTTCCTGTCAACACTGTCTCACAGATTTATGAATAATAATTTTTGTTGTTCTGCTAGATACTTTTATAATTCTAAGTAATAGACTGCAATTCCTATTTATTTTATTATACATTTTATATATCCATTTAATTGACTTCCCAATAGGAAAGATGAATAATGTAACCCCCCTATATTTCCTAAGGAAAGGAATTTATCAGCCAGAAAGGGGCTGTGAATTCTTACAATTATTAATAGAAAAATAATTGCTTTAAGAAGATTTTAAAATAATATATCAATAGCTAGGTAGGTTTAGAAGGATTGGAAATTTTAAACATGTTAAAATGTTTTTGACCTTGGTTATTTAATCACTAAATCCTCAATGCTGGATTTTTTTTTCTTCTGATTATGTTTAAAAGTCTATGACATTTAAAAAAAACACACCAGTATTTTAGATATGATTTCCAATACATAATAATCATTTCTCTCCCTACAAGTATAAAATGTATTAAATAATAAAATAGTTAGGAAATGCAAGTATCCCATGAAATAGTCTATCACTTAGATAACTGTGACCCACTTTTCTCCAGGTAATCTTATTTGGAGATAAAGAACTTTCTTATAAATAAGCTCTTATAATATTGATATATCTTTTTTTAAAAAACATACTTTATTGATTTTTTACAGAGAGGAAGGGAGAGGGATAGAGAGCTAGAAACATCAACGAGCGAGAAACATTCATCAGGTGCCTCCTGCACGCCCCCTACTGGGGATGGGCCTGCAACCAAGGTACATGCCCTTGACCGGGAATCGAACCCGGGACCCTTCAGTCCGCAGGCCGATGCTCTATCCACTGAGCAACACCGGTTAGGGCAATATTGATATATCTTGAGCAGCCACATATTCATGTGTGTTAGGCCTGAGCTAAATAATAGATTGCACAGAATTCTAACTCCTTCAAATTTCTAGGCTTTCTCTGTTAAAGGTGGTCAATGAGCTGGGCCAAATGTCTGCTAGTGGAGTGCTTCCTGCTTCCCCCACAGGCTTTCCCAACTCACATGATGAAAATGGCATTCTTCCAGACCCTCAGCCTAAATACCTTGAAGTTATTTCTGACACCTCTTTTTCTCTTACCTTTAAGTATGGTCTTTTAAGAAATTCAGTTGGCCTTTTTTTTTTTTTTAATGTATACCCAATGACAAGAAAGGTTGATATTGTTTCAGTTTTATTTTAAGATTGGGTAGAATGAAGAAGGTTAAGTGATAAAACCAAATTCACAGAGCAAAATGTATTTGGAAAAATTGGAAGATGTAAACACGAAAATAGCCACACAGTTCCTCCTTGCCCTGCAAATTCTCTGCTGTGTTGTCATATCAAAAACATTTATTAAAATGTTTATTCTTCATTCTGATAAAGGCATATTCTTATTCAGAAAACAAAACGTATTCTCTTTTCCTAATCACAACTCTTGTAGTGTCAGGAGCTGAGTTTATGGTGCTTGAACCTGTTTCTGAGTTTCACTGTTGGCATTTCACTTGTTCTGTTACTGTACTTTCACCAGGATACTGATACTCAGAGTTTTGTGTTTTGTCCTTAAGTCTGTTTATATGAATTATAAATGGGTGGGGTTTAATTTTCAAAAAATCTTTATAAAAAAAAAACCACAGTATTTTTTTTAAGCTATTATAAAATTCACGTGACTGGTTTGAGAATATGTTTCAGGTGTGTCTATGATAAAAGCCATTCTTAATGTCCTTCTTCTGTTACGTGTGTTTACCTAGTATTGTGGTGTCTTTGTGATTGAGATTCTTTAGGTGAAAATTCCATTATTACCTCTGAATCACTCCTGCATTTGTTTATTTTTAGCTTTTCAATTTGTGTAAGTAAAGGAAGTGATCAGAAAATGAGTCTTCTTTATTTTAGTAATAGGTAGTAAATTCTGAGAAAGCAACCAGTTTTTTTCCCCCTTTTTCTCCTCTTAATTAGGATATGGACAAATGAAAATGAGCAAATGCCAAATAGGTAGAATTGTGGGAGTACAATAAAGCAAAATCATTGCTTTGAGATTTTAAAATAATGTGTCAATAGCGAGGTAGTTTTAGAAGGCATTGGTGATTTTATAAAAGGGCTTATGGAAATAAGGAATCTATTGACAAGAAGCTTGGGGCAGTCAGATCTGTCTCTTATAATCTGTGTTTTGTTCATGTGGAGTAAGTCTGAAGAGTTATACAAGGCCACTTGCTGGGCATCTGATAGTTGATATAGGATGTAGTATGAAGGCAGAGAAAGAGTCTTGATTACTTTTAAGTTTGAGATTTATGTTTCCTAACTGTTAAATTACAAATGTGATGGAGAGTGTAATGGGACACAGTTTAGACACCTGAGTTTAGGATTCTAAAGCTAACAACTGTAAGGGCCAACTCTGTTACCTTGAGAAAGTAATTTTCCCCATTATAGGATTGTTTTCTTGTGTAAAAAAATACTAGACATTTAAACCATGTTTTATATCCTTCTCCTTTTCAACTGACAACTATTCTGATTAGCTGAATTGTTTGAATTAAATGTCAGAAAATCCTGTATGGGAATGTTTCAATGATTCTAATTTCAGTCATACTCTTTAGAAGTGAATTATAGAGGTTCAAAAGTATTTCAGTTCAATTTTGCCTGATAGGGGATAGTCTAGCCTTCAAAATAGCATATTATTCAATGTTATTTATAATCTAACTATCATCTTTTGCCTACACAATCCTACCTAATAAAAGGGTAATATGCAAATAACCATCACTCTGCTATGCCCATGATTGGGCCGGCGGGAGGCTGGCGGGCGGGACTCGGGGTGGCCTATAGGCTGTTGAGAAGATCAAGATGGTGGCGCCCAGTCCTCTTAGCCCCAGCAGAGTCCGCCCAGTAGCAGCAGTCCAGGGTTTCAGGCTGGGAAGCACCAGCGCCCAGCGTGAGCCGTGGGATCGCTAGCAAGTGGTGGCAGTTTGGGGGCGGGGGTCTCAGCCGCCCCCAAGCTGCAGGATCCCCTGGCAAGCCTGGCTGAGACCTCCGCCCCCAAGCCACAGGATCCCCTGACAAACCAGGGCGGCTTGGGGGCGGGGGTCTCAGCTGCCCCCAAGCAGCAGGATCACCTGGCAAGCCTGGCTGAGACCTCCGCCCCAAGCCGCAGGATCCCCTGGCAAACCAGGGCGGCTTGGGGGCGGGGGTCTCAGCCGCCCCCAAGCTGCAAGATCACTGGCAAGCCGGGGCGGCTTGGGGTCGGGGGTCTCAGCTGTCCCCAAGCCACAGGATCACCGGCAAGCCGGGGCAGCTTGGGGACGGGGGTCTCAGCCGCCCCCAAGCTGCAGGATCCCCTGGCAAGCCCAGCTGAGACCCCCGCCCCAAATCCTCATGATCCCCTGGCAAGCCGGGGCGGCTTGGGGACAGTGGTCTCAGCTGCCCCCAAGCCGCAGGATCCCCTGGCAAGCCCGGCTGAGATCTCCGCCCCAAAGCCTGGTGATCCCCTGGCAAGCCGGGGCAGCTTGGGGACGGGGGTCTCAGCTGTCCCCAAGCTGCAGGATCCCCTGGCTGTAAGGACAGCTTGGGCTGGGGTCTCAGGCCTACAGGGCCCGGCACTCAAGCCGCAGGATCCCCTGGCCGGGCTGGCTGCCTAGGCTGGGGTCTCATGCCTGCAGCGCCGGGCACTCCCACTGCATGATCACCCAGCCAGTGGCAGCAGCCTGGGTTGGGGTCTCAGGCCGGGAGGGCGGTGTACCCCCACCATGCTATCTTCAGGCTAGCGAAGGCAGCCTGGGCTGGAGCCCTGCACCCCCACCGGGCTATCCCCAGCCAGGCTGAGATGGCAGCCTGGGCAGGGATCTCAGCCTGGCTTGGCTGAGGCAGCAGCCTGGGCTGGGGTCTCAGCCTGGCCAGGGCTCGATCCCCTTCCAGTGGTGGCAGCCTGGGGTCTCAATCATTGAGTCACACCAGCCAGGTAGATATGGAGGAATCTTAAATGTTTTCTTTTTTCTATAATATATATTTTATTGATTTTTTACAGAGAGGAAGGGAAAGGGATAGAGAACTAGAAACATCTATGAAAGAGAAACATCGATCAGCTGCCTCCTGCACACTCCCCACTAGGTATGTGCCCCCAACCAAGGTATATGCCCTTGACCAGAATCGAACCTGGGACCCTTGATTCTGCAGGCCAATGCTCCATCCACTGAGCCAAACCAGTTAGGATTGTCCAATATGCTAAAGAAAAAACCCTATCTAATAAAGAGGGAATATGCAAGGGAGGGCATTTGGGGGTGACCAGGGTATCAGTGGAGGGCAGTTAGGCATTGATCGGGCTGGCAGTGGAGTGGTAGGGGGTGATCAGGCTGGCATGCAGAGTGGTTAGGGGCAATCAGGAAGGCAGGCAGGCAAGTAGTTGGGAGACAGCAGTCCTAGATTGTGAAAGACATCCCCCAAGGGGTCCCAGATTGGAGAGGGTGCAGGTTGGGCTGAGAGACACCCCCACCCCCGTGCATGAATTTTGTGCACCGGGCCTCTAGTTATATAATAATATCCTATATAATAAAGAGGTAATATGCAAATTGACCATCACACCCTTGCACAAGATGGCTGCCCCCATGTGGTCACAAGATGGCCAGCAGAGGAGGGCAGTTGTGGGTGATCAGGCCAGCAGGGGAGGGCAGTTAGGGGTGACTGGGCTGGCAGGGAAGGGCAGTTGGGGGGCAATCGGGCCGGCAGGGGAGCAGTTAGGCATCAATCAGGCTGGCAGGGGAGTGGTTAGGGGGTGATCAGGCTGGCAGGCAGAAGCGGTTAGGGGCAATCAGGCAGGCAGGAGAGCAGTTGGGAGCCAGCAGTCCCGGATTTTGAGAAGGATGTCCCAGATTGGAGAGGGTGCAGGCTGGACTGAGGAACACACCCACCCAGTGCACGGATTTCATGCACTGGGCCTCTACTCTAGTATAACTATAAATATAAAATGATAACATTTTGCTACATACTGTAGCTATGAATTGTTAAGCATCTAGTATGTGCCAAGACTTTCAATACTTCACATAGTTTTATTATAACCAATTTACAAAGTTAATGTTATCCTCACTTACAGATTACCCTTACAGATGTTTGATAATTGTCAAAGATCACACATGTTAATACATAACAAAATTTATTAATTTAATATTCTAATTTTTAAATCCCTTTTAGTTATGAATTAAAATATAAATTAGAAGTAAAGTCTGTATTCTTTTCTGTAAACTGAATTGATAAGAGTAAGTGTCCAAAAATCCCATTTCTCCCCAATAACTTACAGCGTCACTTGAGCAAGTCACTTTCTTTCTCTGGATCATAATTATCTCACACAATAAATGCAACAATAAGCAAGGTGATCTCTGTTTGCCTCCATAGTCTTAAAATAACAAGCTACTAATGGGCTTCTCTGAGCTCAATCTCTTTTTCCTCTTTCCGTGCATGTACAAGTTATCATGAGATAATATTTTGGCTTATTACAATGTGATGTTTACTCCTAATGTTTTCTCTTCGACTCCACCATTAATCCAAGTAGACATTCTTTGTTTTGCTTCAAAGAAGGGATGACATTGCAGAATTAAAATAAAAAATAGAGTTATTCTATGACTTTTCAGTTTTGAAAGTCTTAATTTCAGAGGAGTTGGGTAAGATTCGTGTGCTTAAAATCAGATTAGAAAGAACATGGCTAGAAGGAAGACAAATGCTTTCCATTCTGGATACTTGAACAGCTCCCTTGAGTGGTGCAGAAAAAGAGAGACTATGTTGATGTGGTGAGCAGGGAGCTAGTAGGTCCTGGGAAGAGAGGGATTGTTCTTGAGTGGCACAGAAAGTAGCAGCACCAGCAGCCAAAGACCTTCACACACATTCCAGACAAGGCCTCTGCTGGCCTGGGCTCAGAAGCCACATGGGAATAAAATCAGAGCCACAGCCTCTCACTAGATATTTGTTAGAATGAGGAACATACATTGCCCAGATAGAAGAATTTTCTCACCTGTTTTTCTTCTTGGCTTCTAGCTGACAAGACAGCAGCCAGCAAGCTGCCCGACAGGCAGTTCAACATTTTGCTGACATTTTGCTCAGTCACTATCTGACTTGCCCCATGTTTGGACACTTATTTTAACGTGACAGAATATTTATAAGCACTCTTGATTGAGAGTTAGTCAGGACAACTAGAAAGAAAAAATCAATGTGGAAGGCATTATTTGTATGTGGGTAGGATTGAACACATCAGCTCTTGGTTTCCTCAACACACTAGTTCAATAGAAAAAAAAAACACCTTGTAAAAAATAAGTCCTGCATGTTAAACTAGACTATATTAAGAATCTCAAATAGGAAATATCCTTTTTAAGGAATAAGACAAAATATTACAAGTGTATTCTTCCATTAAGAAAAAAAAAATATTTTGGATGGTGAGAAAACATCCAGGGTAATGTTAACTATCCTGATAGGTACATCCAAGTTGAAGTTATTTTTTTATACTTTTAATTAAGCTTCATGGCATCTCAAAACCCTGAAATTTATTTATTCTCAGGATTAATTAACTTCTACCTCTACCCAGGATAGTGTGTGGTTAAAAGATAAGGTTTTTAAATCTTATTTCTATAAGAAGATGTAATCAGATAGAAATATGGGATGAGTTTCATCATTCTGCCATGGATTTAAAAAGAGATGTCTATGTGTAGCTAGGTGTCATAGTTTTACCCAAGCACATTTATTAAACAGCCTTTGATTACTTAAGTGTATGAATGTTGTTGTTTTTCCTGGAAATATCCCATGGTTCATTATTCCTAGGTGCCATTTGTTAATAGATTGACATCCCAGGTAAACATAAATACTAGTATATGTATACTAAACACAACCAGCACCAACAAGTATCAGAGAACTTAGTTATAGTTACAAGTGCTCCTTATATAATGAATAATTCTTGCTGATAATGAGTACTTATTTTATCCTAGAAGGAACAGGAAGAGATGTTTTTACTAGCAAAAACTTAGTGTCTTTATTAATACTCTTGGGTTAGGATGTTGACATTTAAAGATATTTGGATGCCAACTCCTAGTACAATCTATTGTACATACAATGAGTTTTTATCTAAGGTCACTGTTCCAAGTGGCTACTTGAGGGTTTTGACAATAAGCCACACTAACTTTTATTTTCCAATGAAGAAATATTACCATTACATTTTTGCTTCAGTAACCTGTAAACAAATGGTCTCTATCTTCATACAAATTCATACCCATTGGTCCATTATTCATCAA
The DNA here is from genome assembly GCF_951640355.1 of Cnephaeus nilssonii. NCBI lineage: Eukaryota > Metazoa > Chordata > Mammalia > Chiroptera > Vespertilionidae > Cnephaeus > Cnephaeus nilssonii. Next base: position 46,683,337 of record NC_137074.1, read on the forward strand.
TCATTTATTGAATATCTAGAAGAGTTATCTTTTTATACAATAATTAGGACCAGTGCTGTGAGGTTTTGAGGTGAATACATGGTCTCTGTGCTGGAATTACACTATGGGGGAGTCAGGGACTCTGAGTAATATGATACATAATATCCAAATCAACAAGTGACTTTATGTACTTGATGTTTTTTTTATAATACTGGATATTTCTAGTAGTAAAATCTTCTATCAAAAGATAAATATTGACAAGTTGTATTCAAAAAATATTTGTGATGACCTATCATGTGCCAAGTATTATGCTAAGTGCTAGAGAGACAGGCAAAATTAAACAAACTGAGCCCTTAATGAACTAGCAGTCTGGTAGCTAAAGAAATCACTAATAATATGCCCAAACTAGGTATAATGCCCAAAGAGGATTTCTAAATACATTTTGATTAATAGTAGCATATCTGAGACTATTCTGAATAGACAAAAAGTGAATCTACATTTATTTGCATATGTAATCTCTAGTTTAAAATATATAAAAACTGTAGCATGATGCAAAAGACACTGTCCTTGAAATCTTGAGATCTGGTTTCTGTGTGATTTTTGGGAATGCTTTTACCCAGTCTAGGCCTTTGATTTCTGTGCTGTATAATTAAGAAGTTTAACAGATTAGGATCTAATGACCAGGCCAATCCAGTGACTGTAACTGTATAGAAATTACAGACTTGACTTACTCTATTGTCTATCTTCAAGGTCAATGATGAAAAAGCAAAACTGACTATGGTGGTTTAAAATGACAGGGCCAGCTATATTAAGAGCTTCGTAAAATGAACTGAAAAAATGGACTTAGAAACCAGAGGGACTTCCCAGTGAGTGGGTGAAAATCCCTTCTTTCCCAGAGCCCAGTTTCTAGCTTCCATTTCAGATGTAACAGTTTTAATGAATAGTAGGCTCCTGACATGAGCCTGTTTGTGATGACAAATACATTCTTTAAGGTCCAGGACATTCTAATCCCTTGACCTGAAGTTGTACTGAATAGGGGGATTAGGGTATTTGGTGTGAAAGGTGAGATGTCCCAAGGTGATATCACTGGCTTGGCCTCTTACTTATGAGACTTCAAGCAAGTTCTATGCCAATGCAGAGATCTCCTTATTTTGCTTATGATAAGTACTGGGCAATCACAGCAGTACTTATAAAAAACCAAACAAGGAGAAAACAAACAGCTCTTTCTTTGCCTAATATTTTCCCTTAAACCACATTGAACTATTGCAGAAGGAATGGTACAAATACAAATGATGCCATTTCTACCAGGGTTCTTGGGGTGACTTATAGTCCTCAAAGATGAATTGTCTTCTCTATGGCTTATTTTACTTCTCAAACTATTGATTTGGAATTAACCTTGGCTATTATTAATTTCTTCTATAAATGTATGTTATTGGCTTAAAATTTGTATTCCTGATATTTTTATTTCCTTAGTATTAAAAATACTTAAAGCTGCTTCAACCAGAACCCGTTTTGTGGTAAGCATACACAGAATGAATGTATTTTTTTGTATATTTTCACTGGAGATTATCCTATCATATATTTAGGTTGACAGTTAATCTAGTTAATCTAGTGCCTTATATTTACGGGGCAAATTCCTGAATATTTGGTCCTCAGATGCACTCAGAAAAATTCCTCCTGAGTGTTAGTTCTCTCAATGCAAAGTGGAGTACATGATAAACTTTGCTACTCCCATAAAGAGACAGTGAGAGACTGTTCTTTGAATTATCAAAGGACTATTATATTATCATTTTATTTATATCTTGTTGTCAAATATTATTTTTTCACGTGCCACCAAAAGCTTTGCATTATGCAAAGGTTGTAGTCACTAGAGGGAGATGTAATCACAAAGTCTGTGTAATCGGTTGGAATCCATGGGACAGATGGAAAGGCAAAGTAGCCAGGAAATGACATGGTCCTATATTCTGCCAGAAATCTCGATGGTAAGAGAGCACCAATGGGTATCTTATGTTTAGCTCACTCGCTGATATTTTGATACCAGAAAACAGCTCATCCATCCAAACCTGCAAGAACATCTCTACTGAAAATTTGGCAGCCTTAAGAGACCACAATCTCCATCTGTGTTTGAGTAAACACCTGTTAGTGTTAGATGTCATAGGTTGTTAAAAGACTATGCTACATAATATTCTCATGCAATACAAATATTTTAAATAATATTTATGGACCCCGTAATTTTTCTTTCTTCTTCTTTTTTTTTAAGAATCAGAGAGTCTGGAATGTCAGAAAAGGTAGGAAACTTACAGGTCATTTAATCCCCTTTTCACCATTTGCAGAATAAAAGACTGAGTCTTAGAAGAAATTTATTAAAATTTGCTACTTTCTGAATTAGAACCTAGGTCTCCTCACTCCTAATTTAATGTTCACTTCACCACCGTCATTTCAACATTTCTTAAGCATGTACTATTTGCTTGATCCAAATAGGAATACAAAAATGAATGAGATCTGTCCATACCTAAAGGGGTACATATATGGTTCAGTGAAGGAAGTAGACATATGAGTAACAATTGCTAGGAAGATTATATAAGTTTCCACAATGAAGGGGCACATAGAGACCATGAAAAAAACAAAAATTGCTAATTGATTACTTGTTGGGGGTTGCATATTTTACAAATTCATACTGCAAAAGAAAAATTTTCATACAAATTATCTCTAAACTTTGCATCTCTGGATTCCCCAGCCTCAACCCCTATTTGTGAATTACTATAGTTTTTTTTAATATTAAGTGATATTCAATAAAAAATGTGTATAAAATATAGGTCATGTATCATCTCACTTATATAACAAAAAGATATGCATACAGAAATAAAACTAGAATAGAATAAATATTAACAGTACTTGGTTTCTGGGGGCTAAAATGATGCATAATTTTTACTTTTTTGTCACTTTGAAAGTGGTATTCATCATAGAAATAAGAAATAAAAATATTTTATAAAAATTCAAATATGAAACTCAGAACTTTAAAAATTAGAAAAAACAGAATATATTAATGATATGAGAATTCAGAAGGATATCATAACCCCCCAAAAGCATAAACTGTGAAAGAATAATATTGATAACGTTGATTACATAAAACTTTTTTTTTTAATTGAGGTATATTGACATATACTATATTAGTTTCAGGTGTACACATATACACTGTGAAATGATCACCATCCATCATCATAAATAATTACAAAAAGTTTATTTTTCTTGTGATGAAAACTTTCAAGATCTACTCTCCCAGCAACCTTCAAATGTGCTCTACAATACCATTGACTTTAGTCACCATGCCACACACAACATGTACATGCCTTATTCATTTCACAATTGGAAGTCTGTTATCTCCTGATGCTCTTCACCCATTTTCCCCTTCCTTCAACCCCTCTCCACACTTTTCTCCATGCCCATGACTTTAAAAAATTGGTTTGTTTTTAGATTCCATATATGAGTACATCTGTATGAGACTTTCTCTGTCTGACTTATTTCACATGGTATTATGCTCTCTTTATGACAAGACACTGTGAATTTAAGAGCAAGTAAAAACCTGGAAGAAGATTCTTGCAACTCAAATAAATGAAAATTAATAATAAAAATTTGTCCAGAATTTATAAAGAACTAAAATTTATGAGAAAATCTCATATAACTCAATAGAAACCTAAATAGATGTTAAATGCTGGAATTTTGAAGAAAGGGAAATCTGAGAGGCCACTAAATACTATATGAACCCCTCAATCAATCAAACAATAGTAATTAAAATCACAGGCATCAGACTAGCACAGTGGTCAGCAAACGGTGGCTTGCGAGCCACATGCGGCTCTTTGGCCCCTTGAGTGTGGCTCTTCCACAAAATACCACGTTCGGGCACGCACGTACAGTGTGATTGAAACTTCATGGCCCATGCGCAGAAGTCGGTTTTCGGCCTGGGCGAGTCTATTTTGAAGAAGTGGTGTTAGGACACTCAAGGGGCCAAAGAGCCGCATGTGGCTCGTGACCCACGGTTTGCCGACCACTGGATTAGCAAATTAAAAACTATGAAAATATCAAAGCTTGATGAGGATGTAGTAAAAGGCTATAAAGAGTAAACTGGGAAAATCACTTAGGACCACAATTTGACATCAAGTAAATTTAAAAAGGCCATATCTTATGACTGAGAAATCAATTTTTAGGAATATTACTTAGAGTAACTCTCATATCTACATGAATAAATATGCTCAGGAAGGATCATTCTGCTAGAATTCATAAGACGAAAGTTAGGATAACTTAAACATCCACCAATAGGAGAATTGGTATATGAACACAGTGAAGTTCTAGGCAGCAATTAAAATAAATGAATTTAATCTTTATGTATCAAGATAAGTAAGTATCAGAAACATAATGTTGAAGGTAAAAAATATATATATATCTAGAGGGCCCAGTGAACGAAATTTGTGCACGGTATGTGTGTGTGTGTGTGTGTGTGTGTGTGTGTGTGCATGTGTGTGTGTGTGTGTGTGTGTGTGTGTGTGTGTCTCCCTCAGCCCAGCCTGTACCCTCTCCAATCTGGGACCCCTCGAGGGATGTCTAACTGCCTGTTTAGGCCTGATCCCACCGACATCCTTCTCACAATCCAGGACTGCTGGCTCCCAACCGCTTTCCTGCTTTCCTGCCTGATTGCCCCTAACCGCTTCTGCCTGCCAGCCTGATCACCCGTTAACCACTCCCCTGCCAGCCTGATCGACGCTTAACTGCTCCCCTGCCAGCCTGATTGCCCCTAACTGTCCTCCCCTGCAGGCCTGGTTGCCCCCAACTGCCCTCCCCTGCTGGCGCGGTCACCCCTAATTGCCCTCCCCTGCTGGTCTGGTTGCCCCCAACTGCCCTCCCTTTCAGGCCTGGTTCCTCCCAACTGCCCTTTCCTGCTGGCTTGATTGCCCACAACTGCCCTCCCCTGCTGGTCATCTTGTGTCCACATGGGGGCGGCCATCTTGTGTGTTGGAATGATGGTCAATTTGCATATTACCTCTTTATTATTACACAGTACCATTTAAAATTTTTAAAATAATTACAACAAAATGTTTTTGTTATTTTTATTTATTTTTTACTTTTTAAATGCTTATGGATGTATTAAACTTATAGAGCATATAATAAGGAAGATATATATGGACAACAGAACAGATATAATCTTTGGGGAGAAGGAGAATAGAATTTTATGAAGGTATAGGATACAATTGTATCATGAACTTTGTATTTCTCAGTATTTTATGTGTGTTTTTAAAATATTTTTTATTGAAAAGTATTACATTTGTTCCCCCTTTTCCTCCCATTGATCCCTTCTAGCCCACCTCCTACTCCTACCCCAGGCCTTCACTACTCTATTGTCTGTGTCCATGGGTTATGCATATATGCATACAAGTTATTTGGTTAATCTCTTCCCTCCCACCCACCCACCCCCATCTTTCCTCTGAGATTTAACAGTGTGTCCCATGCTTCTATGTTCCTGGATCTTTTTTGTTCATCAGTTTATTTTGTTCATTATATTCCACATATGAGTGATACTGTGGGATACTTGTCTTCTCTGACTGGCTTAGTTCTCTAACTATCGGATACATTTGTATCATGAACTTTTCATTTTTCAGTATTTTTATGTTTTAGAAAATATGTTTTATTTCCTAAAGAATGATTGTACCTTTTCTCACAAAATATGTTGTTTTCCAGTTTTATTGAAAAATACTTGACATACATCACTGTAAAAGTTTAAGGCATACAGCATGATGGTTTGATTTATATATATTGTGAAGTAATTACCACAATAGATTCAGTAATATCCATCTTCTCATATAGATACAATAAATAGAAAAGGAAGAAGAACAAATAAAGTAAAAATATTTTATTTTTATGAAGAAATCTTTTTGGATCTACTCTCTTAACTTTCCTATACATCATACAATGAACAGTGTTTGCTATAGTCACCATGTTGTACATTATATCCCTACTATTCATTCATCTTATAATTAGATATTTGTACCTTTGGACCACTTTCCTCCAGTTCCCTCTCCCTCAAGTCTGGTTTCTTTTTCAGTTCTTAATATATATATATATATATATATATATATATATATATATATATATATTTAAAGATTTCATATATAAGTGAGATCATACAGTGAAGTATTTGTCTTTCTCCAACTTATTTTACTTTATGAAGTATAAACCCTTCAATGTCCATCCATGTTGTTTCAAATGATAGGATTTCCTCATTTTTAATGGCTTAATAATATTACATATATATTATTCATCCATTGGTGGGAACTTGATTTGTTTTCTTGCTTGACTATTGTAAATAAAGCTGTGATGAACATGGGGTTGTAGATGACTTTTTTAAAGTTTTCATTACCTTGGAATATATCAGAAATGGAATTGCTAAGTCATATGGTACTTCTATCTTTAATTTCTTTGAAGATCATCCATACTATACTGTTTTCCATAGTGGCTGCACCAATTTACATTCCCACCAACAGCACACAAGTATTCTCTTTTCTCCACATCCATGCCAGCATTTGTTATCTCTTGTCTCCAAATGTGTTTAAAAATTCTGAAGCCAATATGGAAAAATATAAACAACATATATATCTGGTTGGTACATATTTATGTGAATGTCTGTGATTTTTTTTTTTTTTTTTACTCCTCATCCAAGGACATTTTTCCTTTTTTTTTTTTTTTTTTTTTTTTTTTTTAAGAGAGAAAGTGAATGGGAGGGAGGAGGGGAGGAGAGAGAGAAACATCGATGTGAGAAAGACACATCAATTGGTGGCCTTCCACAAGCGCTCCAACTGGGGCTGGGGATCAAGCTTGTGACCAAGGTACATGCCCTTGACTTGACTGTTTTGGTGTATTTTAAATATTTTATGACCCAAATTCAACAGTGAAAAATATATGTATTTTGTAGCAACAGTAAACTAACAGTTTCTCAGAATATAGAATTCTATATTAATCCTATATAATAAAGAGGTAATATGCAAATTAACCCTCACACCCTCACAAGATGGCTGCCTATGACCAGGCTGGCAGGGGGATTAGTGAGGGACAACCAAATGACTGAACAGCAGGCTGCGTGGAGTGGCCAGGCCAGCAGGGGGGCCATGAGGGTGACCAGGCTGGCTGGTGGGCAGTTGGGGGTGACCAGGCCAGCAGGGGGGGCAGTAAGAGGCAACCAGGCTGGCAGGGGGGCAGTGATGAGCAACTAGGCCCCCGGGGGACAGTTGGGTGCAACCAGACCATCAGGGGGGGCAGTTAGGGGTGACCAGGATGGCAGAAGGGGCAGTTGGGGTGACCAGGCCAGCAGGGGGGGCAGTAAGGGGTGACCAGACCAGCGGGGGTGGGGAGTTAGGAGAGATCAGGCCAGTGGGGAGGGGGTAGTTGGGGGCAACCTGGCTGGCAGAGGGGACAATTAGGGGTGATCAGGCTGGCCTGGGGGGGGGCAGTTAGGGGTGACCAGGCAGGCAGGCAGGTGAGCGATTAAGAGCCAGCAGTCCAGGATTGTGATAGGGATGTCTGACTGCCGGTTTAGGCCATTTCCCCGGGTATTGAGCCTAAACTGGCAGTCGGACATCCCCCAAGGGTTCCTGGATTGCAGAGGGTACAGGCTGGGCTGAGGGGACCCCCTATGCACTAATTTTGTGCACCAGGCCTCTAGTGTTAAAATAATCTTCCCTTACAACTTTGAAGTTATAATTCTGTAGTTTCTTTTATATTTTGTTCCCATTATTTCTTTTCTTTAATTTAAAGTCTTTATTATTTAAAGTATTACATAAGTCTCATTTTTCCTCCATTGACCTCTCCCTGGCTTCCCCCACCCCCAGCACATGCCATCACCCCCGTCCCCTCATCTGTGTCCATTGGTTATGCTCATGTGCATGCATACAAGTCCTTTATTTTCTCTTTCTAAAAATTCTTTGGAGGATATTATACATTCTGATTGTCTTGCTATGTCACTAGTATTTTCTATCTCTAATTCTTTACTTTTGCATCTTGATATTTTTTTCTCAAACTATTCTTCAAATACTTTTATTAAGCTTGAATTCCCACAAATAAATTTTTAATTTGTTTTATTGTTGACTTACTTTTTTCCCTTCATTCTTATTTCATAGATTAACATATCTTCTCAGATCACTCTGACAATATAGTTGTAATATAAGGATTATACTTATTTCCTATGTCATTTTTGTTCATCTTTGACTTTTATTTGATGGTGTTTCCCATAGGTCTTGTGCTTTATTTTTTTTTTTCATAGATAAACATGAAGGATTCAATTAGCATTCGTTTGGTTATTCAGGTATATGGAATTCTCCTGCTTTTGTGAACATGGGTTATTTTCCTGACAGGTTTCTCTCTAAATGGGAGACCAAGAGAAAGTTCAGTGCACTTGGAAATGTTTATAAATTGCAAATCTTACATTCAGGTAGTAGGTCAGAAGTGTGCCTTTTAACTGAGAATTTCCAAATGCAGGAATAAAGAGGCTCTTACTCTGGGTTAAATAGCACTCATTTTTGGAGGCTGTAGCTATTTCAGGTATTCATTTTTCCTTAGGAGAATTGCTCTCAAATTTTTGGCTAAGATTCATACTCAAAATAGTTAATAAGAGAGTTTTCATCTCCGAAACTTCTGGCCTAGAACCTTCTAGCTTCTCCCAGGGAAACCGTCTCCCACATGGTCAGAGTTTTGTCTGCTTTTTATGCATCCACTTATAAGAAATTTGTTAAAATAACCCATCCCTCAGCATTTGTCTTGCTATTGTGACTGTCATTTGTTTTCATTGCTGTGCTATAATTGAACAGAATCTCCAGGGAAAGAGAGATGTGCATGTGTCCTGGTTACTGTTGAACAGGAAGCTGAGTGAAACTACCAGAGGCTTTCGGGATCCTTTTATGGTGCTATTTGTAGGGTGAGGAGTAGAAAAGGTACTATTTCATGTTTGTAATATTTTATATTAAAAAATCAGACTACTTAAAATAATTTTTCTGTTTAATAAACAAATACACACTCATATATTTGTGTAGTTATACTGAGACTGAGCCTGAAAATGTGGTTCAGAACATATATATAGTTCAAGTATTTTTATTTTTTTCCTCCAGTCTTATTGAAAACTAATTGACATGTGTTTTTCCTTTAAGCTTTGCCACTTACAGTTGAGACCAGTCCACTGTCATCTTTCCCTAACCTGATGGAAATTTCTCTTCATGTGGGTCTGATATTTGGGGTTGATGAACATTACTCAGTGCATCAACAGGCTTCATATAATGGAAAACTTTCTTCACATTATAAAGTCATTTCTGTAAATAAGAAATTCCTAAATGCAATGTAGTATCCTAAGTTGGGCTTGGAACAGAACACGGATATTAATGTATAATCCAATAATGTCATAAGTGTAGCTGATGGTAATGTATTAAATGTTGGTTTTCAGTTTTTACAAATATGTAAGATATTAACATTAGGAGAACGTAGGTGAGAAGTATATGGCAACTCTATACTATTGTTGCAACTTCTCTTTAAATCTAAAATTACTTCCTCAACATAAAGTTTCACACACACACACACACACACACACACACACACATTTTTCAATTTCCTTTGTTTTATTCCTTGAGCCTGGCCATTTTATCAGTATTGTCAACTCCTTCCACAAATATTTGTGAAGCATTTACTATCCAGACATGGTAGTAGAAACTTGAGGATATGAAGAATAATATGTTTTAATTTACATTAGAGATAGTTACATTTTTAAAAAGGCAAGAAAGTCATTTATGATTTCCAATTTACATCTGCTAAATTGGTAGGCTTGCCTTTGCAGAATGGAATAAATGAAACAGTCCACCTTCTAGGTGAAAACTAAAACTTACATCTTACCTTTGAAATCTTACCTAGCTGTGTAGTTTGTTGCTGATAGAGGATAAACACAAAAGGTGAAAATGATGCTGTATCTGTGAGGGTAAGGACAGCCTGTGATTCTGCTTGTGTCCAGCACAGTGTTGTAGGTATTTGAAGATGTTGAGTGGGAAATCAGTTTATTTATTCAATTATTAAGTATTGCATGCCTACCTTATGTTAGGCATAGTTTTCACGTTTGAAGAAGATATTTGCATGTCAAAGACAAAAGTGATCTACCCAGGGTAAATGTTGAGGGCAAATGTGTAGCAAATGTAGTGATGTAGAAAATGCCTGGGATCTAGAGTCAGCAAACTTAGTTTTTTAACTGGCTCTGCCAATTATTTTCTACACCTCAGATCTTTCTTGTGTCAAATGGGATTTATAATATTTCCTTCAAACTGTTTAAATAAAACAATAATATCTTAAAGCATTTTGGAAATAAGAAAATGTTAAAATAGACATATTAATATGTATAGATCCCAAATAAAGTAAATACAAGTCATCTCCACTCCACTGATTTTCTTCAACAGTTTTGTTTTTCAGAAAATCAAAATACCTTTAGAACATATTTTAAAATATTTTCAACAAACTGGTAGGCAACTTTCAAATTTTTCTAATGCTATGTAGAATGAGTCTAAAAAGGTCCAATTTTGTTAAGAAAAGTGTTGACACTTAATTACTTCATTTCAAGGTAAAAGCAACTTCTGCTATTTTAATTGCTATACATATTTATCATAGTTGTTCTTTATGTCTTAGAGTATACTTTACATTGACATATAACACCAAAGTGTGGGCCTTGACAGTTCTCCTCTCATAAAGGATTTGGAAACGAAGTAGTCAATAATCCCTTCTAGCTCATAAAGTTCAATATTGAAAAATTTCCACTCACTTCTTTTAGTGAAGAGGGTATTCCTGGGCGGGTCTTTTCTGAGTGACTCTGTGCTTTCTTTTCCTTAAACGATTCAGTTCACCCTTTGCAAGGCATGTTTCTTCCCTATATAGTGATTAGGAGCCTAAAACATAATAAAGACAGACAGTAGCAAATCATTTAACAACTACTTCTTGAAAACCTTCAATGTTCAAGGTCCCCCAATAAATAGTTATGTAATGTTTCATAATGCAATATAGCAAAAAATATCTCAATAAAGACTCAGAAAAATCCTAAATGTTAATAGATGGAGGTTAATAGCATTTCACAAAGGTGGATACTTCTTTTGCAATATCTCCTAAGTTTTACATCATAAAACCAGGATTTAAAGTCAAAGCTCTTGAGGGGAAATCCCTGTATTCTTGGTCGATACCACAACTGACTCCTAAGATAGCTGCTGTGATAAAGCAGAGATAGTGAGACACAGATTTTATCCTCAAAATGTCTGCAAGATAAGATTGGACCTAAACTATGGCCACATAGAGTAGAAATTAAAAGCTATAGAAATACAAATATAATAAAAAATATGAAGTGCAATCAAAAGAGGGAGGGAAAATATCAATGAAGTAAGGAGGGACTCAATGAAACAGAAAATAATTAATTTGGGCTTTTAAGATAAGAGAAATTCGGGAGGGGGCATTTTGTCACACTTGTGTACACTTTTTAAATTAAAATGTTATTATACATACAAAGACTATAAACATTTTATAGCTTAAAGAATATCTGTATAACTAATACTCATTTATCTATTATATACTCAATTCCCTTGAAATTTCCCCAGTATTCTTCCTCTATAAAATAATCTCATTCCCCCACTCTCAGAGGTAACCAGTATTCTGAATTTTAATTAAATTCTTTATTCTCTGGCTTTTTTAATAGTTTGCCACAGATATATCTATCCCTAATCATATATTGCTTAGTTTTGACTCTTGACTTTAAATAAATGAAATCACATTATACATGGTTTTCTTTGACTGCTTTTCTTTTTTTTTTTACAATTCCTATTTTTTATTTTTAAATTTTTATTATTGACAGTATTACAGACGTCCCCCATTTTCTCCCCTTTGCCCCCCTTCACTAGCCCCCACCCCACCCCAAACCTTCACCACATTATTATTGTCTATGTCCATGGACTATGCGTAAATGCATATATGTTCTTTGGTTATTCTCTTCCTGTCCCCCCACCCCCCCCATTCTGAGATCTGTCGGTCTGTTCCAAGTATCCATGCCTCTGCACCCATTTTGTTCATCAGTTTATTTTGTTCATTAGATTCCACATAGAAGTGAGATCATTTGTCTTTCTCTGACTGGCTTATTTTGCTTAGCATAATAATCTCCAGGTCCTGTGACTTATTTTCCACTCAACATTATGATGTTGAAATTAATTAGTATTGATCTACACAGCTGTAGTTCATTCATATGTATGTTTGGGTGTTTCTATTCATTTCTATTACAAACAATACTGCTATGAACATGCTTGTATGTGAGTGCTAGTTGCATACATGCAATACTTAGATGTGTTTAAAAACTTCATTTAGGTGTGAAAATGCTGAATCCTAAAAAATGCAATCACATCTTAAGTGTACCAACTAAGCGAACTGTTTTCCAAAATGGGTATGCCAACTTATTCTCCCACAGCAGTGTGTGACAATGTCCATTACTTCATATCTTTGAAAACAGAAGCCATTTTATTTATTTATGTGTCCTAATCCCATAACACAACACTTGACACATGGTGGGTACTCTGTAACAATAATTCAGACAGATGAATGAATGAGGAGATCTTATGCTGAAGCAAATCTAGAGAAAAAGGATGCAGATTTTTTTAGGGATTGCTATAGAATACACATACTTTTTCTTTCAATGGGAGGAGACTGATGACCTTATTAATAAAGAATGCCTTCAGAGGCAAAATTACATTTTACACCCAATATGATAAATGCTGAGTCAATTTCCAGCTTGTGCTCTGCCTCTTGCTATCATCATTCCTTCCTTTACTCCTGGCTTGGACAATACACTCTCTCTTTTATCATTAGTACATAAGGGACTTATGTTTTTGAAAGATGAATAATAAACTGTAGTAAACGATATATATTTTTAAATTATAATACCTAAAAAGTTAAGATCTATATGATCTCACTCATATTTGGGATAGAAAACTGAAAGCAACAAATGAACAAACAAGAAAAACAAACAAAAGCTCAGACATAGACAACAGTATAGTGGTTATCAAAGGGAATGGGGTGAGGGGACTAACAGGTAATAGGTGTCAAATATATGGTGAAGGAAGGTGATTTTAGTTTGGGTGGTAGGAACACAATGCAATATGAAGGTCAGGTGTCATAGAAATGTACACTTCAAACCTGTATAATCTTATTTAAAATGTCACCCCAATAAATTTAATAAAAAATATCATCTGAATTTGTTCCATTATGAAATAACCACTATAAGCTTTGTATGGCTGTACCAAAATCTGTCTATTACTGAGATCATTTTGATGTTATTGACATCAATGTTGGAGGAAGTAGCTTTTGGGAGTGTGCTTATTCACACAGAACGCATATGTAATAACACAACTTTTTTGGTTTTAAAATTAATCAGACATTCAAGGCAGCAGCATGGATTTTCAGAATATCAGTTCAAGGAAAGAATTTCAGAACATTTAAACAATTCCCTCATCTATACTAATAAAAGGGTAATATGCTAATTAGACAGGATGTCTTTCAGACATCCTTCCGGAAGTCTTCCTGGACATCCTTCCAGACCAGTGATGGTGAACCTATGACACACGTGTCAGCACTGACACGCATAGCCATTTCTGATGACACGCGGCCGCTGAGGCGGCCGCATGCCAAGGATGAAATATTTGCTGCTCCTGAGGATGAAACATTTGCGAAATAATGTTTTTTCCTCAAAGTGACACACTACCCGAGTTATGCTCAGTTTTTTTGCGAAGTTTGACACACTAAGCTCAAAAGGTTGCCCATCACTGTTCCAGACAAAGCCACAGTGGCTGCAAGGGCTGAGAGCATGCAGCTGCGGCAGCTGTGAGAACTGGTCCAGCCCCACGGTCCCTTTTGCAGAGGCCGCTGGAGAAGGCATTGCAGGAGAAGGCAGAAGGGAGAAGGCAGAAGGGAGAAGGCAGAAGGGAGAAGGTGGTGCCGCAGGAGAAGGGAGAAGGGAGAAGTCTGGCACCCCACGAGAAGGGAGAAGGTGAGAAGGCCGGCACCCATGCGAGAAGGCAGAAGGGAGAAGGCCAGTGCTGTGGGAGAAGGGAGAAGGGAGAAGGTGGCAGTTAGGCAGTTAGGGGGATCAGGATGGCAGGGGAGAGCAGTTAGGCAGTTTGTGGGATCAGGCCAGCAGGGGAGAGCAGTTGGCGGCATCAGGCAGGCAGGCAGGTGAGCAGTTAAGAGCCAGTGGTTTCGGATTGCAAGAGGGATCCTGGATTGGAGAGGGTGCAGACTGGGCTGAGGGAATACCCTCCCTGTGCACAAATTTCGTGCATCGGGCCTCTAGTCTATATATATAAAAGCCTAAGCGACCAAATAACCAGTCGACCAGTCACTATGATGTGCACTGACCACTGGGGGCAGATACTTAATGCAGGAGCTGTCCCTGGTGGTCAGTGCACTCCCACAGTGGGAGTGCTGATCAGCTGACTGACCCATCCAGGCAGCCCACCAGCCTGGTGGCAGCCACTCACTCCCTCAGTAGTCCTGTAGGTCAAATCTCCAGAGAATTGGCCAGGCACTGACGGACTGGCTCTGCCAGCACGAACCTGACAGTGCTGCCAGCCTCCTGGAAGTTGGCCTTGGGCCGCTTCCCCTCCCCCCTCCTTAGATGCTCCACAAGGAAGAAATGATATAAAACTGGCTGCCAGATGGCTCCAGACAACTGACGCAAACATAAGCGGGATGGATCCAGATCCCAGGCCAGCTAGAGCATCCCACTGCCTGCCAGGAGGGCTGATCTCATCCTCCCCCTCCTTAACCCCTTTGAGATGGGTGTCAGATTTAGGGCTCATGGCTGGCGATCGCCGTTGTGGTGGCGTGCGCCTCTCCTGATCAGGACTGATTGGGTGCTAGATGTGGCAGGTGCAATGTGGCCGAGATGAACAGGAGCGGCAGGCAGGAGTGTTGGACTGCTGGTTTCAACCCAATCCCCACAGGCCATGCCAACGGACCCCCACCTGTGCACGAATTTGTGCACTGGGCCTCTAGTTTTCTATAAGAGGAAATAGAGCCAAGAATATGATCCCCAACTCTGATATGGCCTTCCCTTGATCTGAAACCTGAGATCATTCCTAATGAGTTGAAAGGTCCAAGTCCTCAGTTGGACATGCTTGAACTTCTTAGTATAGTGTTTGTTCCAGTGTACCAGATTCAGAGTCAATAAAAAGTTTGCTACTCACCTTAGCTGGTTTTGCTCAGTGGATAGAGCATTGGCCTGCAGACTGAAGTGTCCAGGGTTTGATTTTAGTCAAGGACACATGTCTAGATTATGGGCTTGATCCTCAGTGGGGGGTGTGCAAGAGGCAGCTGATCAATTATTCTTTATCATCATTGATGTTTCTATCTCTCTCTCCCTCTCTCTTCCTCTCTGAAATCAATTAAAATATATATTTAAAGAAAGTTTGCTACTCACTATGTTCCAAGCTCTGTCAGAAACTTTTTTTACTTTACTAATGACAACTGTGATGTAGTTGTTTATTGCTGCCACCAAATAACAACCTATTTTACAAATGAGGAAACAGGCTGAATATTCAGCTATTTTTTTTTCCCAAAGTCTCAGAAAAAAACACTACATGTTTGGTTAATTCTCTTCTAGGCAGTATCAACCACATATCACATTCTATTTCATGGAACCAAGGGCAAGTGACACCCTGAGTTTCTACCTGGCATTATTGATTATTGTTACCCATTAAGTTTGTCTGTTCTCTTCAGTCCCTCCTGGGTGGCTTTGATTAAATATATATAATATATTTAATATATATGTGTGTGTATATATATATATATATATATATATATTTCAAAGAGGAAGGGAGTGAAAGAGAGAGAAACATCAATGATGAGAGAGAATCATTGATCAACTGCCTCCTGTTCGCACCCCACTGGGTATTGAGCCAGCAACCAGGGCATGTACCCTTGACCAGAATCAAACCATGACCTCCTGGTTCATAGGTTGACACTCAACCACTGAGCCATGCGGGCTGGGCAGCTTTGATGTCTTACCTTCAGCTTGTGCTCAACCTAACATGTGGCTATGACACATGAAGCAAAGAACGATAGGAGCAGAGATGGGTAGACTATGTGAGGTGTGGTTGGGGGAGTGAAAAGTTAGATGACTGGGTGCTGTCTTTCTTGGGATAATATTGTCTAGTTAAGATCCAAGATGCTGTCCCTCTCTTGTTGCTGTGTACTCTTTGCTTTGTAACTCAGAAGTGTTTATTATGACAAGCTGTGAGCAGATGGACTGGACAGAGAAGAGAAATTTGACCCAAGAAGATGTCACCTAAACAGCTGAGGCTAGTATTTCACCAGATGTCCAAGCATTTAACCCACTAAGGCCTCTAGGAAGATAAGCAGCAATGCTTTTACTTGCTGAAATATCAACTTTTCCAACTTAGTTAATGGTACTCTGCCTATTTTAAAGCATAGTGTGTATTTAGAATTCCATTTGATGCATTTATCAATCTAGAAAGATAATCATGATAA
The DNA here is from genome assembly GCF_951640355.1 of Cnephaeus nilssonii. NCBI lineage: Eukaryota > Metazoa > Chordata > Mammalia > Chiroptera > Vespertilionidae > Cnephaeus > Cnephaeus nilssonii. The sequence goes on from NC_137074.1 coordinate 46,699,897, forward strand.
ATATTATTACTCTTAGTTTACAGATGAGGCAATTAAAGCCCAACATATTAAAAATCACATGAAAAGAGAGGAAGAGCTCAGACCACTAAAGGAAGTAGGAAGTTTGAAGGCACCTCAATAATTACTTAGTCCAAAACTCAACAGATGAGAGAACTGAGGCTTAAAGTCGTAAGTGATTTCCTGAGGCTCCCCCAGTGTGTCCTGAATTCATATGGGACTTGAACCCAGGTCCCCATCTTGCAGCCCCAGAGTTTTCCCTAACAAACTTTTAGTTCCTGCCTCTACACTGTCTCAACATGCCTGCCTCACTAACTGGCAAAGGAGTAATCCAATGTTTTGGCTGAAGATGAAGGGGGAAAAGGGACTGCCATGTTCTACCCAGTCATCCTGTACAGTGTGCCGAGCTTCAAAAGCCCTCCTGCTTCTTAATAAGTAAATGGGTTACCTAAAAAGATTGAAATCAAACATTCCTAGTAATTTTGAGGATTGCTTAATGTTCAGCGTTGTTTGTTTCTTTCTAAAAGTTCATCTCTTTGATTTAATCACCTAATCACCCTACCAATCTTTGGAGGGAATGAAAAGGGGAAAAAATCTTATTTTAAATTCTCCCTAAGGGAAAATAGAGAATTGAGAAAACTAGTGGGGAGTGAAGGAAAGAATAATGGATCAGTAGTCAAATAACTAGGATCTGAACTTCAGATATGTCTTCCCCTGTTACTTTGATTCTCTGAGCCTCAATTTCTTCTTATGTAAAATGAGAATTAATAATAGTTTTATCTGCTTCCTGGCACTATGGTGAAAATCTGTGGCTAATCACTGTGAGTGCTTTATGTAAATTTAAAATGATGCTATACTTGTGTAAAGTTGTATTAAATATAATATTGATTTGGCATCTCTCCCTTGGTATGGTGAGAGAGTCAGGTGAGCTTAGCAGCTCAAAGAACAGATTTCAGAGTTGTATTATCTGTGTTTGAATTAAAGTTTTAGCACTTATATCTGAGTGGCCCTGGAAAGGTACTAAGCACATCAGTGAAATGTGGGTAATAACAGAATATCTCTCACTGGTTTGTTATGAGGGTTAAATGGATTAATGTGTATAGCTTTCTTAGAGCAATGCCCTTTGCATACTAAATGCTGGACAAATGGTTATTAAATAAATCATTTTCAAAAAGATATTGATTACTTCATGGCAAATATATCTTCTGGACAATAGGGGTGTTCTCTTAAGGTTTCATTTTAGTTGTATTCCTGTCTCAATTTGTAGCCACAGACCTTTATTTATATAAATAATATCTTACCTTCAGGGAGTTTGGGTCGATTCACACCCAAACTCCCTGGACAGCTACAATCAGAGATAACCTTTATTTTGTTCCCTGGAGGGACCAGGGTGCTTGGTCTTCCCAGGCCCATGGTCATCAGATGTCCTTCCAAGGATCTGCAGAACAGGGTCCATGCCACTGTGAACACTGACTAAGGATCTGCAGAACAAGGTCCATGCCACTGTGAACACTACCTCAGGAGCAGGGTTATGATGCCCCTGGGAAGGCTGAATCTCCTTTAGTTTGAGACCCATGGCCCACCTATGGAGCAAGGGCAGACAACATCTGCTCCAGGGTGAAACCTTATTTTGGCATTCCTGATGGATTTGCTAATGTTTATACTTCTCTGACCTACTGGTGTCCTGACACTGGCCTAGGAATTTAGTATGTTCTAACTCATTTTTAACTCTGGCATGTTGATGTGGTTCCAATGCCATTTCCAGTTTTAATTTCTTTAAAGTGAAGCAAAGAAATTATAAAACACTTGCAAAGCACACTTGTAAAAAAATAAGGTGAGCCCCCAAGTTCAGGGGTCCTGGTAGAATGCAAAGCATACTTGGGAGCCAGGCAGCAAGGCAAATATCTTTACTTCTGTAGAAGGGTGCACAAGCACATGGTCTGGGAGCATACACACACCAATCAGGCGGTCTGCTCAGCTTTTTAATCTTGATGCATGTGACCTGTCCCTTAATCTTGATTGGAGCTCAGGCTCACAGTCTTTTGTGATTGGCTAATTCAAAGGGAGGGGTTGGCCTTTGCCATTTCAAGATGGTGGCCCCCAGGGGAGCTACAAGTCATGTGGCCAACATGGCAGCTGTCTAAACTGTTCTTTGACAGTTTTCTCTTCCCACCCCCAACATCAATCTTTCATGTTCTCACTGAACACAATTAGTTTGACAACATTTTTAAATTACTTAATCCTTACCCAAGGATACATTTATTTATTTGAGAGAGAAACATTAATGTGAGAGATAAATATCAATCAATTGCCTCCTGTATGCACCCCTACCAGGGATTGAATCCACAACCTAGGTATGGGCCCTGACTGGAAATTGAACCCACAAGTTTTTGGTGTATGGGATGACATTCCAACCAACTGAGCCACCGGCAGGGTGACAATTTTAAAAAGCAACACTCCTTATGGGATTTTACAAAATACCCTACTTAGCTATCGGAGGAAAACAGAACAAACCCTTATTTGCATTTGAGTATTGTTAGGTACCTAATATTTTATTAAATTACATTAAAGAGAATAAAAAACAGATCTGGGAGCAAACATCATTATCTTGATAGTTCCGTGGAGGGAACTCTGCTGTGTTAGAAGAGCGGGTCTCAAAGTGTGGTCCTCAGACCAGCAGACCAGCCTCATCCGAGGCCATGGACTTGTCAGAAGTACAAATTATTGAGCCCTCCACAGACCTACTGAACCAGGAATTCTGAGGTGAGACTCAGAGTTTATAATTAATTTGAATTTTTACATTTCTACAAGCTTATATTTTGCATTGTGTTGTTTAACATTATCTCTTTTTATTTCTGCCTTTTAAAACTTATTAAAGTTATTGCTGTGGGTTATGGGGAATTATCAGTCTCCCATGTAGTTGTGGTGCAAACTAAGTCTGAGCACCACTTGGACAAGAGTGGTCCGGCAGCTGGGAGACAGAGTCTGTGGCACTGGAAGAGGTCTGTTTCCAGTCTCCTGCTTCACCTTCAAATCCTCTCAATTCCATTGAGAGTTGGCTGTGTCCCTTTCACTGGCCCACCTGGGAGGCCTACTCACAGGCATGTGTTTAGCACAATTCTCAGCACCTAATAAACATTCACAAGACATTTGTTCCTTTTCTGACTATGGGATGCTTTTCCAGGCCTCCAGGGAAAAGGAAACACTTCTTGCCAGAGGTCAGTTTTTGAAGAAAGGTGGGTGGGGTAGCAATTCTGAGCCTTTTGCTGCTCTTCACAGGGTTTTACCCCCACACATAAAGCAAAGGATTGGCTCCTTCCTTACTCTGATTCTCATAGTCTTTTCTCAGGTTAATAAAGCTTTGCTAGTCAGAGGTGGACATGACCCTCTCCACCCATTCTAATGCCTTCAACAGGCTGACTAAGGAGCCTCTCACCTAACTCGATGAGCTGTGAGCTAGGTGGGTGTGAAGAGCTGTGCACTGAAGCCTTATATCTGGTTTATTTTGCACTGTTTCCCTCGGATGCAGTTGGGGTGGCTTGGTTTAAGGCCATGGCTATCCGCTATGCTTAGATATTTGAATCACTTGGGGAGGTTGAATCACTTTTGCACTCGGATGTCGAGTGTGACTCGACATGGTTAGCATCGGTAGCAGCTCTTTTTATACTCTTTGAATGTATCAATAATTTGAAATATAAAAAAATCCAAATAAATAAGTTTGTATGAAAAGAAACTCCAGTTTTTTATTCTACTGCCGCGCTTTGTAAAATCTGGGGTATTTAAAAAATTAAATCCCGAGTAGAATAAAGGAATTGAGAAAAAAGCAAGCGAATGCAAAGGGTTAAGGGAAATACCAATGCCCTCGTCCATTAAATCAGAATCTCTGAAGATGGGGACCTGTGAAACGTCTTTTTAAAAAAAGCTTCTCCAAGTCATTCTAATGTCTGGGGTGGGCCAAAGATAATTTGTTCAAGGAACACAAATCACCTCATCAGAGGCCTTGTATCGCAGATTCATAGATGAGAAAATTGAGACCCATTGAGGTTCCATTGCCTCTGGCCACTGGCATTGTAAAGTCCCTCTGACTAAAATTTCATGTTTCGTATAATTTACAGAAGAGTCAATGATTAGTGTATTCACAACTTCCTGTATTAAGACACACACACAAATTGTCTGTGAAAAGGTGCTACGTGAGCACCAAGACAGGAGCAATTTATGATAACTATAAAAGTCAAGTCCAAAGGGAAGTAGGTGCAGGTAGAGAAGAATACATATTCAGTGGAACAAGGTTTTTAATGCATCCTGGACTTTAAATCTGAAATCTTTCTTAATGGCTGCCCAAATGGAGTCCTTTTAACTGAGGGCTAATTACCAAGTACATTCAGCAATCCAATTTATTTCATTTTTTCTGAGAGTTATCTCTTAGCAAAACGTTGCCCCTGATTTAACTAATATGTGATTCTGTACAGAACTGAAACACAGTGTTCCGGCTCAGGAGGATTTCCTTAGAGTGCTTCTTTGTCCCTTTTTCTAAATGGATATTCTGTTTCCCAAGACAACTCATCATTGAAGTAAATTATACCCTCTGTCTCTATAATCAGGGCCTGATTTTCCAAAAATCTAAAGTTATCTTCTTTCCCCACAAAAAAGTAAAACACACACACACACACACTCAAAAAGTGAAGGTGTGTGTGTGTGTGTGTGTTTGTTTTTTTTTCTTTCTTTCTCCCAAAAGAACAGTTGGCTCTGAACTTGGAATATTACACTGAAATTTCTCCAGAAGGCTATAAATCTTCTGAAGATATGAGCTTGTTGCCAAAAGGAGGATTTTTCTTTTCTGAATGGGCTGAGGACAAGGTACACAAGAATGGATGTCCTCAGTTTAATTTGCTCAGTACATAGGAATAGCCTCATTCTCCTGATTAAAACCCTTTGATGACTTCCTACTGCCCCCAGGCATCTGTGGCATTAAAGGCTTCTGCTTTGTTTTCTGTCTGCCACTACAGCCTGACCTTCTGGCACATTCCTTTCCCTCTGAAACTCCATTCCACTTACTGGAATTAGAAGTCTGTACATCACCTAGTCTTCATGTAAATTTCTATGCCTGATTAACTGCTTTCTTTCCTGTAAAATCCAATTCCATCACTACCATTCCCTGAAAGTATTCTCTGCCATTCCTAATTCACTTTGAATTCTTATCTCATCCTTGACCACAAAAATAAATAAATAAATAAATAAATAAATAAATAAATAAATAAATAACACTTCTATTTGATGTAGGAGCCTCTTCATGCTTTCATAACTATAGTGCTATTATTATTAACATACTGTGAGAGATGATATCTTCTATGTCTAACATTTCCTTCATATAGCAACTTGTTGGACACCAAACAGAATCTTTAGACTTACAGAGATTAATGCTGCAGAAACATAAAGCACAAATTCCCCAAGTGTGTTACTGACAGTGATGCTGAATGAGATCACTCTTATTTCCACTCCTTGGTTCCTATACTGTGTATTCTACCTACTGGAGACAGTACCATATAATGGTAATTTATTTAGGTGTACTACTTTCTGAAGGATGCCATCCCAACTTTAGAGATACCATCTCTAAGTTGATGTATCAGCCATGTCTTCAAAACACTGCTTCATTATCCCATCATACCATCAGTGTTTGGGTCATGCAGTATGTCATAGGAGCATTGACCATGTGCCCATTGCTGCACTTCATTTGTTACAAATATTTATCCTTGGGTCCTTAATAATTTGATGCTCTGAGGGATCCTGTATCAGTGTATCGGATGCTCTGTAAGCCCTTAGTTAGTGATGCTGGTGGAAAACAAACAAACAACATACCCTTGCATTTATGTGCAATCCAACCAATATGAAATTGACTTTTCCAAATGAATCACCACTAAGTGATGACTTGGCTTCCTGAAGGGATGCAGTTATATTTAGAGTTCAGCTTTAATTGGCCTTGGTGCAGAAGAGACCATACTAGTGGAAGAACATATTGTCTAGCTATTTGTTTCAAGTCTACTTCCAGTTTTTTTTATTGTTTTCTAAGAACCCATTGTGCAACTGGGCAGGGTCAGGAGGGTCAATGAATGACCCTGACTGACATCAACTGGCTAGGTGATTTTTATCTACCATATTTTTTCATGTATAAGGCACTATTTTTTTCTAAAATCATTAGACTGAAAATTTAGGGGTATCTTATACATGGAAATCAATCGAAGAGGGAGCCAAGTGGGTGCCCATACCTTGTCAAACAGGCTTCCATCAATCACAAGCTTTATTGTTACTGACCTCAGCTGATGCTGTAATTGAAGTTGGAGGTGGAGAGTGCACAGATGCAACAGGGACCAGAGCGTTCTGAGCCCATGAAGATGTCAAAAAATAAAAAGATAAATACCGGTAAGTGATAGTCTTACTCTGCAAAATTCAAACTGGATGTAATCAGCTATGCAAAAGAGCATGGAAACAGAGCTGCAGAGAGACAATTTGGAAATCCTCCCACTGAGTGTATGATCAAACAGTGGAGAAAATAGAAAAAACAACTCCTTAAGATTAAAAAAAAAAAAGGCCTTAAAAGGAAAATCAGCAAAATATTTAAAATATTGATTTCTTAATTTTGGGTTGGAAAAGTAGGGGGCATCTTATACATGGGGGCATCTTATACAAGGAAAAATACAGTACTTGGTTGTTACTGACTGTTCTATAATAGGTGCTCTCTGGTGGGCATTAATATGCAATGTAAAGTCCTTTCCCATAGGTCCAGCCACAGCTTCTTCCTCAGATACTCCTTTTATCTTCAACTAGAGGCCGGTGCACAGATTTGTGCACTGGTGGGGGATGTGGCCTGCGGGGATCAGCCTGCTGTGGGACTGCTCATCCCAGTCAGCTGAGTTGCGGGCCTGGGTTAGGCCCATATGAGAGACAACTGATCAATGTTCCTCTCTCATGTAGATGTTTCTCTTTCTCTCTCTCTCTCCCTTCTCTCTCTAGAGAATACTCATGTTTGAAGAGAAAAAAAGACATAGATATATTAGAAATTAAAGAAGAAATTTAATGGAAAATACAAAATATTTTAACCTAAGCAAATAAATACATTATGAAGCAAAACTTGTGGAATGCAGCTAAAGCAGTATTTATAAATAAATTTTTATCCTTAAAATGCTTATATTAGAGAGGGAGAAAGACTGAAATTAATGAAGTAAATGTATGCTTTCCAGTTGATGTACCAGATAAATCCAAATGCTAAGTAATTTAATAAAATTCAACCCTCACTTAAGTGACAGTGCAGTGTGAGTAGCTCTTATGTGGTAGAAAACAATATGGCATTTAGCTAACTAGGCTTCCCTCATCTTGTAGTTTGCTCTCCTGTAGGCTCTCAGAGTCTTCTCCATTTGGTAAATAGTATAGGGGAGGAAAGAAATGAAGGATAACGTGTAATTATTTGATAGATAAGTGCTGGAAGTATTATGCATTTCTCCCAAATTCCATTGATAAGGATTTAGTCATATATCCACCTGCAATTTCAAAAAGAAGCTTGAAAATGTCTAAAATGTGGCCAGAGGAATTCTAGATATCAAAACTTCTATTCAGTATTTTACAAAAAGTGTAGTTAGTAAAATAAACAAGGGATAGACATAAAAAGTAAAAGAATAGGAAAGAAACAAAAAAGATTGCATTATTGTCTACATTGCAAATTCAAAAATATTATATTGATAAATGAGGAAAATAAGTAAGAGAATTTAATAATGTTATACATACAAACTAAGTATACAGAAATAAATTAAACACTACCAGAAATAAGTAGTTAGGAATTAAATATGCCATTCATGATACTATAAAATAATATGATGTACCTAGAAATAAAGCTAGTAAAAGATGTACAAGATATAGAAAATGCTAAAATGTTTTGAGTGACATGAAAAAAAACATGAAGAAGTGAAAAGAGTGCTTTATATTCTTAGATTAGAAGAGTCAATATTATCTTATCTAATAAAAGGGTAATATGAAAATTAACCATCACTCCGCGACAAAATGGTGGTGCCCATGGCCACAAGATGGCAGCGCCCAGTCCTCTTAGCCTGAGCCCCAGTGGATTCCCCAAGTCTGCCCAGCAGCAGCAGTCTGGGGTGTCCGGCTGGTTGCCCCTGAGCCACGTGCGATCCGGGGCGAAGTGGCCTGCGGGGCTTGCGGCCAGGGTGTCAGGCCGGCAGCAACCCGCCCCCGAGCCGCGTGTGATCTGGAGTGATGCGGGCCGCTGGGCTTGGGGCCGGCAGCACAATGCACCACCAATGCGCGATCTTCAGGCCAGGGAAGGCACCCACCAGGCTATCTGCAGCCAGGCTGAGATGGCAGCCTGGGCAGGGGTCTCAGCCTGGCCAGGGCCTGAACCCCTACAGTGGTGGCAGCCTGGAGTCTCAACCATTGAGTCACACCATCCAGGCAGATATGGAGGAATCTTAAATGTTTCTTTTTTTATAATATGTATTTTATTGATTTTTTACAGAGAGGAAGGGAAAGGGATAGAGAACTAGAAACATCTATGAGAAAGAAACATCGATCAACTGCCTCTTGCAAACTCCCAACTGGGTATGTGCCCCCAACCAAGGTACATGCCCTTGACCAGAATCGAACCTGGGACCCTTGATTCTGCAGGCCAATGCTCCATCCACTGAGCCAAACCAGTTAGGACTGTCCAATATGCTAAAGAAAAAACCCTATCTAATAAAGAGGGAATATGCAAGGGATGGCATTTGGGGGTGACCGGGGTGTCAGGGGAGGGCAGTTAGGCATTGATCGGGCTGGCAGAGGAGTGGTTAGTGGGTGATCAGGCTGGCAGGCAGAGCGGTTAGGAGCAATCAGGAAGGCAGGCAGGCGAGTAGTTGGGAACCAGCAGTCCTAGATTGTGAAAGGGATGTCTGACTGCCTGTTTAGGCCCGATCCGAGCCTAAACAGGCAGTCAGACATCCCCCAAGGGGTCTCAGATTGGAGAGGGTGCAGGTTGGGCTGAGAGACACCCCTCACCACCACCCCGTGCACGAATTTCGTGCACCGGGCCTCTAGTAGAGACATAAATTCTCTAAAATTGATCTGATGATTCAATGCAATACAAACAAAATCACAACTTTGTGTGTTTATAATTTAAAAATCAGTTTCTAAAGTTTATAAAGAAGTGAAATAGATGAGAATACCTAAGACTGTCTTGGGGGGAAAAAATAAAGTGGGCAAACATATTGTACCAAATATTAAGACTCATCATAAAGTTATAGTAATTAAAACAGAATGAAATTGGTACCTGGTTAGACAAATAGACCAAAAAAAAACTGATGTTTTAAAAAGTCCCCACAAAGGTAGGAAAAGATTGATTATTCACAAGTCATTGTCTGAACCAGTTTTAAGCTTGTTAAATAATGAACAATAACTTGTCTTAGTGAACACACTTTTGTAAGCCAAAAAATCAGTATCACCCCTCTCTTCTGAAAATCAGCCAATCCGTGACAGACCGACACCAATGAACCCACTTCTCAGTGTCAATCAGTAACAGTCTCATCTGAGTTAACCACAAGTCTAGATTATGCCAGTTCCATTAGATTTCTGAAAATGCATGCTTCCCCAGAACCTCAAATATGATCAGCTGTCTTTCTCCTCAGAGACTGTTCTTGGTGTGCAGACCTCTCCCTTACTCTGGTAAACAATAAGCACAGCTGTGTGTTTTTATTTTATACTGAGTGATCATCTCATTATCCTTTGAATAAATATGTGATGAATTTAGAAACAGGTTGCCACAGAAGTGGACACTTGATTTATTATTGTGATGGAATCATAGGTGAGTGAGGAATGAATTTGCTGAGGCAAAAGGCTGACCTTTATCATACAGCATGCAAAAATGAATTTCATTTGAATTAAAATCTTACTTGTAAAAGTCAAAGTTTTAAAGTTTTTCTAAGGTAATGTAGAACATCTTCATGACCTAAAAGTAGTACCATAACAAAAGTGATGCATTTGATGGTTTTAATATTTTAAACTTAAGTCATTCAAATACTATAAAGAAATGAAAGGAAGTTACTGATGTTGGAAGAAGATATTGGTTCCACAGTATCTGGAACTAGTACCTAGAATATATAAAGCATTCCAACAAATAAACTTTAAAAATCTGGCAACACAATAAAGAAATGGGCAAAATATTTGTACGTGTAAATCTCAGCAGAACATAGCCACGGGGTCTAACAAACATATTAAAAGGTCCTCAATTAGCAATCATAAAAAATGCAAATTAAAAACACAATGAGATTAAGTTCTCAATTGTTTAGCAAAAGTTAAAATGTTGGATAACACCAGAATTTATTATCATGGGTAATCTCCTATACTTTTGCTGGGAATATAAATACTAAAAAAAAAAAATATTTGGCATTATATGATAAATTTGAAAATATGTACATTCTATGATACAGAAATTTTTCTTTAGGTATATAACCTAGATAATATCTTGGAGGTAGGTACCAAGATATCAGTATAAGGATGTGTATGCCATAATTTTTGTTCTTTGTCCCACAGAAAAACAACAACCAAATGCCCGTATCATGTATAAATAAATACTGACATATTTATGCAATGCAATAGTATGCAACAAAAAGAAAAAAATGGAAGCTTTGCATAGCAAATTGATAGAAGTCACATGGAAATCGACAAAGAAGCTAGACAAAAAATAATACATAAGTATGATTCCATTTATATACAGTTCAAAAACAGGCAAAGCTAAATTATATTCTTTAAGGATGCATATTTAGGAGGTGAAGCTGTTTTTAAAAAGGCAGGAAAATATTTATGACAAAATTCTGAAAAGTAATTATCTCTAGAGGGACAGGGGAGAGTTGTGGTTATGAAAAGTTCCTTGTGTGGAATACTTTCAATATTTTATTACTTAATGTAAGTGATGATTTGTATTGTACTTATAATTTTTATGCTGGCTTCTGTGTGTATATTATAATAAAAAAGGAAACTAAATGAAATAAGTGTTTGGAGATCTATGTCATTGTAGTGGGTCCCAGAGGGAGTACATGGTGACATGGCTCATAGGTACAGTATCAACTGAGTCAATTTGGATAAAAGTAATCCAAAGAACTTGAATCAAATTGCCTTAAACAATAAGGAAGTACATTCTCCAATGAAGTAGCAGTTGAGTGGCTTGGCTATGGCTAGATACAGGGTTGTGTCTTTTTCTCTGGTTTTGTTCTCTTATTTTTCCATGTGTGGTTTTTGTCATCCCCAGGGTTGAAGCAGGATGGATGAAATGCTTGCAAGGGTCATACATGGCTTCTCTTCCTCTTTGATTTATGAAGATCTAGGAAGCCTTCTCCCATACTTACCCTCACATTGCCTTGGCTAGTTTGGCATCACATGCATATTTGTAAAGCAATCTTTATCAAATAGGAATGGGATTAAATTAATTCTCTTTGATGGAAAGAGTCTTGTGAATAAGGTACCATAATCACTGCCAAGAGCTGGGAAGAGTGAGAATTTACTTGCAAGATAACACGTTTGCCTGCCACAGTGTATGGCTGTTGGTAGAAGACACAAGACTATTAGTAGGTCAGCAACTAAAGGAAGCACCCTGAGGGTGAGCAAGTTTGCACTGGTTCCCTAAGGCCTGATTCCCAAAGGACAGCAAAAATAGTGCCAAGTGACGTCTGCACACACTCTGACACATTACAGGAAAGAAACCCTAAGGAAATCTGGATATTTGATAATAACCATAAGCCTATCTTTTTGTTGAAAAAGAGACACTATCACAATCTTCCAGGGCTCTTCGCCACATGAACATTCTGGAATAAAGGGTAATTACTGTCTCAGCTCAGAGGAAGTACAGAAATGCGGGGGACCCATGGTAATTGTCTTTTAACAACCACTGCAACTTTTCTATCTTGAAATTATCTCTGAATAAATAGAGCAAGTAAGGGCAGGTTGGAAATGCGTCATTTGGTTTAGAGGCAGGCTCTTTTCCTAAACATAGCCAAGATATCCATCTTCCAAGGGCAAAAGCTTAGAGGAAGCAGGAGGCAATCTACAGCAATCGGAATTCAGAAGCCTGGATATTTCTAAAACATATATTTACAGATTTAAAGTTTAAAGATTTTTTTTAATGTTATGCCTTTTTTCTCTGAGAGATAGCTTGCCTTGAGAGAGTATACATTTAGAGCATAAAACTAACTCTAGAAATCTAGAATTGTCTAGTGACTTGGTTGATATGTACACACTCACAGTAGAAATATCAAAACACAAAACAAAAATCATTTAAAAAGTCACTGTCCTGAAGATTTCTGAACTCATAAAATATCTATATGACTAATTGTTACTGCTAATTTTTAGTTAGCTAAACTATGTGAAAGTTTAATATGACACACATCTTACTTAATAGTGGTTTTTTTTTTAATGGGCTTTCTTTGTCATTCATATAGTAAGAATATGGAACTAAGTCATCTCTAAAGCCAATAGAATTCTGAACTGAATGGCTGTTACCTATTGTAACTTCCCATTTCCAACACTTACCACTCTTTCCATTTTACCTACAAAAATATACCCTCCCATCTAACATGTGTGACCCTCTTTAAAGACTGCAAAAAGAACCATTTTGAATTTCTCAATCCTCCTATGAGGTAGACAAAAGTGGTCACCACTTAAAAAAAATGTTGCCCAGAGGGACTAAGTTACCTAGGGTCATTTATTAGATCAAACATGTACTTAGTAAGTTACAGAGGTAGTACTCAGCTTAGAGATTCTGAGTCTGAATCCTTGGTTTTGACATCCTCCTATGTGACTTTTTTTCCAAGAATTCTCAAATTTTCTCCTGCAACCCAGAAAAACAATCATCAAGGAAAGTTAACTCCTTGGTTGCTGTGTAAGTGGGAGATGTCCCAGAGCAGAGTTCTGCATGAGAATATAGTTGACTTCAGTAATGACTCATTAAATACAAAACTAAGTGGAAATATTTTTTCTCTATAATTTACTCAGTTTCATCAAGGCTTTCATAAGCTTCTCACAGTTAACCTCTCTCCAAAAGGACAAAGTAAATGCAAATGAAATGCAATGAGTAAATCATCATCTTTTATCTTCTGTGATAGACCTTTTTTAATTAAAAGTTATCTCTGTGAAGTCTGTCTTTGTTTGAACTTTTCTACAATTAACTTGCTCCTGTAAAAGGATGGTTGTGTGTGTGCAGAAGCACACACATGCACACAAACATACATTATGAGGAAAAGAGGAACATGTTTATTTGACTCATAATTGAGAGAGTAATTAGTGATCATTATGAGTTATTATTATTAAACAGATGTTGTAATTCTTAAAGCAGGGATCATCGTCTCATCCATCTCTATAGCAGCAACTGTAAGCATATATCTTTGCATTTGGTTGGTTTCAACAAACGGTGGTTAAATAACCATGCACACGAATTTTCCAGTCCAAGCTTCTCATTTTGTAGATGAGAAAAATGAGGCCCAGAAAGATGATAATTCTGTTCTTACAACTAGTTAGTAGCAAAGCCATGTACAGAATTTAAGTTTTGACTCTTACAGTGTACTTTCTAATAGTCCAAGTCTCTTTATACCATTTTCAAATTATACAAGAAATGCTTCTCTAAAACACCATCTCCTATGAGAGTGAGGTTAGTGGTATATACTTATATTAAACTAGAGGCCCAGTGCACAATATATATGCACTGGGGGGGTGACCCTCAGCCTGGCCGGCGCCCTCTCACAGTCCAGGACCCCTCAGCAGACATCCCTCTCACAATCTGGGATCTCTCACTCCTTACTGCCCACCTGATTGCTCCTTACTGCTTGGCTCATTGTTCCTTAGCGCTGCTGCGGAGGCAGGAGGGGCTCCCATCACCGCTGCTGCACTTGCCAGCTGTGAGCCTGGCTTCTGGCTGAGTGGTGCTCCCCCTGTGGGAGCACACTGACAACCAGGGGGCAGCACCTGCATTGAGCATCTTCCCCTGGTGGTCAGTGTGCAAAATAGCAACCAGTCATTTGGTCGTTTCGCAGTAAAGGTCGCTTAGGCTTTTATTATATAGATTGTGGGAAACACTGAATGTTCTTAGTTTGGAAAAATATAACCACCTCATTCAAGATTGGCCACTGTGAGTGGGATGGGACAGGTATATAAGACACACCAAAGACTAATTATACATTGTTGTTTGCCCTCATTCTGAGCTTGAAACTAGTCAATAGTCCCAATGCTGTTTTGAGTTGTTTTGAAAGGTATGTGACTGTATCAAAGAAAAATAAAACCCCTGCTTTGTAAAGCCACTACACAATTAAAAGACAGATGCTCTACCAGTAATGATTTTTAAGTAAAGAGAGAGAGAGAGAATGTATATTTGAGGTTAAAATGAAAAATGACTTTGACTTGAATAAAAATATTTGCACCATATTGAGGAAGAATTTAAAAAAAAATTCAATTTTAAAATATGACATTGCATTTCAAAAGAACATTTCCTTGCAGATGTTATACCTGAATGTACAGTCTACTCTTACTTTTCCTCTGAATGACAAGACAACACATGAGGAATAGATAAGAAAGCAGATAATAACTAGGAGTGAAAAAGGAAGAAATCACAATAGGAGATATAACAGGGTAAATTATTATTCAACTCAATCACTGAATTTACTTTTTAAAATAGCCTTCAAAAACCATTCTTTTTCTGTGCTCTATATGTTTTCTTTGGGGTTTTGTATTGATTTAAGATTCTGAGGCAGTGAACAGATTTCACTGAAAAAAATTTGAATGAAAGGATCTTTTAGAACATATCAGAATTATTAATAGGTTAAATATAAACCTATAGGATGAGATTCCAGTATCTACTCTCAAGTCTATACTGAAGAACCAGGCTGCCAATGGAGTCGCTTCTCCTTACATGATCAGAAAGCTGATTGTCATATCAGGAGGCATCCCCTATTACGCAATATGAATATAGGACTGCCTCAGTCTGATCTGCTAAATACAGTTACTGGTTCCAGAACAGCATCACTGTCCTCCAATCAGGAAACTTCATGTGTAAATTCAGGAAGTGGTCATGATAGCTTTAGTGTCCAACATCATGCCACCTTTTCTCCTATCAAGAAGCCATTTCTCCTAAACCAGCAAGCCTCAGAGAGTTTGTTTCCAGAACCATGGCAATTTGTTATAATCCAAATTGATAAACTCTATGTCCATTATCCCCTTATCTCAGTTCAAATTTCATGTCTCATGTAATTGTATCTGCTGTGGAACTTGAATCTAACTTGGATCACCAGATGAAAATAAGTTGGAGACATCTTGTTTTGGTTTTCTTCTCTCCACAAGAAAGGGAAGCCACACTGGAAGACAACTGGGATACATACAAACCTTCATAACTGTGTTAGATGTCAATCGTACTTTTCCATGTTCATCTTTGAAAATTTCAAACGTTTTTGTATATATTGTACCGATAATTATATATTTGATTATCTTTGAGCAAACTTTCAAAGTCTAGAACATTCCTACTGCAAACAAGTGCTTAATAAACATCTATTCAATAAAAAAGGGACATGCATTAGACAGACTGACAAAACCTTGTATTTCTGTAGTTTTATACTTTGTGCAAAATGGTCTCACTTCCACCCAGTAATTCCCTTGATCTCCTCAAACAGCTTGCAGAGTAGGCAGGACAGCTATTAAAAGCCCTCATTTAAAGGGAAGAAGTTGCAATTTGGGTAAAAATAAGCAATAGCCTTACCTTAAGCCCTTACTAATAGCAGGTGGTTCTCTAACTTAGCATCAGACGTTGCATCTGGTTCTACCACTAATTAGTTGTATGACTTTGGGCAAGTTACTTCTCAGTCCAGCCTTAGTTTCCTTTCCTTGTCTTTTTGGAGATGCCCAGTTGAGAAGATTAAGAGAAGTGCCTGAAATGTATAGGGTACGCTTAATAAGTGGTAGATGTTATGTCTTCTAGTTTATGTTCTAAGTAGTATGTGAGGTTGTACTGTTATTAACAATGTTTGCAAGAATCATTTACTTTCACTAGAAGAACAATATCATTTTTTTTTCAAATGGCAATATTATTTGGGATGGAATTCTCAAAAGTACATTCTGTTAAAACAATTGTTTTTAATGAAAATAAATGCAGTGTGGGGTGGAAATTGTAAGAGAGTGAGAGGAGAGGGTTACTGGTGGTTGGTGGTCTGGATAATGAGACAAAATAAGACTACACATTTGAATAAGAACAGCTGAAATCAGTTGCAAAGTTCAGGCAAATCCATCAAGAAGAAAAATGAAGTTTTTTGTAATGGCAATGGATTTATTCTTTTTCCATAATGTTCTTCTACATCTGAGCTCCATCAGCAAATAAGCAAAGAAGACGTCAGATTTGTGAACATGTCATTCATAATGCTAGGCTGATCATAGTGAGCAACTTAAGCATCATAGAAAAATAATGTCATGGATGCCTTTTTCCCACCTCCCAATTCTGGGGTAGAAGTCATTCCTTTAGACACATCCTGGTTCTCTCATTTGCCAGATATAACACTAGCTGAGCTTATAAATATTTCTGAGAACTTTTCCTCATCTGTAAAATAGGGAGAAGTACTTCAACTTAGAGGCTTGTTTTGAAAATTATATGCAAAAAGATATGCAAAAGTGCCCAGTACAATACCTGGTATATAATGTTTTTTTCCAAAAATATTTCCTAAAAGTTGTGTTGCTGTCCATTTTCAAATGTTATAGCAACTGCCAGATCTTTGGAGATCATAGATCTTATTAACTTTTTATATAAATGCTAGAGGCCTGGTCCATGAAATTCGTGCACTCAAGGGGTGGTCCCTAAGCCAGGATTGCGAGAGGGTTAGGCCAGGCCAAGGGACCCCACTGGTGCACAATCAGGGCCCGGGAGAGACACGGGAGGTTGGCCAGCCCAGAAGGGACTATGGAAGGGCTCCAGGGCATGTCTGGCCTGTCTCACTCAGTCTCGATTGGCCAGACACCAGCAGCAAGCTAACCTACCAATCGGAGTGTCTGCCCCCTGGTGGTCAGTGTACTTCATAGCGAGTGGTTGAGTGGCCTTAGCATATCATTAGCATATTATGCTTTGATTGGTTGAATGGCTGACCAGATGACTGGACACTTAGCATATTAGGTTTTTATTATATAGGATGGAAAATGTATTTATAGTCTTTCAATTTCTATCAGACAATAATAAATGTATATATTTAAAATTAAATAACTCAGAAACGTTGTAACAAACAATAGGATATTATAATATATTAATACATATATTTTATTATAGATAATATTAATAAATACTGTATAATAATACATTTTATGTTTTAATAATATCAAAATAATAGATTAAAGCTTATTTAAAGTTATTAATGATGAAAAAATTAAAATGAAGGTTTTAGTACAAAATGTAATGAAAATACATGGAAAATTATGCAGAGCTGACTAATGAGTTAGGCCAAATCCTTGACTCTTAGTAAATGTCACAGAAAGCAGATAATTTATTCCCAGATGCTGGGATCTCTGTTACCTAACTGTTGGAGTAATACGTTTCTAAAATATGGAAAAGACAAATATCTAAGAAATCAACTATGAAAATGATCAGTGCAATTACTAAGCTGAAGAACTAGTCATGGATGATCAGGCCTAACACTAATTTGTAGAAAACATTCCACAGCAGGAGCTGTAGTAGAGAATAAATAAAGTGGTTTGCAGCCCTGTGTAATTTAGAGCAATCAACAAACTCTGACTCAGTTTTTTGGTTTGTTTTGTGTTTTTTGTATATTTTTTGGTGTGGTATGCTTCCTATTTATGGGTAAGAGAAAGACAGTAATATCAACCCCACACAGTTTTTTGAGCTGAAATAATAATGTGAATAAACTTTTGAATCTGAAATATAATACAAAAGTAGTTATCTTTCTCTAACTATATCTTGAGTATAATTCTATGTCTTATGAATCTTTATATCACTGGAATTTGACATATTTTCTTACTCATCATAGATACTCACCAAATATTTATGAAGTAAGAAGACTAGGTGAAGTCTAAGTTTATTGTATTATGTGGTGTTACCTTAAGATTATTCTTGCAACTCCAATTCTATATCCCCTAGTAAATCTATTTGAACTACATACAAGGAAGAAAAAAATCCTTCAATGTATAGTTTACTCCCATATGCCTTCCTGATATCCTCCCAGGCCATCCCTCTTTCTGTTTTAAAATGTTAATTCTTTTTGCTTATATAATTCCTTTAATAACTGCTTATTCACCATTTCATGTATAAGTCTATCATTTCTCTAACTAGATTTTAAATTCCTGAAGGTTAGATTTAGGAATTTAAATGTGTTTGCACCCTCCAAAGGGATTTTATTGCTCATATTATTAAATAACTTAATATTTATGACATTCAAGATCTGGGACTCATCCACATACTGATCTGAATCAACAGAAACAACCAGTAACTGATCTTCCCTGTCTTTGTATAATGCAAGACCAGTCCTCACGTCAGATAGTTCAGTTCACTATTTGCTAGCCTCCTCAACTAGTACTACTTCTGGATAGTAAAGATTTTTTTTCTTCAAGTCATATTCCCTCTAGGAACTAATACAGTTTCTGGTTCGTCTACTTTTAGGAAACATTTGAGGAATGATGATGTAACAAGTAAAAATTGGTAACATTCAGTTTTCACCCTAGTTCACAAAATAGAACCCTCTACTTTCTTTCCCATTTTTCTGTTCTTATGAGGAAAGATTCTTCTTGCTGAGAAGGAGATTACCATAAGTTGTTAAAGGGCCAAAGAGAATGGTGTCATATTAATTGCAAGATTAAGGAAAGTCACCAAAATTTGGTTAAATATTTATATAGCTAGGTTATTTGGGCCCCTTTAAAAAGTGCATATGTTATCATAGGTAGTTAGATATTAATAAAGGAAGGCAGCAAAGAGAACTAGACATTAAAGAGCCTAATGAACTGGGAAAATGAATCCAATGTTGAGTCTGCTTCACTAAGAAGCTACAGCTTCCCCCACTTCCCAGGCCATGGCAGCATTGCCCAGCAAAGAGGATTAACACTCCTCTCTCCCCAGAGGAACTGCTGGCTGGTGAGGGAAAGAGGAGGGGAAATTCCTCTGCTGGTGCATGCCCAGTAGAAGTCAAGATGGTGCAGAGGGAGGTCCTTTTACTCTGAGGTATGCAGAATGGAAACCAATATGGTGACCATAAAGACCTGTTAGTCTAGTCTGGGCAAAGGATCTAATTGGATAAGGGACACAAAACCAGAAAGATCTAGGAAATCAATTAATTAGGGGGAAGATCCAGTGCAAGCCCCCAAAAGATTGGAAAGTTGGTTGGTTATTTTTTTAATTGATTTTAGAGAGGGAGGAAAGGAGAGAGAGAAAGATAAGGAGAAACATTCATGTGAGAGAAACACATTGACTGGATGCCTCCCACATGCACCCAATCAGGAATCAAACCCACAACCTAAGTATGTGCCCTGACTGGAAATCAAAACCATGACCTTCCACTGCACTGAACAGAGCTACAACCAACTGAGCCAAACCTACTAGGGCGATTGGTTATTTTGAAAGAGTACCTGGTCTTTCCCAAGTCCAAGATTATATAAGCCAAGCTTAACAAAGCACTCTCTCTATCTCACCTGGTAATACATGCTCACACATTTGTTTACCTGTTTTCTCTTCACAGCTACCATGAGGCCCTAGCAGCCATCTGGGCCAGGCAGACCTCAAAGGCCTGGGTACTGCACCAGCCAAGAGTGCAGCGGAGAACAGACCTCGCCAGCCAGATGGGGACGGACAAAGATTGAACTAAGTTGTAACATGGACTGGACCAATGGTGCAAAATGTCAGGACACCACTGGCCCTATTTCTGAGGCTGATGAAAACAAAGTTGGACCTTTTCCATGGCGGGGCAGTTAGAGATTAGACACTGGGAATCCAGGGCCAGTCCTTTTATTTTGCTTCTACATTGAATCTTACCATGAAACCTCAACTTCTCACGCATGAGTCTCCTGAAATGCTTTTTTCATGATTCTCTAAAAGAACATCATTTCCACCAGCAATACATATACAGTGAAAAGTAAAGATTGAAATCCCTTTTATTACTTTCACCTGTTGAACTCTACTGGTTGAACACCACATGGCTCATGTGCTGAGCTGCTTGGGTCTCTATGTGCTGCGGGACGGTAATTAAAGGGATGAGTGAAACTATAGATCAATTAAAGTCTGAGAGAATCTTGGGGCAGGCTGTTTAGTAAGCAGGAATTTTGGCAACAGAAAACTGTGGGCTGTAATGAGCCCAGAGAACTGACAATGCAGATTCAGTTCTTTACTTTTTCACTCTCCCTGTGCTTTCCAAACCTTCCATAATCCAGTATTGGATCTGTTGGCTAAATGTGAGAAAGCAGATCAGTTCCTTATCTCACAAAGTAGAAAGAGAATTCATTCTAAGAAAATCATAGAAATATGCACAACAGAAGATTTTGTACAAGACATGTATCACTGTGCTGTATACAGTAATCAAGAAACAAACCCTAATATCCAACAGTATAGAACTAAATAAATTTTGTGATAGCTCTATAATATAGTATTATGTGACCAAGTAATCATGCTGTGAATGAAAATTTACTAACATGAAAAAAATATTTGATGTGTATTTATTTAAAAATTTGCTTAAATAGATTGCTTATATCAAGGATCCATTAAATGTAGGTATATTTATGTATATGCATACGTATACACATATATAATAAAATTTCTGAAATTTCTACAGTGAGCATATTACTTTTGTATCACAAAAGCACACACCACACAAACATTTTTTAAAGGGTGGGGGATGCATATGAAGAATACCTATTTCTAAAGATCTACTATTGAGAACTCAGTATTGAAGAGAAGTGTATGTGAATTGAATTTAAATCTAGAGACTCTGTTAACATCTGATTTATAACCCCCCCCCCCAAGAAAAGAAAACAATTCTTGTCGAGGGCCAGGAGAAAGAGGGAAGGAGGAGGCTGAGGACCGCTCATATGTCCTGTTAAATGGAATCTGCCTGAGCATGCTGTGCTTAAGCTGCCAACATCTTTACTCAAAGAAATATTGAGGAGCTGCTGATGAAATCAACCTGACCCATTCCTTTTGTCTGCCTTCCTCCTCCGCCTCTAGTGCATTGTGCAAGAGAAAGTTTAAACCATCTTCCTGTCAGGTGGAATGAGGGGATCAGCACCAGGTGGCCATGTGCCTGGTCCTCCGGCTCAGGGTGCAGCTGCTGGGGTAGAAGGCCAGGCCCTGGCCAAGGCACACACTGTCCCTGTGCAGAGGGCTGGCTATATACAGTGTGATCATTTTGTGTCTACCAGCCAGAGTTTTAAGGTTGAAAAGCCAGATTCTTGTGCTGTGGGGTTGAATAACTATTAGGAATGTGTGGAGCAAATTAACTATTTTGCAAGAGGAATTTCACCTGGCAAGTTCAAGTCAGAGACCTTTTAGTGAATATAGTAATAACTGGGGCATGGGAAAGAACTATGGAATAGCAGAAGATTATTTATATCAGTTCAATTGATCATTGATTGGGTATTTAATAAGACAAAGCACCTTCTAGGTACTAAAAGGTAAAATAGGTGAGTCAGAGGGGCTCTATCCTTCAGGACCTTCCAGTTGCTGCCTGAGAATCAGACATACAAATAGCTAAGCCTCAGATGATTTAACAACAGCGAAGGGAGGCTAGGGTGAGCTTTCTGGATTCAATCATTGTTCCACATATATACTACTTAATATAGACACCCTGGCCTTCTGCATTTTTATGTAGATAACCAGTAAGAAGATAGATAGAAAAGGGGACATATGTAATACTTTCAACAATAAATATTTTTTTAATTTTACATTTAAATGTAAAATATCTATTGATTTAATTTCTCTTTTTTTTTGAAAGAAGGTAACTAAAAGAAAAATAGATACATGTGACCCTAAATACTAAGGTAAATGGTCCAAGTTCTGGGTTAGCTGCTAAGTTTTGTGCTGTGGTTTGATATTCCCTCGCAATGAATTTCATTTTTTCTTAAGCTCTAACCAGTTCTTGCCTTTTTCTGATTGTCAGGAAAGCAGCATTTTTGTGGAAGTCAGTGAAAGGTAACCATGTTACAACTGTCTTCTCAGCTGAAATCACAGAATAAATCATAGATAAAAGACCATGATGGCCCTTGAATTCTTTCCTCTCTTTCTTGTTCCTTTTCTTTTTGATTCCTCACTGCAACTCCATTCAATCTAAGCTGTGTTAAGCTCTTTTCTTTGTCAAATTCCCCAGCAATGCTCACTGACATGCAGCCTGGAAGAACAAAATTAATTCTGGAAGTGTGCTCCCACAAGTACACCAAGAACTCAGAAGCTGGCTTGACAAAGCTATTTGCCCTTTGATTTTCTGTCCCATTTCCTCTTTCTTGACTCTGTGCCATTCATTAGGTTTGCTGCTGGTCCAGCCCAATTCACTCTCATTCACCTTGGAACATGCTGGTGAGTGAAGTGCAAACCTTGCCTGCTGGTTACTGAAAGTATAGCTTAAGAACAGTGTAATGGGAGAGGGCTCATTCAAGCTTCACGTTAGACAATGGAATAATGTTTTAATAAGAATGGAGTGAAGAAATAGGGCAGGGCATACTGAACAACTTAATATTACAAAGGTATATGCACTGTGGGGTGGGTAGGGTGCGGAGACATGCAGTTTACTGAATGGTAGGACATGCGAAAGGAGCTGCTGATTGTGCCAGATCATGAAAGGCCTTGGACACTAGAGTTTAAAAAAAAAATGGGCCTGTACAGTAGGCAATAGAGAACCTCTGAATGTTTCTCATTATAGGCATGGCATAGTGAAATAGCTCAGAAGAATACTTTAAACAGTTAAGTATTTGTCTAAGTATAAGCCATTAACATAGCAGTAGATATTGCAATGGGGAAAATCTGCTGGACTCAGTCAGTGATTAGCAATAGAGGTCCAAGAAAAGAAATCAGAGCTAAATTGGAAATTCTGAGTCAAGTTAACAAGTAGATGTTGCAAGAGCCAGAGAGATCAGGAAGACATGCATTCATGATGAAAGATAATAAAGGCAGAGTAGTCTACACTGGCTTCAAGGACATAGTACAGGCCTTGTTAGTTAGTTAGAGAAGTGGGTTACAAGCTGAGACCCTAGTTCAGGTTATAATTCCTGAGTTGGTAATTATCATTGTTAGGTGGTGATTGAAACTATGAGTGTGCATGAGAGATAGACTCCTCTTGCCTGAAGCCTTCCTTGAGCTCTGGTTGGTGGTCTGGCCAGCACGTGTAGAAGCACAGATTTGTGGGTTTCCTGGATACAGTGACACAAGTGAGTAGGCCATTCCAAAGCCCCAACAGTTGGTTTGGATCAGAGTGTGACCACAGGAATCTGCTCTCGGCCAGAGTAAGCTCTAGAGGTCAACTCTGCTTCAGAGAGAGCATGGAGTGAAGGACTCCTCAGCTCAACTTGCCCTCTCTTCACTATAGGAAGGTCCTAATTATAGGTTGCAATATTGAAAGCACACTTTCATATATGAGAATAATGCATCTATAAGTGATTTTCAAATTGTAAATGATACCATTATTCATGTTACAAATGGTATAAGAAATAACCATAATTAAAATGAAGATCACTCAAAATAAAAAGTCTTGGCAATAAATCTATTCAGCCTTCTTGTTTGTCCGTCGAGGACATTGAGGCTCAGAGGGGGGAACAGCTTGCTTGAGGTGAGACAGAGCCAAAGGCAGAGCTCA
The DNA here is from genome assembly GCF_951640355.1 of Cnephaeus nilssonii. Classification (NCBI taxonomy): domain Eukaryota; kingdom Metazoa; phylum Chordata; class Mammalia; order Chiroptera; family Vespertilionidae; genus Cnephaeus; species Cnephaeus nilssonii. Next base: position 46,723,719 of record NC_137074.1, read on the forward strand.
GACCTCTGGGCTTCTAGTCAAGGCCTCTTTTGTTGTCTCATCCAAGTAATTCTCCCCACCCTGGCTTTTTTTGCAATCTATTTAACACAATGCAAGACTTAGTTGAGAAAGATCTCATTTCTTTCCTTTCCATTGTAATTCTGAGTTTGAGGGCCTAGAAGTTGGAAAATGTGGAAGAGCTTAAGAAATATCAGCAGGTTCAATTCAATTGAACTGAACTTGATTATTTAATACAATAAAGCTTTCCCAGTGCTATGGGTGTTAAAGTAGAGTCAGGGGGGCTCTGTCCTCCAACATCTCACAATCCTTATGGGGGAGACAGGCATGCAAACAGCTTAAGCATCAGAATGAGATGAAATTGCCCTAGGAAAATAAATAAATTTCCTATTTTTTTTTTATTCACTTCCTGAATGGATAGAAAACTGACATTTATGATGTTTGGTACTTCCCAACATGCTAGGGAAGGAAAGAGGAAACCTTGAAGCAGGCTACTTTTGAATAGTTCCAGGCATTCTCAGAACATTTAGTTTAAAAAGTAAAATAAATCTCTCTCTTCACCTGCCTTTATACACTCGCAGACTTCAGTAGCCTTAACAGTAGACTCAGGGAGAGGCAGTGGAAGCATCCTACGACCCAGCACACCCAGGACAGAAGGCCACAGGGCTTTTGGAGCATTGCCAAGCTGGGAGATGAACCTGATAGGGTTCTTAAATAACAGCATGGCCTCAGCCTCGGGCCTGACTTCATGCTATTCCAGTCGTGTGACCTGTCTCCTCCACTGATCTAAGATAACAGTTACCACAGTCTGCCTTGGAGTCAAGTTACTTGTGTGTGTGTGCCTGCTTCCGCCACTTGACGAGAGAGCAATGACCATGCCTTACTCAACCCTATCCCCCAGAGCACTTGGCACAGGCCCTGGCACTCAGTAGATGCCCAGTAAGTGTGCAGGACTGGCTGGAATTTTGGCAGGCCTCTTTATTTTTCATTGGTTAAATCTATGGTTCTTATTCCTCACTTTGAGGAGGATAAAATGCACATTGTGTTGAAAGCCTTAGATCTGATTTTGGAGAACTGTGCTCTAAAAGAAATGCAGACCTTCAATTTACTCCCTGTGGAACTCTGATCAGGCCTCTCGCCTTCCACACCTGTGTTTCTGTAGAGGGGTTAAAATATGTTGTTCTTGCTTTTTATGATTCTATTATTTCGTAGGGCAAATTTAAATGTAAAATATCTATTGATTTAATTTCTCTTTTTTTTAATCTCTGCTGGTCCTGCAGTTATTATTCTAAACTTATATTTATCTTTTTAAAACAGTAGAATATAAGAGAAAAAAAGCACTGGAGTGATTATTCAATGAGAATAATAATTTATTAACTGGCTGTTACCTTCTAAGCTCTGAATGAAAAGTTCCTTATAAATACTGAGATATTAATTTAATTAATTGATTGATTGATTGTAGAGAAAGAGAGGGAGTGAGCAAAACATCAATTTCTTGTTCCACTTATTTGTGCATTCATTGGTTGCTTCCTGTATATACCCTGACTGGAGACTGAACCCAAAACCTTGGTGTATAGGGGCATTGCTTTAACCAAATGAGCTACCAGGCCAAGGACTAATTTCTTATATATCTGAAGTGAACTTTGCTAATTTTGATTGGTAGACAAGGGAACAGCTTAGGGATGTTAGGAAATTCTTCATCGTAACAGAACCAGTCAGTGATAGAATCAGAATTATAATACAGAGTGACCTTCTACTACACCTCTCTACTCTTTCCATCCACTTCGAGCAAATAATTTAAAATCTCTGGGTCTCAGTTTGGCTGTAAAATGGAATTAATTATATTTTATAGCATTCATGAAAAATTAAATTCACAAATATAAAACAGCTTTGGAAATGTGGAACAATGAGCTAAGTAAATCTAAATCATTATTACATTACTAAATAGCCAGACTAGTGGCCAAGGTAACTAAATTCTGCTTTAAAATAAAAATGAAATTTGAAAGTTGTTGATCTCAGTAACAAAAATCTCTCCGTCCTGATTTTGTACAACGCCTTGCCCTTTGACAGCCTTAGATCAAGTTATTAAGTTGCCTCTCTCATAAATTCAAGTTTACTTGCCATGTGGAATTAGAGAAGTTAGAATAAAAATTAAAACTAAAAAAATATGAAAATTATTCCTTGATTATTCTTTGATTATTAAGTTAGCAATCATTTCAAGGATACAGTGAAACCCGTGCTCTCATACAGCACTTGTGGCAGTAGCAAGTTCTTTGTAATTCAACTTGTCAATGTTAGCAGATGACAATGCTCTTCCAGACATACTTCTGATCCACTAATTGTTTCTTTAGTTATGTATTGTAAGAGGAAGTGGTCATTTTGGAAATATTAATATACATATCTCATATGCATTTTTGCATCCTCATTCATATACCTGACCTCCACCCACATCAGCCTGAAGCACTCATTTATGCTCTAGGAGGGGGATACAAAGTGGAGAAGTACAGAGAGTAGTCAGGACTGGCATAACAGGAATGCAAAGAGAAAAAGTTAATATTTAGTTTCTGGCAACCAACATAGGAATTGTATGTCCACAGAATTATAAGGAGATTTAAAGCAAAGCTTGTTAAGAAAGAGAAAGATTTTTTTTCTGAATTTCCCATCTCCTAATTTAACTTTAAAGCCTGAAAGACTCTGTCATAGCTCATTTTTTTAAAGAGGGTACTGGTCATGTGGAAAGAAAAAGCTGACAGCTCATTCTTGTCAGTATGACGATTGTGAGAAGAGGAAGTGAAATTGAGATCAGGTACCAGGTTTTACTTCCCCTGGTACCAGCTCTATTGATGTGTGCAGAGATGGGATATTTTAGAAATAGCCAACTGAGCATGGGAAAGCCCAAAGACTACTGGGACAATGGCCTGCTTTCATATTCATAGCATGCTGGAACCTAAAGTACTAAAGAATTCCAGCCTTCAACTCAGTGCCACCTTTAAGACTGTGCAAGCAATGAAGATGAAATGGGGAACACAGATCTGTCCATTGCAACAATGTTCCCATAGCCTCCAGGTCAAATAATAAAGGAATGTTTATAAATTTAAGTACCCACTCCTGACAGAGAATTTTGTGAGTAAATTGACATTGAATATAACAAATATAGTAGCATGATAATCTGAGCTACTATCATTCATTGATTTTTGTGAAATTTGAATCTTTAAGATCTATTTTGCAAACAAACCTGTGTCCTGCAATTACATTAAACTTTTTGTAAATGAGGCTTACACATTTGTTTGCATTTCATTCCAAATAAATTGGAAATTTTTAATTTAAGTATCCAGGAAATAACACAATAAAATTTTTAACTTCAAATTTTTAGGTAAATGCAATTATTGAAAATAAAGCTTACAAACAGGAAGATATTAATTTTTTCCTTATAAAAACAAAATAAATTAAATGAAGAAAGTTCACTGTGTCAGAATTTAGTTGTGTTTTGGAATATGTAAACTTGTGGAAAAGATTTTTAGTGAAACTCTTCTCTATATTGCATCCTACATAATAAAATGGTAATATGTAAATTACCATCACTCCGCTACGCCCACGATTGGGCCAGCAGGAGGCGCAGGGGGCGGGACTCAGGGTGGCCGGGGTAGCTGATTGGGCCAGTGGCGCCGCGAGCTCAGCGTCTGTGAAAGCCTCCGCCGCGCTGGAGGCTTTCGGAAGGCCTGGTGCACCAGAGGACAGCCAGCCAGCTGGTGCACCAGGTACATGATTAAATCATGCACTGGGCCTCTAGTAAATTTATATTTTGTTATTGAATGATAGAAAATATAAAAGACCTTTTATTTTGTAGTACCTATGTTTGGTGAAACTTTCAAATAAATACAAAACCAAACAATTATTGTTGGTGGTATAGTGGTGAGCATAGCTGCCATCCAAACAATTATTTAAATGAGTTTTCACTTATCGAAATATTTATTACAGAAAGATATTCTAAAAAGAGGCAGAAGACAGTATCTTGGCAATATTTGAGCTGAGATATTTGCACATTTTTATATGAAATAGAATAGAAAATATTTTATATTTACAAACTTTGCACTGAGCTTATTAAATATTTCAACTGCCAAGAAGAGAATATTTTCTCAATAAAATTAGTCTATAGAGAAGATTCAACTAAAAATGTCAATAATTTCAAATTTATTAATTGTAATATTAAACTTCGAGTTTGTCAACTATCTGAAAAAAAACTGCATTTAAAAGAAACTTGTCATAATATTAGAAAGAAATGCAACTTCTAAAATTAGTAAAGTTTATAAACTTATATACTGATTACTCAGGTAGATTGTTGAGTTCAGATAATTAATATAAAAAATTAAACAAAAACTTCAAATGTAACTAAATGTTTTAATGAAAGTAGATATAGGTTACTTAAATTTTTGTGAATTTTATTTTTAAAAATAGGTTTTGAAGAGTACTATTTTACATCAATATTATATGCCTCAGTATCATCTAAACAATTTACCAGTCAATAAATAAAACTTTCAGAATTTTGTATAGTTAACTTTTGCTCCCCTCTTATTCTCAAAATTATTCTGGATTGAACATATTATATGATCCCCTTAGATACAGCATGGGCATTTTTCCATATTGCTATTTATTGTCCAGAACAAGAGTCCTAGCTGGTTTGGCCCAGTGGAAGGAGCATTAGCCTGTGGACTGATGGGTCCTGGGTTTGATTCTGGTCAAGGGCACATGCCCAGGTTGCAGGCTCCATCCCCATTTGGGGGCATGCAGGAGGCAGCCAATCAATTATTCTCTCTCATCATTGATATTTCTATCTCTCTCTCCCTTTCCCTTCCACTCAGAAGTCAATAAAAATTATTTTAAAAAAAATATTAAAGTCCAGAACAAGCAACAGAGACAAAACATAATTGAATATTTAAAAGTATAGTGAAAATACTTTAAATAATTTTTGAGGTGCTAAAATAATTGTGGTAGGTAGTACAGATTAGTATTTCCTTTTTCTTCTCTAGTTTCCATTTAAAAAATTGAGATCATGTTATTTTTACAAGGAACAATTATGCTAGAGAAAAAGACAAGAACAGAAAGTGTTTGGGACAACCTGGAGAGAGATGCCACATGAGCCAGGAAGGCTTCATCAGCTTCCACACTAAGAGGGCATCAAAGGTCAAGATGCAGGAAAACATGCCAGTTCTCACCACATCTCCAGCATATGCTTCTTCTGCATCTGTCAAAGCATCAGCTGGTCAAGATGTTCTCTCCTTGCCCTCCAAACCCAGCCAAGGTAGCACCGACAAATAAGGTCAGATTTGGGGGCTGAGGTGAATGAAGCATTTTATATTTATATCCACAGACACATACTCTTGTGTATGTTCCAGTGACTTCAGGGGACTTTCCACAGCCATGGGTGTCCTGTGTCTGGTGTGAGGTAACTCTGCCTGGCCCACTGTGTTCTCTGGACACAAATCATTTGGTGAAGGGGTAGGTTCCAGGGTTTATGGATTGAGGTGCCAATCTTTCTTAATAATATTCATCTCTATTTTGTATTGTCTGTTCACTAAGATAGGAATATGTATGCAGGGTTTTTAGTAGGGTGTTTTGTTTTCTTCTGTGATAGCTAGCTCCAAATTTAAGGATGCATGGAATATAGAGACTTCATGATTTCCAACTTGGACATGGCTAGGGCTTTTCTGGATGACAATTATGATAAATTTAACAAAATGGAAGTGTGCTTGCCACAAAATCAATGCTAGATAAGGATTGGTTATTTGACATTTTATGAAGAAACAAAGCTTTCTGTCTAAAAGAGATAATTTCAGAGGAGACACACTTGGGGTGGGGGCTAATTGAAGATGACAAATAGCAAGTTTAACAACTTAGAAGACATGTTGACCACATATTATGTATAATGTACTGCCTGTGACTTTAGGAATAAATGGTGAAAAAAATAGACTAAATTTCTGGCATCAAAGAATTTACAATCAAGGGATAAAATTTAACTGAGCACAATGTGAGTATATCTGCCATTTTCATGCCAATCCTAGCCACAATAGTATGTATAAAATACAAACTGGTATATGTGTTCAAAAGAGCTAAAGAAAGTTGAATAATATTCAAGCAGTTGAGGGAAGAGTGATGTCCTCTCATTAGCATATTTAGAAGGCAACATCTGCATCACAGGACTATTCTTCTACCTGACATCATCTAGCGCAAAGGAAAGGTTCACATGAAGTAGAGGCACATTACAGTTGTGGTGGAAGACACTGTTAGATTACCCATCCACCAGCCATTTCCTTTTTTTTTTTTCTATTAACATAATTTCTTTTTTTGTTTTGGCATGCAACCCTGTTGTGGCTAATGGAAAGTGAGGGAAAATGTGTTGGGGAATTTCAGATGAAAGAGCTGGAGACTTAATGTAATATGAAAAATAAATTTGACATCTACATGGAGAAAATAACTTGCTATGTAAGCTTTGAGCTTGTCATTGAATCTATCTTCCTAGGTCTGTTTTCCCATTGTGTTAATCATTCTTGCCCTGTCTAATTAACAGAATTATTGTTATTATTATAGAATTATGGATGCTAATATGATTTCTAAATTGTAAGTGCCTATAATATGTACATGATTACTATTAATTGAAAATTACTCTAAAATACTTATATTAAAATAGATATGCACTAAATCAGTGGTACCATGAGAATATGTACTAACATGACAATCTTAGGAAAATATGCTTCTTATTTAAAGAAACCTAAGATAAATATAATAACGTATAAAATTATTTCCATGCTTTTATTTATGTGTACTTATTTCAATTTCATTGTCTTAATTAATTTCTCCCAAAAGCCATGTGTAATTTTAAGAATTATATTACTTAATAAGGCTCAGTGAACTCATGTTTATAAAGAAACATTTTGAGATCTTCATCTCTACCCTTTGAGAGCATAATGACAAATGCAGTAAGTACAGACTCGGATGTTTTATTCTGGGCTCCCAATAAAACATTTATTTATTTCACAAAAATGTTCAAATTTACCCAAAGTAACATAATAATCACCAAACACAAACAGTGCTTATTTAACAAAAATTATTTTCCATATTTTTAACTATAATTTTTAGAATAAAATATTACAAATAAATTTGAAGTCCCTTTGTACATTTTCCAAATCACATTTTGTGGTGGGTGTATAAATTTCCAGATCATATTTTATGCTTTGCTTATCTCAGTTGGCATAATGTAAAGTATTAACTATGCTTCTCTAACCAGGAGTTGTCAAAATACAGTGGCTCAAATGAAGTTGGAGTTTATTTCTCTCTCACATAGCAGTTCATAAGGAGATGGAGGGCCCATCTCTGTGATCCATGAGATTTTGTTGTTTCACCATCTCTTAAGGCAGCAGTTTTCAGCATAAGATCTGAGAGCTCCCGGGGTCCTTGGGATTCTTTCAAGGTGCCTGTAGCCTCCTTCTTTGTCTTTATTTCTTTTAAAATATATTTTTATTGATTTCACAGAGAGAAGTAGAGAGATAGAAACACCAATGATGAGAGATCATTATTGATCGGCTGCCTCCTGTACACCACACAGTGGGATCAAGCCCTTAATCTGGGCATGTGCCTTGACTGAGACTTGAACAGTGACCTCCTGGTTCATAGGTGGACACTCAACCACTGAGCCATGCCAGCCAGGCTAGCCTCTCCCTTTTTCCAACTATATATCTATGTGAGGCCAAATTTTCTTCATGAACACCACCAACAAAAATTAATGTACACTGAAAGCAGAAATAGAAGATTCTATTTGTCTTGAATAAAATCAAACATTAAAACATTTTTAAATGTAATAATGTTACACTTTTACTAAATTTATTTTGAAGTTATTTTTAATAAAATAATGTTAATTAAACATTATGTTTTTAATGAAATAAATATATTTTGATGTTTTAATTTTGAATATGATAAATATCAATAAGTATTCCAATGTAAATAAAAGCTCTTTGAGGTTCTAAATAGTAAAGATTTAAAAAATTTAGTGTCTATTGGTGGTCATACCAGCTAAAATTAATTTTACTGTGAAGTAGGAAGAATAAATTTGGGGAAAAACTAGCAATTCAATGTTATCTGTGTGTCCATAAATTATCCTATTTAATAAAGAGGGAATATGCTAATTAACCCTCACACCATTCCAAAGATGTTGTTGCCCACAGCCAATAAGGAGGGAGTATACTTATTGGCTGCCATGCCCTCAAAGATGGCAGCACCCACAGCCAATAAGGAGGGAATATGCTAATTGACTGCCATGCCCTCAAAGATGGCAGCACCCACAGCCACAAGATAGCAGCACCTAGTCCCCTCAGCCCCGCCTGGGCGCCTGCCTCTGGAGTCCCCAGTCCCCTTAGCCCCCCAGCCACCCAGGGCCAGCCAGAAGTGTAGGCAGCCTTGGATGGCAGCTGCCCAGCTGCCCAGGGCCACCCGAGGCTCAGGTAACCAGGGCCTGCCAAGGCTTGCGCTGCCGGCAGTGGCAGCAGCAGAGGTGTGATGGGGGCGTCACCTTCCCCTGATACCTGGGTCGCCTCCCACCCCTGAGGGCTCCCAGACTGTGAGAGGGGGTAGGCTGGGCTGAGAGACCCCCCGCTCCAGTGCATGAATTTTCATGCACCAGGCCTCTAGTCTACACTAATAAAAGAGAAACATGCAAATTGACCGTCCCTCCGCTACACCCACCAGCCAATCAGGAGCAAGTATGCAAATTAACCCAACAAAGATGGTGGTTAATTTGCATATGCAGGCTCAGAGTGAAGACTGAAGACAGCATAGAAGGAAGGAAAGCACTGCAGAAGGAAGCGAAGTGGCAGAGAAGGGAAAGAGGCAGCAGAGGAGGGAGGGAGTGAGGCAGCAGATATGGGAAGGAGCAAGGCAGCGGAGATGGGAGGGAATGAGGCAGCGGAGATGGGTGGGAGCGAGGCAGCGGAGACAGATGGGAGTGAGGCAGAGGAGAAGGGAACGAAGCCCGCCTCAGTGGGCTTCGCTCCCTTCTCTCCTTCACTCAGGCCGCAGAAAGCCCTCTTCTTGCAGGAATCTTCCTGCAACGGGCCTCTAGTATATAATAAATATGTGCTTTAAGAATTTACAAGCATGGTACCTTTCTACATGCATCTTTCTGATATTACTTTTTGTAACTCAAAATTCGTTTTCAAGATTTACCTATGCTGACACATATAGATCTAGTTCATTTATTTTAACTGTTGAATGCTATCATACTGTAAGACTACGCTAGAATTTACTTAAACTTTTCTTTTACTTACGGATATATAGAAGGTTTCCAATTTTTTAATCTTAAGCAAATTACTGTAATAAACATCCTTTTGCATAAATCCTTGCATAAATATACATATTTCCTTAGAGAACTGAGGATTAACCTTTATATTTTAGGACATACATGACTATAAACTTTATTAAATGTTGTTAAGTTATTCTGCAAAGTGATTGTGCCAATTTGCAAACCCACTTATGCAGCATAAGAATCCATTTGCCCTTTCTGCTTCACTTTTGGCATTATCAACTTTTTAATTTTGTCAATATAATGGAAGGGGAATTAAAAGTAATTTATGTTTAATTTGCAGTTCTTTTTTTAGAAATTAGAATAGTATGATGTTGGTTTGACAGAAATCAAAAGAATTCTTGATAGCAGTGATTACATAATTGAGGCTTATTTTTCTCATGAGAAGTGTGAAGTTTTGATTTGTAGTTTCTAGCATTGGTTTTGCAAATCATCAATGTAATCAAGAAACTTAGATTCAGCCATTTTTCTGTTGTATTATCCTAGGTATGTTGTCTTTTCTGCCTATTCTAATCATCTTATGGTTGCAAAATGCCTGTCACTATATCACTTAAATGTTTACTAGAAAAAAGGGGAGGGAAGAAGATGGGTCATACACTGCCGTCTTGGATTTGTTCCCTTTCATCAGAAAACAAAAGGTCCCCAGTCTCTAATCCAGCAGACCTCTCCTTTTTTAGGCTTTTGTTGTTGCTGTCTTTATTTGTATATATAATTAGTTCTGTTTGTATTGAGAAACCTGACTAATATACCTCCTTTTTGCTATTTTATAGAATTGAAAATAATATGCTATTCAACCTGTTTTCATTACCCAAAGACCCTGGGTTTCAAGTAATATATCACTTAAAATGTCTCTCTTTGCCATCATTCACATTCTGAGGGCAATGATACATTGTTTGCAGGTAGGTATCACCAAAGAGAAGAGACAGTATTCTGAATTTGATGAATATTCTCATTCATTTCCCTGGCCATTGCCAATATTTAGCAATCAATATGACTTTGCCATAGTTACCGGGGAATCAGCACATCCATTTTAGGCTGCATTGTCTATACCTGAGCATGCACGTGCCAAAAGATGCTTTGATGCTTGCAACCTGCAGCATTTCCTGGAACAGCCAAATCATGTGAGATCATTTTTAATTACTCCCTAAATTTCTTCAAGAGAAAGCCAGAGAAGTAAAAGGCTGTCAGCCAGAAAACTTTTTTTCTCTCTAATAGAATTCAAGCAGAATGAACCCATGAGTAAATTACTTTAGGGTAGTTTAAATAGGCCAACCTGCCTTTGCAATAAGTTTTCAGTGCACCACCTCTTTTCCATTCCCTGGACTACTGTCCTTTGCTCAGGTTCTCATTTTCACTTCTTATACTGTTAGCAGCAAATTTTTCTATAATTGCTTAAGGTTTGCATAAAAATGATTAGTCTTTTCAATAATCCTCTAGTGTAAGTGATATTTCCCCCATTTTGCCAAGGATGAAATTAAAAATAAGAGAGATTAAGTTTTTATCTCCTAGGTTGTAGTATTACTTTCAGAGTTTAGATTTCCCACTAATGCACTTGATATGCTTCTGGTTTGCACAGTAGTTTGACTCTGATGCTACTATTTGAATTCAGCTGAATTAGTCATTGTGGGCTAAGTACTGTAACAACAACCTCTAAATCTCACAGATTAACAGAATAGAAACTGCTAGATTATCTACCTTTTATCCAGATTGCAGGCTGAGAAAAAAAAAAAAAAGGAAAAATAGGGTATTTTCCCAAATGTCTGTCTGTCTTCCCTTTATGGAAACTTCCAATAAATCCTTTTCAACATCTCTTACTTATATGTCACTAGAGGCCCGATGCATGAAATTTGTGAAAAAGTAGGCCTTTGGAGCTGTGGCTGCCTCAATCCCTCCCTCGTAGGCATGGGCGGCTGCCTGGATCCTGCAGCTGCAGCCCTGGCTTAGTCCTGGAAGGACATCCGGAAGGATGTCTGGTCTAATTAGCATATTACACTTTTATTATTATAGATTGCTAAAAGTTATTCAGATAGCTACTCTAGCTGTTGTAGAAATTAAAAAAGTTTTGTCTTCTGGCTGGGTATTTGATCTATCATTAAGAAAGGAAAGCACTGTAAGTTAGAAATGCAGATAGCTGTCTCCATTACCTCCTGCCTCCATAACTCAGACTTATTTCCTTTCTGGTTATTATACTTAGGCTACTATCAGAGCTTGGCTGGAATAAAGTATATTGTGCATATTATTTGGTAATCAAGACTAGCATTTTAAGTTTTGGTTAACTCTCCTTCCTAGGATTGCTCAAAAGAGCTGTATCAGCATGTCCTACTAAACAACTCACACTGCCACAGATAACTATTACCTTCTCTCCTTCTCAATTGTTTCCCTTATTTTCTTACTTTCTTTGATATGTATTCTTTGAAAACTATTCTATACTGCCTACACATTGCACATAGAAGTCAGTGGTGAGCAAAACCTTTATGGTTTCTGCTTTTGTGAAGTTCATAGTCTTTGTCTTCCATATGTCCAATGCCTTTTTTTAAACACCTTTCCAGGTTAATCTTCCTAAAGGGTGTAGTTGCATAATTATCTCTCACTGAAAAATATAATATTTAGAGGTGCTGTGTTTATAGTGGTTGAAAATAGACAGACTTGCATTTGGCTTTCAACTCCATCATTTGCTAACTGAATGACTTTAAAAATTTACTTAATATTTTCATATCTCAAAATTTTCAGTGTTAAAATAATATTCTAGTTAATGGAGGTATAGTTATAAGTAGAAAAAAACCAAATCTGGATTTTTTTATTTATTTTTTTATCCCAGGGCATTACACTGTACAAAAGCTAGACAACCCATGCACATCTTCACTGACATAGAAATAACAGAATGTAGTATCAAATTTATTAATCAATTATCAAAAATATAAGTTAAAATGTAAAGCTATCATGTGTTTTACATGATTGATAATATCTATGCATGAAGCATACAATAAAATTTATTTGAAATATAATTCTCCTTTATTGTTTATTATAGCTTTTTTGTGAGGATTGATTTAAATAATATATTTAAGATTCTTAACAGTGTCCTTGAGTGATGGACAGTTTCTGAGACATCCCACCATGATCCCTGATCCTAGTGTTCTTGCCCTTAGGTAATCCCATCTCCTTGAGTGTGGATAAGATAGGCAACTCCCACCTGGCTTCTCTCCAAAAAGACATTTGGATGTGTGGAGGGGAAATAGTAACTTAAATAACCCCATGGCTGTAAAAGAGGTACAACTAGATGTGGCATTTTCTATATTCATGACATTGTCAATGAAGTCAGATGGTTTGTACTGTTCTTTGGATACTTGAAGTATAACTTGTCCTGTTTATTTTGTTTTTCAATGGGGTTACATGATGGTGTCTAAGGATCAGGCCACTATCTATTTAATTTCCTCTTGATACTGCTGGGTCTCATTCCCAAGGTAGGAAAACTCTTCCCTCAGAGATTGAAGAAGCAAGAACCTTGCTCAGGATCTCCTTTCTTTAAAATATTGGATAGTCCCTCCATGCCATTGGTCCTATACTTACATGTACAATATTGAAGGGATGCTTAGCTGATGGCTTGAGTCCTTTTAGGAGTCTTTACCCACTCCATGTTCTTTGAAGACATATTGGAGAAGCTTCCCTGTTCTTAGGTTCCTCCATCTTCCTGGAATGTTTCTAAAACTTTTAATGATTACTACTAAATTGTAGGTTCTTACAGTAATATGAAAAACAAAACAAAACAAGAACATTGGTACTTGCCTTCATATCTCTTCTTATCTCCTTTCTTCTTCGCAAAATTCCTTTGGTTGAGAGTTTTTCTCTTTCCTTTCCTTTTTTTTTTTTTTTTGTAAATAGAGCACTAAACCTCAAGACATATGCAAAAGGTTACTTTCTCAACACTTGAATTTATTACTATTGTCTTGCCATGAAAATTCTATTTTGGAGATTTTTTTTTCCAGCTTCAAAGAAGTAACTAGTATTTTTGCTTTTTTTCATAATCAACTATAAAACAAAATGAAATACATGAAACAATTATTTTCAGACTTTAGATCACAGAAATCATAGGAATGTGACTCTGAGAGAGAGAAAACAAATATAGTAAGCCATGGTAAGGCCATAGGAAACCATGGTGCAAAGGAGAGAAGACCTAAATAGAGAACAATCTTACTGAGTTGAGAAAAACATTGGAGTTCTGGAGCACTGAGGTATCTAGAATTTGTGGATCAGATTACTAGGTAGGATAAATTTATCAAAGAAAAACACTCTAGCCTAGCCATTCTGGCTCAATGGATAGAGCGTTGGCCTGTGGACCAAAGGGTTTCAGGTTTGATTCCAGTCAACGTACCTTGGTTGCAGGCTCTTCCCCAGCCCGGGCCCTGGCGAAGGCTCGTTCAGGAGGCAACCAATTGATGTGTTTCTCTCACTTCTATGAATATATTCCAAGAAACTAGAAACACCAATCATAAAGGATATATGCACCTCTATGTTCATAGAAGCACAATTTACAATAGCTAAGATTTGGAAACAGCCTAAGTGCCCATCAGCAGATGAGTGGATTAAAAAACTGTGGTACATCTACACAATGCATACTACACTGCTGTAAAAAGGAAGGAACTCCTACCATTTGCAATAGCATGAATGGACCTGGAGAGCATTATGCTAAGCTAAATAAGTCAGAGAAAGATAAATATCACATGATCTCATTTATTTGTGGAATATAATGAACATAAACTGATGAACAAAAACAGATCCACAGACAGAGAAGCATCACATCGATCAGACCTTCAAACCTCAGAGGGAAGACAGGGGAGGGTGGGGAAAAGGGTGAGAGATCAACCAAAGGAATGTATGCATGCATATAAGCATAATCAATGGACATAGACACCAGGGGGGTGAGGGCACCAGCAGGGGTTGGGGGGAGGCAACGGGGGGGGGGGGGTAAGGACACATATATAATACCTTAATAAATAAAGAAAAAAATATCCACCTTAAAAAAAATGTATGTTGAAATCCCAGAGCAACTACTAAAATAAACAAACAAGCAAAACAGAAGTATACCTAATAGATCAATAATACAAATAAGAAGGAATACAATTAATCTATAGGGAGGTAGAGAAATAAAAATATGAGAAAAAATAAACCACCACAAATAGCAAGGTAATAGACTTAAAATCCATCAATTAATAATAATATTAAAACAAATGGTATAAATACTCCTATTAAAGAGCAAAGATTATCTGTCCAGATTTTAAAAAGTGAGAACCAAATACATGCTGCCTATAAGACACACACCTTATATATACTGCTCCCATGTATACATGGGAGCAGTATATATGCATATATTTTCTAGCTATATATCCATTGAGATGTCCTAGAACCAGTGTTAACCAGTAGGCACATCTTGCATTCTGGTCTTGGTTTCTAAATAAACTTTCTATTTTAGTTATGACATGTAAAGAGCTTAGAAGTTATCACTCCATCATCACAGCAACAACAAAAACTGTGAAAACTGAAAATTAATAGCTTTTCTTGGACCCATTAGAGAACTGATATAACAGGACAATCCACCACTCTGATATTTGGAGACTGGCACATCCAGAGAGAAGCAGCTAAGATCCATTTACCTGGAGCAGAAGCCCATGGAGCCATACACTTGTAGAAACCATTAACTGTTCATTTTGATGGACTTCTGTAGGCTGATTGTTGAATAGCATTAAAGTAAGAAACTCTTGGGCCTTGCTATCCTAAGGGGACCTAAACACTTTTGTGAGCTTTACATCCAAAAACTCAAACAGATACTCATAGTGAAGATTCAAGAAAGGTCCTTTCATGGGTTTGTCAAGGGAAGGGGAAGAGTAATTGTATTAGTTTTCTAGGGCTGCCATAACGAAGTACCACATATGAGTATGGCTTAAAACAACAGAAATTATTCTCTCAGAATTATGGAGGCTAGGTGTATAAAACAAGGTGTACACAAGGTCATTCTCTTTCTGAAACCTATAGGGAAGACTTTTTTGCCCCTTTCTAGCTTCTGGTACTGGCATCAATCCTTGGTTTCCTTGACTTGTGGCAACATTGCTCCGATCTCTGCCTCTGGCATCACATGGTATTCTGTCTGCATGTCTGTGTCTAAATTTTCCTTTTCTTAAGAATACCAATCTTAATGGATTAAGACCCACCCTAAAGATCTCATTTTAACTTGATTAAATATGCAAAGACCATTTTTCCAAAAAGGCCCCATTAATAGGTACTAGATATTAGGAAGTCAACATATCTCTTTAGGTGAACACAATTCAACTTGTAACAGTAATAATTGTGAAATAGGCCCCAAGCCCTCATAACAAAAGTTTACTATTCAGAAGAAAGGAATTTTCCAGAGCCTTATTCTAACTCAGATAAGGGAATTCCTTCCACCATCCCTTTCTAGGCTTCTGTCTCACTTAAGAGATAAGTAATAAAATATGTTCAGTAAAGAGGATGGCTTTAAGAGAATAGTTTGAAAATGCTGTGGTCAAGGATGGCAGTAGGGGATACAGGGGGAAAACAATACCACCGGGGAAACCTTTATGAAAGTCACAGTCCCACTAAAAGACTAAGATTTTAATCAGAGAATTATCAAACACTCCCCCCATCCCCAACCACATACTGTATCACCACACCATAGGCCTCAGTATAATAACAGTGGATTATAATTTAAAAAGCCGTAAGACACAGACTCTCTTAAGAGGAATACTTAAGGAAGCCCAACATCAAGAAAGGAGACAAAAACAATGATACTAATGGAATTTGAATCTTCTGGCACTTATAGATACTGCAAACATTAAACACAGCCCAACTCCTAGGCAGATTAACATAAATCCTCATACTAAAGGCCTATTTATCTCAGTCTCTATTACCCAATAAAACATATTCAGCTTTCAAAGCATGCCAAAAGGCAAGAAAAAACACAATCTGAAGAGACAAATCATCCTCAGAACCATCCTCAGATATGACACAGATAGTGACATTATCACATAAGAAATATAAAATAATTATGAGTAATACGCTAAGGGCTCTAAGGAAAAAGCAGACAACATGCAAGGACAGATGGGAAATACAAACAGAGAGATGAGCACATAAAGAATTAAAATAAATTTCTAGAAATAAAAGAACACTGTACCAGGAATAAAAAATGCCTTTGATGGCTTATTAGTAAAATTGACATTGCTCACAAATCAATGAACTTCAAGACAGGCAATAATAAAAACTTCCCAAACTGAAATTCAAAGGGAAAGAAACATATGGAAGGAATGAAGAAAGGAAGGAAGAAGGGAAGGAAGGAAGGAAGGAAGGAAGGAAGGAAGGAAGGAAGGAAGGAAGGAAGGAAGGAGGAAGGAAGGAAGGAAGGAAGGAAGGAAGGAAGGAAGGAAGGAAGGAAGGAAGGAAGGAAGGAGGAAGGAAGGAAGGAAGGAAGGAAGGAAGGAAGGAAGGAAGGAAGACAATAATTGAATAATCACGAACTGTGGGATACTATTTGAAATACCAGAGAAAAATAACAGAGAATAGAAAATAAAACATGATGTAATAATAATGACTGAAAACATTCAAAATTAATGACAGGCATACCTAACTATAGACTAAGAAACTTCAGAGAATCCCAAACAGGATAAAAAATAAAGAAACACACAAACATATATCAAAACACATCTCTAAGCATATTATATTCAAATTCAGAAAACCAAAGGAAAAGAGAAAATCTTGAAAGAACTAGGAGGTGGTGGTGGAAAACCTTTATCAAGGAACAAGGCAGCATGGGTGGACCTGAAAAATATTATGCTATAATGAAATAAGCCAATCTAAGAAAGACAAATATAACATGATCTCACTTATTTGTGGAATCTAATGAGCATAATGAATTGACCAACAAAATAAGACCTGAAGCATGGAAACATGGAACTGACTGACATACCTCAATGTGGGGTCGGGGGGGATGAGAAGAGATAAACCAAAGAACTTATATGCCTATAGGCATAGCCCCTGGACAGGGGCAATAGGGTAGTGAAAATATGGGAGGGGCTTGGAGAAAGGTAGTAAAGGGGGGGAGAAAAAGGGAGGAAAAGGGGAGCTATTGTTGTAATACTATCAACAATAACAAGTATATTTTTAAAAAATTACAGCAGACTTTCTATCAGAAAAATTTAAGCTAGAAAAGAGTGGGATGGTATTTTTAGTGTTGAAAAGAAAAACAAAAAATCCCCAACCTAGAATTCTATATATGGATAAATTATGCTTTGAATATGAGGAAGAAATCAAGATTTTTCTTGGACAAATAACTGAGGCAGATATTCCTTTTGGGGAATGTTAAAAAAAAAAAAACTTAACATTTAAGCAAAGGGAAAGTGATAAAGTCAGAAACTTGTATCTACATGAAACCAAAGTTCCTAACCAAATTGTTAATTTTAGGCCTAATGCAGGGAAAATACAAATAAACCTAGATCATCTTGCAGTGCCAGGAAATAATGAAGTGCTCAAAAAACAAAAGATGGTGTCTGTCAGAGGGACACAGGAGTCAACCTGAAAGAGCCTTCCATGGTTAAATTTGGCATAATTTGAGCAACAAGACAAATAATACAGTAATGGAATATAATGTGTAAAATAAATGTCAAGTCCATTCTAATATAAATGATTAAACCAATAAATAAAAGGGAGAGATGGACCAAATCTTTCTTACAGAAGAACTCCAAATAATGTGCATAGAGACACCTCCATACAGAAACTTTAGTTAAATTCTCCTCTTCTTGAGTGTGGGCTGAATTGAGGAGTTTGCTTCCAAATAATGGAGTATGGAAAGAAAAATCATAGTAACTTTACAGGGAATACCTGGCAAACTCCAACTTAATCAAGTTATCAATGTTAGTATCACCAATGATAAGTTATGTTACTATTATTTACTTCCTATTGTACTATACTTGAAAAGCACACTTCACCTCTGTGGTATTCTTCTCCAAGATTCATAACCCTATAGTCATGTGAAACCATACTATAATCATAAAAATCACAATGAAAACTTTTAAATATTTTAAAGATGAAAACAAAAACACAATGTAAAATGGGTGGGATCTAATAAAAACAGCATTACAGGGAAATGTCTTGCTCAAAATGCTTAAATTATAAAAGAAGAAAGGCACTGTATAAGTGTCCACAAGAAACTGGAAACATAATAATGAAACCAAAGTAAATGGATAGAAGGAAATATACAAAGTGGAAAATAGTGATGTAAAAAACAAACAATACAAAAATAAAGCAAAAATGCCAATAAAATAATTGATTTATAGCATTACTAATAAAAAGAAGGAAAAGTGATAGTGTACAGATATCAACATGAAATATGGTTCAATACTAAAGGCAAAAGTATACTAGGGAATACTGGAAACAAGTTTAGGGCAATAAGTTTAATGACTTTGATGAAATAAATAAATTCTTGGTAAAATGACTGACCATACTATTTTGGTGAGAATAATAACTGGAATTTTCTTATATGCTAGTGAGAATGTAAAGTGATGCAGTCACTTTATAGTAGTATCTTATAAAGTTATATATATATATATATATATATATATATATATATATATATATATCCTATATAATAAAAGCCTAATATGCTAAGTGTCTGGTTGTCCAGTTGCCCAGTCGTCCATTCAACCAATCAAAGCATAATATGCTAATGATATGCTAAGTCCTCTCAACCACTCACTAAGTTGTGCACTGACCCACTGACAACCTGGGGGGAAGATGCTCCAACTAGTAGGTTAGCTTACTGCTGGGGTCTGGCCAATCAGGACTGAGCGAGATGGGTCAGACATGCCCTGGAGCCCTCCCACAGTCCCTCCCCGACTGGCCAACCTCTTGGGTCCCTTCCCAGCCCCGATTGTCACTGGTGGGGTCCCTCAGCCTAGCCTGTGCCCTCTCAAATCCGGGACCCCTCGGGGGATGTCGGAGAGTTGGTTTTGGCCCAATCCCACAGGCCAGGCCAAGGGACCTCACTGGTGCATGAATTCGTGAACCGGGCCCCTCTCCCCCCCCCCCCCTTCTCTTTCTCTCTCTCTCTCTCTCTCTCTCTCTCTCTCTCTCTATATATATATATATATATATATATATATATATATATATCCTCTCTAATAAAATGGTAATATGCAAATTAACCATCACTCCGCTACATAAGCCATGCCCACCAGCCAAGCCACGCCCACCAGCCAATCAGGGTGAGTATGCAAATTAACCCCAATCCAAGATGGCTACAGCCACAGAGAGCAAGGTTTCCCAGGTAACAGAGGAAGCCAAGCTTTCCATAGCCCTTGCAGGCCTAAGCCTCCACTCAAGCTACAAAGTTTCAATAGTAGAAGGTAAACAAATTCAAACAAATGGTGGCAGAATGGAGCTTGAGAGAGCAGGCCAGGGTTGCTGCCGGCAACAGGGGAAGCAAAGCTTTCCTCACACCCTGGCCCAGCTCACCCGCTTAAGGCTACAAAGTTTCAATTGTAGAAGGTGAATTAACTGCCACAGAAATGGCTGCCGGAGCCCCAGGCTTGGCTCTGCTCCAGGCTACAAAGTTTCAATTGTAGAAGGAAAATAAATTCCAGATACCAGGGCCTCCCCTTGGGTTGCCAGGAGGCGTGGCCGGCCTGCAAACCACCACAGGCCCCTCGCTCAGGCCGCCCCACACCCCAAGGGAACCCCCACCATTATCTGTGACACCCTTCAGGGCATACCAGCTGGCCCCCACCCCTGTACCAGGCCTCTATCCTATCTAATAAAAGAGTAGTATGCAGATTGATCATCACTGCAACACACAATATAGCTGCCCCCATGTGGTCAAAGATCCTGCCCCCATGTGGACACAAGATGGCCACCACAAGATGGCCAGCAGGAGAGGGCATTTGGGAGGCACCCGGCCTGCAAGGGAGGGCAGTTGTGAGGGACCAGGCCTGCAAGGGAGGGCAGTTGAGAGGGACCAGGCTTGCAAGGGAGGGCAGTTGGAGGTAATCAACCCTGCAGGAGAGGGCAGTTAGGGGTGACCAGGCTGGCAGAGGAGGGAAGTTGGGGGCAAACAGGCTGGCAGGGGAGCAGTTAAGCATCAACCAGGCTGGCAGCAGAGTGGTTAGGGGGTGATCAGGCTGGCAGGCTGAAGTGGTTAGGGGAAATCAGGAAGGCAGGCAGGCAAGCAGTTGGGAGCCAGCAGTCCTAGATTGTGAGAGGGATGTCCGACTGCCCGTTTAGGCCCGATCTCACCAGGATCGGGCCTAAACGGGCAGTCGGACATCCCTCCAGGAGTCCCAGATTGGAGAGGGTACAGGCTGGGCTGAGGGACAACCCCCCCGCCATGCACGAATTTCGTGCACTGGGCTTCTAGTATATATATATATATATATATATATATATTACAATATTATAATATTACAATAATTCTACACATATGTAAAACATATATATTACAATATTACAATAATTCTACACATATGTAAAACATAAATTCACACAGATACACATATGCAAATACTCTTAGCAGTGTAATAGCCTCAACCAAACTGGGAACAACCTAAATATCCATCAACTGATGGGCAGGAAGCAAATTATGGTAAGCCTATACTATGGAATACTACTCAGCAATAAAAATAACAAAATGTTAATATACACAACAAGAAGAATGAATCTCAAGACATTATGTAAAATGAAAAAAGTCAAATATAAGGCTATGTACTTTATGACTCCTTTATACATAATTCTATGAAAGGCAAATTTTTAGTCACAGAAAGCAAATCAATAATCGCTTGAGGCCAAGTTGTGGTGAGGGTCATTGACTGGGCACTAGGGAACTATCTGTTATGTTGGAAATATTCTACATCTTAATGATTGTGGTCCTGTGAGATATACATTTGTCAAAACTCATTGAGCTATATAGTGAAAGTTCATGTATTTTGTTAACAAAGTATACCTTAATAATGTTGGTTTAAATTTTAGAAATCAGAAACAACAAAAAATTACTTTTAGTTTTCTAGTAGCACTTTATCTCCCCTACCACCCTGAGATAAGAGAATGCCTTCAGAAAAATATGTAAAAAATCAATAAATACCTTATATGACAAACCTACAGCCAACATCATACTCAATGGACAAAAACTAAAATCATTTTCCCTAAGAACAGGAACAAGATAGGAATGACCACTTTCACCACTCCTGTTCAACATAGTACTGGAAGTGCTAGCCATAGCGATCAGACAAGAAAAAGAAATAAAAAGCATCCAAATTGTAAAAGAATAAGTAAAAATGTCATTATTCACAGATGACATGATATTGTACATAGAAAACCTTAAAGACTCTATCAAAAAACTAAATGAATTTGGCAATGTAGCAGGATACAAAATTAACACCCAGAAATCTATGGCTTTTTTTATACACCAATAATAAGCTCACAGAAAGAGAAACTAAAAAAACAGTCCCATTTACCATTGCACCAAAAATAATAAGATACCTAAGAATAAACAACTAAGGAGGTAAAAGACCTGTACTCAGAAAACTACAGGATGTTAAAAAAAAGAGATAGAGGAAGACATAAATAAATGGAAGAATATACTCTGTTCATGGATTGGTAGAATCAACATCATTAAAATGCCCATACTACCCAAAGCAATCTGTAGATTCAATGCAATCCACGTTAAAATACCAATAGCATATTTCACAGAACTAGAACAAACTCTCTATAAATTCATATGGAATAAAAAAAGATCCCGAATAGCCACAGCAATCCTGAGAAAGAAGAACAAAGTAGGAGGGATCACAATATAGATATTACAAAGCCACTGTTCTCAGAACTGTCTGGTACTGGCACAAGAGCAGACATATAAACCAATGGAACAGAACAGAAAACCCAGAAATTGACCGAGCCATTATGATCAATTCATATTTGACAAAGGAGGCATGAACATACAATGGAGTCAAGACAGTCTCTTCAATAAATGGTGTCAGGAAAATTGAACAGATGCATGCAAAAAAATGAAACTAGACCACCAACTTACACCATACACACAAAAAATAAACTCAAAGTGGATAAAGGACTTAAACATAAGATGGGAAACCATAAAAATCTTAGAAGTATCCATAGGCAGCAAAATAGCAGACATATGTAGTAGCAATATCTTTACTGATACAGCTCCTAGGACAATGGAATTTAAGGAGAAAATAAACAAATGGGACTACATCAAAATAAAAAGTTTCTGCAGAGCAAAATAAACCATCAACAAAACAAAAAGAGAGCCCACTGCATGGGAGAACATATTTACCAATGTTACATCCGATAAGGGGTTTAATCTCCAAAATTTATGGGGAACTCAAACAACTTAACAAAAGGAAGATAAACAATCTAATAAAAAAATGGGCAAAGGACCTATATAGATACTTTTCAAAAGTGGATATACAGAAGGCCAAGAAACATATGAAAACATGCTCAAAGTCACTAATCATCCAAGAGATGCAAATCAAAACAACAATGAGGTACCATCTCACACCTGTCAGAATAGCTATCATCAACAAATCAGCAAACGGCAAATGCTGGTGAGGATGTGGAGAAAAAGGAACCCTAATGCACCGCTGATGGGAGTGCAGACTGGTACAGCCACTGTGGAAAACAGTATGGAGTTTCCTCAACAAACTAAAAATGGAACTCCCATTTGACCCAGTAATCCCACTTCTAGGAATATATCCCAATAAATAAGAAAGGATGTACCCCTGTGTTCATAGCAGCACAATTTACAATAGCTAAGATTTGGAAAAAGCCTAAGTGCCCACTAGCAGATGAGTGGATTAAAAACAGTGGTACATCTGCACAATGGAATAATATGCTGCTGTAAAAAAGAAAAAACTCTTACTATTCGCAACAGCATGTATGGACCTGGAGACCATTATGCTAAGCGAAATAAGTCAGTCAGAGAAAGATAACTCTCACATGATCTCACTCATTTGTGGAATATAATGAACAAAAATAGATCCAGTGACACAGAAGCATTGAACAGACTGTCAAACCTCAGAGGGTGGGCTGAGGGGAGGGGTGTAAGAGATCAACCAAAGGACTTGTATGCATGCATATAAGCATAACCAATGAACACAGACAGCAGGGGGTGAAGGGAATGTGCTGGGGGGGGGGGGGCGTGTAGAAGTGGCTGGGGAGAGGTCAATGGGGGAAAAGGGAGACATGTGTAATAATTTAAACCATAAAGAATTTAAAGAAAATCAAATTAAAAAAATTAAAAGAATATCAATACAGAAATAGAAGCACATTAATATATTTGAAGTATTCTTACACAAACTCTTAATCTTTTATTTAGATGACAAACTTCTTTCTATACCTAATGCTGATTCAGAATGCTGATTCATAATATATATATTATGCATATGTATGTATTATGCATACCTTTGACATAAAAGTACTCAAGAGTTCCAGGAAGAAAGGGCATGCAAATTTCTGCTCTCGATTCTGGGACTAGAATTGGCAAGTGATGCCATCATCTAGGTCACAATTTCCTCATCTGCACATGGGGGATGGAACTTGATAACATCTAAGTTTCTTTCTAGATGTGCCTTTCTGTGGTATCATAACATTAGTGTCCTTATCAAAAAAATAGAAGCTAGAAAACAATCTTCAGCAAAATAGCTGAGTTAAATTCCTTCTCAGATTTAAGAGATGATTAAGACAACTAAAATGGGCAATAGCTGAAATAATCTATCAAACCTCCATGTAATTAATTTTTTTAATATATGGTTTTTGCCTTTTTTATTTAAGTTTTAAATTTTGGTTTTGTTGAAAGAAATCACACCATCTCAAAATCCATCCTGAAATGCATTCCCTCTTGTTCTTTCTGAAAACTTGGGCTACCACAACAAAGGCATCATTGAGGACATTTTCAAAGGAAGTCACTATGAATTTTGTTCTGGGAGTTTGTGATTTTGTTATTCCTTCTACAAATGTTTTAACTCTTCCCTCAGTGTCAGGGATGAGGGGTCAAGCTGCCTCTAGTGAACCTGCTGGAGATGTCACCTGCAAAGATAGCCAGAGAAAGTTAAGGTCGTCAAGGGACCTGGCACAAGTTTGACCTACATTTCTAATCCAGTTTCAGAAATCTCCAGTGATGGAATCATTTGTAAAGATTACTGTGGAAGACTCATTTGTATAAAAGTTAACAGTTGTCACAGATGCTGTGATGTCTCTCACTGTACCCTTCTGCCACCCTTGAGGACTAAAGCACGCAATCCCCTGGGTTCTGAGAGTGTTGGCAGCTAAATGCTCTCAGCCTAGACCTTCCTGGGACTGTCCTGAGACTAAAGGCTTTCTGCCTTTTTCTTATTGAATTGCAGAAGTTCTCTATATATTCTGGATATAAGTCTTTTGCCAAATATATTTATTTGTAATATTTTCTCCCATTTGTGAGTAGGCTTTCATTCTCCTGGTGGTGTCTTATGATGAATAAATGTTCTTAATTTTAATATTGTTCAATTATCAAACTTCTAGTTGGACTACAAATTGTTATTGTTACAAATACTTTGGAAAATTGTTTGTAAAATATATATACCATATATATAGATAGATATAGATATAGATATAGATATAGATATAGATATAGATATAGATATAGATATAGATATAGATATAGATATAGACATAGTCATAGATATAGACATAGATATAGACATAGACATAGACATAGACATAGACATAGACATAGACATAGACATAGATATAGATATAGATATAGATATAGATATAGATATTTCTCTAGGGATTCACTGAATTGAAATGCATTTATACATCACTAAAAGAAAGGCAGGTAGTAAAATCCTCGTAGAGGCACTATTTGTAATAGTCAAATATTGAAAATGTCTATCAGTAGACTGTGTAAATAAATTGTGGTACAGTCTCACAATGGAATATTATATGTCAACTAGAGGACCAGTGCACGAATTTGTACATGGTGGGGTCCCTTGGCCTGGCCGGTGATCAGGGCCTTCTTGCCCAGTCCCAATTGGGCAGGCTGGCCAGGGAGGTGGGACTGTGGGAGGTTGGCCAGCTGCAGGAGGTTGGCTGTGGGAGTGCATTGATCATCAGGGAGCAGCTCCTGCATTGAGCATCTGCTCCCTGGTGGTCAGTGCATGTCATAGCTACTGGCCCATTATCTGGTTGTAACGGTCACTTAGGCTTTTATATATAGAGACTAGAGGCCCGGTGCACGAAATTTGTGCACTGGGGAGGGTGTCCCTCAGCCCAGCTTGCGCCCTCTCTAATATGGGACCCCTCGGGGGATGTCGAACTGCAAGTTTAGGCCTGATCCCTGTGGAATCGGGCCTAAACCTGCAGTTGGACATCCCTCTCACAATCCGGGACCACTGGCTCCTAACCGCTCACCTACCTGCCTGATTGCTCCCTTGCTGGCCTGATTGCCCCCTAACTGCTCCTCTGCAGGCCTGATTGCCTCCAAATACCCTCCCCTGCTGGCCTGATCACCCCCAAGATTTTATTAGTATAGATATGACCCCGCACAGAAAATTTTACTAACCCTGCTTTACAATAAGGGCTTGAAGATTGAATCATTAGGACCAGACACCAAGATTTCCTTTCTTTGAATAGTGGAAGGAATAATTATCTTGTCTTTAAGTTGCCCGGAAATTAAAATGAGATAATGACTTAGTAAAGTATAAAAGCACCATATAAAGACAACTGTCTTTTTAATGAAGTGGTAAAATGAAAAACACTATTTTTATTCTCCCCTTCCTTCTTTTACAGCTTTTATTTAAAATTTGAAATTTATAAAAATTTCACTCCAATTTTCATTTCTTTACAATCAACATTATTTTGTATTGGTTTCAGGTTTTATATTAGTTACAGAATAGTGGTTAGACAATCATATACTTTACAAAGTGTTCCCCGGTATTTCTAGTACCCACCTGGCATCATACCATCATTACAACACTATTGACTATATTCCCTATTTAAGTGACAATGAGTTTACAGGTTCCTTTCAGTCTTTCTTTTGTGTTGCTCGTCCTTCCTTTTCTTTCTCACTTCTTCCCTCATTTTCTTTATATAGTATCTCAATTGGCCATCAAAGCTCAGTGAAGGCACTGGGACACGCTTCATCCATTTTATAGACCAGGAAACTGAGGCCAATTCCAGTTGGCTGTTGAACTTGACTCAGCACACAGGAAGCCCTCAGAGCCATGCTCTTTGCGCTTCCTAAGGGGCAGTTACCCGGCAAACAGAACAAACCTTCCAGTCAGGCTTCCGAGCCTCTTTCTCGAGCACCTCTTCATTGCGGATGCTCCACATTCTTTCCTCTCCCCACCCCCTGCCCCCCATTCTTTACTGCCCCCGCTTCTCTGGAGCAGGTGGAAGGCTTCGCACTCACTGCCTAGGCATGCTCTGCCATGGGGCAGGGCACCGCAGGCTTGCTTTTGGGTCAAGGCAGGAGCAGGAGTCACTGCCTCTGAAGTGTGAAGGCCGCCTGAACAAGGCCTGTTAGCACTGGGAACTTCTCTGAATCACATCAGTCAGTCCAGTACCCTGCAGTGCAGCACCCCTCCACTGAGGTGGCACCACCCCTCAACCCCCGCCTCAGGGGTGAGGGTCCTTGCCCCTCTGCCAGGAGTCCTTCCATGCCCCTTGATCCCTGGCTGGGCCCACCCACATCTTGGGGCACTGCAGAACCTCTGTCTCTCTGCAGATGAGGCAGATCCCTGCCCTAGTTCTCCGAAAAGCTATGAATCTGTGGCCAGAGGCCTGGTCTGGGTCTCAGCAATCCCATGCATGCAATGTTCCCAGGGACCCTGGGAGTGGCTGGGCGGGTCCTGCCTTACCTCCCCGGGTTGCCGATCTCCCCAGGGACTCCCAGGATCCACTGGGCAGCCGGCCTCACTTCCCCGGGGCGGCGATCTTCCCAGGGACCCCCAGAACTAAGAGGACTGGGTGCCGCCATCTTAATCTTCTCAACAGCCGGATAGGCCACCTTGAGTCCCGCCCCCCCAGCCTCCCGCTGGCCCAATCGTGGGTGTAGCGGAGTGATGGTTATTTGCATATTACCCTTTTATTAGGTAGGATGGGAAATAATGATGTAAAATCACATCCAAAACTAAGGGTGAATCACAAACAGGTTATTGAGTGAAAAAAGCCAGACACAAGAAGGCATATATGGTATTCTTTTTAACCTTTTGCACTTGGATGTTGAGTGTGACTCGACAAGGTTAGCATTAAATCCCGAGTAGAATAAAGGAATCAAGAAAAAAGCAAGCGAGTGCAAAGGGTTAAGTTTAGTACAAAAGCCAAGAATAGTTATCTTTATTGTGAGGGTGTGGTTATCATTGGGCTAAGAGGGTAGTGACTGAAAGGAGAAGGTAGATTTCTGGAATTTTGGTAATATTCTGTCTCTTGTTCTGTATCTGAATGTTTATTGTGTTACTGGAGGCCCAGTACACGAAATTCGTGCATGGGGATAGGGGACCTCAGCCTGGCCTGCACCCTCTCGCAATCCGGGACATCTCAGGGATGTCCCACTGCTGGTTTATCCCAATCCCATAGGGATCTCTGCAGGATCAGGCCTAAACGGGCAGTTGGATATCCCTCTCGCAATCCAGGACCACTGGCTCCTAACTGCTCTCCTGCCTGCCTACCTGATCACCCCCAACCACTTTGCCTGCCTGCCTTATCACCCCTAACCGCCTCTGCCTCGGCCCCTGCCTCTGTGGTTTTGTCCAGAAGGACATGCAGAATGATGTCTGGAAGGTCGTTCGGCTGTCTGGTCTAATTAACATATTATGCTTTTATTATTATAGATAATACAATAATATATTCCATACAATACTATAATAAAACATTTCAAAAAAGTGTTTCCAAACACAGGATTTCATTTGAGCCTCATAACAATCTATTGGGACTAATGATTCAGAGACCATTATCATTATAGAATGAAGAAAAGTGAATGAGGTTTTGAAAATCGCTCAATTAATTTCAACTAATATTTTTAAGCACCTAATGTATCATAAGAAGAGAAGGAATACCATATAGTAAGGTATTAAAAGTTCTTACAATTAAAAAAAAAGGAAATAATTTACTCTCAGAGCCTGTGGCTTAAAAGGATCATAGAATTTAGGACATAGAAGGGACCACAGGCACCATGGTCACTCTCCTTATTTAGATGAGGGTGAGGTCAAGAGTATGCACTTTGTGGTGGCCCTGCTTTGGGTTTGATTTCTAGTTTCAGTACTCAATCCCTGGGGGACCCTGGGCAAGTTGCCTGGCCTTTCAATACCTCAGTTCCATGATCTAAACTGCATGGCTCTGAGGGTCAATTAAAAAAATCTGGAAGCACCCAGCAACTTGTAGTTACAAGATGAGTTACTACCCCGTCCATTCGGGTGATTTGAGGTGAATGGTTCAAAACCCAGCACCCTTCCTAGCATGTTTTCTGCTTCTCTAAATATCTATAAGAAAAACATGAGTGTTAGGTACACTGGGGGTGTGAGGGACATGCCACACAGGCCCTGTCTGCTTTCCAGGGAATCTGCCTGTGGAGTTTCTGTGTTTCATAACCTGTGGGTCTGGAGATCCTGTGGTCCAACAGGGTGGCAGACGCTTTCCCTGGTGTTGAGAGTACAGATGAGTCATCCTTTCTGGGAGGAAAGCAGATCCAGCAGCCTGGAAAGCACACGTTCGGGAGACTGAGAATGAGCTTAGATGAGCAAAGACCACCTTCCTGGGTGTGTGATGCAAAGGCTGGGGAATGTGTCCGAATCCAATCCAGTGGCCTTTCCATCACGCACTGTAGCCCTCTGAGCCTTGGCAGCTGTCACTGTGACTGGTGTGTGACACCCTGATCTTTGCTGACAATGTCCTTCCTTCTTGTCTTTCACTCACTGCTGTCCCCATTCCACATACCCACTGATGGCATATAGTTCAATGGAACTGCTTGAGGGAAAATCATTCTCTATGATCCTTGTCCTAGGACTGCAGTGTCCCACCTGTTCAGGAAAATGCTGAATTCAGTAAAACACTGCTTGCCTCTCTGCGAGAGGCCCACCTATACCAGCCATTCTCCTTGTGCCTTTAAAGGAGGGCCAGGCTCTTCAGAGTATATTTCCCACCAATGAGGAAACTCACTTATAAAGCACCTTCCTATCCAGAGCTTCATTGGTTCCTCATGGCAGCCTTCTGAGGGAGGCAGTCAAGGACATTATTTTATTCTTACTGATGAAGGAAATAAGGTTTAGAGCAGTTTCCTGAATTGCCCAAGATTACACAGCAAAATAAGTCAGAATTAGACTTTAAGTCTACTGAAAACCAGCCCATTGCCTTTCACTATGCTATCTCTTGGACTCCACAGATAAATTTCTGCAGCTCCTACTGCTTAACATTCTGTTTGTTTCTAATTTGTTGTTGTGCCAGAGAGGCCTTTAGCAAAAAGAATTCTCTCCTGTACACAACACACTCTATTAAATGAGGAAATGGGGTAAATGGATCAAATAATCAATTGGAGGTAGCTTTGAAAATCAGTTTGCATGCCATCTCTAGAAAACTATACCTAACATCTTCGATCTGGGATTGCTCCCTCTTCCCCATATGTTCTCTGAACCCTCTGCACATATTTATATTGTATTTAAATAATCTATTTATGCATCATCCAGGGACTATGTCTTACTCATCCTTATGTTTTCTGGTAAACATGGTAAACAGAAATATTTGATTGGATGCTTGATTGATTGAATGTAAAATAATGTAGTCAGTGTTACTGAGAGTCAAAGCTATCTAAAGATAATGTACCTTGACCCTCATCTTACTGAGGAAGGCACTGAAGCTTAGAGTGTGAAGAGGACATATTCAAGGTCAGAAAAATTAAGATGCAGGAGCAGAACCAGTTCTCCAAAGGCTCGTCTGTGCTGCTCAATTCTGGATTTCTACTGTAATGCTCAAGTTCTCTATCCTTTTAAATCATCTCTTTGGTTATATTTAAAGGTAATAAAGGATGCCCTGATCTACATTGTTGGGGAAGTCTCCCCTTCTAGAAGTACTTCTGAGCATTCTTTAGAAAAATTTATGTGTTGTAATTATCCAAATGGTGGCTAGAGCCAACTTTTGGGTTCATGTATGCAGACTCCTAGCCACTTTGGTGGACAACTTGTCCTCTCCCCCTGTTGATTCCCCTAATGATGGATGTGCCTCTTCTGGCAGTCCCCAAGCATTAAACATGAGGCTCAAAATATTTACCAAAGAGGTGAAGACAGCAACAGGGAATTAGAAAGCCATGATGGAAAACTAAATATTAGATATTAGACAACAATACTTTCTGGAGCCTACCTGCCAAATCACACCAAAGGTTTGCTATGACTGCCTGTATCCCTCTTCAGCGCCTGGCCTTCCATCACATTGTGAGGACCTACTCTTCAGAGCTGTTTCTATCAGATCCTTTCCCTGGGTATCAGTCCCTTACTTTCAACTCTGGTCTTCAGTCCTTCAAGAAGAAATATAAAAAGAATTGTTAATGTAAAGAAAAAAAATCTTTGAGAAGATACACCACCCCCACCTTTCATGATTCATTAAGTTAAGCCTGTAAAGGCAGGTCTGAGAAATTTGCATTCAGATCCCTTTGCCAGTATTGAAAAGACGAAAGAGTAGGTACTTATGTGCATAACCAGAACACTCCACAGAGTGAACTCTCCCAGAAGAGAGAGTTGCTGCCTCAAAACAAAAACAAAACAAAACAAACAAGCAAACAAACAAACAAAAAACCCCCACATTATTTCTTAATTGAACCACAAGGAGAAAATTCACAGTAAACTTATATCTAGTTTCTGTCAATCAAATATTTAGGTGTCCAGCCCCAGAGCAATTTTCCCAAAACCTGGGATATAACTGCTCAGGTACAGATAGCCAGTAGTAAATATTTTGGATCCATACATATTATTAACCATAATTAACATTTATTGAGTTGGTACTATATGCCAGGGACTGTGCTTAGCATTTTACATGCATTCTCTTATTTAATCCTTCCAAAATCCTATGAAATGGCACCACGATGCATTCTGGGTGTGGTTTAGGGTGCGGCTGGTGTGGTGCCTAAATCTTACCATTTATCCCTTCTCTTTTCAATAGTTCCCAGCCAAACAGCATATTCACTGAGGAATCAGCAGCCAAATGGGAAGGAAAGTGCTGATTTTATTAATGTTTGGGAAAGCTCACAAAGGAAAACTCTTATGAAATAGAAATGCAGAACACAGCTATGCCTGAGGCTTAGGAGAAACACACCCAGTGTCGACTCACCTAGCCTTCAGCTTGACGAGAAGCTAGAACAAAGCACAGATTGTGATCATCTTCCTAAAGGGATTCCAAGATTGGAAAAAAGGGTCATGAAATCTAACTTTAAGATGTTGTTCTTCCCAGTGACCCTCTCAGGTTATGACCAATTAGATAAACAATCCCTGCTCCTTCGGAAGGCTCCAGTGAGGTCAGACAATGAACTGTGAAGCAAGGGTGGAAATGAAGCTGCCCACACTATGGGCCAGGCAAATTAGTGAACCCAGAGAACAGAGACATATACAGTGTATGTGTCCCCTTTCCCTATTTCACAGAGGAGAAAACTACAGCTTAATAAGGTGAAATATCTAGTCTATTACCACATGGCCAGGAAGCATTTTTCAAAGTCAGTCTCTTTGGCTCCAAATCATTAACTTTTAACAGATGCCTAATGATACCACCACTAATCATTGACTCTTGCTATCTCTAGTATATATGATCTTTCCAGAGTTCTCCCCATTATTTCTGGGAACCTCCCAGGACAATTTCTTGTTTGTGTTCATGAACATGGCTGGCCTTCATCACAACATACCTGTCACTGTTGTTTTTTCCCCTGTTCTAGCACCATTGAAGTTGTTACTACCTATGAAGCTGCTAACATATTCCTTTGCACAGTCTCTGGAGACCCTTAGGGTTTCCCTAGGATCCATCTTACCCTCTGCCATCACTTATCCATCACCGATCCCATGGAACTTAGGGGTCTGGAGTTCTCTTGTACTAAATTTATGTTGGCTTCTATGTAGAAGTTCCCAGACTTTTAGAGAAATATGTTACTTCAATATCTGCAAACAGATACTGTGAGACAGGTCAGGATGACCAATGAAGTATGCTACTCAGCCATTCCTTTCCATTTTGATGTGTGATATTTTTAATCAAATGCCTTTTTAATTTATTTTTTGTGCTGACTCTCAAGATTTCAAAATTTTTAAGATATATTTGAATTCCAAGAACAGAACTGCTTTAATTCAACTTTGGAGTCTTACTGAAAACTGTTCCACTAATCTTTTTTTTAAATTGTTGACACTATTACAGATGTCCCCCATTTTTCTCCCTTTTAACCCCCTGTACTCAGCACCCTCCCCGCAAGGGCCTTCACCACATTATTGTCTATATTCATAGGCTATGCATATCTATAATAATAAAAGGGTAATATGTTAATTAGACTGGACATCTTCCAGATGTCCTTCCTGATGAAGCCAGGGCCAGAGGAAAGCCAGCCCCAGCCCGGGTCCTGAGTGCCTGTGGGCAGCTGGAGGGAAGCCAGCCTAGGTCCCAGGTGCCTGCCAGCGGCCAGAGGAGGGAAGCCCTGGTTCCGGGGACTGGAGGGAAGCTGGTGCTGGCAGCCAGGGGAAAGAAAGCCTACTATTGCATGAATTTTCGTGCATCACGCCTCTAGTATGCATATATGATCTTTGGTTAATCTTTTCCTGTGCCCCCACATCCCTCCCCTCTGTCTATTCTACTAAGCTTAAAAACTACATGCCTCAAATTAGTAATATGCAAGAGAGAGAGAGAGAGAGAGAGAGAGAGAAAATAAATGTGAAGGGACCACATTGTCATTAGCCCTCTAAGTGTTGCTAACTCTTCTTCATCTCATGTCATGGGGACATGTGAAAAGCAGTCATGGGCAGTAGCACTTCTCTTGGGTATTTGCTGAGAGTTAGACTTCAGACTTACCAGTGTCCTACTGCCTATTTCTCTCTAGTCTCTACCACTAGGCTCTGTCCTCTTTCCTTATAGTGTCAATTTGCTCAGGGTGCTTCACTAAATAGACACACTCTTCCCCAAAACACACACTCAACTCTCACCTCTGTGTTCACCCATACTTTTCTATCAGTTATGGCTTCGTGGAATGGATTCATTCCTCACAGCTGTCAAACAAGGAAGAGTGTTATACATTTTTGATGCTTATATGTTCAAAAAATACAGAAAACAAAATTAACAACCTAGATTTCTGGTATATCAGATCATCATGTCTTAGAAAAGAACAGGGTTATCTAATAAATCTGTTCAATCCTCTTTTGCTAAGAATGTACTATATGCAAGCTCTCACCAGGCAATGGTGACAGGGAGCAGAAAGAGCTGAATAAGACACAGGACTTTAGCCCAGCTGGCATGGCTCAGTAGTTGAGTGTCAACCTATGAACCAGGAGGTCATGGCACATGCCAGGGTTGTGGACTCGATCACCCAGTGTGGGGCATGCAGGAGGCAGTCCATTAACAATTATCTCCCATCATTGATGTTTCTATCTCTCTCCCTCCCACTCCCTTCCTCTTTGAAATCAATAAAAATACATGTATTTTTAAAAGACACGGGACTTTGAAGATTACTTATAGGGACATATATATGTCTTGAATTCTGTTTATATGGACACTCAGTATGTACCAATAACAAGAATGACTATAATTGAAGGCAGTATACAGTATAAGGTAGGGGCCATGAAAGGTAAAAGCAAGTTGCTTTTTCCAGCTGAGGTGATCAGGGAGGATCTGAGAAGTTTTGATTACATTTTGATACATGACATGTGGGGAATGATATTATACACAAAACCATATTATTCTTGTAAGGACTCAAGTCCTTACAAGCAGGGAGTTAAAGTTGTCATTCAGTTTGACCTGAATGTAGAATTTGTTTAGAGAAAAAAAAATAGTATAAGCATAGACACACACTCACAGAATAGGAAGTGGAGAGCTTGCTTGCTGATGTCAAATTTTCAAACTCCATCTCATAGGTAGCGAGTGATTCTTAGGGACCTGTCAGCATTGTGGAGAATAAGATGGGAGACACATAAGAAAAGAGTCCAGGAGAACAGTTGGAATTCTCTTTGAACAGCCTAAAGGTCATATGGGCTAAGAACAAAGTAGTTTATATTTCTGTC
The DNA here is from genome assembly GCF_951640355.1 of Cnephaeus nilssonii. Classification (NCBI taxonomy): domain Eukaryota; kingdom Metazoa; phylum Chordata; class Mammalia; order Chiroptera; family Vespertilionidae; genus Cnephaeus; species Cnephaeus nilssonii. The sequence goes on from NC_137074.1 coordinate 46,758,330, forward strand.
CATTTACTTATGTGTTTATTTTTCTGTGTAGTTCAATTTTCTAGGTTTATGATCATAACACATTTAATAGTGTTTTTAACTTTATATCATAGCACTAGAGGCCAAGTGCATGAATTCATGCATGGGTGGGGTCAGGCCGGCCCACCCTGATGGGGCACCATTGGGCCAGGCCAGTGGGGGGCAGAGGGTCCATGGGCAGTTGGCTGGCTGGCCCTATCCCTGATTGGGGTGTTGGGGGCCAATTGGGGGCTGGGCCGGCGCCAGCCGGGGGAAGTGGGGCGGGGTGGTGATCAGGGCCCGGATCAGGCTGGTTGGCTGCTGCAGTGCTAATAGTTCTGCTATTCTGGTCACTGGGCTTTTATATACATAGATTTTCTATGCATGTTAATTATTGTCCTAAGTTTTTTTAAATGGAAAAGTATAAAGACACAGGAAGAAACAAAATACAGGTATAATACCATCATTTAGAGCTAAATACCAATAAGTCTCCTTGAACTATTTTAAGCATAAAAACATATTAAACATTGAGATAATACTGCATAAAATGGTTTATAACTTTTTCATGTGATAAGAATCATTTAGAAACATTTTAAGAGTTGCATAATATTGATCATGTAGGTATATCATCATTTATTTATATCTGACAATAACTATATTAGTTTATTCATGATTCAGAGCCAAAACTACACTAAAAGACAGATCATTTATAATATTTGATTGTAAATCAAGAAAGTAACCAAGCATAAAAGATAAGAAATTAAAAGGACATCTATAAAGTGAACTTAAAAAGTACTAGGAAGGATTAAACAAAGATAAAATCAAATACCAATGGATTGGGAAACAGAAAAAAATCAACTTAGTAAATAGAATTGGTAACATTGCTCTTTGAAATTAACAGCTTTTGATCTTCAGTCTTAAATGGCATGGATTCTTCTAGCTCCACTGAAAACTGTCTTGGGGGAATATCCTCAGTTAGGCCTAACTTCTGGCTTCCCTTCCTTCTCACCATATCAGTGATTTTTTCTTTTCATTTTGCTTATCAGTTTATTTTGTTCATTAGATTCCACATATGAGTGAGATCATGATATTTGCTTAACATAATACTCTCCAGGTCCATCCATGCTGTTGCAAATTGTAAGAGTTCTTTTTATTTTTAACAGCCATGTAGTATTCTATTGTATAAATGTACCACAGCTTTTGTTATCCACTCATCTGCTGACAGGCACTTGGGCTGTTTCCAAATCTTATCTATTGTAAATTGCACTGCTATGAACACAGGGGTGCAGATTTTTTAGGATATATTCCTAAAAGTGGGATTGTTGGATCAAATGGAAGTTCCATTTTTAATTTTTTGAGGAAACTCCATACTGTTTTCTGTAGTTGTTGCAACCGTCTGCATTCCTACCAGCAGTGTACTAGGGTTACCTTTTCTCACATCTTTTTCAATACTTGTTTGTTGATGATAGCCATTCTGACAAGTGTGAGGTGATACCTCATTGTTGATTTACACTGTAGCTCTTGGATGATTAGTGACTGAGCATTTTTTCATATGCCTCTTGGACTTCTATATATCCACTTTGGAGAACTGTCTATTTAGGTCTTTTGCCCATTTTTAATTGGATTGTTTGTCTTCCTTTTGTTAAGTTGTATTAGTTCCTTATATATTTTGGAAGTTAACTCTTATTGGATGTATCATTGGCAAATATGTTTTCCCATGTAGTGGGCTTCCTTTTCACTTAGTTGATGGTTTGTTTTGTTGTGAAGATGCTTTTTATTTTGATGTAGTCCCATTTGTTTATTTTCTCCTTCATTTCCTTTGCCCTAGAAGATGTATCAGTAAACATATTGCAATGAGAGACATCTGAGATTTCGCTGCCTATGAGTTCTAAGATTTTTATGGTTTCACAACTTACAAGTAGGTCTTTTATCCATTTTGAGTTTATTCTTGTATATGGTATAAGTTGGTGGTCTAGTTAGTTGGTGGTCTAGTTTCTTTTCTTTTCTTTTTTTTTATGTACCTGTCCAGTTTTTCCAGCTCCATTTATTGAGGGGACTGTCTTGACTCCATTGTATGCTCTTGCCTCCTTTGTCAAATATTAATTGGACATAATGGCTTGGGTCAATTTCTGGGGTCTCTGTTCGGTTCCATTTACCTATATGCCTGTTCTTGTGCCAGTACCCGGCTGTTTTCAATACAGTGGCTTTACAGTATAACTTGATATCTGGTATTGTGATTTCTACAATTTTGTTCTTCTTTCTCAAGATTGTTGCAGATATTCAGAGTCTTTCTTGGTCCCACATAAATTTTTGGAGTGTTTGTTCTAGATCTGTGAAATATGCCACTGGTATTTTAACAGGGATTTCATTGCATCTATAGATTGCTTTGGGTAGTATAGACATTTTCATGATGTTGATTCTATCAATTCAATCCATAAGCATAGTATTTTCTTCTACTTTTTATATCTTCCTCTACCTTTTTTTTTTTCAATGTCCTATAGTTTTCCAAGTACAGGTTTTTTTCCTCCTTGGTTGAGTTTATTCCTAAATATTTTTTAAAAAATTGTTGCAATGGTAAATGGGATTTTTTTTTTTAGTTTCTCTCTCTGAGAGTTAATTATTGGTGTATAAAAATGCCATTGATTTTTTGGGTGTTAATTTTGTATCCTGCTATGTTGCTGAATTCATTTATTAAATCTAGTAGTTTTTTGGTGGAGTCTTTAGGGTTTTCTATGTGCAATATTAAGTCATCTGTGTATAATGACAGTTTTACTTCCTCCTTTCCACTTTGGATGCCTTTTTTTTTTTCTTCTTGTCTGATCACTGAGGATAGTAGTTCCAGTACTACATTGAATAATAGTGACAATAGCAGACATCCCTTTCATGTTCCTGTTCTTAGGGGAAATGGTTTTAGTGTTTCTCCATTGAGTATGATGTTGGCTGTAGGTTTGTCATATATGGCCTTTAATATGTTGAGGTATGATCCCTCTAGTCCCATTTTGCTGAGAGTTTTTTATCAAAAAATGGTGTTAGATTTTGTCGAATGCTTTTTCTGTGTCAATTGATATGATCATGTGACTTTTGTCTTCCAGTTTGTTTGTGTGATGTATCACATTTATTGATTTGCAAATATTGTACCAGCCTTTATTCCCTGGAATAAATCCCACTTGATCATGATGTATGATCTTTTTTATTGCTGGATTTGATTTGATAATATTTTGTTGAGGATTTTAGCATCTATGTTCATTAGGGATATTGGACTGAAATTTTCTTTCTTTGTAGTGTCTTTATCTCATTTTGGAATTAGGCTAATCCTACCCTCATAAAAAGAGCATGGAAGTATTCCTTCCTCTTGAATTGTTTGGAATAGTTTGAGGAAGATAGTTGTTAATTTTTCATATCAGTGATTTTTAAAAAATAACCTATAAATATTCAATTCCTTTGATGGAGAGTAAATAAATATAATGAGCTATTGCAAAATTAGGATGTTGTTATTTACTGGTAAAAAATGAGCTCAAGTTAAAATACATCTTGAAGGCAGATTTCACAGATATGAAATGTTATCTCAAAACCCAAGAATACATTTCAGAATTATAGGCCCTTGCACAGGCTGTAAGATTGGGGACTGGTCTTAAGCTTTCTTCTTAGATTACTTATGTCAGGAGCAAAGAAAACAGATAAATAATCTTGTTTCACAGAAGAGGCAGCTGGAAGAGTAGCATAGTCAAGGCATCATAACACAAACTCAATGTCAAACTCCTGTTTTCATACTGTTTATCTACCCCTTACTGCCCCATGGACTTGGGTCAGCTAATTTCTATGCACCAGTTTCTTCAACTGTAACCTGAAATACTGAGGATGCTATGCTTCCAAAAGATTTTGAGAAATAGGAAGAGAAAGTACCATTTTAAAAAGCATTTTAACAGCAACCACTTTTAATGATATCACTACCCAAGTTCATCTTTTCTTCATATCCTATTATTTTTTAATCTTTATAAGATTTGCCTGCTGAATTTCTAAAATTAGATTTGGACAGGACACCAAGAACCAGCAAAGTACAAACTACATTTGGAACCATGAAGGTGGTCCATTGGAATGATATGATTTTTTTCTTCTTAATGTTTGTAGCTCCATGATATTTCTCTACCACCTGACTAAAATTTTCTTTATTAAGACTATACTTTTGATCATAAATTTTTCTATGAGAAAAAGGCAGTTATGCTTAAGTCTTTCCTATGTTTAACTGCAAAAAATCTTATTTGTTTTTTAGCCACTAATTCAGTAAACATAAAATTATATTTGATTAACCACTTCATAATGCTTTACAAGATACAGAAATAAATAGAATAGAGTTTCTGCTCTTGTGGGTAGGAGAGGGCATTCCAGCTTGAAGTGAGGTGAATCTTGAACCCTTGTTGCACTATTCTAGATGGCAGAGGTGTTTTAGATTCAGATGAAAATTTATAGCATTATACAAACTGTGTTTTAGGAGTGTTATTTTGGCCCTAAAGTGACAAAGAATAGGTTGGAAGATTATGATGGGAGCAGTTCCCTCTCTATTAGAGAGGAGTGACATTGTGGAGGGGAAATGAGACTTGTGGGTCTCTGTATTTAACACATGCTCCAAGAGAAAGCCTTCTCTCTCTCTAATGCCATCTTAAAGATGTATAACACAGTTTGCTAGCATTGATTCCCTGGTATTTACCTTTTTTAAAATAGTTCGCAGGTTCTGCACAAATTTTATCTTCTTGGCATGTTAAATTGCTCAGACATTTCCTTTCCTCAATGGATAAGTAAGCACATTTGACTAAATCTGGAAAGTCTTGTTGTGTGACTGCAGTAATGCTTTCCACAAAAGCCTTAGATGGGCCATGTGCTTGTATCTTGCTAATTGTCATCCTTGTTGTAATAAACTAAAAATGTGGCACTCACTCTGGAGCACACCCAACCCTCTGCCTAGCTCTGAGTTTATGTGAGAAATCATCACCACCTATCCTCACAGAAAGACTGGAAATTTCATTTTGCTCCAAGATTGGAAGCCGACTCATGTTTGAGCAATTTAGACACAATGGCTATTTTTAACCACAGTATCAGTAGTTTTTTAGAAACTTACAAGAAAATGATTACATTTTATTTTAGCAGTAATCAGTTTTGTCATGAGTAGTATAACATTTCTGAATACAAATTAGTTATTTTTAAAATTTGAGCTCTGCTCTTTTGTAAGTGTTCTTTCTGTGTAAGTGTTCTTTCACGGCCTAGTAAAAGGAGTGTTTAGTCGTTGATTTTGCTATACGTCTATCAGATCTAAATATATCAAATGAGCATAATACAGATAAAATAATTTTTTATTTGCTTATTTATGTATTCATTTATTCCAAAAGACATTTAATGAATACCTACTGAAATTCAGGCATTGTACTAAATGCCAGGTATGGGGTTAATATGGCCTTTGACCTCCAGGAACTTACATTTTCTAGGAGTGTAAGGCACGCACACAAATGTCTCTACTATTATCCATAATGTTATATGTGTCATAAGCAAAATTATGGAGCAAAGAGAAGAGAATATTCCATTAGCAGAATATAAAAAATATTCATAGGTGATCTGACATTTTAGATGGGTCTCAGGAATGAGTGTGTTTCTAACAGGTAGAAATGGAAAGAACATTTCAGAATGGAAAGAGAGTATGTGTGAAGAAAAGAAACTATAAGCTGTCTTTGGGAAAGCAGTATAGGCAAGTGGAAAGAACATGAAGATGCAGACACCTGAGTTTGAACAGCTCACCCTCTGATAGCTGAGAAACCTTGCACAAGTTATTCAACCTCTCTTGAAAATTAAGATAATACTTATCTTGAAGTGTATTATTTAATTAAATAAAATCCTACATAATAAAAGGGAAGTATGCAAATACATCACTCCGCTACGCCCACGATTGGGCCAGCAGGAGGCGCGGGGGCGGGACTTGGGGTGCCAATAGCGCTGGCAGGAGGAGCTGGGAGCGGAGACTCGCAAGTGATCCCTGGCAAGCCGAGCTGGCTTGGGCTGGGGGATCTCAGGCCGCCAGGCCTTGCCCCCAAGCCGAGCCAGCTTGGGCTGGGGGTGCCTCAGGCTGCCAGGGCCTTACCCCCAAGCGCGATGGCTCTCAAGCCAGGCCGGTTTGGGCTGGGGTCTCAGGCCGTTAGGCCACGCCCCCAAGCCGCGAGATGGCTGGCAAGCCACACCGGCTTGGTCTGGGGGAACTCAGGCCTCCAGGCCTTGCCCCCAAGCCGCGCGATGGCTCTCAAGCCCCACCGGTTTGGGCTGGGGTTTCAGGCCGCCAGGCCTCGCCCCCAAGCCGAGCCAGCTTGGGCTGGGGGTGTCTCAGGCTGCCAGGGTCTGGCCCCCAAGCGCGATGGCTCTCAAGCCCCGCCGGTTTGGGCTGGGGTCTCAGGCTGCCAGGGCCACGCCCCCAAGCCGCACAGGCTTGGGCTGGGGGATCTCAGGGCGCCAGGCCTCGCCCCCAAGCCGAGCCAGCTTGGGCTGGGGGTGTCTCAGGCTGCCAGGGCCTGGCCCCCAAGCGCGATGGCTCTCAAGCCCTGCTGGTTTGGGCTGGGGTCTCAGGCTGCCAGGGCCACGCCCCCAAGCCGCGGAATGGCTGGCAAGCCACACAGGCTTGGGCTGGGGGAACTCAGGCCTCCAGGCCTCGTCCCCAAGCCGCTTGATGGCTTGCAAGCCCCGCTGGTTTGGGCTGGGGTCTCAGAGCGCCAGGCCTCGCCCCCAAGCCGAGCCAGCTTGGGCTGGGGGTGTCTCAGGCTGCCAGGGCATGGCCCCCAAGCGCGATGGCTCTCAAGCCCCGCCGGTTTGGGCTGGGGTCTCAGGCTGCTAGGGCCATGCCCCCAAGCCGCGGGATGGCTGGCAAGCCACACAGGCTTGGGCTGGGGTCTCAGGCCGCCAGGGCCACGCCCCCAAGCCGAGCTGCTTGGGCTGGGGTCTCAGACCGCCAGGGCCTGGCACCCAAGCCGCATGATCCCTGGCCGAGGCGGCTGCCTGGGCTGGGGTCTCATTCCTGCAGGGCCGGGCACCCAACTGCATGATCACCCAGCCAGCAGCAACAGCAGGGTGGTGCACCCCCACCAAGCTATCTTCAGGCCAGTGAAGGCAGCCTGGGCTGGAGACGCACACCCCCACCGGACTATCCACAGACAGGCTGAGATGGCAGCCTGGGCAGGGGTCTCAGCTTGGCTGGACTGAGGCAGCAGCCTGGGCTGGGGTCTCAGCCTGGCCAGGGCCCCATCCCCTGCCAGCGGTGGCAGCCTGGGGTCCCAACCATTGAGTCACATCAGCCAGGCAGATATGGAGGAACCTTAAATGTTTCTTTTTTTTATAATATATATTTTATTGATTTTTTACAGAGAGGAAGGGAAAGGGATAGAGAGCTAGAAACATCTATGAGAGAGAAACATTGATCAGCTGCCTCCTGCACACACCCCACTGGGTATGTGCCCCCAACCAAGGTACATGCCCTTGACCAGAATCGAACCTGGGACCCTTGATTCTGCAGGCCAATGCTTCATCCATCCGCTGAGCCAAAACAGGACTGTCCAATATGCTAAAGAAAAAACCCTATCTAATAAAGAGGGAATATGCAAGGGAGGGCATTTGGGGGTGACCGGGGTATCAGGGACTGGCAGGGAAGTGGTTAGGGGGTGATCAGGCTGTCAGGCATAGTGGTTAGGGGCAATCAGGAAGGCAGGCAGGCGAGTAGTTGGGAGCCAGCAGTCCTAGATTGTGAAAGGGATGTCCGACTGCCTGTTTAGGCCCGATCCTATGGACATCCCCCAAGGAGTCCCAGATTGGAGAGGGTGCAGGTTGGGCTGAGACACACACACACACACACACACACACACACACACACACACACAAACACACACACGTGCACGAATTTCGTGCACCGGGCCTCTAGTAATGTATATAAAAGCACCTGGCACTTTGAGAATGCTCAGTAAATATTGTCTGATGTTGTTCTAGACTAGAGAAACACATGTTTTCTTGGGATAGAGTATAGGGTGTGTGGATGAGAGTGGAGAGGGAGCTGTTCCCAACCCCCAGCATATGTCCTTACCCCCCTACTATATGTGTCCATGGGTTATGCTTATATGTATGCATACAAGTCCTTTAGCTGATCTATTACCCCCCTCATCCCCCGCCTTCCCTCTGAGGTTGGACAGTCTATTCGATGCTTCTATGTCTCTGGCTCTATTTTTGTTCATCAGTTTATGTTGTTCATTATATTACACAAATGAGTGAGATCATGTGATATTTATCTTTCTCTGACTGGCTTATTTCACTTAGCATAATGCTCTCCAGGTCCATTTATGCTGTTGCAAATGGTAAAAGTTCCTTCTTTTTTACAGCAGCATAGTATTCCATTATGTACTAGTAGATGTACCACTGTTTTTTAATCCACTCATCTGCTGATGGGCACTTAGGCTGTTTCCAAATGTTAGCTATTGTAAATTGTACTGCTATGAACATAGGGGTGAATATATCTTTTCTGAATGGTATTTCTGATTTCTTGGGATATATTCCTAGAAGTGGGATTACTGGGTCAAATGGGAGTTCCATTTTTAATTTTTTTGAGGAAACTTCACACTAGACCACGAACTTACACCATACACAAAAATAAACTCAAAATGGACTTAAATGTAACACAGAGAACCATAAGAATCTTAGAAGAATCTACAGGCAGCAAAATATCAGACATATGTCATAGCAATATCTTTACTGATACAGCTCCTAGGACAGTGGAAACTAAGGAGAAAATAAACAAATGGGACTACATCAAAATAAAAAGCTTCTGCACAGCCAAAGAAACCATCATCAAAACAACAAGAAAGCCCATTGCATGGGAGAACATATTTGCCAATGTTATATCTGATAAGGGTTTACTAGTAAGCTCCAAAATTTATAGGGAACTCATACAACTTAACAAACGGAAAATAAACAATCCAATCAAAAAATGGGCAAAGGATATAAATAGATACTTTTTGAAAGAGGACATACAGAAGGCCAAGAGACATATGAAAACATGCTCAAAGCCACTAATCATCTGAGAGATGCAAATCAAAATGACAAGGAGGTACCATCTCACACCTGTCAGAATGGCTATCAACAACAAACTAACAAAGGACAAATGCTGGTGAGGATGTGGAGAAAAAAGGAACCCTAGTGCACTGCTGGTGGGAATGCAGACTGGTGCAGCCACTGTGGAGAACAGTATGGAGTTTCCTCAAAAAAATTAAAAATGTGATCTGATTTTGTTCTAGGTATATTAACTTAGGAAAAGGAGTAGCTAGAGGGAGAGGAAAGCTAAGCATGGATCAGAAGGCTATTGCAGTGATTCAGGTCAGAGAGACTGAAGATTTGAATTCTGCTTTGGCTGAGTGCAAGAGGGAGGAAGTAGACCGCCACAAGAATGTAATGCACTTGCAAATTGGCAGGGTTTAGGGAATACTCGAATATGGAAGTGAAATATTTTAAGTTATCTCTCCATGAAACATGGAGAAATACAGAAAACTTATTATTTTCTTTTGTAGTAGCACAGATACATCTGCTTGTTTGCCCAGCTGCTTGGAGCTGGAAGAAGCTAAATCCACATGGAAAGGAACTTACCTATTTTCTGCTGCTAAGTCATTCACAGGTGTGTGGGAGTGTAGAAGGAATTTAATTGTGCCATCTCCTAAACCCTTTGGTGTTCATTGAAAGATCCGTGACTTATCGGGAGAGTTGAATAATTTAGTAGATTCTACCTAATTTTACAGATTAAGAAACTGAACTCAGAAACTGGTAGTGACCTAAGAATCAGAGAGTATGCAAAGTGCCAGAGCAGACTCAAACCCAGGTTCTTCATTCTTAGACCATTGCACTCTTTTTACTCCATTAATATAAGTTTCAGAGAATGCAAGCAGACATCATTAATAGTCTAGGAATGAACATTAATTTTGTTTACTTTCACCTACACAGAAATGAGGTGAATTGTTTAGTTTTCCTTTTAAAGCTTAAATGCCAGTTGAAGGTCAATCAAATGGAGCAAAAACATTCTTAGTTTATATGTAAATTAACAGTAAAAATTAAATGATTTAAGAAAAAATATAAAAATTTATAGGGGCATATTGTTGAAGTAAAGTCAAACAAAGTCATTTTTAGTTTTCTTAGTTTTGATTACAAATTCAAGGGGACTTGTTTACCAAATGATTAACTACAGTCTACTAATCAGAATTAGCCCAAGCATCATTTTCCATGAATAGAAAATATTAATTTCCCCAAATTTAAGATATACTTGCAAGAGAACTATTATTTAAAACACCTTTAAGGTTAACATCCTCTGTCCTTTACAGCAACGTATCTTTTTTTTAAGATTTTTAAAATTTGATTTTTAGAGAGAAAGAAAAGGAGAGGGAGAGAGAGATAGAAGTGAAAGTGAAACATGACCAGCTGCCTCCTGTACACCCCTTACCGAAGATCAAACCCACAACTCGGGCATGTACCTTGACTGGAAATCAAACTGGCAACCTTTCAGTGCATGGAACAATGCCCAACCAATTGAGCCACACAGGCCAGGGCTCATCATTTTTCTTTTCTTTCTCTCTCTTTTTTTTTTAACACAACATTGCATAGAACGTAATTCTAAATTATTAATACTTACCTTTTAAATGGTCAATTAAAATTATTTTTGGATATGGATCATTTTACCTACTTCCCTGCTATTTTAAACAGTATATTTGGGAACTGGGTTGGAATCATCATTATGACTATAAAAAATCACAGAGCTTTTGATCTGGAAGTGTCCTCAATATGATTTACTATTTGTGATCCCCTGTGTGATGAAATATATATGTAATGTGCTCATGAGACCTTCCATTATGATAAGAAGAATGAATGCAAATCTACTGGGGGCCTCCAGCCTAAAGGTGAAGGTATATGTCATCCTCAGGGAGAGACAGTACTTAATGTAGAAGAAAGTTTTTAAAATGGGCCAAATACCCTACCCAGTTGGGCTCAGTGGATAGAGAGTCGGCCTGTGGACTGAAGGGTACAGGGTTTGATTCTGGTCAAGGGCATGTACCTTGGTTGCAGACTTGATGCCTGAACCCGGTCACGGTGTATGCGGGAGGCAACCAATTGATGTGTTTCTCTCACATTGTTGTTTTTTGTTTCTCCCCCTTTCTTTCACACTCTAAAAATCAATGGAAAAAAATATATATTCTCAGATGAGGATTAAAAATGGGCCAAATGCCTGGGGAAGAGTGCATCATGGAGGGGAGTGAATGGGGGGAGAAGTGGAACATTTTTATAACTTTCACCAATAAAGATAAAATTTTTAAAAATGGGCCAAGCCGAAACCGGTTTGGCTCAGTGGATAGAGCGTCGGCCTGTGGACTGAAAGGTCCCAGGTTCGATTCCGGTCAAGGGCACGTACCTTGGTTGCGGGCACATCCCCAGTAGGGGGTGTGCAGGAGGCAGCTGATCGATGTTTCTCTCTCATCGATGTTTCTAACTCTCTATCTCTCTCCCTTCCTCTCTGTAAAAAATCAATAAAATATATTTAAAAAAAATAATAATAAAAAAAAATAAAAATGGGCCAAATGCCAACTGCAATAGACATTGCTGTCTGGAGCAGTGAAGAAGGTGATGGACTGGGGAGAAAGAGACCGGGGTTCAAATTTTAGTCTATCACTGCCCTGGGTTACATCCCTCTGTCCAGTGTTGGCAGTGGTGCTGTTTGTTTGCTTCTTGCCTCATTTGTAATCAGGTGATCACAGTAGTGAATGTCCCTTTCAGGTCTGACCTATGCTTGTGTGATTCTTCCATTGAGGGTGGGTTACTTTAAGCAGAGTTCAGGATAGACCAAGTGGTGAATGGCCCAATTTAAGGCAGAATATCAAAAATTCAAATTTACTCTCATTTTAGCCTACTTTTTTATTTCAAAGTGACATTTAATGTGCACTTAATAAGTGCCAGCGTGTTTGCAGGGCACATTAAATTTGTTCGCACATTAAATCTTTCAACTCTATGAAGTAGGAACTATTTGGTCTTAGCAACTTCACATCATGGGATATTTTTGTCATGTATCTAATAGGAAATTTAAGCAGCCTTGCTAGTGTTACTGTAAGCAGGATGTGAATCCAAGACAGCTATCTGAAAGCATTACCAGAGCATCTCTCTTGACTAGAGAGAGCTCATTGGCCACTCATGTTCCTGCCCTGACCAATGATATAAGCTCCTGCCCAAAGTTACCAGTATCACTAGGTTGGCAACAGTCTTAGGAAGTTTACATCATCTCTATATTTTTGAAGTTACTAAATGTGAAAAATATTATGACCTCAGTGTTCCCTTGCTGAGCCAGATTCATAGCATTACCACCACCTGCTCTTCCAAAGGTTTCCATTTAATGCAGGTTTAAAAATAAGGACTCTGAGCTCTCACTTGCTTTCTTTAGAGAAAAGGTGTAAGTCTGGTTGGAGAGTTTAAGAAATTCCACAGTGATGCTGTGGAAAGAACTTGTCTCAGCTCTGCCACATGACCTTGGGCAAGTCAACTGTACAGGTTCTCAGTTTCTCCATCTCTAAAACAGAGTGATTGAAGAAGACAATTTGTTGGAGAAGGGACCTGGATTGGATTATACATCAGTTTATTGATTCTTTAAAAAATTTGTTTTAATTCACTTCAGAGAGCAGAAGGGAGAGAGAAAGAGACAGAAACATCAATAATGAGAAAGAATCATTGATGGGCTGCCTCCTGCACACCCCCCATTGGGGATTGAGCTCAACACCATTGAGCAACACCAGCCAGGCAGGTTTATTGATTTTTAAAATCCACACAAAACATTTAAAAATTAAAATGCACAATACATGATAAAACATGTACTGTCTAATGAAATGTTTAAAGCAGGTAGTTTAAAACCTTTTCACAACCTTTTGTATCTTTTCCTCTTCCTCTATCCCTCATTCTGTTCCCTCCCTTCCTCCCTATTCCCTTCTCTCACTCCCTTCCCTTCCTCATTCTCCCTCCTTCCTTTCTTCCTTCCCCTTCCCCCCTCCCATCCAGGCATTACTTTCGGTGCTAGGGATGTAGCTGTATTGAATAGAATGAACAGGCTTCTGTCATGAGCACACATTCTGGCGCTGGAAAAAAAATGATAGTAACAAGAAGCCTGATAAATAAAGTAATATAAAGCAGTAATGGGCACCATGAAGAAAATACAATGGGAAAGTGTCTTCTTCAGATACTTTATTTATTTATTTATTTATTTATTTATTTATTTATTTATTATTTTCCATGACATCAATCTGCCTAATAAATCAGGAGAGGGCATTGTTAAGGGAACTAAATGAGAAATGAGATTTTGGGGTGAAAAACTTGACAGGAAAATGCTGTGGAGGAAGAAAATAATTTAAGACTGAATATTTTTTACATTGAGTATATTGATAGGTGATCACCTGTGACCTTCCAAAGAACAGTGAGAAAGAAGAAAAGATAATACAGGAGGCCAACAAAGGAACCGGGGATCATAAGTTCTGCTGGGTTTTCCAGGAGTTTTTACCCTAAGGAGAAATGTGAGTTTAAAATGTGATTTTAATAGACACTCATGACAACAAGGATAGGCCTTGCATGAAGGCCTTGCAGGAGAAGACTGCATGATCACTATATATATATATATATATTTATATATATATATATATATATATACACATATATAATAAAAGAGTAATATACTAATTAGACTGAACAGCCGGATGACCTTCTGGATGAAGCCATGGCTGGGAGGGCCAAGACCCTTGTAAGAATTTTGTGCATCGGGCCTCTAGTGTGTGTGTGTGTGTGTGTGTGTGTGTGTGTGTGTGTGTGTATACACACACTAGAGGCCCAGTGCATGAAATTCATGCACTGGAGGGGGGGTGTCCCTCAGCCCAGCCTGCACTCTCTCCAATCTGGGACCCCTCGAGGGATGTCCGACTGCCAGTTTAGGCTCAACAGCTTGCCTGCCTGCCTGCCTGATCACCCCCTAACCACTCCCCTGCCAGCCCAATTGCTCCCAACTGCCCTTCCCTGCAGGCCTTGTCTCCCCCAACTGCCCTTCCCTGCTGGCCTGGTCATCCCTAACTGCCCTTGCCTGCAGGCCATCTTGTGACGGCCATCTTTGACCACATGGGGTGGCCATTTTGTGCGAGAGTGTGAGGATCAATTTGCATATTACCTTTTTATTATATAGGATATATATATATATATATATATATATATATATATATATATATATATACTTTTCAGGCCTCTAGTATATATATCTTCATGTAAGGGATCAAAAATAGCAGGACAGCATCCCTGAAGGGAGGTGTGTGTCTGTTGTTTTCAAATATAAGCCCAGGAAAGAATTCAGTTCCTCTGAGACAGTGTTTCCCAGTCTCAGCTGTGCATTAGAATCACTTGGAGAGATTCAAAAAGCCAATGCCCAGCCCTGCCCCAGCTCCTCTTGTAATCTCTCAGGAGTGAAGCCTGGTGGTCAGTCTGTTTCTAAAGCTCCATAGGTGGATTCTAATATGCAGCTTGGGTTGATGATCCTGCTGAAAAGTATCCAAAGTGGAAATGATCATAAAATGCCAAATATTTAGGAGCATAATAACTAATAATTGTCTTATATTTATAAGAAATTTTATGTATACCAAAAACACCTACACAAACCCCCAAAACTTGTGTTTATTTGTTTTTCAGTAGGTCTTTCTGATCACAAAAAATGCTTAAAAGAGAATGTGACAAAATAACAGATGTCTTTGGATAATTGTATATAGGTGCTGTTTTTTTCTGTTCCTTTATATTTTTTGGTTTTTCTAAGACATATTTAGAATGTGCTAATTTTGTAATCAGAAGATATAAATAAGACACAAAGCAAAAAATCTACATAATGAACCACTTTATCTACATTATGTAGAAATATACCTACAATTACATTATAATCTGAGAAATATTCATATAAGAAAAGATCCTTCAAATATAATAGCATTTAAACTTTTAAAAAATGTCACCACTGACTTTAAATATTTGCCTTTGTTAATAAGAAATCTGTTCACATAGTTACCATATGCTATTGACCACTGGGTATTTTGTATTAATCTTTTTCACTCATTATACATCCTAGAGGTTGGTACTTTTATTAGCCCATCTTACAAGTGATTAAATAAAGGCACAGGTGGGCTAATGAGCTTGTCCAATATCAAGAGATTATAAAATGGCAGAGGTAGGATTTTATCTCAGTCTTGCTCTATAACCCAGACAGTATGCTATACTACCTGGTGCTGATGTGCCCATGCGATTTTGGGAAGCCTTCAGAAGTCACATACATCTGGGAGGTCGGTTCTCATTTCATCAGGAAGGCTTGCCAATTCATTTTAATGTCCAGAGAGGCTCACTGAAGCTATGCTTGTTACCAAGTACACAGCAAAACTCCTCCTCCGATAGAATCCTAAAAAGAACTTCAAATCTATAATAGCTAATGAATCTTAAACCATCACACATTGGATATTCAATGTAGAGAGTTGAGGGCTATTTTCCACTTAAATAAACAATCCCAGAAGGTGGTGTTTATCGGTACTCATTAGTCCTCACTTCAGTTTAATAGCTATTAGTGACAACAGAGATAAGTTTTATAGGTGTTAATTGACCTCACAGGAAGCCTTTGAAGTTCTCCCACTAGCTTAGGACTTCTTTGAAGTTTCCTGCAGCCAAAGTACCTGGTCAAAGACCTGGGAAAAATACACATTAGAGAAATAAATGCAGGTACCAAACTATGCACTATATGAGTAATTATAGAACTGTGGTTTAGTGACTATGACCAAAACAAACCTGAACAGTACTTGACAGTAAAGGGCTCCCCAAATTGCTCTATTTTTTTTTCTGAGGAGGTATTTAAGAAGATTTTGTATATGTTACTAAATTCTGTTCTCATAACATTAGAAAGAAGGAGAAAGCAGCCTACTACTTATGATGCTGTACAGTTTTCACAACTCATTTGATACACATTAAAATGGGAAGCTCAGAGAGGTAAAGCAACTTGCCCAACTATTACCATCAAACCCTCCATTGGGCTTGGGCTGCCTGTCGCTGTGTCCAATAATGAAGGAAGGTTGAATCATATTAAGTGTTTATTGAGAAGGCTAGCCAACCAAGAAGACAGAGTGCTTACAAGCATCAAATCCTGCCTTCCAGCAAGGTGCAGGGAACAGGATTATAAAGGGGAAGGGGCTGGGGTGAGGAATGCAGCTACGTGCAGGCCTGGGGGTCCACAGACGTCAGCTACTATAGTCATCAGGGATGAGATAATGTTGATGAGATGATGTTTTGACTCCTGGTGGGTCTGCCTGACCATGCTTATCGATTCTACTTGCTGGATTCACAGCAGAGTCACCTCCCCAATCGCTTCACATAGGCCTTGAAAAGGTAACTTAAAAAAAACAAAAACTTAACTCCCTATTCATACATAAGAAATTTAACCCCCTGTTCACATAAGTATATGTGTTCTAAGATTTAAAATAATATGATTACTTTTCAGATTAATACAGGTGCTCTAGCTATTAGATTATAGGTCCCCCCTATTACAACATCTCTGCTAATAAATAGAGAAATTGAAACTCATTAGGACAAGAAATGCAGAATATCTTTCTGTATACCATAGTTGCCTTGATTCTTCAGTTGGCAGAGTTGAGTTAAAACAAGTAGGAAAAGGAGACCCAAGGAAAAGGAGACCCAAGTCTAATCATGAAAGATATAAAAAAGTTGAAGAATTAAAAAAAAAAAGCACACTGGCCTAAGAGTTAACATGCTAGTCAAGCTCCACATAGACTAACATCCATCAAAAGGCCAGGCACAATGACAGCAGAGTGAAAGCATATGCAAGAATCTGCATTTTGACTCAAAAATTACTCCAGTCTTATTCCCATCCATCCATCTACTTCCTCCCTTTATGATCACCAGTTCTATATGGTCTCCACGTCATTTAGAAGGCATTGAAATTGGGAGATGACAAAAGAAGACAGAATTCTAGAGAGGTTGGTATGCTAAGCAAGTTACAAATAATGTAAATCAGGCACAAGCTCTCTGACAGGGACTTAAGTTATAGTGGTGACTGTCAAGGACCAGACAAAAGGAGAGTTATTAGTCCAAGGCCACAATGCCAGAGTTAAGCTGGCATTGGGTGTCCCTTGAGGTAAAACTCTGGGGGATTGAACGAGACCTAAATCAACCACATGGCTAGGGACCGGACTGATGCCAGAGCTTGGAGCAGGGATGTCTCTGTACAATGTAGGTAGAGGTGAGCATTGCAAAAGCTGGTGACAAGAGGGGCAAACATATGAGAGAGAAACCATCCAAACAACCTTCTCATTGAGGAGATCTTGACTTTTTAATGCCCTTGGCTTTTAAATGACAAAATAATCCTTCATAATATGGAAAAGTGGGATTATTTTCTAAAACTTTTCTTGTAAGTATTCTGAATGTACTTTTACATTTCAATTTAGCATTCTTAAAACTCAAAAAAAGTGGAACTGCCTGAAGAAAAGAAGGGGGAAGAATTAATATTTTCTAGCTGGGGAGAGTGAGCAGCTCTGCATTTCTATAGATGACAGAGCAGGTCATGTGGCCTTCAACATGGTCAGAAATACCGTATAGGTATAGATATATATTTTAAATATCATGGTTTTCTGAATATTCTCATATTTCTAGGAGAAGAAAGATATTATCCCCCGGAGTCAAAAGAGTTCTCTCTTCAGTGGGAAAATGGACATTCTTGGTTAAAATAAAAAAAGAACCCAAGTTGGTGGGAAGAATGGAGAGAAGTGGCCAGCTTAAAAGTGGTTAATCTGCCTCAAGTAGTGTATTGGCATTTGAATGTTTTGATAGGAGAGACTGCTTGAAAATCACATCCCAGCAGAATGAGCCCTAGAGAAAAATAGAGTGGATGGAAGGTGATCCTCTGGAATGGTGTAGAATTTACTTTTCCAGGGAAGGAAAGAAATGGCTTGGTTTCATTATAACTATGCCTGAAACCAGAAGAATGGAGTAGGTAGCCCCTCAGAGCCACTTCCGCCTGTCTGATTTTATATGCAGAATCCCTCCTCCATTATCCCTCAGAACACTGGAAAACTTTCAAAAGACAAATAATCTTAGCACATTCTGTGTCTTTTGAGAACTGTGGATGAAAGGGACATAAAATTTCAGTTATTATTACTTATGCACAATAATTTTAGTTGGATTTCCCTGACACACCTCTCCTTTGTAATATATTTCAGGGAGTATGTGTGTGTGTGAGAGAGAGAGAGAGAGAGAGACAGTGTGTGTGTGTGTGTGTGTGTGTGTGTGTGTGTGTGTGTGTCTAAGTGGCTTTGACCCTAGGGCTCTCTTTGATTTATAGGCAGCTCTATAAGTTATGCTGGGGTGGTTTCAGAGCCTGTTTGTTCTGGCATCCCAATAAAGCCTAGCTTCCCATGGCAACTCCTACCTACGAAGCAAGGCCTAAGGGAAAACACAGTCTTGTTGCCAGAATGAGGCAATGGCACTTTTAGGGTGCTATTTTGCTGGGTGGTATTTCTTAAGAAACCCCACTAATGGAAAACTAAAATACTTCATGGTCTGAATATTATCACGGAAAGCAGCAATCTCGTCTCTTCCCAAACAAGTTGAATAATCTTACCAGATTTTATTTAGTTTTTGTGTTTTTTAATTTGCCATTTGCACAATGGCAAGGTTGTGGGGCATGGTCTCAATGAGTAGGCCCCACATATGCATGTCCCCTTCCAAATATACTTCCCTTTTATATTTTAGAGTTTAAAGTTTAACACAAGGTCCCCAAGGTTGATTCTTGCCTGTGATTGGTGCCCACCCCTGCTTGCGATCAGAAAGAACCAGTGTTTCTCAGTGTTGGCTGCAGAGCAGAATCTTGTGGGAAGCTTTAAATAAATACCAGTGCCTAGAGCTCCCAAACCAGGGATTCTGACTTACTGGTGGTGTCAGGGGTTGGGCATCAATAGCTTTCAAAGGTCCCCAGGGGATTCTAATGTGTGGCCAATGTGCAGCTCCACTGATCTGGTTCAATCCCTTTGAGACCTTGAGAGGGGAATGACCTCTAGAAGTCATTACATAAATACAAAGATGTTGACTTATGGTTGATTAAAATGCCTATGTGTAGCTAATTGTCCTCTATTATTATCTAAATAATTTCCAGGCTAGTCACATAGTAAACCATGTAATCTATGGCAGTCAGGTCCTGAAATACAGGGTGCTGACTTCCATTGCTCTCTGCCCCACATTTGAATGTGCCACTTTGTCATAAGGAGTTTGACTATGGCTAGGGGAGGAGGAAAAACAGTGCAGAAGTAGACTATACCGCCATACCCTTCTGCCTAAAGAACATCTCCTGACCATATGTGTCTTCCTTTCTGGAAAGTGGCTTATTCCAGTGGTGAAGAGCATTCCTGGGTATTTTAATCAATTGATCTTTAGTATGGCTTGGTGACAAAAATTCCTTCTTCAGGGCTCTATACTCACTTTCTGGTGGCTCAGGTAGGTGTGTATGTGTCACAAAATGTGAAACTTGTGGCAATTTTCTAAGCAAACTAGTTTATGCCAATGCTGACCCTGTGCCGAAGAGCTCTCAGCTTTTAGGTGTGTATTTGTATTTAAAGTCAGAAACCAGGACACTTTTTTTTTATTGTTGCTTCTATTAGTATATGATGTTCACTAAGAAAGAGAGTCATTTTTGGCAATGACTTCTTCTACCTTTTCAATGTATTTTAAAATTTTGTTCAACTCTGAATAAGTATAACTCCATGTCTAGATGTAAGTTATATACCAGCCTTTGAATTTTCTTCTTTATTAAAAATAAATAAATTATTTAGCTAAAGTTACTATTAACATAATGTAGATGCATTTTTAAAAAATTAAGAGTTTGTAAGGTTTAAATTAAGAGTTTGTAAGTTATTGCTAGACCTCATAAGAATATGGCTTTCTAGGGCAATAATTTAGTTCATATGAGGAATAACTATGACTGTCCAGGGGCTCTTTGCTTCTAAATGGAACCAAATTAAAAGTATAGGAAGGGTGAAGTTGAGGACTCAAAAAGAGAAGATTCACATTAACACTTGGCTTCTTTTATATTTATTTTATTTTTCCCATCACCATTTATCCCCTCTTCCATCTCCTCCCCTCCACCTTATGATTTTCCATGTCCATGAATTCTCTTTCTATTTTTTTTAACCTCTATCCATGCTGCTCCTTGCTCCCCCAAAACACACAACTTTACCAACAAAGGAGAGAACTCCCTGGAACTTCTATGGTTAGTGCCATTGTCTCTAAGTCCTTTTACCCCATCCTTTGCTTTTTATGTCCAAATGCTCTAGATATTTCCAAATATGAAGATATGCATATTTAGAGAGTTATGTCTCTAGCTCACTGAATAGTAGAACTAGAATAACTCTTAGAGAAATGTAGTATGAAATTTGTCCTCTTTCCCTAACCTACTATGTGTTCCCATTTCACAGATGGAGTCATTGATGCTCATTGAAGTTAAATGCCCAGTCATACAGTAAAATTATATAGTAAAGCTGAGGTAATAAACCAGGACATAAAATTCCTAGTCTAGGATATCTACTCATTTAAGTCTATATAGTGGAATAAATCATAATATAAAAATAATTAAAAGTTAAGGCAATGGTTCCAGTATGCTCTTAGGGGTCATTTAATGTACTTAATGCATGTATACAAATTATGTGTGCATAAATACACTTGTTTAACTTGTTTGACTCTAGAAGATGAGATCCAATCTAGTTTAACATTTTAACTTTTGTTTACCATACTACTAGATGCAACAATTAGTTTGATAATTGTCAGTCATTGAGAATACAACAGAAAACATTAAACCTTGAAGGCACATTCAATATCCCTACTGTAACACTTCTATTAACAGGGACACATAGAACTAGAGAAGGCAAGTGACTTCTCAAGATCACCCACATAGTAAGGAAGATTTGCATAATTCTGTGAGCAATTAATTCTGCTTTATTTTGGACTTAGTATTTTTAGAATTCATGATCAATATAATTAATATTGTAAATACCAGTATAACACAAGAGAAAAAGGGAAAACTTCTAACAAAAAATCGAAGAATGTGATATAAACTTTCTTAGTGATATTAGACAAATCTCTTCCTCTCTCTGGTCAACTCTAACCACGGTCAAATGGGGCATTAGAGCAGAAGACCTTTTACGTGGAACTAGTAACTTGAAGACCAAGCAGTTGACTGTGATTACAAAATGGTTGGAAGAGGAAATTCTTATTAAGCCATACTCAACTTCAGAGGCTTTGTTTTGTTTTGTTTTTGCCAGGTTGAAAAGGACTGTAAAAAAAAAAAGGGCAATTGGAAAACAAAAATTTAAGACAGGTCCATGGAAATGTGTGGGTTTTTCCCCTTTGCTTCTCTAGATAGAAGATATATGAGTCTCAAAAGTGCAGTTAAGCAAAATAAAGAACAAGGGAAGTTGCTGAGGTTTTTTAAAAAATGCACACATTAATTTTATGGTGAATATATTGTTTCCTTAAAAGGAAAGAGTCCTAGGTGAGGCCTCTTTGTAAAGAGGCTCTTTGGAAGAAAAGGCTGACATGAATACACAAAGTTTCTAAGTGGTAAATAACCTAGACGCTGTGTTCTCCCAAGCTCACCTTACCAAAGGTATTGAGGAAATATTTCCTAATTTTCATCCTATGGGTGACGTGGAACAGCACTCCTGAGAAAGGAAGGTAGGTGTAACCAGGTGACTGTTTTTTTTGTGGGGTTTTAAGTGGCTCCAGGGAAGAAAGTGAAGATGGCAGCAGCCCCACCCTTAGTGGCTGGGCTCACTCAGAGCTTGCACTTCCCAGTGAATTCTCTGGAAGACAGGGACCTCCAGGTGACATGCAGAACAGTTTTGAGTGTCAAAATGTCCCTACCATGCTGCTGGCTACCTTTTCTGGCACAAATGAAATGCACTTGTAACACTGAATACTAATCAGATACCCCTGCATCAGGTCCTTAGTCATCCTATCAATTCCAAGGAATGGCATTTTGATGTCCTGAGTACTGAGGATAGGAAAAATCGTTGTTCTTTTCCCCCAAGCATTGGAAGAGTTTTTGACTCAGAAAGCCAAATTTGTCTCCCCATTGTAGACGAGAGGCTGAGTATAGGTGTTTGCTTTACGTTAAGATGACAAGCTGTGCATACCTTTCTGAGGCGAGGCCTGGGTGTACTGGGGTGTGTCCCAGAGGAAGTCAGTGTTCAGAGCTTTATTTTTTGTGTGAGAGATTTCAGTTTAATTATACCCATGCTGCTAGCTCACTTTTTATTATTACTCTTATTCATTTTAATATCCACTTCCCTTGGCTAAGCATAGAGAAAAAATGCATTTATTATTTGAACAGCTTCACATTTATGATGTCTTATTAGTTTGCCAAACTGAAGACTATGCTGTAAACGTGTTGTAATAATACACAGAGAAGATGAGCTTGAGGCAAAGGAGCCTCACAATTGCTCATTGCTCAGAATTTGAAAGCACTTCAATGACATGAGATAGGGAAAGAATAAAACAGGCAAGATGGGGGATCTGGGGACCAGGAGCAAGTTCAGAGGAATGAGACTGACAGTGCATATGTCTCTGTTCAGTTTTAAGTTTGGAAGGAGAATAACAGATTATACATTGACATCCTGAGAACAGCAACTGTCAAAACTGTCAGTCAGTGGGAGATTGGGTCCTTTCAACTACTTGTTGAACCAAAAAGTTAAGAGACAAAAAGAGAAGCCATCAAACTTATTTCAAGTCCTCTGTTTTAGCAAATTTACTTGATAAAATCAGCATCTGGGGGCAAAATAAAAGTTTATTATTTTGTGTTGACATAATACTAAAGATGGGGAAGAACAACATCTATCCATTCATTCCATTATTTAATTCATTTATTCAAAAATCTATCTTCCATCCCATCCTGACCCCTCGCACTTACTCTGTGCCAGGTCAGGTGCTCAGTTACATACAAAGATATGTTAAATGCTAAATGCTGGTCATTCAAAATTGGTATGATTCAATCCCTGTCTTCAAGGAGCTCACCATGTTCTATGAGAATCAGATACAAGAGCCAATGATGCAAATGCATTGTGATGGCTGCACACAGGGGTAGGGTGTGTGCCAAGTACTAATGTGAAATAAAAGAAAGTACAGTGATCATACCTCCTTACGGTGTTCAGAGGAGCCACCCTTTCCTGAGGTAGAGCTGCTGAACTGGATCTTGGATGAAGAGGAGGAACAAACTTCCTGTTCCTTTCTCAGGAGGGTCAAAGGCTTCTCACTACCTTCAGGCCAAAAGTCACAGAATAAGCAACATCTCATGTCCTCATTATTTTAGAGTTGTAAGCATCTTGGAGAAACAATACAACTTCATCAACAATACAACAATACAACAATAATCACCTGAGAAAATGGAGGAAATATACACTGCAGGGCTCTCATCTTTCAGGTTCTATAGTAGATCCAGAGGGGATTTCAAGGATCTATACTTTTATGCAGTTCAGGAAGCCATTCTGATGTATGGTCACATTTGGGAATTTGTCAAGCAATTATTCTCAAAATGGGGTCCAGGAACAGCATCACTATAATCTGGAAACTTGTTAGAAATGAAAATTTTGGGGCCGAATTGCAGACCCACTAAATCAGAGATCCTGGGGTGAGGTTCAGTAATCTGAGGTTTAGCAATCCCTCAGATGATTCCGGCACAGGTTAAAGGTTCGGAACTCCTGCTCTGGGGCAACAGACCAGCCCATCAGATGGAACTCCCACATAGTAACTGAAGAGTGTTTACTGAACGGACTGTTTGTATAGGTGTGGCCAATTTTAGGAGGACTGATGAAGGATGAAGCAGCCTGGGATTAGCAACATTTGAAGTGGTTACCACCCCAGGCACAGAAGGCAAAGGGGAGGAATGATGTTATAGGGATCTGAAAAGAGTTGGAGAATGCAAGAGGGTTCATGTAACAGAACTTGGCCTGTCTGACCCTCACAGATGTAAAAAATGTAGTGGCAAGAATGGAATAAATACACAACGGGTTCTCTTCTCTCACACCCCAGACTTTGACCTGCATCTTCCACTTTGCAAACCCACCCTGAAGTTGAAGGGCAATTATAACCAGTTAATGGAGTCTTAGGGAGACAATTTCACAGAGCACAAAACAGGGTAGAGAACTGCAGAGAATGAATTAGGCATGGCAGCAGAAAACAAAGTGAAACCAGCATATAACCAACCCCCTAGATTTTCCCGTCCTCCAACTCAACTTCCAACATTATCTTCTCAACATTTTATGTCACC
Source organism: Cnephaeus nilssonii (assembly GCF_951640355.1). Taxonomy (NCBI): domain Eukaryota; kingdom Metazoa; phylum Chordata; class Mammalia; order Chiroptera; family Vespertilionidae; genus Cnephaeus; species Cnephaeus nilssonii. The sequence goes on from NC_137074.1 coordinate 46,782,736, forward strand.
TTTTTTGTGTCTACCTCCCGAAACATCTTAGTGTATGCAACTATTGGTGACAGGAAACTCACTTTTGCAGGAGAGGAGTAAAAGGTCTTTCTTCTTGTTACTAGTTTCTATTGTTCCACATTCTCCTTCTAAATGTAAGAACCTCAGTTCTTCAGCTATTTGAAAATGCACATCTTTTTCCACCAATATTGTTTATTCTTTGGATTAAGCACCTACTACTAGTATTTCTTTTAGTGTTCCTCTTTTGACAGGTTTGGGGTATCTTCGCATCTGGTTACCCGATTCACAGTCTAATTTGCCATGCTCCTCCAGTTAGAACAGATAGCTGTTTTGCTTTATATCTCTCACATAAATCTGCACAGACCAATCTGATTCAATAAGCATTTACCCATCACCTACTATGTATCAGGCTGTATGATTAAGCAAATGAGGGAGCTTCAAAGGCCCTGACTTCAGTCTTCTCCCTGTAAGACCTGTACATGTGAAATGTTTCTAAACTGTATCTTGCTACTCATGAACTAGAAAAATCTTTATTTGCATTATTTCATGCATCTTTATAATATTATAGGGAAGAAGAAACCAGTAACTAATATTATGCCATATTTTACCTGGGGGCTGCCAGTACTATCTTGCCAAGGTCATTAAGTAAAGGATAGAATAGCCCAGAGTTCCAGATCTGCTGAATCTCTGTTTTGCTCAACTGCAGTTCTATAACTTAAGTTGCAGAAAAGAAAGGATAAGCGCATACTATTTTGTGTAAAAAGATATTACACGATGCTCCCTCACCTCTCACTTCAAACAGTTTCTAGAAGCTTGTACTTTGATTTCTCTGCCACCAAAATAGAGAAAATTAACACCTACTTTCTTCACAGAACTTGAAAATTAACTCATATGTATTTTGAAGAGCTAAAAATATCCTTAAAATTATCTGAAAAGATACAATTCATCATGCCAATAACATGATAGATTCAGCATCTTAGGGCTGAAAGACCTTAAGAGAAGTTTTGACCCAGTTATCCTCAAGTTTTAGCATTCATCAGAGTCTCCTGAGGGCTTACACAACTCTATTTCAGACCTCATTCCCAGCATTTCTGATTCAGTAGGTAAAGGGCAGGGCCTGAGAATTTCCAACAAATTCCCAGGTGATTCTGAGAACCATACTTTGAGAACCAATGATCTAGTTGATCCCTTTATTTTAAAGGTGATATCACTGAGTCTCAGAATAATAGAAAACTTTCAAAAGGAGACAAGGCCATGTCCAAAAGCTGAGTCTTTCTTCTCTTATTTCAAGGTTTCCTCCATTATAAAACTGCTTCCCTCTGCTGAGTGGCCATTTCCTTACGCTTATTCATATCAGTTTTATATCACTGACAGTACCAAGGCACTGCCTTCCCCCAAACCTAACCCAAACAAACATACAATCTATTGAAGACTGGTTTTGCTACACAAAAATGGCTTCAATATAAGTCTCCTGCCTGCCTTTTAATGACATCTCAGCCAACAAGCACTTCCTAAAGAGAAAAACTAGAGTCAATGCTCTTTCCTTCCTCCAGCTTTAATAAAGAACTAGTGTGCCTCAGTTCACTCCTATCCAATGACAGATGTCTGAAAGCTGAGTGGAAACTTTGAGAAATTCATTTACTCTCTCTTTGTTGTTTCTATTCTCTCCGTCTATAAAACGGGGTCAGCTGTATTGTGCCTCATGTGCAAATCTGTGTGCTGCGAGGTTTAGCGGGTAAGTGACTGCACAACGTGTTACAGATGGATGTGTTATGGAGGAATGCTTAATATCAAAGTGAGATGTCATTTTCTTTCATTCTGCATCTGTAGTTTGTAAAACAAATGCTTCTAAATTCACAGTGTTTTTCTCACATGTACTATTTTTTTCCAGAGTGATATTTTCCCAAAGACTCATGCTGACTTAAGCTTCTGGAACCTTGTGGGTGGAACTGCTAAATTAAAGACTCATATTTAAATTTTCTGCATAACACTCGTGGGTTGAATGCATCACAGTAACTGTGGAAAGTAGAAAAGATTTCTAGTCCTGAGGGGCGTGGATAGAACTCTGGGGTGAGGGGTCTGTGAATCCAAACAGACAAGAAACCATTTCTCTACCAAAATCACTGGTACCTCAAATGTAGTAAAATATAAAGCTAACTAGCAATATGATAGAGGAATAAAAGGATAAATAGATAGAAGGATAGATAGATAGATGATAGATAGATAGATAGATAGATATAGATAATATATAGATAATGATACAGATATAGATGATGTAGACATAGATATAGACATGGATATAAATATGGATATAGTTATAGATAATTATCAGGACCACAGTTACTTTTTAAAAATAATATGGTTAAAATTCTATAAGATTCTTGCTGTGATTATCTGGATCTCAGTTCTGGCTGTATTACCTTGAATATAATATTCAATATGAATCTGAGTTTCAGTTTATTTATGTTTAAAATGGGTTAATGACATCTAGCTTGCTTACTGATTGATCTATTATAAAGAACAAATGAAATAATAAAACTAAAACCTCTTTGTAAAGTGCTATCCATATGTAAGGTATACTTGTTATCAATATTCTGCATTCTTTACCCTACTTCCATTTTTTATACTGAGAGAAAACTTAATATTTTCATATTTTGAATATTTTATGTTCACTTAAACTATTTTTAAAGTAATACAGGTGATCAAAACTCAGGAGTGAACTAAAATATGAATATATATATATATACATATATATATATATATATCTGTGTATATATATATATGTTGGTGTACATATGTGTGCATGTGTTTGTGTATGCATATGGGTAGTTTTAATTCAAAAGTTATTTCCAGTCATAGAAATATTTGTGATCTTATATAAAGAAATAAAGAAAACAAAACAAAGCAAAAACAATGGCCTATTCAGGGAGAAATACCTAGTAGGTACATCCAGAGAGATGCTGCCTCTACCTATAACACATGTCTGAGTTACTCAAATTCCGACCCTTTGTTTGTTTTCTATAGTTCAGGACTACAAGTTTAAAGGTTAACATTTTAAGTAAAAGGGCATCTTTTTTGTTGATTCCTATTAAAAAAACATGAACTTTCAGTTCATTACTTCAAGGCAACCTCAGTCATTTGTATAACCCCGTTTGACTCTGGGTTATCTACTATTGAGTTATACTATATGCTTTGTCCAGAAATTTCACTGTCATTCTGAAATATATACTCACACAGAAATATACAACTCTTTACAAGAGCTGAATTACATTGAAACAACCAAAACAATGTGGCAATACTGAGTTCCAGTAGTTGAAAAACTGCAAGTGATCTTGTATGCATTTATATTAATTTACAACTGACTATAATCCCTCACCTCAAAATCCAGGAACAGCAGATAAAGACCTGAGAAATGCAATGGTCAGTCTAGCAGTGAGAATAGACGACCCTTGGTCTGATAAATTCTCTTAGACTCAAATTCCTCATCTAAAATCTGAGGGTAATAATACCCATCTCAAGTGTTATCAAGAGAGTGAAATGACCAAAACACATTTAAGGAACCTGAAAAAAAACACAAACAACAAAACATGGTCAAGCATACCATCTCTTCTTCCTTTGATGAGTTTGTTCAGAAGTATTCCATTTAGAACTGTGAGATTGTTCTCTGTCAAAATAATGAGATATATGGGAGTTGAGATAGAAAACAAGGAATTCATCACATGTAGATAAATTGAAGTGGTCTACCAGTAGATGGTAAAAATGAAGCTGCAGAGAAAGAAAGACTTCATTTTCTTCTAAGAGGATAGTGATAATGTAGGGTTTTTGTGTCCCCCGCCTCCCCTATTTGTTTTTATTCCCAGGAACATCTAGGTGACAAGAAAGAAAGGTGCACTTTTTTATCAATGACCTTAGTATTCAAAACTATTAAACCTTCCACTTTGGAGCCTGAAGCTCTTCTGTGGAGAGTCATTTACAAGTCAATTCCTACAAAGCGTAAGAATTTCCAAGAACACTGGCAAATACAATAAGTAACTTTTCTCTACTCATTACTGTAGTTTTCTTTGATAAAAAACTAAACCTCAGAAAGGCCAAATAATTAGTAACACATTTTTCAAAATCAAATTATTTATATAGATAGGGACTCATAAAATTATTTGACTGAGGCTCTGCACACTCAAGGGGTTTCTGGTAAGAATTGCCACCCAAAGTGACAACTGTGTGCCAATCCTGGAACTTATTATGGTGATGATTACTATTAGTAGAAGGAATAATGTAGTAATAGCATTATTAATTATGGCTCATGAAATCACAAAGGCTTAGTAGCACTGCATTAAAGAAGTATGACACTGGGTTCATTCAGAATACCTATAGCCCACCTTAGTACTATCATTGGTCTCAGAGGCCTATACTTGGAACTCAGTCTAACAGAAAAGAAGAAAGTTGAGCCAGCTTCCCTGCCTAACTCTCCAGCCTGCTTCTTTATACATCTTCCTTTTACATCTTCCTTCTGAGTCAGAAAATTGATTTTCCTTAAGTAACATATTAAAATGGAGTACTAATACTTTTTAGGATACAGAATCTTTTTTACAAAATGAATATTTTGAGAATTTCCAATATATTGAAGTTTAAAATGGTTTGCTTGTGTGTGTGTTGGGGGTGAGTGGGGGAGTTATGTGTCCTAAAATAGGACCAGATTATTCAGAGCAGAAGGAAATCAGGCTTTGAGGACTCTCAAGGGAAACCCACAGATGAAGACAATGGTTTTGTGGTGTAGCTAAAAATATTGTAAGCAAATACAGGGACTCTGAGGACTTATCAAGACATTTCATCTCTTTCCTTCTTGAATTAGTTGCAGAAGAATTAGTGTTTGAATTAGTGTTTTAGTCCCTAAGAACAGCAATACATCTCTATATTTCCAGTGGTAGTTTACTGTCTTATATATACAGTAAATTTTTAGATACATTTCATTAAAAAATTATACCTATCTATCTATCTGCCTATAATATAAAACATGGCTAAGATGAAATCCCATGAGTTCCATTCCAGGGGTCTAGATAAATTATTTTAGAATTTGTTTTTTGTAAGAGTTACCATCTTTCCATACCTATTGAATGAGAAACTCAAACTTGGAGACTGAAAGTTAATTTCTTGTCATAATTTTTGCCATCATAAGAGCCATTCACTGAATATCCTAGGTATCTATCTATAATAATAAAAGCATAATATGTTAATTAGACTGGACAGCTGAACCACCTTCAGGATGAAGCCGCAGCAGCGGGGGCTGAAGCATAGGCAGTTAGGGGCAATCAGGCAGGCAGGCAAGCAGTTAGGGGTGATGAGGCAGGCAGGCGAGTGGTTAAAGGCAATCGGGAAGGCAGGCAGAGCAGTTAGGGGTGATCAGGCATGCAGGTGAGCAGTTAGGGGCAATGAGGCAGGTAGGTGAGTGGTTAAAGGCAATCGGGAAGGCAGGCAGAGCAGTTAGGGGTGATCAGGCATGCAGGTGAGTAGTTAGGGGCAATGAGGCAGGTAGGTGAGTGGTTAAAGGCAATCGGGAAGGCAGGCAGAGCAGTTAGGGGTGATCAGGCAGGCAGGTGAGCAGTTAGGGGTGATCAGGAAGACAGGCAAGTGGTTAGGGTGATCAGGCAGGCAGGCAGAGGGACTAGGGGTGATGAGGCAGGCAAGGCAGGTGAGTGGTTAAGAGCCAGTGGTCCCAAATTGCAAAAGGGATGTCTGACTGCCAGTTTAGGTCTAATCCCACAGGGATCCCTACGGGTTTGGGCCTAAACTGCAGTTGGACATCACCCAAGGGGTCCTGGATTGCGAGAGAGTGCAGGCCAGGCTGAGGGACCACCCCCTATGCACAAATTTTGTGCACCAGGCCTCTAGGGTAATATAATCATATATCCTTATCTTCTTAAAGTAAGGCATATTTTTACTAGCTTTGGCCAATGGAATATGATCATATTGATGTATGATATATGTCACTTCCAGGAAAAATCTTTTCAAATTGGCACCTGACTCATCGTGTTTCTTTCTGCTTACCATGGTAACTAAGGATACTCCAGACAACAAAGGCTCTGTCAGTTTGCATACCTGAGTCAGAATGATATATCCACAATGGACTTGCTTTATGAATGAGAAATAATCTTTTGCTGCTTTAAGTCACTGAATTTTGGAATTATTTGACTATCAGCACAACCTAGCTTATCCTGGTCATGTAAATCAGTAGAGTTATTTACACTATGGCATCAGCATGGTTATTCACATTACCAAATTTGTTGAACTTCTGTGGGGTCCTTTTTAGTCATGATTGTTGTCGAGTGGGTAAAAACAAATAAGACAGACCCTGAGCTCTCCTTGTCTTATAGAGAAGGCAGGGCATGTACCAAAAGCTATCAAACAAGACAGTGTTTATTATAGGCCCTAGTGTGTGTGTGTGGGGGGGGATAAGGGAATTTTGAAAATATGATGATTACTTCCTGTTAAAATGTCATAGAAACTTTCAAAAGAATGTGACAATGGAGCAAGACTTAAAGGATGAGGATTTGTAACGTAGGGTGAACAGTCCCAAAACAAGCAAATGAAGGGCATGCTCCAGAAAGGTGAATGTGATGGCCTAGCCTGGTGAAGTAATATACCCATTGACACCTTGAGACTGGATTCTCAAGATGTTAGGAGACAATCTCACTTTTGGGATGAGGAGGACTGCTTCTTGAAACAAATCAAGTTCTGCTAGTTTCGGAGAAACAGAATCACCCACATATATGGGTCTGTCTTCCTCTTATAGGAGGGTGAGACATTTAATACAGTGACACAAAGCCAAGGCAATTAGTTTCAAACAAGTTGGCTGAAAACACTTTTTTTTTTTTTAAAGAATTGCACTCAAGCTCAGTTAGTTTCCTTTTCATCTGTTTAAGGTACCAAATATAGTATTTTTTTAAAATTTCTTATTATAAAGTAGAGGCCCGGTGCACAAAATTTGTGCATGAGGGGGGATGTCCCTCAGTCCGGCCTGCACCCTCTCCAATCCAGGACCCCTCAGGGGATGTCTGACTGCCTCTCACAATCTGGGAAAGCTGGCTCCTAATGGCTTGCCTGCCTGACTGCCTGCCTGATCACCCCTAACCACCTCTGCCTGCCTGCCTGATAGCCCCTAACTGCCCCCCTACTGGCCTGATCGCCCTTAATCTCTCCCCTGCTGGCCTGATCGCCCCTAACCACCTCTGCCTCATCCCACACCTGAGACCCAGGATTCCCTCCCTCTGGCCGGCTGCAAGCACCCAGGACCCGGGCCGGCTTCGCCTGGTCTGGCCGCAGCCGCAGGGGTCGGGTGGCTTGTCACTCTCCCAGGCCACAGTTAGCATATTAGCTCTTTATTATATAGGAGTCCCTGACACTTTCCAAAGCCAGAACTAAGCACATTTATATGTTTTCTTTTTGTTCCTTCCTTCCTACTTTCTTACTTTACTAATAGTGCACTAGCACTAGGTATTATGCTTTAATAAGTTTTTTTTTTTTTCTATTTCTTACTGCATTTAGTAGTTTCTACTTTGTGTCATGCCTAGCCTAGAGGATGATATTCATGTCTTATTCATCTTTATATTTCTTTTCCTCTTTCGATCCCCACCCAACATAGAAATTTCCGGTGTGTACTAGGTATTTGCTGAATGAAAGTGTTTTCCTCTTGTTTTCTTTGGCTATTCTTCACTCAGGCACAGGCTCTCCCTACCCCACTCCGGGTCTGCCTAAAGGCATATTTGACCACTTTTGACCACTGTGAGCACCCAATCATTACAGATTTTTGCTTCCCATTTCAGCTGTGTAAACTAGGAGTCAGATCACAGGCCACTGGGATATTTGTGGTTAAACCACTCAACCTCCTTGGGATTGTGTTAAATCTCTATTATGGTTTTCCAGAGTTTGTGTGGGTTGAGATTGATTTACTTAGCCTTTTATTTTATTTATTTATTTTTTAAGAGCTGTAACAGGATAGCGTGCTTCAAGTTCACTTTGTTAAAATGAAGCCAGCAGCTCTGAGAAATCATTTTGTTTGCTTTCTACCAGTGTTTGATATAAAACTGGTGCCTAAACAAGGTGAAGGGCCATGGAGATATTCTACTTGAAGAGGCAACTTCCTTTCTGGCATCTAGGTTGAATGTAATCTGAAGAGTCCTTGACATAATCAATGGTAAGGAGAGGGAGGAGCTGACTTCTCTTAGATTACATATTTGCTCCAGGATATGAATGTTTCCTATTAGAAGCAACTCTAGTGGAAAGAGTATAGTGGCCACATAAAAGATTTATCTGGAATCTAGCTGCAGTCAATAGGTTCTAAATTCTCAACAGCACCTTCAGTCTCAGGTTTAACTTTATTGACTCAGTCTTGTTATGAAACTGAATTCTGTCTCTTTTTTGCCTATGACATTGTCTTCTTTTAATTGAGAAAAGATATATATATATATATATATATATATATATATATATATATATATATATTATCCTTTTCATGGGAAGCTACTGATCTGCCATTGAAGGTACCTTCCAGCAGTGTAATAGATGCACATTTAACCATCTACAAGCTCTTAGTTTGTAAGACAAATTACTAAATTTAGGCATAATGAAACAGAGTAAGCAAATGACAAATCCTAGAAATTTTAAGGCTAGAAAGGGCTTTGGAGGTCCCAGTGTTCAACCCTTTTACAATTGGCATTCTAGATGGAGAATTTACCTTTCTAAGACACACAACTATTTAATGCCAAATCCAAAAGACATAGATGAAAACTGTGCTCATTTTCATAAATGTCAAGTGTAGCCAAGTCAAAGAAAGACTGAGGAACTGTTCAAGACGGAAATAAACTAAAGAAAAATGATGACTAAACGCACCATGTAATTCTCAATTGGATTTTTGGCAATAAAAAAATTTGTTGGAGCAATTGGGTAAAAGGTAATTGGGGCCTCAGCATTAGATGGTCATAATGAATCAATGTTGATTTCTCAATTTTAATGACTGTATTATGGTTATGCAAGAATGTCTTTGTCAGAGTTACATGCCAAAATATTCAGCGATGGTATGGCCTCATGTGAGCAATATTCCTTCTAATGTTTCAGGGAAACATTTGCACTATTCTTGCAACTTTTCTTTAAGATGAAAATTATTTTCAAAACATAACAAAAAGGGAAAGAAAGAAATAAAATAATTTTTAAAGATTAATTATTTTTTCTTTGAATAATAAAAAAATATTTTTCAAAAGACACCTGTGGTGGGTATCATATCTGGGCCCTTTGCAGTACCCTACTTGCAACTTTCCATCAATAGCAGTTATGGAATCAAAGTGTCTTTCTTCAAAATAATAAGTTCAGCCTGGACCCTTTCCCCCCCCCCCCCTTTATTCTCTTTGGCATCTCTCATCCACAATGGAATAACAGCCCCACCCCCCTCCCACACCCACTTTGGCCTGGTGCTGCCTGCATCTGCCACCACACACCCCTGGTTCCCTGGTTCTGCAGAGCCCCCTGATGATTGCCCCACAGAGGGTGACCTGGGCCTCCCTCTTTGGGGCATTGGCAGAGCTCCACCCCCCCCCCCCCGCCCCATTGATTGCCCAGCTGGCTGGTGGCCTCTGCCTCCCTCTGTGGGATGATCGTGGGGCAATGGCAGGCCCCCGACCAATCACATCGCACCCGCCTTAGCTGGCCTGGCGCCAGTGCATGTCATCGTGTGGTCCTCTGGAAGATTGTCTGGAAGGTCATCTGGAAGGTCGTTCTGCTGTTTGGTAATTCAGTTGATTTGCATATTACACTTTTATTATTATAGATGAGGGAAAAGTAGATGAATAATTGAAGTATATTCTATTTCTATCAGCTCTTATGTCATTGAGAACCAGGATTCTCGTATTGAAAGAAAGGTGGTACAAACAATACAGAAGAGGATAAATAAAAGCTCTGTAATCCTGAATTTGAATTGCAAGTAACAGTATGATCTCATGAGGTAATTACTTTAAGTATATGTGTATTTCCCAGTTCTTTCCTTTGCAGAGAACTAGAAACAAAGCCCAGTGAAGTAGCATTGAACATTTCTAGTACCCAGATGGTAATACTGAAATGTCATTTCCCACTGAAAAAAAACAAGGGTTTTTGGAGGAAAGGGTAATTCAGGTCTGGGGCAGGAAATGTAGAAGATAAGCCTGGAATATTCTGCCATTACAAACAAGCCATATTATGCCAAAATTAGGGATATAATTTGGGTCTAATAACTCAGTTCTCTAAGCATCTTCCATGCACCATATTTAGCCACTACATTGGAACCATAAACTTTGTCTATAAGACTTGCCTAGATTACACCCAAGTTTTGTTTAGATGCTTTTTTCAGATTCTAACTGCTCTGGTTCATAGCTATGGCTATTTTATGGCAAGGGCACCTGTTCCTTGGGATCTAAGCTCTAATCCATTATAAGCTCCCTTCATATTGGCAGCAGTAATGTCCAGCCTCTATCTACTTGGGATGGATCCAAGCAGATGTCTTAGAGGCAAAAGTCCCCTTATCACATTACAAAATGCTTTGCTATGTGGTAATGTCCATTAATGAAATCCTTTTGAATTGGTGCATAATAGATGTCAAGAAATATATTTTATAATAGGAGACTTGAAAAATCATTTCTGTTTCTTTTAGCTTCATGCATTAATCACTCAATTAATTAATTTAATAAGCTTGGTTTATTAAATTACCATGAACCAGGCACTGTGTTAGTCTCTAAAAAGAGAGCAAAAGTTAAAACATATTGGAGCCCTATTCTTAGAAGTTGAACATCTCTTTCTCCTGAACATCCCTTTCTCCTGGACATCCCAGGGAAACTCATAAGGTGAGAAAAGTTTATCCATGGCTGATGATATGCTATGTAGGACAGGATCTATTATGAGTTTGGAACTGCAGGCCAACAGTTATCTCCTTGAAAGGGTCTAAAAGATATTATTTTCTAACGGAATGTTACCCTCTCTGCCCCCTCACACATTAAGGCATGGAGTAAACAACATGGGAGAGAACCAGTTGCTCATTGAACACATTTTTAATCCTTTCATTGTATTTAAAGATACACTAGACAAAATCAATATATTTAGCACAATGTGTGTCAAATTTCTATAAATCAAGTTGTATTTTAATAGACTTTGAACAACTGCCATGCTCATTCCACATCAATGCCTTCACTGTGGCTGGATCCCTCATGTGTGGTCATTTGATGTCCTCTCTGTCTATCCTAATCCCAGTTTCCTCATAGAGTGAGATCTAGCTATTTGAACCCTCCACTTAGATCTGATGTTCTCTATATTTTAATTTTGTCTCTTCAATTAAAAGTGGTAACATAAAGCATGTATGTGTTGATGGAGCTGGACAGATTATAAATGAGAAAAATTATTTAAGTAATGCTCAATACATTAAAGAAGGTTTTTTAGACATAGTCTTACTTTAAGTCTTTCTATAACATAATTTTTAAAGTATAAATATATCTTCCATTAGTTAACATTTAATTTTATGTCATGCTTGCTTAAAATGAGGAGCACCAATTCCTTTATTCAAATTGTAAACACAAAACTTATAATCTGCCTATGGCCCAGAAGTATCATTCACATAACTCATTATCCACCTATGGCCCCAAAGTCTCACTCCTTCCTACCTTCCTTTGTTTGTTTGTTTTCATGATAAAATAAAGACCTTGTTTGTTTTCTCTCTTTCAGCAGACAGCAATAAATTTAAAAAAAATAATCTGAGGGCTGTATCTTATATTTACCTGGCTCCAGATCTTTGCACAAAGAAAGATCATCTATTTTTCTTTAGAAATTGATGACTGGGTGTCTCATTTTTTGTTGTCTCAAGAGATTACTGATTATTTTAACATCTTTTCAACAAGTCAGTCTTTATTTCAATACCCAGTATAGTACTTTGTATAATTGTTTTTAAATGGAACTTCTTTGTTGAATAAGAAGTATGACTGTATCAGTGAGAGTCTGTAATACCTTAAAGCCAAGAAAGAAAAAGTCATCCATTCCCTGCCTGTGCTGTACTTAAGACGCCATACAGCTTGTAGAAAGAAAATAAATGAGAACTAAAATATAGTGGACATCTAGTGTTTAACCAGCATTCCTCCCACCACTTCTGAACATGTTTCTGGAATTTTAAAAATATGGTGTGTTGTGTTTTTTTTTAATTTTAGAGAGAGAAAGGAAGAGAGAAGGAAAGAGAAAAACATGGATGAGAGAGAAACATCAATTGGTTGATTCTTACACACCCCCTATTGGGGATTGAGCCCAAAACCTGGACATGTGCCCTGACCAGGAATCAAACCTGTGATCACTGGGTTCATGGGATGACATTCAACCAACTGAGCCATACCAACCAGGGCCAGATTTTTTTTTAAGAGATATAATTATATTTCCTTCATTCCCTTCAGTGTTCCTTTGAGAGTTTGGCTTAATGAAAAACCATTGTTAGTTTCTTCAGATGTCTTTCTCTCCCTCTCCCTTCTGTCTCTCTCTTTTTCCTTCCTTTATTTTACTCTTCTTTTAAACTAAATCTTTATAGATACATTTCAATTCTTCCTTCATCTTCTTCCTTATCTTTCTTCCCAGAGGAAACCATTGTATGAATTTGGTGTGTGTCATTCCCACACATATTTTGTACTTTTATTACATTTATCTGTCCTTAAACAATAGGCAATGATAGGGAAACATTATTTTGGGTATTTAGATACTTGGAGTAACATTTTCTGTGTCTGTTTGCAACTTGCTCTTTCACTCATTATGTTTAGTTGTGTTTTTATAGAATGTGCTTTAATGTGACCCAAGTCCTTTCCTCAAGATTTGAGATTGAGCACACTACCCAAGTAATAATGGAATTCTTCTTTCCTTTTCTCAGCAGATTAATTGAGAAGTAGAGTGACTAATGGAAATCATATGTTTCCATTTGAGACTGGGGAAATAGGTTCCTCCGTGGTGGAAGATGTCACCTAGGATTTTCCATCAGTCATAATTCTAACAAAGTGGGGAGGGTGACGTGATCTGAATGAGCACCGCAGCAACCAGAAAGAAGCAGCAAGTAAAGATGGAGAGAGTTCTGACAAGCCCTTGGTTCCAATCATCTCCGATTCTGCCTTCTTCTTGCACAGCTTATATGAGCAATAGATGCTTCCTATTATGCTACCAAATTTGTGTTGGGTTTCTGTCACTAGCAATCAAGTTTCTTGAATAACGAACAATGTTTTGCTGTATTTTATTAGAGAGTGAGATAACTAGTATTTGTTGAGGGCCTATTATGTGCTGGTCATCGCAAAAGCACTATATGCATTACCTCAATCCTTACAGCAGTGCCAAGAGGCAAATTTTATTATTTAAAACTTAAAAATGTATAGCTGAAAAGCCAAGAAACAGAGAATGTAAATAATTTGCTTTAGTCAGATAGCTAATACATGCCAGAATTCACATCCAGGTTTTGCTGACTTTGGAATCTATACCGTTTCACTGTTCTTCATGAAATCATGCTAATTAGAAGGTAAGAGAATATCAAAAGTTGATTACTGATTAAGCAATGTAATTTAGTGGAAATATTTCTTGTGGTCAGGGAGTTGAGTCTCAACTCCCTCTTTTACTCTTATGTGACCCTGGACAAGTAAAACTTTTCTTTGATAGTCTTCCTTCACCAATAGAAATTTATCTAATGCAAAGAATGTGTTACATATCTACCATCTGATTAATATAAAAGTTTCATTTTCCAAATATGGTGTGGTTTCCAGGGAGATTTCCATAAACCCTGGCTCTTCATCCAGAGCCATGTTTTTACAAGACAATGGGGAAAGGTCAATATTTTTACTTGTGTGTAGCCAAGAACAAAGATAAACTAAATGGCCTGATTAGGAATTCAGACCCCAAAATCAAACTCACAATTGAGAGAGGACACAATTTTTAATCAATGAATAGCTACCCAAAACATTAGCAGTTAATGGTTAACAGTGAGTTTTTAATGCTGATTGTTTTCAAAAGTTATTTTGGTGTCAATGGAATAAATACCAATAATGCTTTAGTTAATATACATCAAAAGTAATATGATACTCCTCCCTTATGAAAGTATATGACACTGTTTTGTTCACATGTTGTGGGTTAAAGTAGACTTTTCAAGATACCATAACCTCCTATAGGAAATTGTGAGGTAAAATTTAACCTTCTGATAAGGTTTGGACCCATTCAACAACATAAGAAATGTCTCAATGTATTTTTAACTCTTAAAAAAGTTGCAGTAACTTAAAAGAAACTTTTTTTTTATTTTAGAAAAATTGCTGTTAATCTGAGTGCTTTGTAGGTGTAGTCAGATTTTTCACACATCCCACATTCACCTAGAATTTAAGAGTGAATTTAATATTTCTTCTTTTATTCCTACCATAAATACTATGCTTTGAGATTTTGGATTGGTTGAGCTTTTACAGGTTTTTTGTGTGTTTTGTTTTGTGTGTTTTTTTTTTTGGTGTGTTTTTTTAAAATCTTATTGAATATTTTGATCATGTCAGATTTTCTCCTACTGACATAACTATGTTGACACATGCAAGCTGGTATGAAGAATAAAAGCATGAAGGTGGTTAAATTCAAACAACTGGCTGGTTACTTATTATGAAGACCTATGCATTAATTGAACTTTAAAATTTAAATTTTCTCTCTTCCAAGATTTGTGACAAAAAGCAAAAACTATGTTCTTAAATACTTATAACTTTGTATAGAAAACCAATATTTTAGGTCAGAATTGTTACTGTCCATCTCTTATATGTAAAAAATCAATAAAATCTCATACACTGTGACATACACATCACTCTCATTCTCGAGAGCCACACAGAACAATAAACCCATGGCATTTTAATTTATGAGACATTTTCTACCATATCCATGTGAATTCTCAGAGGTTTTCACTGGAGAGTCTTATGCTTTCCCATATTCCTACTGCCTGGTTAGAGATGCTCACCAATGCTATAAATAAAATGGTTCAGGACCTTTTTATTTTCTGATTTTCCATATTAAACCTTTGACAAAAGAGAAAATCCAGAAGCGATGATATGAAAATGGTGATGGCTGACTAAAATCTGAGGAAATAGATAAAATTAAAACCTTGGGTTTTCCATCATCTTTTATTCTGTACCCCTAAGATTATGTCCTAGATACAATTTCCTGGAACCTTGGAACCTAGACAGTGATTTTTTTCAGCTGAAATATTTCTTTTGCTATAAGACTTCAAAGGAAGGATACCTTTCTAGAATGGAGGAATTTCTGGGTCCCTATTGCATTTCTACAAGCACTCCATCTCTCACGTGGCCCTTGTTCTTTAGCTTTCACACTGTTCTCAGTCTCCTTGGACATCTTCCTTGTCCTCTACTTGCTTTCTAAAACATTCTCAAAGGCTCTTTCTGCAGCCCCTTTCTTAGTCTGCATGCAAATTCAAACTTCCACATGATTCCTATATGCCATTGACTTCAATATCTCTATTATTGGCTCTGATTTTTTCCTTAATTTGGGACTCATATAACCAAATTTCCCTAAAGATGTCCCCTATAGGGACCTCAAACTTTTAAAAATTTTATTTTATTTTATTTTCTATTGATTTCAGAGAGGAAGGATAGAGAGAGTGTGAAAGAGAGAGAGAGAGAGAGAGAGAGAGAGAGAGAGAGAGAGAGAGAGAGAGAGAGAAACATCAATGATTAGAGAAAATCATTGAACAGCTGCCTCCTGCATGTCCCACCCTGGGGATAGAGCCTGCAGTCATGGCATGCGCCCTGACTGGGAATCAAACCATTCTCCTGATTCATAGATAGATGCTCTATGCAGAGCCACACTGGCTGGGCTTAAAATTTTATTTTTTTATTACAGTTTACATTTAATATTATTTTGTATTAATTTCAGTTGTATATATCATAGTGGTTAGATAATCATATACTTTACAAAGTGGTCCCTCCGATATTCCCAGTACCCACCTGGGCCCATATGTAGCTATCACAATATTATTAACTATATTTCTTATGCTGTAATCTATATCTGTGATTAGTTTTGTTACTACTAATTTGTACTTCTTAAACCTTTCTCCCCCAGCCCTCCAAACCCCTCCACTCTGGCAACTATCAGTCTATTCTCTCTCTCTATGAGTCTGTTTTTATTTCGTTTTTTTTTTTTTATTCTTTAGATTCTACATATAAGTGAAATCATATGGTATTTGTCTTTCTCTTCCTGACTTATTTAGCATAACACCCTTTAGGTAGGCACCTCAAACTTAATATGTCTGAAAACAATTATCCTTTCTGCTGAAGTAGATGTAAATTGGAGTGATGCCTGGCCCATGATACATCTTCCTGCCTGAGTAGATGAAGTTGACAGGTTCAGATTGGGCCAATCACATTCTACTTACCAGAGACTTGAAACCTGAATGGAGAAACTAAAAAATATGAGTGGTTAGAGCTTAGTCACTTTGTTGGCAGTTCAAGGAAACTCCTGTTGCCAGGCAGAGAATGCAAAGGTATCTGTTACTGTTTTGTTTTTTGTTTTTTAATATATCATTAAAACATTCCCCTCTTCACATGATATCCCTTATATTTAATAACTGTACCATCATCTAACCAGCTACCCAAGCTGGAAATTGGAAATCGCAAGTCCCATAGTTCTCTCCACATTCAGTCATTCACTCAGGACAGAGATAGGGCATTTGAAGGCAATTTATTCTAATGTCTGAAATCATCCACAGTCAAAACTTACCTTTTAAAGTCCCATAAGACTAGAAACTAATTTTATCTTTCAATAGATTTAGTACATTCAGTTTTTCATCCAGAGCTAGAAAAGATTGATGTTCCTTTAATGGAATGGCTGATGAAGTCGCTAATTTGCACTTAGGCACTAAGTATCTGCAAACTTTAAAACCTAAGGTTTACTTAGAGCCCAGTGAGGTGATCATGGAATCCAGAGTACTCAAACATGAAGCTGAACAAAGAAATAGCAGGAGCATGTCTCTCACTTCATGGCCATCATATGAACATTCTGTCTGTCTTTTCAAATTAAATGAGCATATTATGGAACCTTGTTAGGTCTCCTACTTGCCTCAAACTCTCCATCCCACATTATTTTGATCTAACATAACACTATGATTAGGAATTATTTTCCCCATACTGAAGATAGTGGGTCCCAAAGTTACCTGATTTATTAAAATTACAGGATACTTAGAGCCAGAGCTTAGAATCAAATCCAGGAATACTGTGCTGTTTACACTGTATGGCTGAGATAACCCAAGTAGACTTGATGGAGAAAATGACATGAGAACTGACCCATGAATAATGGAGAGAGCATGCACAAGCAGACATGGAGAGAGAATTCTAAGGTAAAGTAAGCAGAAACCTGGATATACCTGTGTAGACCATCTTTGGGGAAAGGCACGACTAGTCCAGGAGTCTATGATATAGTACACATATAGGAACGTAAAAAAAACCACACAAGTCTGCTTATGTAAACTGAGAGTGAAAATTGGATTTAATTAATCAGGGAAGGGCAAAATCCAACCTGCTTGCTGTATTAAGCCTGTGAAATCATTTGGTCTGCCCCTGCCAAAGGATGAGTTAATCTGTTTGACCAAATATAGCAGGCTAATTTTTAAGTTGATAATTTTGTATGGCCTGCTAATGATGTTATAAATATCCAAATGGCCCTTGACAGAAAAAAAGTTCCCACCCCTGGATAGATGGAGAGATTAAAGGGATGGATGAAAGAAGGTGGTTAAAAAAAAAAGAAAGATAGCGGAGGAGGAATTAAAGAAGAAAGAGAGAGAAGGAAGAATGAAATTAATTCATTGCATAATAATATACAAAATAACTGACTACTATATCTTGGGGATTCTGCTAGGACACAGAGCAACCTAAATTTGACTGGTGTCAATGAGAGAGTGGTTACTAGCTATTCTAATTAGATGAAGAGATGAATAAAGCTACAAAGTGACCAAAATATTGGCAATATGATAAAAGATCATAGAGTTTTTAAAATAAAATAACTAAATGTAAAATAATTAATATGAATAGATTTCTTAAATGAAATCTTAGTGTCAAAAGTGAGTTAGAGAATGATCAATATAATAGGGTACCATTTATATACATTTTTAAACACATAAAAAAGACTAATATGCAGATGCACATCCTATATAATAAAAGGCTAATATGCAAATAGACCGAACAGCGGAACAACCGGTCACTATGATATGCACTGATCACCAGGGGGCGTGTGCAGAACATGGCAGGTGTCGGCCATGTCAGGATGGTGGAGCAGGTGAGCAGGGACACCAGACCAAGTCAGGGCGCTGGTCGCTGTCATTGGGGTGAGCCCCTGGTGGTTACTGAAAATTCTTTGCTCCCACATGCTGCAGTCCCACCAGACTCTTGCACCCGCTGATGGCACCAGCCCCATTCGCACCCACTGCCGGCTCCTGGTGCTGGCCCCGATCGCTCAGCACCTTCAGTGGGTGTGAGCAGGGCAGGATCCATCAGCATGTGGGAGCTGCAGCGGACAGAGCGGGGCAACCGGCAGACAGGGGACTGGGGACCATGGTGGGAGGGTCCGGGTGGGGAACCAGAGGATGGGCTGAGGCCTGCCCCTATGCCTACCACAGCCTCATGGCCCACAGTTCCTTTCAAGGTTCACGAATTTGTGCACTGGGACCCTAGTATTTAACAAAAGAGGGAGTACAGACAGAAAAGATACATACTAACATTAGGGCAGTGTTATTCTATGCAGATGAAAGTAAGAAATGACTGGTTTTAAATAGATCCATGCTATTTATTTCTAAATAAAATTGAGAGAGAAAGAGAGAACTGAAACAAATATAGAAAATCTTAATGTTTATAAAGTCTGAATAAAGGGTACATGGGTATTACACCCCTACTGTTCTGTGCACTTGAAATATTTACTAGTAACAATAGAAAGGAAATAAACCAACATCATCATTGCACTGCAAAAAAAAATAAATAATGAAAGGGTAAGACATTTTTTAAATGACATTAAAATCAATATTTCTGAGCTTTTGCCTTTGGTCAAAAAAGAATATCAGAGTCTAAATTTCCCATTCCATCTGAAACAACAGCATAACATACAAAATATATAAAACGGTGGCATTTGAGGCATTGGTCATCAGGAAAGGAAGAGCCATGATCCCTGAGAGATAGGAAGTAGATGAGGTGAGCCCTATAATTACCCCAGCTTACTGCCTTGAGAGCTTCCAAGCTGGATTTCAGTAAAGGAAATCCAAGCAGAGCTCAGAGCTCTCTCTGAGTTGAGCAGATGGAGTCTGAGAAAGCCAAAGAAGCTAGAGTTCACAGGGCAGAACGCCAGAGAGGAGAGGGCTGCATGGAAAGAACTTTGGAGCTGTGCAGATGGTTCCCCTCAAGCCTTCAGTGGAGTACTGATTAGCATATGCATTGAAAGTTTTAGCAGCCATAGGGAAAACATCTGAAAGTATTAAGGGAAAAGTAATTAGAGCTTACAGTGAGGGATAGTGTCTGTTCCTAGTAGGCAGAATTGAAATCCTCATAATTCAGAGGCTATAAGACTATTAAGAAGGGTCTTGCCTCAGTAAGAGGAGGTGGAAAGAATTAATCTTAGACTAAATGCTGCATTGGTCTTACCTAACAAAGCTTAAGAGTAAGACCCCAAAAGGTGAAATTGTTTCCCAGTAATTTAACTGTGCACCAGAACAAAGCCACGTACATTTTTATGAATACAAAAGTATCTAGAACCAACAAGGTAATATTTTTTTAAATATGTTTTATTGATTTTTTTACAGAGAGGAAGGGAGAGGGATAGAGAGTTAGAAGCATCGATGAGAGAGAAACATCGATCAGCTGCCTCCTGCACACCCCCTACTGGGGATGTGCCTGCAACCAAGGTATATGCCCTTGACCGAAATCGAACCTGGGACCTTTCAGTCCGCAGGCCGACTCTCTATCCACTGAGCCAAACCGGCTTTGGCAACAACAAGGTAATATTTACAATAAAAAATTATGAAGCAAGCAAAGAAGCAAGAAAATACAATCCATAAAGAGAAGAGTATCAATCAATTGAAACTGACCAAGAAGTGGTAGAGATGATAGAATTATCACACACACAAAAAATATTAAAATAGTTATTATCACTGCATTTCTCAAAAATTAATAGAATAAGTAGATAGACAATCAATAAGGATATGAATATTTGAATAACAATTTGAACCAAATTAACCTAAATAATATTTCTAGAATATTCCACACAACAGCAGAACACATCCTTTTCATGTGTGAAAGGAGCATTTACCAAGTAGAACATATTCTGAGACATAAAAACAAGAATCAATAAGCTTCAAAGATTCAAGTAAAAAAGTCTGCTTGGTAATCACATGGAATCCTATCTAATAAAAGAGTAAAATGCAAATTGACTGTCACTCCAACACACAAGATGGCTGCACCCATGTGGTCAAAGATGGAAGTCCCCATGTGGACACAAGATAGCCGCTACAAGATGGCCGGCAGGGGAGGGCAGTTGGTAGGGACCAGGCCTGCAAGGGAGGGCAGTTGGGGGTGATCAAGCCTGCAGGGAAGGACAATTGGGGTGGGGGGACCCAGGCCTGCAGGGGAGGACAGTTGGGGGTGACCGGGCCAACAGGGGAGGGCAGTTGGGAGGGATAAGGCCTGCAGGGGAGGACAGATGAGGGGTACCAGGCCTGCAGGGGAGGGCAGTTGGGGGTGACCATTCTGGCAGGGGAGGGCAGTTAGGGGCAATCGTGCCAGCACGGGAGCAGTTAGGCGTCAATCAGGCTAGCAGGGGAGTGGTTAGGAGGTGATCAGGCTGGCAGGCAGAAGCAGTTAGGGGCAATCAGGCAGGCAGAGGCAGGCGAGCTGTTGGGAACCAGCAGTCCTGGATTATGAGAGGGATGTCTGACTGTCCATTTAGACCCAGTCCCACCAGGATCAGGGCTAAATAGGCCGTTGGACATCCCTCAAGGGGTCCCAGATTGAAGAGGGTGCAGGCTGGGCTGAGGGACACACATCCCCACCCCCATGCATGAATTTAACCAGGCCTCTAGTTAAATAACAAATCCTACATAATAAAATGGTAATATGTAAATTACCATCACTCTGCTACGCCCACAATTGGGCCAGCAGGGGGCGGGACTCAGGGTGGCCGGGGTAGCTTATTGGACCAGCAGGACGCTGAGCTCGCGGCGCCAGTGGCGCCGCGAGCTCAGCGTCTGTGCCATGGCTGCGCCGGAGGCTTTTGGAAGGCCTGGTGCACCGGCGGACAGCCGGCCAGCTCCCCCGCGATCAAAAGCCAAAGCGGGGGAGCTGGCCGGCTGTCTGCTCCGGCACAAGGCCTTTCGAAAGCCTCCGCTGTGCCGGAGGCATTCGGAAGGCCTGGTGCACCGGCGGACAGCCGGCCCGCTGGTGCACCAGGTGCATGATTAAATCATGCACTGGGCCTCTAGTTAATAACTAAAGAACTCTGGAAAATGCCAAAGTATTTGGAAACTAAATAACATTTCTAAATAGCCATGGTCAAAGCAGAATTCCAAAAGAAAATTAGACATTTTAAACTGAATAAAATCATAACATATGAAAATTTGGAGACATCACTAAACTATACTTGGTGGTGGTGACATGTAGCCCAAATGCCTATAATATGAAAGAAGAATGCTCTCAAAGCAATGACCTCAGCATTACTATAAGAACCTAAAAAAAGAAGAATGAATTAAGCTCAAAGTAAGAAGAAAGGAGATAAAAATCAGAACAGAAATCAATAAAACAGAAATAAAAAGCAATAGAAAAATTATTGAAATTAAAAGTTGATTCTTAGAAAAGATTAATGAAATGTATAAACCTCTAGCCAGACTGATCAGGAAAAAGAGAGAGAAAACACAAATTATCAGTATCAGAGATGAGAGGTTTCTGGCAGATATTGGAAGCATAATAAGGATATATTATAAATAATTTATGGCAATAAATTTAATAGCTTAGATAAATTGAACTAATTCCTTGAAAAATACAAACTGTCACAGCTTACTTAAGGACAAATATATAATCTGAATATACTATATAACATATATATATATATATATATATATATATATATATATATATTCAATAAAAATTTAATTTCTAGTGAAAAACAGGTACAGAAGGAAAAACAAACAAACAAACATGCTAGGCCCAGATGCTTTCACTGAAAAATTTATCAGACATGAATGAAATAAATAACATGATTTCTACACAAACTCAGAAATTTTAAAAAAAACAGAGAATGCTTTTGAATTTATTCAATGAGACAGGCATTATCCTAATACAAAAACAAGACAAAGACATTACAAGAAAAAACAAACTACAGACCAATATTTTTCCATGAGGATAGATGCTGAAATCCTAAGCAATATTTTAGGAAATCAAATCCAATAATACATAAAAAAGAAATTGCATTGTGACCAAGTGGGATTTATATTCCAGCAAATGTAAGTTTGGTTTATCATTCATATATCAACTAAAGTCTTGATGCAAGAAATTCATGCAAGGGCTTGGCGCTCACAGCCACCATGGCTTGCCTGGGCCCTTGCAGCCCCGGCTTCATCTGGAAGGTCGTTTGGCTGTCCGGTCTAATTATCATATTACACTTTTATTATTATTGACTAGAGGCCAGATGTACGAAGATTCATGCAAAAATAGGCCTTCTTGGCCTAACTGGTTTGGCTCAGTGGATAGAGCATCGGCCTGCAGACTCAAGGGTCCCAGGTTCGATTCTGGTCAAGGGCATGTACCTTGGTTGAGGGCACATTCCCAGTAGGGGGTGTGCAGGAAGGAGCTGATTGATGTTTCTCTCTCATCGATGTTTCTAACTCTCTCTCCCTCTCCCTTCCTCTCTGTAAAAAATCAATAAAATATATTTTAAAAAAAGAAATAAAAGAATAAGCCTTCCTTCCCCTCGCTGTAGGCACTGGCTTACCTCTGGCACCCAGAACCCGGGCCTTCGCTCTGGCCACCGCCTTCTGCCTTTGCTCTGGCCCTGCCGTCTTCCTGTAGCTCCCTCCACCCCCCGCCTTCCCCCTCATAGCAGGTGTCCTGCCCTCCCCCTGCTACTCCATGCCTGTGTGCGCGTTGCCCAGAGGCCCGGAACAGCCGGGGCAGGGCAGAACACCCACATCATTGCCATGGCGATGATGCAAACAGCCCAGCCCAGCCGCAGCCATCTTTGTAGTGTCAATTTGCATATTCTCTCCTTATTGGCTGTGGGTGTTGCCATATTTGTTGCAGAGTGATGGTCAATTTGCATATTTCAACTTTATTAGATAGGATTAATATAACTTTTTATATTAACTAATGTAAAAAAAATTAAAAAGCAAATGACAATTTTAATAGCTGCAAGGGAAGCAATGACAAAAGCCCAAATCAATTTCTGTTTAGATATAGAAGAAAACTTGATAAGGGCATGTACGAAAAATCTATAGGGGATATACTTAGTGGTGAAGTACTGAATTAATTCCCTCTAAGATTAGAAAAAAGACAAGGATCTCTGCTGTCATCATTTCTATTCAACATTGTCCTGAAGGTTCTGGCCAGAGCAGTCAAACAAGACAAAAACAAAAAAAGTATGTCTTTAATCTCAGAAAACATGGTGATCTCTTTAGAATATTTGATTGAATCTACAAAAACTATCAGAATTAATACATTAGTTTAACAATATTGTAGGATACATGATCAACATACAGAAATATATATAAACTAGAGGCCCGGTGCACGAAATTTGTACACGGGGGGGTGTGTCCCTCAGCCCAGCCTGCACCCTCTCCAATCTGGGACCCCTCGAAAGACGTCTGACTGCCCGTTTAGGCCCGATCCCTGGAGGATCGGGCCTAAACGGGCAGTCAGACATCCCTCTCACAATCCAGGACTGCTGGCTCCCAACTGCTCACATGCCTGCCTTCCTGATTGCCCCTAAGTGCTTCTGCCTGCCAGCCTGACCACCCCCTAACAACTCCCCTGCCAGCCTGATTGATGCCTAACTGCTCCCCTGCCAGCCTGATTGCCCCTAACTGCTCTCCCCTGCAGGCCTGGGGTCCCCCAACTGCCCTTCCCTGCAGGCCCTGTCGCCCCCAACTTCCCTCCTCTGCCATCCTGGTCACCCCCAACTGCCCTCCCTTGCTGGCCTGGTTTCTCCCAACTGCCTTCCCCTGCTCCCTGCTGGCGATCTTGTGGCGGCCATCTTGTGTCCACATGGGGGCAGCCATCTTGTGTGTTGGAGTGACAGTCAATTTGCATATTACTCTTTTATTAGATAGGATAGAGGCTTGGTGCACAGGTGGGGGCTGGCTGGTTTGCCCTGAGGGTGTCCTGGATCAGGGTGCGGGTTCCCTTGGGACGTGGGGCAGCCTGGGCGAGGTGCCAGTGGTGGTTTGCAGGCTGGCCACGCCCCCCGGCAACCCAAGCATAGGCTGGAAGCAGGTATCTGGGATTTATTTATCTTCTATAATTGAAACTTTGTAGCCTTGAGTGGAGGCCAGGGCTGGCCAGAGCGGGTGGGAAGCTTGGCTTCCTTCATTGATGGGGAAACCCTAGCCTCCTGCTTGCTCTGTGGCTGCAGCCATCTTAGTTGGGTTAATTTGCATACTCCTGATTGGCTTGTGGGCGTGGCTTGTGGGCGTAGTGGAGATATGGTCTATTCGTATGTTTCTCTTTTATTAGTGTAGATTGAAATCAAGAAAATTATAATGGCATAAAAACATGAACTACCTGAAGATGAATCTGACAAAAGATGTGCAAAACCTATATACTGGAAACTACAAAACCTTACAGAAATTAAGAAGACCAAATATGTGGAGAGATATCCTTTGTTCATAGGTGAGAAGCCTTTATTTTTGTTAAGATCTCAATTCTTCCCAAATTGATCTATAAATTTCAATCAAAATTCTAGCAGGATTTGTTTGTAGAAACTGGAAAGTGGATTCTAAAATTTATATGGAAATCTATAGAACCTATAACATCCAAAGAGATTTTGCAAAAGAACAAAATTTAGAGGACTAATATTACCTGATCTCAAGAGTTATCAGAATGCTATAGCAATGAAAAGCATGTGGCATTGGCATAAAAATAGATAATAGATTGTCAAGCTACCAGGTATCAAGGTGGTCATTTAGGGCAATGAGCCAAACTGAAAGTAACAATCACATTTTTATTCATGTGCTATGACAGTGCAGTCAAATGACAAAAGAGCTAAGAACTGGCTCCCCAGGGAATGGCACTAGGCAAGGGGTCAGATGATATGCGTCACAATGGAGAGACATTATTTCACTGCTAATAAGCTTTAACTGGCGGCACTTGCCTTTTTATGGGCCTGAAGTGTGTGGGTTTGGGAGGCAGGAAAGGTGAGGTATAGAAAAGTAAGGAGTCAGAGTGAAGAAAAGTCCTTCAGCCAAGCTGGGAATTATAGAGATATTTATTATATTGATTATGTTGAAGTTTATGTTAACACTTAACAAACTGTACAGTTTAAACATGTATAGTTCATTGTATGTCAATTATACTGCAAGAAAGATGTTTGAAAATTATTGATTTCTGTTCATGAAAATACATACTTCTTTCTTGCAGACAGAGATGAATCCAGAACTTCACATGCTGTTGGATGGCAGGGAAATCAAGCTAATAATAGATTATTCAGGGAATTCCATGGGAAAGATGACTTGATCATACATTTGATCTTCACCCCTCACAGCTACTACTAGAGTTTGAGTTAACACTATTATTCTCTTCTTCTGTAGTTCACCTCTTGATGTCTTAAAACCAGCAATGTTAGGCAAATATTGCTTACACTCTACCAGTTAACTCCAAATTTGGTCACAGAAATGTCCCTTAACTTCCTTTGGTAACAATAAGAATTTATTGTTACCTGAAGACTTCGAGGTAATTAGCATAAATTGTGAAACAAAAAAAATCTAGAAAATTAATATGTGATTACCATCAGTGGAGTGCCAACCTGGCTTTCACTGTCCCATGAAAGCCAATTGTTAAATAGTCAACATTTGGATAAGCTAGTGGCTAGACCCGGCTATCATTAAAACCTAAATTATATACTTTAACAATTAATTATATTTACAACATTTACTATTTATTATCTGTTGTCCTGAGATTTACATCTCTTCCCAACTGTCCATATTCAATGACATCATGTTTATAGCTTGAAATTGGTCAAAGTGGGAGTATTTACACC
Source organism: Cnephaeus nilssonii (assembly GCF_951640355.1). Lineage (NCBI taxonomy): Eukaryota > Metazoa > Chordata > Mammalia > Chiroptera > Vespertilionidae > Cnephaeus > Cnephaeus nilssonii. The sequence continues at coordinate 46,809,004 of NC_137074.1, forward strand.
AAGAAAACAGCAAATACTACAAATCAGTGTTTGATTTATTGTTTTGTTGGTGGTTTAAAATATCATTTTAATAATGCCAATGATGCAGATTAAATGAAAGTTGTATCATGTCTATAGTCATTGCATTTTGGCTACCACAAAAAATGAGGAAATATTATTCCAATGTTTAAAAACTATTTCTGATTCAGCTAATAAATTGCTTTAGTCATTAACAAACCAAACTTGTAAAGTATATTTTGTTGTTAAATTTTTGACTTACACAATAAAGAACAAGCAAAAATATCAACAACATTCATATTGAAACTATATTCATCAATTGCAAATATGAGTTGGCTATACAGGAGTTCAGCAAAAACCAATGGAAATATTTGTATTGTGTACTTATTATTATTTGTAAATTTTGTGTTATGTAAACATTTCATTAAAATTATAATAAACTTAAGTACACAGAAATATGCATTAATTTACCCTAGCTGGTTTGGCTCAGTGCATAGAACGTCAGCCTAGGGACTGAAGGATCCTAGGTTGCAGGCTGGATCCCCTGTAGGGGGCATGCAGGAGGCAGCCGATCAATGATTCTCTCTCATCATTGATGTTTCTATCTCTCTCTTTCTCTCTCTTCCTCTCTGAAATCAATAAAAATTTATTACAAAAAGAAAAGATAAAATGGCAGTTTTCCTAGTGTTATTTTTTTCAGCTTTAACAGGTATCTTGTTAAATAAATTTTAAAAGTATGGCACAAATAATTATATGCAGTACATAATACTTGATATTGATAATCATTTGGTTTATGTATTTACTATACTATACTTTTTATTGTTATTTTTGAGTGTACTCTTTCTACTTATTAAAATATTTGCTATAAAAAATAAGTTAAACACCAAAGGCATTAACTATATGAACAGATGGATAAATTTGCTACATGAAGAAGCAATGCTTTTGTAGTACAAGAAACATCACTCAAAAAGTTTAAAAGCTAATGATGAACTAAGAAAATATATGCAAGAAATATTTGCTGAGTTAGTAGCTTTAATCTAGAAATAATTTTTTCATATCTATAAGTAAAAGATGATACCCTGTTTGGGGAAAAACAAAACCAACCTGGCAAAAGTCATGAACAGAAGTTTCAAAAACAAAAAATTCAAGCATCCAATAAAATACAATTATCTCACAAAAAAACAACAACAACAAACAATTAAATTTAAAATAGAATAGTTTCAGCCCTAACCGGTTTGGCTCAGTGGATAGAGCATTGGCCAGCAGACTGAAGGGTCCCAGGTTTGATTCCGGTCAAGGGCATGTACTTCAGTTGTGGACACATCCCCTTCCTCTCTGTAAAAAATCAATAAAATATATTTAAAAATAAAAAATAAAAAATAGAATAGTTTCAGCTTTAAATATGAAGATTTTAAAATGATAATCTTGGAGAAGGCGATATCAGAAAATATGGGACTCTCAAATACTCTGGATGGGCATAAAATGTCACACATTCTGGAGGGCTCTTTGGCATATTTCTTAACCTCGTAGTTCCACTTCTAGTAATTAATGCTAAGGTATTACTTAAGGACATGTGGAAAGATGAAGCTAAGGGAATATTTGTCACAATTTTATTTATAATTATGTTTGCATATATCCACATTATATAACTATACATACATAATACTTATTAGCTAAATATAAACTTTGTTTATAGTACTTTAAGTAATTTATATGTTTATCAAGAATTAATGAGTTAAACTATTTATACACATACAGAATATTAAGCAATCATAAAAATTATGTAATGAAATATTAATAACTGTAACAGAATGGCTTTAATAATATATACTTTTGGCTGAAAAAGTAGCAGACTTCAAAACTATATACAGTATTATCTCACTTTTGACAAAATTGCATATTATGCACACATATACATACACAATAAGATATTGAAGGCTATATACTAAAAAATGTTAACTGAGCTTTTATTTCAGGTGGTTTTATTGTATCTTTATTTTAATTTTTTGCCTATTTGGATTTAATTGTTCTGCATCAAGAATGCATTACATGTATAATAGACTTTTAAAAGCCATCTCAACACTACTTCAGCACTTCATGAGTTTCATAACCAGATGATTCAAGGACTTGTTAGTGCTTGGATTCTTTGGAATTGCAGCTGTTTTGCTTAGAGATGCATTTGGACGCAGCTCAGTGAGGTAAATGAGACCTAAGAGGGCACTCCTGGAAGGAAGAGAATTCCCTGTGTTTGCACTTTTTCTGGCTATGCAAATGCTGTGCTGACTTGAGCAGCCCACTGGTGGCAGCTCTCTTCTGTGCTTGGTGTGGAAAAGCCAGGAGACACTGACTCATTTTACTGAATCATTTTACTGGGGATGTGACTCTGGGTTTGGTTACCCACAGGCATTTCTTCTGTGACTGGGTATCCTGGGGGAGGTTTTATTTTAACATATTTAACAGAGGTGTTTTCCAGCCCAAGTGAAAGGTTGTGAATGACACAGAAGGAGACCACACCCTCCCATTTATATCCTTTTACAAGGATTGGGGCAGCCTGGCCTCAGGCTTCTGACCTCAAAGTTGGAATTTAACCACTGGACAACACCTCATATTTAAACCATCTCTATACTTCTATTCCTTAAGAGTATCCTAGAGAGGCCTGACGTTTGGTAGAATTCACTGGTGAAGCCATCTGGTCCTAGACTTTTGTTTTTTTGGGGAGGTTTTTGATTGTTGTTTCAATTTCCTCACTGCTGATTGGTCTATTTAGATTTTCCAGTTCTTCATGATTTAGTCTAGGAAGGTTATATATTTCTAGGAACTTGTCCATTTCTTCTAGGTTATTGAATTTGGTGGCAGAAAGGCTTTCATAATATTCTAGTATGATCCTTTGTATATCTGTGATGACTGTGGTGATTTCTCCTCTCTCATTTCTGATTTTGTTTATATGGGTCTTTTCCCTTTTTTGTCACTTTTTGTGGATGACCTGATGCTGTATATAGAAAACCCTAAAGACTCTACCAAAAAAGTTACTGGAAACAATTAACAAATACAGTCAAGTTGCAGGATACAAAAGCAATGTGCAAAAATCCATTGCCTCCCTATATACCAACAACAAAACTTTAGAAAAAGAAATGGAGAAAAGAATTCCTTTTGCAATCACAACCAAAAGCATAAAATACCTAGGAATAAACAAAGAATGTGAAAGACCTATATACTGAAAATTATAAAATATTATTAAAAGAGATTGAAAAAGACACAACAAAATGGAAAAATATCCCATGTTCATGGATTGGAAGTATCAACATAGTTGAAATGGCCATTTTACCCAAAGCAATATACAGATTTAATGAAATCCCCATCAAAATCCCAATATCCAGTTCTATCCACGCTATTGCAAATGGTAAGAATTCCTTCTTCTTTTTTTTTACCACAGTATAGTATTCCATTGTGTTGCTGTACCACAGGTTTTTAATCCACTCATCTGCTGATGGGCACTTAGGCTGTTTTGAAATTTATGCTAAGCAAAATAATCCAGTTAGAGAAAGATAAATATCACATGATCTCACTCATTTATGAATATAATGAACAACATAAAGTGATGAACAAAAGCAGATCCAGAGACAGAGAAGCATCGATCAGACTGTCAAACCTCAGAGGCAAGGTAGGGGAGGGTGAGAGTAAGGGGGAGAGATCAACCAAAGGACTTGTATGCATGCATATAAGCCTAACCAATGGACACAGATACCAGGGAGGTGAGGGCATGAGTGGGGGGTGGGGGGCAATGGGGGGATAAAGACACATATGTAATACCTTAATCAATAAAGAAAAAAAATTATCCTATATAATAAAGAGGTAATATGCAAATTGACCATCACAAGATGGCGGCGCCCACAGTGGGGACGGGACTGGCCACTCTGTGCCTGCTGCCAGAATCCGCTCAGCCCCGCTGGGGGCCTCAGGTCCTCCTGCACTCCCTACTGACTGATAGCTCACCCAAGCTCCTCCAATGAGCTGCCCATCCCTCTCTTCCTCCCTCCCCCGAAGCTGAAACCTAACTGTGGTGTTCAACAAATTGGAAGTTATAACTGATGTCATTGAGAGCATCCTCCATTCCTCAGCCAGGGTCGGCCACTCCACATGCCTGCCGCTGGAGTTCCCTTAGCCACACTGGGGCCCTTGGGTCCTCCTGCATCCCCCAATGACTAAGGAGCAGGCAAGCCTCAGATGGCAGCTGCTCAGCTGCCCAGGACTGGCCTGAGGCTCAGGTAACCACGTCTGGCTGAGGCTTGCACTGCCTGCAGTGGCAGCAGCAGAGGTGTGATGGGGGCATCACCTTTTCCTGATGGTCTGGGTCGCCTCCCACCCCTGAGGGCTCCCGGACTGTGAGAGGGGGCAGGCCAGGCTGAGGGACTCCCCCTCCAGTGCATAAATTTTTATGCACCGGGCCTCTAGTATATAAAGAAAAAAGAAAAAAGACCCCAAAAAATCCCAATGTCATTTTTTAAAGAAATAGAACAATAAGTCATCAAATTTGTATGGAACCACAAAAGACCCAGTATAGCCAAAGCAATCCTGAAAAAAAAGGAATGAAACTGGAGGTATCATGCTACCTGACTTCAAAATATACTACAGAGCTACTATAATCAAAACAGCATGGTATTGTCAGAGAAATAATACACAGATCAATGGAACAGAATAGAGAGCCCAGCTATAAAACCACATGTATAAGGACAGATAATTTTTGACAAAGGAGCCAGAAATGCACATTGGAGTAAAAACAGTCTCTTCAATAAATGGTGCTGGGAAAACTGGAAAGCCACATGCAAATGAATGAAACTGGATTGCAGTTTGTTCCCATGTACAAAAATTAATTCAAAATGGATCAAAGACTTAAACATAAGACCCAAAACTATAAGTTACATAGAAAAAAATTTAGGTATCAAACTTATGGACCTGGGTGGTAGAGAACATTTTATGGACTTGACCCCAAAAGCAAGGGAGATAAAGGCAAAAACAAATGAATGGGATTATACCAAACTGAAGAGCGTCTGCACAGCAAAAGAAATGGACAACAAAACAAACAGACAGCCAAACAGATGGGAGATGATATTTGCAAACAGTAGCTCTGACGAAGGTTTAATTTTCAAAATATATAAAGAACTCATAAAACTCAACACCAAACAAATAAACAATCCAATCAAAAAGTGGGCAGAGGGCACAAAAATACACCTCTCCCAAATAGCCAATAGATATATGAAAATATGTTAAACCTCATTGGCAATCAGGGAAATTCAAATTAAAACTACAATGAGATACCACCTTACACCAATTAGGGTGGCCATTATCAACAAGACAAGCAACAAGTGTTGGAGAGGTTGTGGAAAAAGGGAATCTTCATTCACTGCTGGTGGGAATGTAGACTAGTACAACCACTATGGAATGCAGTCTGGTGATTCCTCAAAAAATAAAAAATAGAGCTACCATACGACTCAACAATCCCACTCCTATGTATATACCCAAAAACTAGAAATCATTTATACACAAAGTTATATGCACCCCCTATGTTTATTACAGCATTATTCATGGTGGCCAAGATTTGAAAACAGCCAAAGTACCCTATGATAGAGGACTGGATAAAAAATATGTGGTATATATACACAATGGAGTACTACACATGGATGGACCTTGAGAACATTATGCAAAGTGAAATAAGCCAAACAGAAAAAGCTAAGAACCATATGATTTCACTCCTATGTGGGATATAAAACTGAAACTTATGGACACAAACAGCAGCATGGTGGATGCCAGAGGGAGGGGGGTGGGGAAAGAAAGATGTTCTAATATGAGGTGACAGGAGATGATTTGACTTTGGGTGGTGGGCACATGGTCCTATATAAAGATTTTGTAAATTAGTAATCCACACATGAACCCTATATGATCACGTTGAGTAAAGTCACTCCAATAAAATTAAAACAAACAAACAAACTAACTAACTAACTAACTAAATAAATAAATAAATAAATAAATAAATAAATGGTGCCTCCAAGCTGCAAATTGCCAGCTCAAAATCCCAATTTCCCTGCCAGGATCATGGGAGAGATTGATAAAGTGTACAGAGCAATACCTATGTTTAACACTCGACTATGTCAGAGATTCAGCTTGCAAAAGTCTAATCATTCTTCCTGTAGCTGTGAATATGTAGCACTGAATCTGTAATCAGAAGGCTTGAGTTTGAGGTCACTCACTTGTATGCCATCAAGTTATCACTTCTTTTGCCTGGCCTTTCTCACTTTATCAAACGGGAATAAAAATACCGGGTTCACTTGTCTTACTGATTGTTGGGAGGTGAAACCTGTCAGAAACTATAAAATTTTATTTAAATAAAACTTTGCATTATTCTAAATAATTACTTTTTTCTCTTTGATATGGGAAGTCTCTCAGTTGGATGTCGACTTATACCACAATATTGTGTATTTTAGAAGTTCTTCTGCAACCTTGTCTGTTCCAGCTAGCAAGCCTTCCCATGGGTTGAAATATGTGTATCAAGTTGCTAAAATAAAAATAAACTGCAGCTGCAATTTTAAAGGTTGTTTTTGACTCTAGCCCTTGCACCCTAAAGCCTCTTAGAATTTCCCCCATACACAGTAGAGAGCAGGTGGTCAATGGGAAATTCCCATAAGTACCCCACACAGCATTTTTTTACCCTGCCTTCAATAGTTCTGTTCTATAATTTCTTTTTAGCTATCCTTTACTGTGTCTTTTTATTGCTCTCATATGTAATAAAATGCTAATGTGTGTCTTTGTGGCAGATATCATCCATTTCTCTTTCTATATGTGCTTCTCATCTGCTTTTTGCCTCAATAGCTTGACTCCATGAACTCTATCAACATGCCGCCTACCTTCTTAATGGGCTCAGCCAGTAGGTAGCCCCAGTAGGAACAGAAGTGAGGAAAAAAATGACTATTTCTCTGGTTACTACATCCTGTGTGATTTACTTAGGCTGGCAGCATCCCTCACAGAAGGTCACCTGCTCTTTTTAAGGCAGCTGCTCTGCAGGCCCTTCTTTATCCAGGTGAATTTCTCACACCCCTCGATTCTTTGGGTCTTGGAATGGGACACTGGCACTGCTGCTACTGGTAGTTTTAGCACTGTCTCCTGTGTTTCCCCTAAACTCTCCCTTTGTATTCATTCTTTTTGAGGACGAACCCACCCTTAATTATCTTACTTTTAGTGGGACATCTGTATCCTGTTGGGACCCTTTCTGATACAGTGACTCAACAAAAGAACGCTGGACTTTGGAAAGAGGGACACAAATTAATGTGTTTCTGCCAATAATTTGCCAAGGGACCTTCCCTGTTAAAGCTTTAGTCTTCTCCATATATGATAAAATGACATTTTGGATTGTGCGATCTTAAAGGTACATTCCCCAGTCACCAATTATAGTGTTTACAATAGGATAAAGGAAGAGAAATTATGGTACAGGTGTGAAATTTTGCTATGATTGTCATTAGATAGAATTTACATACCTATGTTCTCTTTAGTGTCATCATCAAATATGACTTGTAGCATCTGTGCAGGTGGAAAAGAGCTGTCTGATGTTTGAATTGCTTTGACACTTGTTAATATATGTGATTCCTGGTGGGCGTTGGTTTTGATAGTTGTTTGCATATTTGGAAATGGTATGCATATTAAATTTAGAAATGCCTGATTGTTTGCCTATGTTATCCAAATGTGAATGGCTTGAAAAAAGCAACATAGCTTTCTATTCTTCTACACAATATTCATCATTGTCCATCAATCAATCAATGAGGTGTCTTGAAGCACTTATTATCACTCATACTGATGCCAGTGTCTCAGTTACCATTGTTTTGACTTTTGGGAAGTAAAAGGAAAAAAAAATCACCCTGAGAAAAAGAAATGAAAAGGAGCCCTTGGAAAGGACAGCCTTTTATTTGGAGCCATCAGTGAAACTGTCGGTTTACTTCAAAGCAGTGTTACTATTTTGTCATGTTATAAGTGTGAGTAACTGCCTCCCCTGAAGTAACCTAAATCAGAAAACTTGTGCTTAACTGTTTTTAGCTACATAGGATCTATTGAGTGGGTAGGATGACCTGTCAAGGCTCATTCAAGAATAAAAACCCTCTTTCATTTTAATCATTCCTTGTGTATTCTAACCTAGGGTTATATTGTTCATATTTTCTTGTTCTAACAAAGAATTTATATTGCCTTCTAAATAAAAAATAAAAAAACCTAAATACACCATGAGAGCTCTAAATATTAGTAATATTTAATACATGACATCTATAAATAGTTTTATTTTTCATTATTTTATTTTACCTTCACCATTACCTTCTGAACTTTGGTTGTGGTGACATTTGGTAAACAGCATCGTTAAGACACAAAGCCAAGTTTTCTGGTATATGACCGATGCTGAATTACACTGTACTATGGACATGTTCTCATCCTGTGATGAGTGTTACAAGCTTAGAATATATGTAAGCTTTTGCTATTCTTCCCAGCATCCCAAATCAGGATCTGGAAACAACCCAAGTGCTTACCAGTAGTGGATAGAAAAGATGTGGTCCATTCACACAATGGAATACTATGCAACTATAAAAAATACCCTCCAGGTCCTCCATGTCTTACCCTTTGAGACATGGAGGACTTGGAGGGTATTATGCTAAGCGAAATAAGCCAGTCAGAAAAAGACAAGTATCACATGATATCACTTATATGTGGAACCTAATCAACAAAATAGATGCAGAGACATGGAAGCATGCAACAGACTGATGAATCTCAGAGGGAGGGGAGATAGGGTAAAAAGATTAACCAAAGAACTTATATGCATATATGCATAAGTCATGGACACAAACAATAGTATGGTGAAGACCTAGGGAAGGGGCAAGAACAAGGTGGAAGCAGTCAATGAGGAGAGGGGAGGTGCTGGAAGCCAATTCCAGCATGTCATAATTACAAGAGTTTCATCAAAAGGTTGATGAAACTTGGGGGCTCAACAAGGGCTGAGTCACATATGTAATCACCTGTTGGAACAGCTTAAGGGCACTTCCCCCAAACCTGAATAGGATGATTGTTTGCTGCCGGACAGCTCAGGGCATCTTAATCTATATGTTATTGCCTCCTTTTGGCCAAACACCTGAACAGCTGTAGGCTATACCCCAATTTGACAATGCTTCTGTACCCTACCCTTTGAAGTGTATTATCTCTACCTTGCCTTAGGATAAATTGTGTTAATAAAAAGCAGGGTTCCTGAGACAAGGAGAAGAGAACTGGAACTTTAGCTCCTTTAGCTGAAGCTCCTCTGACCCCCAATGCCTTTCAAAATTATCTTTTGTCTTCAGACTCTTATTTAATCTATGCACAGCCTTTCTACAGATTGCTGAACCTTTGTAATGCTGGAATAAGAGCACCAACAGGGAGGGACAACTGTAAGACTTTCAAGAATAAAGATATATTTTTAAGAGTTTTAAATAGAGAAGTGGCCTTTAAAAAGGTTGCTCTGAATGTTAGTATTGCCAATATAAAATGAGGATTAGATGATATATAAGGTCCTAAGCATTCTTAGATTTTATGATTTTGTTTTCCTAAATATTTAGCAGAATTTTTAAAATTAATCTAATGCTTCATTTGTTATGCCTTGCTGTGACGTGTTAGAACCCTCTTGATACAAAAGAGAAAAATGGAGGTGGATGTGTTTATTAGTTCATGCAAAGAAGCTAAAGTCTATTTCATCAAACAAAGGATTGTAGATGCAAAGTCAAGGGCTGTATAAGTATGATCTTGTTGATCTCCAATATGCACTTTTCCCCCCCTTTGACATTCCTTTCAGTCAGAATAATTGGCAAGTTTAAGAAGACATCTCAAACTCTTCAACAATGCCCTTGAATGTTGGCCCACACATACTTGATTCAGATGACTAGAACCCTTTGCATTTTTGTTTAATGAAAAATGATTACATGCTAAATTCATGATTTGTAAAGGTATGTAGATAAATTCACCTACCTAAATTAGATGACATTTTCAGAAGATACTAGATTTGGAAGAAAAGTAGCAGCCATCCAGACAAAGTCTATCATGTAGTAATGCATTTGTTGACTCAGCAAACTTTATTATTTACCATTCATCAGACTCTGTGCTAGGTGCTGTGAACACAGGAATATGTTACATATGGGGAAAATAAGGAAGAAAATAATCTTTGAAAGGTGAGATTTGGTTGACTACAAGAGATAAGACCAATATTTGGTTCCTTTCCAGGATAGCAAGGATGGGAAAACTATGGCCCATGGCCCAAATATGGTCAGCCTCCTGTTTTTGTAAATAAAGTTTTATTGGAACATAGCCACACTCATTTGTTTGTATATTGTCTATAGCTGTTTTAATGCTACAATGGCAGAGTTGTAACAGAGAACATATGGCCAGCAAACTGAAAATATTCATTATATGACCCTCTGTAGAATGTTTGCTAGCTCTTGTACTAGGATACAAAAACTGTCCATGGGTTGCTTCTGGAAATTATTTTTCAAACTAGAGGCTCGGTGCATGAAATTCGTGCATGGAGGGAGTGTCCCTCAGCCCATGCACCCTCTCCAATCTGGGACCCTTTGGGGTATGTCCGACTGCCAGTTTAGGCTTGATCCCACAGGCAATCAGACATCCCTCTCACAATCCGGGACTGCTGGCTCCCAAACGCTCCCCTGCCTGCCAGCCTGATCACCCCCAACCACTCCCCTGCTAGCCCGATCACCCCCAACTGCCCTCCCCTGCCAGCCTGGTCACCCCCAACTGCCTTCCCCTGCGGTCCTGGTCCTCCCCAACTGCCCTCCCCTGCCGGCCTGGTCACCCGCAACTGCCCTCCCCTGCCAGCCTGGTCCCCCCTTACTTCCCTCCCCTGCTGGCCTGATCACCCACAACTACCCTCTCATGCCGGCCATCTTTGACCACATGGGAGCAGCCATCTTGTGTGAGGGCATGAGGGTCAATTTGCATATCACCTCTTTATTATATAAGATGATAAATTTGGTTGTAATGAGAAGCACTACCTTTCCTTTTTAGAAGGACATTTTCATAAGGTATTTCCTTTACTTGTCTTCCAATAATGATAAAAACTGATGGTGTTGAGTAAGGAATATGAGGGTTATATGGAATAATCCAAGGGAATCTGGGAGATTTCCTCCACAAATAGAGAAACAATTCCTACTTAACGGGTTACTTGCAGTCATAGTGTGCTAATGTGCTTAGTATCTGTTTCTGAATTCAATTTGGATCACTGTAATAATAAGAGACATTTTTGTTTCTGAATAGTCAATGTCAGCAAGCGAGATGAACACTGATTCCTTAAAATGACACTATTTCTCCAGAGACCAGTTGGCCATTGGTGGCAGGTTGACTACATTGGGCCCCTTCCACACTAGAAGGGCTAGAAGTTTGTCCTAGGGAGAAAGATACCTACTTCAGGCATGGATTTACTTTTTTTGTATGCCAAACCTCAGCGAGCTCCACTTCCCTGACACCATGAAGTCACATGTCCTCCCAATTACATACACAGAGCATTGGAGTTATTTACTTGAATAATTATGTAGAGTTAATAATTTTATATACTTATCTAATTTAATTCTCAAAATAAATCTCTAAGACAGTTTTGGTAATTTCTCTATCTCATAGTTGAGGAAACTGAGGCTATTAGAGGCTGAAAATTTGCCTGAGATCGTTTGCTAGACATTGCTGCAGCAATACCTTCATTCCCATTAGGCTAACTCCAGAGTTCATGTACTTACCCAATGTGGCAATTATTTCTATTGTAATTACTAATTTATACATTTTTGTATCACAGGAGGCTTTAAGTTCATTGTTACTACCATTGTCTTGCCATGGTATCCCAACAGATTTATTTAATTTGTAAAGACAGATAAAATAAAAGAGAGAGGGGCTTGACTTGACAGTGGTAATTGAAAAGCAGTAGTTCAGGTGCCATGACTTTTACTCGTAAATGTTAGATCCTAATTTCACTGAAGAAACAAACGACACATTACATGGTATTATAATTACTCCTTCTCTATTTCTTTATAATTTGGTGTTCTAGTGATCTATTGCTGAGTAACAAATTACCCCAGAGCTAAATGACTTAAAACAACAATTTTTTTATTATATTTCTTGATTTTGTGAATTCTGAAACAGGCTCAGTTGAGCAATACTTCTGACCCACATGACATTAACTGAAGTCATTTGATAGTCTTTAACTGACCAATGACTAGTCTAGAGTCCCTTAGTCAGCTTCATTTACATGCCATGTGCCTTGGTGGTGATGGTGAGCAGGCTAGAATTGATTGGGTTGGGGATATTAACAAGTGCACCTATACTTGGCCTTAACAGCATGGCAACTTCAGGATAGCTAATCTCCATGACAACTAAGGGCTCCCAGAGAAAATGTTCCAGGAGGCCCAGTTGCAAGAATTCTTATGACCTAGTCTTACAAGTCCCAGAATATCACTTCTTCCAAGTTTATTGGCCAGGCAAGTCTCTAAGGCCAGCCCAGGCTCAAGAATTAGTTTCCATCTTTCAGGGGGTGAAGTAGTAAGTGACCATTTTTAATCAACTCACTTGATTGTATATCTGGAAAAAAATGTGTTTAACTTCTTACTGACTGTTTCTTTCAGGTCTCACCACTAAAGAGTTGTAGATTACTTGTGTGGAAAGACAACAGGGAAAACTTCCTTACAGAGTAGTGTCTAGAGGCAGTCAAGCAGAGGGGTGGCAGGGAGGCTAGATCTGTGATGCTGGGAAAACCACGTAAACTCCTGATCTTCTATCTTCTTATCTGTAAAAAAAAAAAAAAAAAGGAACAATAATACCTTCACAGAGTTCAAAAGTTTGTTTTTTTTTTAATTCTTTATTGTTGAAAGTATTACATATGTCCCTTCTCTCCCTTGTCCTCTCCCAGCCTGCCCCTGCCCCCCAGCCCCAGAATTCACCCCCCACCCCCTATTGTCCATGTCCATTGGTTATGCTTATATGCATGATCTCTTCCCCATGGCAAAGGAGCACTAAATACACCTTGCCGCAAATTCCCCCACTCACCCTCCCCTGCCTTCCCTCTGAGGTTTTTTCCTAGGTTCCAAAAGTGTTAATGCATGGAATAATCGTACATATTATAAAATACATTTTAAAAAGCAGGCTTTTGAAATGTGGCCATTAACTCAAGAAAATAAGACACAATCAAAATGGGATGCAATACAATTTACACACAAAGAATTTAATATGGGATGTAATGGCTGCCTTAAACTAGCACGAACCAAAGTCATATTGTTTCAAAGGGAAGAAAGAGTATATCTGATTACAACAGCAGAGAAACCTTTATTATTACTATTGTTCAATGATTTCACTATCTCAACTATGCAGGACCCTATGAGTGATATCTTATAAAGTTCAGGGAAGTAAATAAGTCTCTTTAGTCTAGCCATAACTGGAATTTTCTGGAATGATGTTGCACTGGGCAAAATAGTTTGGCTTCTGAAAATGCTTCTGTACAATTCAACACTGTTAATAGATTTGGTCTGTGTATTTACTGCTAATAATAAGACCTGAAACATAACCTGATGAAGAAAGCTAAGGTATGCACGATTTCATCAGAATGGGCTGCACCCATGGCCTCTGGGAATTTTCATCCTGTGGTTCAAGGCCCTGTGCGCCTATCTGGTAATCAAGAGCCCCAGCGCCTCAGTCATCAGCCAGTTCCATATGGCAAAGGAGCACTAAATACACCTTGCTGCAGTGAATTGACTTAGATGTGGTATTTTAATTGGCATTAAACAGAATTATTATTTAATTAAAGCAGAGGCTAATTAATTTTCTGAGTCATTGTTTGTGCAAAAGGTGCTGTATTCCAGTCATAACCAATTTAACTAAATAACATCAAATACTCAATTGGGTGCCTTCAGGAGGTCTATTTTTATCCAAATGGATACCTTTACTAGGAATAATTTAAGATAGGGTATTTAGATTCATTAAATGTCACAGTGGGAGGGGAATTTATAGAATTCCTTCAGCTTGGACATTTAATAGACGAGAAAACTGAAACTCAGAGAGTAAGAAGTAGTTATCCAACTTAGGGCCAGGCCAGCCTTGGGACCAATGGCTCCTGACTCTCATTCCAGTGCTTATTCTACTCTGTTGCAAAACATGAGCATTCTGAGAGAGGACCTATAACATACTAACACTAGAAGCAACCTCACAAACTATTCGTCCACTAGCCCCATTATATTGTTGGAAAAATTAGGACCAGTGAAGGAAAAGATTTGCCATGGTCACAAACTGAGCCATGACAAGGGCCCAAATTTACGTTATAATAAGCTGTCTACTATAGCATGGTCTCTAAGGGTAATGCTTTTCAACCAATAGAATAAATAGCCCTGTTGTGTTGAAGAGCATTGATGTGCCCTGTAGAAACATTTATGTGATTACTGTACATTCCAAAATTAAGACTTTGGAAAAACCTCTCTTTTCCATGGGAAAATGAAAAGTCAAGTGATGCATAAGGAAGACCCATCATCTTCCTTAGGTCTAGCATTCTGTCTAAGATAAGCCTCCCTCTTTCAAAGATCAGTTTTTCCATGAAGACTTCTTAAGGCCTATGATCATTCTTCCCTCATTGAGTGTTCTCTTGAATTTAGGTCCTTTTCTGAACCTGCTTTATAAATCTCTTGCATGTAATTCTCAGTAATTAGTTTTGAAATTTCTCAAGGAGAGGGAGAGAGTCTCAGCTGCCCTTTACTTTTAGCATATCCTCTCAAGTATAGGATATGTGAACGGCACTCAGTATACACTCAGTATAAGCTCACTTACAATGACTCCTGAAAGACCCACAAAGCAATAGATTAGCAAAGACTAGAGACCTAGAATGTAATGGCTACTTATTAAGCATGGGTTAGTAAAAAAAAATCTCTATAGTCAGAGGGAGAATAATTTGAATCCAGACTCTTGTAATTACTGATTTTCTGGCAATCTGAGTTGCAATTTCCTCATTTGAAAATAGTCATTATAATACTGACTTCACACATTGTTGTAAAGATGAAATGAGGTAAATGCATAAACTACTTGCATAATGCCTGGCAAGTGGTAGGTACCCAAGCAATAAATTCTAGTTTCCACATTGCCTCAGAGTATCCAGGAAAAGATGCTTCTCAACCTCCTTGTTGTTAGAGGGCAAGGGCCCCAAGACTCCTGGTGCGAGTTTAGTTCTCCACAGGTAGAAAGAGCCATGCTTCTGTGCAGTCCCACTCTTTGTCTGAAATTTGCTCATCAATATGCAGTTTTCTGAGCTTTTTTTGTAGGGACTGGCTCCTTCAAAGCCCATGTATATGTCTCAATTCTAAGTTAGATTGTCATTTTTTTCTGACTATTCTAAGACAAAGAAGTTAATGGTGACCTACTATTGAAAACTCCTAGGCATATATTTATCTTTCACACAGAGAAATGCAGACCAGTGTACTCATGTGATGGCCAGAGTGAAGCCAGTAGTTTGTTCTTTAGCCTGAGTGCCGCTGGAGTGAAGAAAACCGCCCCTGACTGAAATGGTTGCCTTCATGCAGTACACACTTAGCGGTGAGTTATCAGCTATGCACAATCTCTAGCCATGCCCTGGGCAACAAAAGGCTGCTGCCAAGTTATTTCTTCAGAAGCACGTGAGGGACTCTTCTGCACTACATATGAGGGTATGAGGGTGAGATGTGGGTGGTTGGGTGTGTGGTAAAGAGAGGTAGGTGAAATCTGTCAGCAACTATTGCATCAAGAATTTTATGGGTTTTCCTACACCCAGATCTCCCAAGTTTGGGACTGCTGAATTGCCTGGGCTTATTCAAAGATCATTCTGAATCTGTAGGTCTCAGCCAAGGGCTTAGGGGACATCATAACAGCTGTGCCAGGGGAAACATCCCTTAATGAACTTCGGGGGTAACCCCATGAGGAAACATGACTTTTCCTCAAAAGGCCTGAGGGTGATTACAAAATCCAGGAATGGGTGAGGGGGGCATGAAGAGTGAGCTGTGGATTGATCTAGAGACAAGTAAGGGCAAGGCTGGAACAAATAAATAACACCCGTGGGGAAGAGTTTAACTCCTCTGGCACAGACTTTGAGAAACAGGCAGGAAAACGGTTATTCCCATGGGATGAGGATGTAAATTTTTATGTCCCAGAGCAGCTCTACCAGGAAGCGTTCCCATAGATGAGGCAAGGCCAGGACACACTTTTTCCTGTAAGGTGAGGCAGCCCTCTCTGATCTAGAGTGATATCTCTCTTCCTCTGCTTTAGCACCCACATTAAAATGATGAATCAAGTCTTTCCCAAGGACAGAAACCAAGAAAGGTTCACTGAAGCAGCAAAATAAAGTAGAAAAGGTATGATTTTGGGAATAAGAAAGGATGCATTTTGAATCTCAGTTCCTGTCTAATGAGTGAGTGACTTTAAGGGAGTCCTTTGATCCTTAGCCTCCATTTTCTCAGCTGTAAATTAAAGAGAATAATACCTACCACAGTGTGTTGTTGTGAGGGTCAAATTAGACCATCCTATATAATAAAAGCCTAATATGCTAAGTGTCTGGTCATCCAGTCATCCGTTCAACCAATCAAAGCATAATATGCTAATGACATGTTAAGGCTGCTCAACTGCTCACTTTGATGTGCAGTGACCACCAGGGGGCAGATGCTCTGAC
The DNA here is from genome assembly GCF_951640355.1 of Cnephaeus nilssonii. Lineage (NCBI taxonomy): Eukaryota > Metazoa > Chordata > Mammalia > Chiroptera > Vespertilionidae > Cnephaeus > Cnephaeus nilssonii. The sequence goes on from NC_137074.1 coordinate 46,825,721, forward strand.
CAGTAGGTTAGCTTGCTGCTGGGGTCTGGCTGATTGGGACTGAGCGAGGTGGGCCAGATACACCCTGGAGCTCTCCCGAAGTCCCTCCCCGGCTGGCCAACCTCCTTCATCCTTCCCCGGCCCCGATTGTGCACCGGTGGGGCCCCTCAGCCTGGCCTGTGCCCTCTCACAATCCGGACTGAGGGACCTACCCTCCCCTGAATGCAGGAATTTCATGTACGAGGCCTCTAGTATATATATATATATATATATATATATATATATATATATATATATGCACTCTAGAAAGCACTGATAATGAAAGAGATTAGTCTCTCCTCCTTACTGAGCCAATTTCTTTTTTTACTTTTTTCAGTATTTATAAATATTGAATGAGGACTGAGTCAAAGGAAGAGGGGAAGTAAAGATATCTAAGTTACAAATAAATGAAAAGAATTTTCCAAGAAGTGCTTAAATTTTCTTTCCTCTGGAGCAAAGAAAATGTTGGATGGAATTAACAACTTGTCAACTTTTTCCTTTATGTCAGGTGTTTTGTATGTATTATCTCATTTGATCCTCACACACACACACACAAAAAAAATCCTTTCAAGTATATGCATCTATTCCCATTTTATAGATGAGGAAACTGAATTTCAAGGAACTTCAAAGAAGTTCAGTCATTTACCCATAGCAAGTGGAGAAGCTATGACTCCTAACCCCAATCACTTTTCGCTATGCTGCCTTAAGCAGTTCACAGGTCCTTCTGGATGACAAAGCAAACATATATAATGTAGTGGGCTAAGAAATTGCAAAGGAATGGGTAGCAGGGGTCTGGTTCAAGAGGTCTTTCTGGAGGAAATTTAAGGTGGGTTTTGAAGAGTGTATAGGATTGGGGCCAGTACAAAAAGATCAGAAATATATTCCCAATCTAGGGAAAAGAATAGACAAATGCTCAGAAATAGTAAGACACAGAGAATGTTCATGTGGTTGTGTCTGAATGCCTACTAAATATTTCAATTCCTGAAGTAACTCTCCTGATGGCTTTAAAAGTCCTTAGTCTCTTTTCTGGTTTCCTGAGAGAAAAAAAAATAAGTCGGATCACATGTAGAACAACAAACCCTAAGTTCTCAGAGATCAGTGGGAAGGTGGCTACACTCCATGCTGCTTGAACAATCTAAGGAATTGTGAGGAGCTCCTATGGAGGCTGCCATGAGAAGCCTTGTGGAGAAGAGAGACCCCATACCTACTGCATTTCAATACAGTTTTAAAGCTAAATTATTTTAATTATTTTTTTACTTGTGGGTAATATTTTAAATTTTGAAACTTCTGATCTAAATATAAACTCCTATCTTTTGTAGAAGAAAAAAAGAAGCCCAGAGGGGAAGTAGTTTGCTTAAATTCATAAAACTGTTCGTGGAAAGCACTAACTAAAACTCTAGATAGGACCCTTCCTCCTACTTAATCATCCTTGTCTTAAGACTGCAGAAAACTAATATCTCAAGGTATCATCTTCTTTCAAGGTCAATTTTTATATTTAAAGGACCTACTGAGCTGGGATGTTCATCAAATGCCTGCATCTCCAGCTATGGACTCTTATCTTCAACCTTTCTGCTGTCTGTGGTGTCTTACTATATTGTTAGATGACTCCTATTATTTATAAAGTGCTTCCTCATGTTGAACCTTATTTTGCCTAGCAACAAAGAGAATTAAAGGAGATGGCTGTAAAAGGGGGGAACATGAAATTGAGATTTTCAAAATAGTAATCTGGCCAACTGCTTTTTGGTTTTTAACTGTTTGTGATGAATTAAACTGATTCATCAACTCCTTTAAGATATCAGAACTTGAAGGTCTTATTTCTTCCCTACTATCTAATTTTCACCCCATCTGCACTAATTATAGTAATACTAACATTGTAACCACCTGAAAATTATTTTATGTCCCATGAGTATCATCTTCTCTCTAAATAGGTTTGTGACTCAAATTCTTTCTTTGAGAGAAAATTTCAAGAAATCTCATTTCAGGAAATTTGCTTGCTATCTTAAAATAGTTTAAGGTTTATCAAGGGTAAGGATTAAAATGTGGCCCCAAGAGATAGGATTAATAATTTTATTAGGTAGAAGTAGCAGCAGTGCATATTATACTTTAATGCAAAGAGAAGAACTCGATTAGACTCAGTGCTATGTGTAAATAGAGCTGGTTGCCTTGTGAAAAGCTGAGCTTCCTGTCAAAGAGAATGGACAGGCAAAAGCTGGATTTCACTTCAAATGGGTGTGGAAGATTCTGCATCAGAATTTTTAAAAAAAATTTGATAACTTTTCCTATAAAATATTTATTAATCTGAGATTTCAGAACTCTGTAAGAGCAGAATATCTAGAAAGGAAGAAAGAATACCTTCATATATTTAATATTGATGAATATATACTCCCTACCTTTTAAGCCCCATGCCATTATGGTAGCAAAATTCTACGATCAAAACAACCCCTGTTATATTCTATCTGAAGAGTTACAGGCAAAATGTCTAGTCTTGCCATACCAGCAATGGGGTAATATGTAATACCAAATAATGTACTTAGAGTTCCTCCTTCTACCTTCCCAAATGCCTGGAGCTGGCAGAGTGGCAGAAGCACCTGAGAGGGAGAAAGCTGGGTTTGACACTTCACAACACTTCATGTGGATTTGTTTTTCAGTAGCTTAATGCTACACAAATTTTCGTTTACTCATTATATGTCTAAAGTGAGTGGGCAAGAAGCTATGTCCATCACAGAGACTCAGAGATAAAGACTGATGGAGGCTACATTTTGGTACTTGCTTCATGATTGCAGAGGCAAGGGAAAAAGAACATGGGGAATCATGTCCTGACTCTTGAAACTTCTGCATAGATTCTGAGAAGACAGCAGAGGTGTCACACCACTTAGTTTTGTAATTCTCAGGTTTTTTTTAATTTAAATAAGTAAATATTGTTTATATTTCAAGATGAAATATTATCAAAGAAATATGTTTTCTTTTGATTCAGAACCATAAAATCAGCCAGAATTTACATTTTCTATTCTCTCAACTCTCAGAGATGGGGGAAAGACAGTTAATTTTCTCCATATGTTTTCAGTTATGGATTTTGAATCCTAGAAGGTTAGATATGGAAGGGTCTTTATAAGGTCATCAATCCTCCAGTTTCATAAGTTTGGAAACTTAGACTCAGCAATCAGACTGCTGAAGAGCCTGGGAATCAGCAATGAAGCCTTCTGAGATATAGATCATGCAATGTTCTTCCCAGTGCTCTTTCTAAAATATTTGTTCCCCTATCCTGCACCATTGACAGGTATGGTTATAGAATGCATATTACCTAGTGAATAAATGTAAGAAATAAATGTTATCACTCAGGCAAGCCACAAATATGAATAGTTATCCACCACACCTTCTTTTAGGGTTGGGATAAGTAGCTAAAAAAGAGAAGGACATCAGGCACTTGAGCAGAAAGGAGATATGACCATTAAATGTAGAAGAGATTAGAAAATAAAATCAAGGATAGAGGACAAGCTTACAAAACCACAGGAAAACTGGGATCAGTTATATTGACTGTGTGTGTCAATGGTAGCTGTGCACAACAGTATTTTGCCATGTGCATACATACAGTTTAATTGGAACAATGTCACTGAGCTGAATGACACATGGTAGTATGCTTTGCATTTTTATGAGCTATTGTCAATGCTGCCAACTTGATTATAAAGGAGCTTTGTTCCAAAGGCTTTGTTAATTGAGGTATCACTGCCGTGTTACAGATGGCTTATAAAAGATGCCGATGAAATTGGAAAGTACAGTCCTGAGATGACTGGTTCATCACCCACCAAGCTCTCCAAATCTCGCAGCTGGGGTCATTAAACTCCATCTGTGAGGTAAGCACTGTCCTAAAGATTGGAGCTGAAATCCATTCACTTATATATTTATTTATTTATGTATTCATTCATTCATCTGTCTAGTCATCCATTCATTCAACAAGCACAAGCATACTTATGTTAAAAACTCAGCTGCATCTACTAGCAGTAAGGACAGTCTTATAAAGATATGTAATAAGTTTGACCCAACCCTTTCCATATATTCTTTCGGTTAGCAATACATTGATATCTTGATGCCAGCCTATCCTATATGCTTTATCAGATTAGTGTACATACATGTGGTGAAATATCCTCAATGTCTTTAGATATTATTATTAATGATTAAATGCATAAAGTAAATATGGATTTCCATCCATTATTTATACTTTATTGATATTCTAAAGGTATAAGAAAGAAAATATAAGAAAAGGATAGCAGGGGCCTATATTATCCTTCAGATTTTGAAAAATGCTTGCCTATTGTCAACTGATTTCAATGCAAATAAGTATATATTTATTTTGTTTTTTGTAATGACATCACCTTGGCTTTTAATGTAGGTTGTAGTAAACTGCTTCAGCCCTTTAGATTAAAAAACTCCTTTATAAAATATTTGGCATAAATATTTTATTTAAAATATTTATATTATGCAAAGTTATATTTTTGTGTAAGTAGCATATATGTTCTCTCCTTTTTGATAATGAGATTTATGTATTGTATAATGTTTTCTTTTTTGTGTAGACTGCCTGGAAACCCAGATCCAATTATGATGCTTATTCACAGAACCATATCAACCCTTCTAGTTTATAGCTTTGCTTACTTCATTTTTGCTTGATACTGGTATTTTTCTATTTAGTAAACAAATTATGCAAGTGACCTTATTTTCTTAAGCCATCTCAAAACCTAATTAAATTGAAATTAAGTTAAATAATATGTGGGTTATAATATAAACATTTGTTTGCATATTTAAAGTTGTCTAATAAACTTTAGATTTCCATCATGATAGAGTAGTTTGTAATGTATTAAAGACAAATATAACTATTAAAATATGTATACTTTATATTTATAAATAAAACATGTATTTGAAGGCATTTAAAAACAAATAATGCAGGCAAGATCTGAGGGCTATAAACCCTAAAAGATAAAAGCACAAATGTGAAGCTTCACGTGCACCTGGCATTTTCCCTGGAAGAACTTTCTAATTTGCATGGCAGGGCAGCAAGACATGGGTGGTGATGAGTCCAAGCAGAAAGCAATAGCCCAGGTAGAGGATCCAGAGATTAGAGTTTGTGGTTACCGGTATGTCTAGGGTTTAAGGTAAAAAATCATAGGTAAGTGAATACTCTACAAGTGAGCTTTAACATGTAATATAAATATTGTGTTGGAGTTATTGATCAACTCCAAAGCTGCGTATGTAAAGAATTAGAAATCCAGAAGAAAGCAACAGCTTAGAGACTACAGACCTGCTCAAAAATCTAAATAATCATGAACTATTGGAAACAGAGATTACATCTCAAATCCTACCAAGGTGCAAGAACCTTGGTAAATACTCAGATTTTTAGTTAAAAGTCCAGAAAAGACCATCACTAAGAGAAAGGACTATGTATTAAGAGTAAGGGCTATGTTTCCAAAGTATGGGCAAACCTGACCTAACAAAGTCCAAAACCAGTCCTTAACAGGATCAAGGTGATGTGCACATGCTTTATCTTCCTGACTGAGAAAATCGTAATCCTCTTTGAAGGAATATAACATTAACTAGAATCTCTAATTGTTTCACCAAAAAATATCTGAAATGAAACTAAAACTTATAAAATATGGTAAAAACAGAATCAAATGACCAAAATGTTTTTTAAAAAGTATATAATTGAAGCAGGGCCATAATGTACTTATCAGACAGGGAATTATAATTAACTGGAATTAATGTGAAAACAACAGAGAAAAAGATAAATAATTTTACCAGTAAATTAAAATTTATAAAAAGTTAAATGGAAATTGTAGACCTATAAATACTAAACTGAACTTACAAATTCAATAGATGGGATTGGTAGTAGATTAAAGGCAAAACAACAGAAGGAAGTGAACTAAATGGCAGGTCAGTGTAAGATATCCAGATAGAAGCACTGAAAGAAAATAATAACTATAATAAAGAAAAGCACATAAGAAATACATGAGACACAATTAAAAAAAATAACACATAATTGGAATGAAGAAGAGAGGAGAGATGATGGGGGTTAGGCAGGGAGAGAAAGAGAAGGAAACATAAGCAGTATTAGAAGAAACTCTGGCTATTTTTCAAAATAGGTGAAAGATATGAAACCACAGATGTAATAAGTTCTATGAACCTCAATCTGAACGAAGTAAAAAATAATAATGTCTAATGTACACATGAGTAAGCACAGGGCTCATTGTATATACATTTATTTCCACACTATGAAACATTACATAGCACCTTGAGATCAGGATATGAGCCTGGCTAATAAATAGCTGTGGCAATACCACTAGTAAATCACCATGTCCATTAAAATGTTGTCTATTGAAAACTAGATTATTGAATCTAAAATAGAATTCCAGAGCCTACAGAAAATGCTGGTCTGTGGTCTGAGGCAAAACCTAAAAGACCATATTCAGAATAAAGCATCCATCTGAATAGTGTAGACAGAGGTAGAAATGAGACTCATAGAGTTACTGCATCTAAGGGATGGAACTTGGAAGTCCCAGACTGAGCCATCTCTTGGGAGCCACCAATAGAAGGAAGATCCTTTAGAGTTTCCAAGGTCCTGAGGCATAACTGCTAAGGCTTTGTATGGGGTACCATGACCTAGATCACAGCAAAGCGGAAAATGAAGAGCTTAAACAGGTTTAGATAATACTCAATCCTATCTCTGAGTCCCTCTAGCTCTCTGACCTCCTTTCATCTGTTCAATCTTCAAATTTGGAACATGCTTCAATATTATATTCACCCTTCCATATCTCAGTCTTTCTCTCCCTACCTTTATGTCAATCTTTGCATGAATAATTGTCTTCTTATTCTAATTCCATTTTCCTAGTCTTTTTTCTTAGAATTTGGCTACTTGTTTAACTTTTGATCAATTTCCTGCTGTATCAGCCACTTCACAGCATCAATCTCATATTTGTATCCATCTGGGCCTTGAAAAGTAATTGATAATATAGAATTTAAGTTTATATGTACTCTCTGGATGCATCAATTCCCACAATTTACTAGGGTATTGAATTTACAATCACAGCCTGACTTTTCAAAGGTTCTCTGTTCTTCCTAACCTCATTCTGAAAGTGAAGTATTCTGAGAAAATAATGAATTAATTGTTTTCCTTTAGAAGTGAAAAAGAAACTTAAACTGGATAATAATAGTAATAGCCAAGCAGCAGTAACAGCAGTAGTGAGAGCAAGGTTCAAAGAGTTCTGACAGCTTCTTTCTTATGAGCATTTTTTGGGGTTGCCAGGAAAGTTTCCTGTCTCTAGAAAAGGCCAAGCCATTGTCAATCTCTTTGGTAGGTGGCTTTGTCATTGTCTGGGTAAAATACTGGGTTTGAAAAGCATTTAACCAACTTTGTACTTAATTTGTTCTTTCCTCTTTGTCTTTTGAACAGATTTATTTTCCTCTACAATGACTCAAACACTTTTACATCATGTGTACACATAAGCTTTTGGGGATCTTTTCTGCTACTACTGTTGAAATGGGACTTTTTCCTATTTTCCATACAAACAGATAAGATACCATTCTGAAAACACATAATTGAGAAGTTGTAGCATGTCAAAAAGATGAAAACAATTCATTTGGGTTGTAAAACCTTGTTTGAGAATTAAATTTGTCATTTACTCTTGTATTGAATGAAGTGTTTAGGAAACTCCAAATCCCAGAAGAGTTTGGTAATACTTGTTTATTTGAATAAATACAAATAACCTACTTAGTACTGTTGGAGGAAGTGGTAGAAAAAATGAAAGATGATATCATGGTTTCTAATTCCATTTCTACCTCTAATTTTCCATGCAACTTGAAATAATACATTTAACCCCCACAGGCTTCATGTTTTTTGTGTTTTGTTTTTTTTATAAAATGAGGAAGTGGCCTGGGTTAAAAATGAATATTTATTGGAAACTTGCTACATGTCAGATACCATTCTACATGTATAATACTTTATAGTACTAATCTTAAATGAATACAGCTATGTTATTGTACTTATTTAACATCCAAGGCATCAAGGCACATAACGTGTAAGTAAATTTCCCAAGATCTGACTGCCAGTAAGTAGCAGAAGTGTGGGACAAATCAGACAGTCCAGCTCCCAAATCCATTCTCTTAGTTATTACACTCTATCACCTCTTTATATTGTTTCCCCTGATTTAGATGTTCTCTAAGGCCTTTATTCTAATGAATGTCAGACCTAGGATTACTAAAACTACTATCAGGATGATACTCTCTTAAATGAATAAACTTGCCTTTTGGGGCCTTTTCAAAGATAGGTCCAATTGCAAGATCTGGCAATACATGTTAGTACTTAATCTTTCTATCAGCTTTGACTAAATACTTTTGAGATCAGCACAAATATATATATTTTTTTATATCAGCACATATATAAATCCAAATGTCCATTAGGAAACATATACACCAACTGCTGTAGCTGTCTTTGCTATATGGAGTACCTAATTGAATCTCTAATTACTATAACATGTTCTCAATTTTAATGTTATGCTTCCACTTGTGACTTGAGGTTTGCACTAGATGTTCAGTAAAAAGCTTGTGCTTCTTTTTCTGCCTGGAAAGCCAGTACTTATTTTTGATCCCCTACTTGATGTTTTAAACCTTCTTTCTTTTTAATGACTTTGCTCTTAGATTTGAAATTCAATTTTGACAATAGCTGGAATTTATGTTTTTTTGAAAGTCCAGAAACTTTTTGACAGAGGAAAAGGGGAATTTCTAAATTGTTTTTCTTTTAGCACCCTAGGAAAAGGCACATACACTCATTTATTTATTTATTTACTAGAGGCCTGGTGCACAAAATTCATGCACTGAGGGGGGTGTCCCTCAGCCCAGCCTGTACCCTCTCCAATCTGGGACATCCCTCTCATAATCTGGGACTGCTGGCTCCCAACCACTCCCTTGCCTGCCAGCCTGATCATCCCCTAACCACTCCCCTGCCAGTCTGATTGACTCCTACCTGCTCCCCTGCTGGCCCAATTGCCCCAACTGCCCTCCCCTGCTGGCCTGATCACCCCTAACTTTCCTCCCTTGCCAGCCTGGTCGCCCCTAACTACCCTCCCCTGCTGGCCCGATTGCCCCTAACTGCCCTCCCCTGCCAGCCTGGTCACCCCTAACTTCCCTCCCCTGCCTGCCTGGTCGCCCCTAACTGTCCTCCCCTAGTGGCCTGGTCACCCCCAACTGCCCTCCCCTGCAGGCCTAGTCACTGCTAACTGCCCTCCTCTCCCAGCGTGGTCCCCCCCAACTGCCTTCTCCTGCCAGTCTGGTTGCTGGTTGCCCTCCCCTTCTGGCCTGGTCACCCCTAACTGCCCTCCATCCCCTGCAGGCCTGGTTGTCCCCAACTGCCCTCCCCTGCTGGCCTGGTTGCCTCTAACTGCCCTCCATTGCTGACCTGATCACCCACAACTACCCTCCCCTGCTGGCCATCTTGTGGTGGCCATCTTTGATCATTTGGGGGCGGCCATCTTGTGTAAGGGCATGAGGGTCAATTTGCATATTACCTCTTTATTATATAGGATTTTCAGAAATGCCTAAATATGGTTTCCAGAGAGTATTCCCTCACATGTCTCACATGTCTGGTTGGAGTGAACTTAGATGCCAGGAACCAGTGGTTTTCATGGAGCCTCCTGTGCTGGGATGGGACTGCTATGTATCACCTTAAGCCTCCTGGACACTTAAGCTCCTAATTTGCTGATTGCTTTTAAAACAATGGAAATGTCTAAAGCAAAAGGATTTATTCAAAAATCCTGAATTGTACCACATTGAGTAAGAGCCCTCATTCTATTAGATGACTATCGTATCTTTAGAATATTGAGCAAGTAGTGAGAGGAATTTTGGTTTAATAGCTTTGTTTTCCTTCATTCATGAGTAGGTTTCATAGAAGAAGAGGGCATTGTGTTCCAAATTATATTCTTTTTCTGAGAATGCAAAGATCTATTTCCCACATTCAATAGCATTCTGGTAAATGATTAAAACCTGGCTCTCAGAGAAGCAGAAGGACCTCTGATTTGCTGTGTATGTGTGTCAATTTCATACTCCTATCATAGTCAACTTCAAGCTACCTCATGAGTCACTGAGCAGGAGGTTAGGAAGAGTTGCCTACAGTTTGCTTTTATGCAGCAAGTGTGAGCTGGCTTCAGCACACCCCGTCTACTCCAATGGGAATTTAAATATCACTTTTAAATGATGCATGCTAGTAATGTATATGAAACAGTGGGAACTTGTATCTACAGATGTGGCATTAAGCCTTATTCTGCCTCTGACTAACACTGTCACCTCAGAGAAAAACTGAACTCTCTAAATTTCTCCTCTCCACTGAAAAAATGAGGACAATACACAGCTTTCTTGGAAGGTTCTCAGGAGTTCAGGGAATGCTAAAATGATAGCACTGGAGGTCAATAAAGTAAAGAAAAATAATATATAAATAAAAATGAAATGGCTAAATTTTAATTATTTTTAAGGGGAGCAGAGTAGATACAGAAAAAGACATGTGGACAGGAAGTCACATATTATCATGGCATACAAAGACCTGGCCAAAGAGCACATAATAACAGTAGAAGGAAATTATTAACGGCAGGAACAAGCTCAGACACCCAGACTTGCTGAAGTGAACAGTGGAGCACAGACATCTTTCTGGTCTATTCAAAGGTACCGTTGAAGGGAGAGTCCACAGGCCAAGAAAAAAAGGGAGGCGCTCAGAGCAAGCCTGCCATGAAATCCCTCAGATCTTTTTATTTTTATGGGTGGGAGTTGTGAAATGCTTTTTGCATCTATAATTAGGGAATGAAGTGGAGCAGATGGCTACAGCGCAGTTATAATTAAAGTATAATGCACAGTAAAATCACCTTGTGCAGCCAGCAATGCATCCATGCCAAAAAAATATTTATTCTCTTTCACTGTGCTTTTCAACCTCTACTTTGGGCTGTGGGGAATGGCTGTTTCAGCATAACACTGATTTCACACACTCTTTTTAGGTACCAGAAGTCCCAGTCACCAATTCTGGAATGCCCTGTATTCAATTATATTGCTTATAGAGTCTTCTATTTAATAATGAACATTTTATTGTTAAAATACAGGCACATGCTTCTATTTAATAGCACAGTGATATTGTGTTGCGATACCCTCCTGGGTTAAGAATTCATTTATACACTTTTCAGCTGCACCAGTAATAAGCTCTGAAGAATAAACATCTGATGCAAAAAAAAGAAAAAGAAAGAGAGAGAGAGAGAGAGTCTTTACCCAGGCTCAGTTTCTAGGAATATAAGGAAGTTGAAACCAGTTATATAGGAATTAGGAGTAGAGGCCCACGTGCTGATTGCTGAAATGTTACCTGTGTATTTCTCTTCCTTTCTACATGAGCAGTAAAGCAGCAGTGGAACCAGCACTGGGCTAGAAGCAGATGGCTGTAGTGGTAAGCCCAGCTAAGCTTCTGACTGCCTGTGTATTGCCTGGACAGTCACTACTTTTCTCTTGGCCTCTCTTTTCTCACCTATAAGGTATAGAAGGTGAACTACATAGTCAATGTGGGCCTTACAGTTTATGCTTTCTTCTGTTTTCCCCTTGCATTTATCATAAGAACTATTTCCTCTATAGTAAATATTCCATCCCTAATTCTAATTTTTATTGAGAGAAGCATGGCAAGGCAAGGGTTCTTCCTTTCAGTGTTTTTGTGTTTTGTTTTTGTTGTTTGTTTGACAAAGGAGGTAAGAGCTTGGTGGCTGGTTCAAACTAACGTCTGCTTTTCTTTTGTCAGGAACCCTTGGACACCCCATGGAAGCCACAGACAGTCACTTGGGGAGTTTTATTCTACTGTAGTTGTTACTGCCTTCATGGACAAAAGACTCACACTCCTGAAGTCCCAGAACTTTTACCTCCTGTCTTCTGATTTATTTATGCATTTTACCTACATGGTTTCCCTTTAAACAGTACATTATTCTTCCTTACTGTAACAAAATTGTAACATCATTCAATGACCCCAGGCTCCAGCCCTCATCTGGAAAAGAAGATGATTTCCTTTTCATTTTCCCATCAGAAAAATGAGATGAAGAGAAATAAGAGACAAAACAAACAGAAATCTATCTTTCTCTTTCTAAGATCAGCCCCAACTTTTAACTTTCCAACCAAGACCCTACAAATATCATATCTTAAGCTAAACAGTCAGCTACTGAATAAATAGATTAATAGAGCACTTGAAGAAATAAATGTATTTTCCTTAACATGGAATTAGTAGAAAAGACACAATCATTTTACTATCATAGGGAAGCATTATGCAAATGCTTTGGATCCAGAATCCTCAGTCTGAATTTCAAATATGCCACTTCATTGTGACGTGATCTTGAACAAATTCTTTCCCTGCTTTGACTTTTTTTTTTTTCCCATCTATAAGCAGAAAAAAATAAACGCTAGATTGCAAGATGAAGAAAAGAATAAGAAGTGGTAAATATAATGTTTGGCAGACAGCTACGGCACTCATCAAATTCTATCTACTATTTAGGTCTCATCTATCTGATAAGCCCCCCTGCCGTTACCCATGTAGTCAAATTGAGAGACTTCTTGGTAAATACTTAAAAGTAGAATGAAGGATGATAATTTTCCACATAAATTTGAATGGGTAAAGGAGAAACCTAGGCCTCTGCAAATTTCCTTTCTTGAATGTTTAGCTGAAGATAATCTCTAAGGAAATGCAAACAAGGTCTTGGCTAAAAGCATGGTGGAATAGGATTTCTAGTTTACCAAGGATCCCAAATTTAACCAGGAGTTAGCAAGGTTTAGATTGCTTATGAAGGAAAAAAATTGCATTAAGTTTGGGAAATGAGTCATTTAATTCACCTATGTTTTATTATGTTACTTCCAAGACCAAAATAAAATATGAAAAAAGGTGAGAAAACCTTACCTTGGTAGTCTGTAAACCTATTTGTAAAGCTTTCACATTAAGTATCTTATTTGAGCCTCTAAAAGTCTTAGGTTATAGATAGATCAGAAGTTCATTTTACATATTGTATTTATCTGAGAAACAAAGAAAATAAGTCATTTTTCTAAGCTATCCAAGAAGTAAGCAGAAGGGCTTTTCCTGACATCCTATTTCTCTCTCTACTGCACCATACAGGTGAACAGGATCTAATGTTGCATTCTTTCCCAAGTGACAACCGTGCAGGATCCTAGAGTTCTAGAAGCTTGTTTCTCTTCTGTTGGTATCACTTGTTCTCACTGAAACAATAAGGAATGGAAAACTCCTCCTGGGAGTTTTATTTCCTAAGAATAAAGTGAAAACAAAGATGCCTGCCTTGCCTACTGATATTAAAGCTAAAAAGGAAGCTCAGGCTCCTAATGTTAGGCCACTGCTCATTTCAAGTCAACAGTCTTTTATTCAAATTTGACAAGAAATTTTATATCATTAGTAATTATTTTTTATCAGAAGTATGTGTCAATGCCATGTGGGGAAAATGCAAGAGTATCTGAGTTATTCTTCAAAACATGAAAGTCAGATACACACCATGAAGTCTTGTGCGGCATGAGCTATTTGTGCCCCTGTAGTAATATGTCTGCCTTAACTAAAGAATTTACTTGTATTATGTCATAATTTGCATAATTGTCTCCATGCTAAATGGAGACAGGGAACAGTGTCTGATCTTCAGAAATCCAGTATAGATACTGGTTCTTAATATCTGATCAATAAATATTTGTTCAATAAAATAAACATTAAAAACCCTCAAAGCTTTGTCCTTTATTATGATGGGCTAGAAAACTAGATAAAATCTCATTAAAAACTACTAATTATATTAGAAAAAAATAAATCTTACATGCATCATTGAGTTAGAGAAAGAGCTAAAACAAAACAAAACAAAAACAAAACAAAACAAAAACAAAACAAAACAAAAACCTCCTCTAGACAAAGCAGTAAGTGAAGGTAGGAACCCAGAAGTGTGATGGAGTGTCAAAGGCAAATTTCACTCTGGGGTGTTTATTGACCAGTGTGAACTTGAGCTTTGATTTTCATAGTTCCAAAGGACATAAAGAATAGGAGATAAAATAGCTATCCACCGTAAGGAGTCTACAAAGATATCCTGAAATTCACCGAGAGTACCAAAGACTATACACAAGTATAAAATATGAAAACAAAAGTAAACATATTCCCTCTTACCCAGATGACATTAAGGAAAATCAAAGGTCACAAACCTCAGTACAGAGATGAGGAAGAAAGCATTGGTAATCATAATTTAAAATCTTAGGCTATTTCCTAGCAACTTTTCAACCTAAATTAATACCACCTTATCGATCCCAACATGTCAAGATAAAAACTTAATTATGAATTGATTGGTAATTCCTAGAGGAATTCACCATCATTCAAGACCTCAAAAAATTTCATAAATGATACTCATTAAAATGAACAATTCACATAAATATATAGAACAGAGTGATGGTTGCCAGAGGGGTGCGGGCTTGGTGGGGGTTGGGTGGAAAAAGTGTAGAGATTAAGAAGTACAAATTGGTAGTTACAAAGTAGTAAAGTGTATGCAAAGCACAGCATAGGTTATACAGTTAATAATATTGTAATAACTACATATGGTTTCAGGTGGGACCTTGAAATATTGGGCGGATCACTTTGTAAAGTATATGGTTGTCTTATCACAATTCTGTACACCTGAAACTAATACAAAATAATATTGAATGTAAACTGAAATTGAGAAATAAAATTTCTTAAAAATCTTAGTATTCACACACTTGTATAATAGTCTCCCCCTGAGTGAGAGGACCGGATGTGGTAATGTTCTGATAAATAGAATATGTCAAAAGTGACAAAATGTTATTTCCATGATTATGTATGCTTGTGACTCTGTCTGGCCAGCACTTTCTCACTTATGTGTCTTGGACTTATTTGCTTTGATGAAGCAAGATGTGATGTTTAAGAGGCTCATGTGGCAAGGAACTGAGTGTGACCTACAGCCAACCATCTGTAAGAAACCGAGGCCCTTAATCCTATAGCCTTCAAGGAACTGATCCAGAAAACAGACACAGCAGTCAAGCCTAGAGATACAGATACAGCCTGATTGATAGTTTGATGCAACCTTATTGAGTCTCTAAAGCAGGGAACCCAGTGAGATTGTGCCTGGATTTCCAATGCACAGAAACTGGGAATTAATAAATGTGTGTTGTTTTAAGTTGCTAAATTTTCAGGTAATTGTTATGTGATAGATAACAAATATATTACTAAGAAATGAAAGACAATCATGAAAAATACATGTGAGTATAAAAAACCTATATAGAACAACCACATATTTTTAGAAAAATACCAAATAAATATTTCTACAAGTTAAAAAAATACAATAATGAAAACATAAAATAACTCAGGGAGTGAGCTTTGCAGTAGATTGACACAGCAGATGAGAGAATTAAAAAATTAGAAGGTAAGCTTGAAGAAATGTCACAAAATGCAACTTAGAGGGACAGAAGTGAAAAAAAAGGAGGAATTAAAAAACATACTGGGTGATAATTTTCCAGAAATGATGAAAGACACCAGCCAAAGTTTCAAAAAGAACATTAGTAGAAAAACTGGTGAATCTGTCTAGAGTCTGTAGTTTAGTTAATGTTAATATCATTTTTTTAATCTTGACAAATGCACCATAGTTATGTAATATGTTAACATTTGGAGAAACTGGGTGGAGGGTATTGGGGACTTCTCTACTGTCTTTACAACATTTCTGTAAATCAAAAATGTTTCAAAATTAAAGTTTGTTTTAAAAAGTTCACTCAATAACAAAATGGTTATTTGTGTGAAGATATTCATCTGTTTTTACAGATAATTTTTTCAATTGTGAAAATTGACATAAATGTTCAAAACTTTATTATAGTAAAATGGCTAAGTAGGAGCATTTATTTCAAGTCAGTAGACATGAAGTACTAGTTTAAAATGATAATTATGACCATTGCGAGTATATTAAAATTTCAGAATATATAATAATTATGTACCTCATTATGAATATCTATATATTCAAAAAGTCTTATACATATATAAATTTGTATGCCTTTAAACAAAGTTTTGAAGGGAATGCCAAAACATAAAAAAGCAGATAGCAGGTTTATAATTTTTTCACTCTAATGTATTTATAGAGTTTTTCAGATGAATATAAAATATTTTTGGATACATATCAAGTCTCTCTAACTCTTGATTCTCATACTTTATTACAGGTATTTGGTGGTAAAATTTAATGAAAGGCTAGCAAACATAACTCAAAACATCATTTGACATCAAGAAAGTACAGTGGATTTGGGAGAATTAGCCTTATAAAAAGAGGAAAAGGGTCTTAAATTGCTTAAGATATAAAGAGCTCTACTCACACAAATTCTTGGGTTATGATTTCATTCATTAACTACCATAAAGTTGGCTTTTTAGACTAAATAACTTATGAAGGTAATAATATTTCAGTTTCTAATTAAAGCAGAGAAAAAGGAGGTTTGTATGTGCCTGTGTGTGTGTGTGTGTGTTAGGAGTAGATAGATCCCTAAGCCCTAGCCAGTTTGGCTCACTGGATAGAGCGTTGGCCTGAGAACTGAAAGGTCCCAGGTTCGATTCCAGTCAAGGGCACATGTCCGGGTTGTGGGCTCGAACCCCAGTGGGGGACTTACAGGAAGCAGCCAATCCATCACGGATGTTTCTATCTCTCTCTCCCTCTTCTTTCCTCTCTGAAACCAATTAAAAAAAAAAAAACAACCTGAAAAATCTTGGGGAGAGACATTTACCAGGTACAACATTGAACAGTGTGAGTCGGATTTACAATAAATTAGAGCAGTGAGCAGAGTACATTGCAAGAAGTTCAGTTCATTAATGCTCCTCCCAGCTCATCCTCTATCAGAATACTAGAAATGAGTTTCCTTTTTTTCGCCTGTCAGCTCTGGGGCCTGGATTCTTGGGACGTGATAAACCAGTGTTACTGAGGCAATGATGACTTTCATGGTCAGAAACTTGAGGAGACACAGCAATGATTAAGGCGTTGGACCATGACAGATCAAAATCTCAGAGTGCAGGTGATGTAAAAATATTACATCTTTTACTTTCTTGGGCTGTTTATATAACTTGACTTGGTTCATTTTGTATCTCATTTCCAAACAAACTTGAGGCAAAATCTGGTTTAAATACATTATCAGCTCTTTACATAAATTGCCTCTGTGTTGTTTTTGTTTTTTTCTTGAAGATAGAACTCCAATCAGCTATATCATAATTTATTACCCAAACACAAAGCCCTGATTATTGTCAGAATTATAGTTAAGAATATTTTAATATCTTCAAAAAGTTCACATTCTCAGCACTTCAATATTAGAATCAAAAGAGTACATTTTTAAAATTTCCCAAACTTCCCGCCTCTCAGTAACATACAATAGACTTTCCCCAAAAATTTGAAACATCAAGTATCGATATGATGAATGAGTACAATTAGTTTCAATCTTAGAATTCAGGGGGGAAATTACTGTAGCTTCAGGTGATTTTATTTTCTTTGCTATTCTCTTATTATCTAGTTTTGATACAGCCAGCCTGATCATACCACTGCATTCTTCTATTTTCTGAGTTCATGACCATTAAGTGCAGATTCCTAATGAAAAACACTCACAAACTACAAAGAATAAATAATTTTAATATACCTTTTAATTACCTCTTTAAAACTCCCTTTAGAGTGCTTTCTACACATGATAACAAGTGAGTTTCATATGGGGTAAAACAAATCACGAGTCTAGTTTAGCCAAGGGAAGGCTTCTTTTTTCTCTTGGAAAATAGTAATAATCAGTGACATGACATCATTAATAGAAAGTAAGTAAGAACAAAATTATAATTCTTTCATTGTAGTGGGAATGGGTACATTATTATCTCTTCGTGGTGTTTTTTTGTTTTTTTTTAATTACTTTATTGATTAAGGTATCACATATTTGTCATCGACCCCCCCATTCCCTTCCCAAACCCCCCCACACGCATGCCCCCCTCCCCCTGTTGTCCGTGATCACTGGTTAGGCTCATATGCAAGCACACAAGTCCTTTGGTTGATCTATCTCCCTTCTTCCCACCCTCCCCTACCTTCCCTCTGAGGTCTGATCAATGCTGTTCTTGTTCTTCAGTCTATGTTGTTCATCTTTTCCCCTAGATGAGTGAGCTCATGTGATACTAGGAATACACTTATAGGAACCGAAAATGAGACAAGCAATAATAGTTATGCTGAGAGACAAATGAATCAGTCTATAGTGAGTTTCTTTCTGGGCCAACAGTTCTTTTGAGTCCCAGTTTCTATGTCCAACAGTTGTTTATGTGTTCATAACAGCAATGATATTTCAGTTCCGGATGGTGGACAAATGGTGGTAATGCAGGTCCGACCCTCTCTGTTTTTTTAAAGTAGTAATACGATGAACTAAACCTGCGGTAAGCAAATGTTTTTGAGGATTCTGTGTTCCTTGGGGAAGTGTTGCCCTGTATGGCTAACACCCTAAACAACCCCACTGGCTCAACAAAGCTAAGTGGAAACGTTTTTTTTTTTTTTTTTTTTTGCATTGTATGCAGACCTAATTTTAAATGCAAATTCTATGTATACATATATATACATAGCGATTCAATTTCCTTTATTACTTTATTTTATTTTATTTCATTATGGGACTAGGGGCAGAGACTCCTGTGGAGTGCATGTAATCTGAAATTAACTGCAGGAACTGGCTTTTAAAAGATAAGATATTGGCGGTGACGTTTTAGAGGATATAGCACAGGTGGTAAAATCTTAATATTACGCCTGTGCTGATTCTGCTGATCTGTATGTATAAAATACTATATATATATATATATATATATATATATATATATATATATATATATATATATTTGGGAACTGACTTAGAACTTCAGACACTGGAATGTCAGCTGTAAGAGAGAGGCTGTGCCATCCACCTACACAGCTACTTCCCACTAAAAGACAGACAATGTAAACCATTCACAAAGTAGGGTGATGGACTGTCTCAGTCTGGATTGTTATTAATCCGCATGATTGCAATAACTCCCTAACTAATCTGCCTGGTCCTCTGTTGCCCCATCTCCTGTCTGTTCTCCATAGGCAGAACAGAGTAATGTTTATACCTCATTAATTAAATCAGTCACATCTCTGTGTAAACCTTTAAAAATGTTTTTATAACTCTTGGAATAAAACCCAAACTCCTTTTCGGCCTTTTGTAATCTGGGTTCTGAATTTGTCACTCTCCTTTCATCTTCCCCTTCCTCACTCTGGTCCACAGGCACTGTCTTCTTTCAATCATTTTTTATTTGTTTGTTTTGTTTTGTTTTTCCAGCTTTATTGAGATATAACTGACATATAACACCTTGCAAGTTTAAGGTATATAACATGTTGCTTAGATACACATACATTGCAAAACGATTACCACCATAGAGTTAGCTAACACCTTCATCTAATTACATAATTACTTTATGTTGTTGTGAGAACATTTAAAATCTATTCTCTTAGCCACTTTTAAGTAAATAATACAGTACTATTAGTTAAAATATCCATGTTGTATTTCAGATCTCCAAAACTTGTTTATCTTATAACTGTAAGTTTATACACTTTGACCAACATTTTCCCCTTTCCCACAACCTCACCCCTGCTAACCACCACACTTTCTGTTTCTATGAGTTAGTTTCTATGTGTCTTTCTCAGTTTGACTTATTTTACTTAGCATAATGCCCTCAAGTTTCAACCAAGTTAATGCAAATGACAGGATTTCTGTCTTTATCATGGTTAAATAATATTATACAGTAGAATCCTATCTAATAAAAGAGTAATATGCAAATTGATCATGCCTCCACTACACCCACCAGCCACCCCCACCAGCCAATGAGGAGCAAATACGCAAATAAACCCAACCAAGATGGCTGCAGCCACCGGAGGGAGGCTTGGGTTTCCGCCTGCCCTTGCTGGCCTTGGCCAGGGTCGGGGCCGGAGCCGGGTGATCAGAGCGAGCTAGGGGTCCCTGCCCAGAGCCCAAGCCTCGGCCAGAGGCTTTCGGCCTTGGCTGGGGCAGAGCCTGGTGAGCGTGAGCCAGCTGGGGTTCCCTGCCCAGGGCCTGAGCCTTGGCCAGAGGCTTGCGGACTTGGCCAGGGGTGAAGCCTGGCGATCAGAACCAGCTGGGGTCCCCTGAGAGCGATCAGAGCCAGCTGGGGGTCCCTGACCAGGGCCCAAGCCTTGGCCAGAGGCTTGCAGCCTTGGCCAGAGGCAGAGCCAGGTGATCGAGCCAGCTGGGGGTCCCTGCCCAGGGCTTGAGCCTTGGCTAGAGGCTTGCAGCCTTTGTTGGGGGCGGAGCCAGGTGATCAGAGCTGTCTGGGGGTCCCTGCCCAGGGCCTGAGCCTTGGCCAGAGGCTTGCTACCTTGGCCAGGGGCAGAGCCGGGTGATCGGAGCCAGCTGGGGTCCCCTGCGGGCGATCGGAGCCAGCTGGGTGTCCCCTGCCCTGGGCTGGAGGCTTTAGACCTTGGCAGGGGTGGAGCCGGAGATCAGAGGAGATAGGTGTGAACTACCGAGGCAACACCTTTTCTGACTGCTCATTGGCTAAGCTCCCTGTATGCCACTGGTAATATTCTTAGTAAATTGGGTATAAGAATCCAAAAAGGTGATCTAGGACTTTTCCACCACACTCCTGGAGAAAAAAATGAAGGTCCACTGCTGGAGGGCTAAGAAATGTCATAACCTGCCCTACGTGGTTTGACTCAGTGTATAATGCCTAGGTTTGCCAACCGCAGAATCCGGGTTAGATTCTGATCAAGGGCATATACCTAAGTTGCAGGCTTCTCCCTGGCTGGGGCCCAGGTCAGGGCTCATGCAGGAGGCAACCAATCAAAGTGTTCCTCTCACTTTGATCTTTCTCTCTGTCTTTCTCTTTCTCTTTCACATTCTCTAAAAGTCAATGCTCAGGTGAGGATAAAAATAAGAAAGAAAAAAAGAAAGAGAAAGAAAGAAAGAAAGAGAGAGAGAGAGAGAGAGAGAGAGAGAGAGAGAGAGAGAGAGAGAGAGAAAGAAAGAAAGAAAGAAAGAAAGAAAGAAAGAAAGAAAGAAAGAAAGAAAGAAATGTCATATCCTATGAAAGACACATCTTGAAAATGCCTAAAGAAAGTTGTCATTTTTTCATGGTGAAGGGACTGGAGTCCGTGTTGATGAAAACACCTTGGTGCCTGCGGTGACTGGCAGTGGCTGCAGCAGTGGGGTGATGGGGCTGGTGCCTTTCCCGGATCAGCCCAGTTGCCTCCCACAAAGGGAGGCCAGACTGCGGCTTAGGCCCGCTCCCTATGGGGAGCAAGCCTAAGCCGTCAGTAGGACATGCCCTGAGGGCTCCCAGTATGTGAGAGGGGGGAGGCTGGGCTAAGGAGAACCCCCCCCCAGTGCATGAATTTCATGCACCGGGCCCCTAGTCTATCTATATAATAGAGGAATATGCAAATTAGCCAGGACATCAAACATCACTACTGGACAGCATGGACCTTAGGCTGCATGGTGCCTGGCAGGGGCGAGGGACCTCAGGCTGCACCCCCACCAGGTGGGGCTTGACATGGGACCTCAGGCCATGCCCCCCCGCCCCATGGGGCTTGATGGAGGACCTCAGGCCACACCCCTGCCCCAGTGTTGGGCCAGGAGACCTCAGGCCACTCCCCCCGCACCAGCTCTGAGCTGGAAGCCTCAGGCTGCGCCCCCCGCCCAACACCAGGCTGGGGCACCTAAGGCTGCACCCCCTGCCTGGAGGGGCTTGGCCTGGACAGGGGGTGGGGCCGGCCAGGTCTGGGTCTCACCCAATGGAGGTGGGGCCAGACGGGTCTGGGTCTCCTGAGTTTTCGAAGTGCATGTAGGTGGTGGGTGGGGACTTGACTCTAGGTCCTGCGGCATGCCCCAGACTCTGACAGGAGGGAGATTTTCATATACATTTTACTAATTTTCTTTCATCTCTGACACTTGTATTATAGAGAAAGGGCAAATAACAACATTAAAATATTTCCTCTAATTAATTCCCTTTTAATGTGCACGAATTTCATGCACCAGGCCACTAGTATTATATATATTCTTTGACCCATTCATTGAGGGACACTTTGGTTGTTTCCATAGCTCTGCTTTTGTGAATAATGGTTCAATGAACATGGAAGTACACATATCTCTTTTTTATTTATTTTTCTTTATTGTTTAAGGTATTATATTCTTTCAATCTTTTAAATCCTTGAAGTTCTTCTCTACCTCAAAGCCATACATATGCTGTTCCCTCCACCTGGCATACTCTTCCCCCACTTCACATGACTCACTCCTTGTCTCCTAGATCTCAGCTCAAACATCACTTCTTTAGAAAGAGCTTTCCCAACTATTTAATCTATAGTATGTTTACCACCACCACTGCTGCCTTTTCCTCCCACAATTCATAACTTCAGCTTCTTTTCTGGCTCCTTTAGTGGCATATTACACACTTACCTGATTTTATTTGCTTGTTTGATCTCCTTTCCTGAGTTTTGATGGGAGTTAACAGGTGATACAAAAATCTATAATTACCCAATTGTAGTTTTAGATTCACTCCATTTATCCCATCTTATAGATAAGGTTTATTAAGATACCAATTCATAGAATTGCTCCACAACAGCTTCCAGTATGCAGCAGAGCCCCAATTCCTTGAACCATCGCTAGATATGCTAATACACACTCAAATTCTATAGTAAGTTCTTTCTAATACCTTCTTACTGAGATGTCCCATAGATTCCCATGCTTTCTTTCTTGCTATAACAATAAATATGACTTACTGAGCTATAAGTGCAGCTGGTTGCCTGTGGCTAAAGGGCATTGACAGACTTTCCCCACCTCCTTCAGCTGGTGTTGGGTGCAAAGTAGAGGAGGGTGTGGGTACAACTGCTGTAGGCGACAGAGGTTCTGAGTTACCTGCTCATGCAGCTAACCTAGCTCTGGTCCTGCTTGGGCCCAATCTGGGTGTACCATTTTCATCTTTTGCTTAACTGATCCTGGGCTGACTTTATCATTTAAAAGAACTGAAATAACCCAGCTAATGATGTGCAATTATAGACACATGGTCACTTAGTGCCCCAAGGCCAAGTTTTCTGCTGCTACTAGGAGCCAGTAACACAACAGGAATTGTTTTACCAAAAGATATATTTTGTCCTCTGCGGATAGTGTTAACTTACTCCATAAAATCAGAGTCTGCACTGTGATTCCTCGCTGGGGCTTGCCAGAAGCCCCATGCTGCGTCTTTTCCCACTAGACACCTAAGTCTTCCCTGTCAGCCAGTATATGAGCCAGAGTACTATTCCTAGGGATGGTATGTGTTTCTTCCAGAACCTAAAGAGAACTATCAATCTGTTTTCTTCCTTCTTTGCATTAGGGCATACAAAATGCAGTGATTTTTATTTTACTTTGGAAAGCAATTTCAACAAACTCCTGACCACTGGATACCTGAAGACTTTGCTGAAGTGTCAGGACTCTAAAATCTTATAGGATTTGTACCCCCTCCTCTGGAGCACGTGTGTCTTACCAAGGCCTCCAGCAAGGCTGTCTCTTGTTTGTCCTGCTTAATCAGTATGCTATTTATCTAATGCTTCACTGTGATATTCTGTGGGTTTACCAGGCAGCCCAGATGTCTTTAGTCTATAATATGACAAAGAGCAGGAGAGTTAACATAGTCTTGAGGCAAAATTGTAAGTAAATATGTTTACATATCCCATGCAAATATAAACTGTTTATGACCCTCCTTTATAATCAGAATAGACAAGGATGCATTTATCAAATCAACAAATGCAAATCATGTAGCTACCTGAAACCTTGTTAATCTGTTCTAGCAAAGATATCACTTCTGGCAAAGCAGTTGCAAACAGGGATATGATTGAGCTTTCCAGAGTCTACACTTGTCTCCAGCATTCATCTGAGTTCTGCAGTGGACATATTGAGAATTTAAACAGAGATAGAATAGGATGTCCTCCCTCGCCCCCATGTTCCATATTCTTTAGCTATTAAATTATGGCACTAATTACCATGTTTCCTGAAATGTGATATTTTTATTTACTCGCTTGGCCAAGT
Source organism: Cnephaeus nilssonii (assembly GCF_951640355.1). Taxonomy (NCBI): domain Eukaryota; kingdom Metazoa; phylum Chordata; class Mammalia; order Chiroptera; family Vespertilionidae; genus Cnephaeus; species Cnephaeus nilssonii. The sequence goes on from NC_137074.1 coordinate 46,849,850, forward strand.
GAGTCGAGGGCAGTTTCAGAGGCTTATACTTGACCTTTCCCACTCTGATAGCACTTACTCCACCGGCCAAGAAACAAACTGCCAAGTACAGGATTTCCCTGCTATTCTGAAGTAGAGTGTTCCTATGAAGCCCTTTCTAAATTGAAATAGCACAAATCAAAGAGGCAATTATTATCAATTTATATGGAAACATCTTTTAATGTTCTTAGACCCAAAAAAATAACCTACCATATCACACAAATATGCTTAATTTACGATAAGTGTAATGCTGTTTTGAGCTCTCTTAGGCTTTTCCGATACCTTAGGATACATCTTGCTAATGATGCACAAAATAAATGGAGAAATGGAGATAAAGTACAGATGCTCACAGACACAGTTCAAAGCCAAGGAGCTTGATGCTGAGCTGCTAAGTGTAGTTCCCTGGGGAGAAGCTTGGTGGGGCCACTCTCACTGCTTGGTGGGCACTGCCCTTTAATGGCTTGCTGCAAAACAAACATTGAATTCTATTTTTGCTTTTTTTGTAGTGAAAATTCTCTTTGGATTTATTTCAGTTAGTGAAACAGGTACTAATGTGGGACTTTTGTAAAAACAAGCCAGGTAATGCAAGCTTCTGAAAAGCTTGGGATAACTGTATATTAATTTCAATTTAATGTTTGGCTATTGAAAAAAATTACCAGTGGGTGGGTCTCCAGACACAGTAGAGCCACTATGATCTGGATTTTAACCTCAATTCCATTTATTACCTGATCATGTGAGCTTCCACTCTAACAGGAAGGTCCCTGGGTATCAATGTCAACTCAGACCCTCTGTATCCAGTGTACAGTCACCAGGTCAAGAGCTGTAGGGAAGACTGGCTCTATAATGTGTTGGGTCCAGTATAAATAAAAATGTGGGGCCACTTGTTTTAAATTATTAAGAATTTCAAGATGGCTACAACACAACACTAAACTAAGTGAGGAGGCCTCTAAGTACAGAACTCAGTGCATGACCTTGAAGTTAGCCCTGGCTGTTGATTTCTTTAAGGAAAGCCTGAAGAAATTTCTATGACATATTCTTGCATGGTGTTACAGGTTTCTTATTCCTAGGCATCCTGCTACCTCTTAAGTCAATGAATTTTAGATCTAAAAAGTGACTCAGATTAAAAAATCAAGCAAGGAATAGTGACTTTGTGTTGGTTGACTACCACCTTCAACCTCCCCCTCCCCCAGTGTTGCTTTTTCTGTTTGTATATTTAAGTAGAATCTTTGTTGGCTGCTCATTTATTCTTCTCCTTGGTTTATCATGTTCTTTTGACCAACTTCCTGTGGGTCAAGGGCTCTTGGCTGCACCTCTGACCTTCCTGATCATGATGGTAATTATGAATTCCTGGTATCTGGCAGGTAAGTTCCACCAGGCCTCTATTACGTTAAGGGTAGATGAGCATTATCACCATGGATGTTAATGAGCCCAATTCTGTGACCTCTCCCCTACCGCCTGCTCTGGGCTTCAGAGGAGAGCCAGCACTGAACTTCTTAGTGATGTTGCTACCCTTCTCCCAGTACATTTCTGATAGCCTTGGAGAATTATATGTCTTCTTTGCCTGCCCATCTAACATATTCCTCTGGCAGATCTTCTGGCTTCACATCACATATCCATTCTTGCATTCCCATTTATTTCCCTTACCCTCTTTATAACTTAGCTGCCATCTGCCTTGAAAAACTCATGCAATTCCTCTTCAAAAAGCACTGTTCCTCACTTCTTCAATACTTCTAAGAGCTATCCTACAAGTGAGCTTGCCCCATCCATGCTGGTTCTTACCAGGGTAACAAATCCTGTCATGAGAAAGCACACTCAACTCAATAACTGTTTCTTATGTAGACTTATATCCATCTCATCTCCCTCAAATAAGTAGCCTCAAATCACAGTCCCAGGGATATTTCCCTGACTTTTGCGCAGATGTGCTAGCTAGTTTATTAATTGGTATATTATTTAAGCTAATTTATTAATTGATATGTTATTTATATGTTATATAATTTATTTCTTCCCTTATCAGTTGAGTATTGCTGGGATTTAGCCCTATGTAGGGGCCTTGCAGCCAAAAGAGGTAAAGGCTCTCCTGGGGTAAGATACCTATTGATATTCTAGTTAAAGGCCTCTGTAGCATCTTCCAGTATAAAGAAAATGCTAACTCTTACTAGGAAAGGTTGGTCCATTTCTACAAGTTCTGAGAGTTTAGGGGAGTCCTATGGATTGAATGGTTGTGTCCTCCCAAATTTATATTTTGACATACTAATGCCCCATATTATTGTATTAGGAGGTGGAGCCTTAGTAAGTTGATCAGGTCATGAGGCTGGAGCACTCAAGAATGGGATTTGTGCTCTTATAAAAGAGACCATATTGAGCCCCCTAGATTCTTTCAGCATGTGAGTACACACTGGGAAATTTGCAATCCGAAAGAGGGCTGCCCCCAACCATGCTTGACCCTGATCTCAGACTTGTAACCTCTAAAATTATGAGAAATAAATTTCTGTTATTTATAAGCCACCCAGTCTGTGGTACTTTGTTATAACAATACCAACTGATTAAGACAGAGAGTCTATAAAATAAACTTAATCTACTTAATGTTCCTATGCCACATTTTAGGGTCTCAGGTATTTCCAAGCAACCTCTGCTGAGCATTCAAATATCTCTTGAGCTCTTGACTCAATCAGGCTCTTGGTTTGCTGCTTAGCTTTGTTTGTTTTTGCAAATAGGCCCTTATCTCTTTGTAAGCTACTAAAGAGGCCATCTGGCTCTCACACTTAGCCTTTAACTGCTTGTTAAGACTTCTCAGTTTCTCAATAACCCTCTGCAGAGTGTCAATACAACATAGCAGTAACCATACAGCTTTAATTCCTTGTAGGCACTGTTCCCTCCGTATCTTCCTAAAAGCTTGAATCTTAGAACCTGCAAGAGTCTCCCTGATAGTGGATGTTTTTTCACATCAACAACAGTGGAATCCATAGCAATTGGTCCCTACTGTGAGCCACAAACCATCCATAATCTACATAGCTTTGAATGTCATCCTATTTGTTTGACCAGTGGACAATTAGCCAATGTTGATCTTCATTTTTGGATAATTCTCAGAACCACTTGTATTACTTTGTGTCCTCTGCGAAGCAGACCACACAATGTGCAAAAGATGTACTAGGGAGAATGCCTTTGGAGGATGAAGAAGGGAGCAGCAGAAGAGGTGGGTACATCAGAGGGTAATAAATACTCTCTCTGAAAACCAAGAGAAAACAGGGAAAAGAAAGAGGACTCAGCAGGAAGAGTTTTAAACTGAAGTAAAGTTTCAAAAAAGATTTGGCCAGGCCAATGTGTCATTCTTGAGTCAAAATCACCTATTGGAAGTGTCTAATGTGTTGCCAGAATTGGCCTGATTTAGTAGCCCCACCAGGTTCTGTCTTTAGCTGGGAGGAGCATGGAGGTGAGAAAGCAATGTAGATGGAAGGAGCACTGGCTGTAGTTGTCAATCAGTCATGTGTTTCACTTCAGGAGAGCTGAGCTGTCTATTTCCATGGCTGCCACACTCTGTACCACAAATGTCTCATACGAGCCATTTTGTCCCCCTTAGGCCAATGGTTGTTAATTGAGAGAGATCAAGGTGAGCACCCTGATCCTGGTTCACACAATTCCACCCTCAGCCAGCCAATCCATGTAAACTCTCTGAATTCTATTCATTCTTTAACACTGCACTTCTGGGCATATTTGAAATAAGGGTGAGCATAAGTAGTTAACCACCCCTTAGTAGAAATTCCTCATGTAGATCCATATCTATTAGGGAATTGAGACATGTTCTTTTAGATCTACTCATCTGGGCACAATATGTAACCCCTCTATTATGAATAGCTTCCAGAGATAAATTATATTAAAAACTATTTTTAATCGTTGTTTCTTATGGGTTATTTCTGAGTATAAAAATGATGCATATTCACTGCATAAAACTTGAAAACTACAGAAAAGTATTATCAAGAACATACTTTCTGCACTCCACCCCGCCCCCAGAAATAATTACTATTATGAGTTTAAGAGCTTCCTTTTCTTTGTTTTGCCTTTATGATAATGTCCATAAAAGTTTTCCACACTATGAGAATACACTGTCTAGATTGTTTGATTTCTGCCATTGGAGAAATTTTTTTATTTAATTTTTAAATAAGTTTGCCTTTGTTGTTAGAAAGAAAAGAAGCAAATTGGAGGAGAAAATTGGCTAATAAATACTTACTTTGTACATATTGTGTATGTATTAATATATACTTATTTAAAATTTATTACATATGTATAGAAGTATAAACATATATGTAAGTATATTCACATATTATATGTAATATAGATATATGCACACATACACATGCACTTGTGTACATATATATACATTCATACATATATACATCACTAAATAATGTATCACATGTGTGTGTGTATATATATATATACATATATATATATATACACACACATATGTATGTATATATACATACTATTCTCTCTTTCTCTCTCCCTCTCACTCTCATTGTTCTCCCTTATCTCACTCCACACATTTTCCTTACAGGATGCATAGTCAGGGTCTCATGATCTGACAAATAAAGATGATTTTTACTTTGAAAATATATTTCTTGCGCTCATTACTATAATATAAATGGTCCTTTAGATCTATGGGGAAAATTATTTCTTCTGTTCAGAAGTGTAACATAGGAGATATTGACTAGGAACCAGATGGTTTAAATGGATGTGTGGCTGAGTGACAGAATAGTTGTTACCTACCCAAAGGCAACTAAGAGTAGTTGTGTTTACAGCATAATGTTATTTCTCCAAGGTTGTACTTTAAATTCACTTCTTAGAATCTTGGCACAGAAATGTTGCTGTAAGCAAGACCCATTCAAGGCCATCCCATGTGGATTCCCTGTAAGGATGTCCTAAGAATAACTTCCATCCCACAGAAACTTTTTTAACAGTGTGTCCACTCTCACATGCTTAAACCATGTGTTCAACCCAAATTTCAAAACAAGCAGAGTTAACATTCTTGACTCCTGGCCCAAATGTTGGTGCTTGCCATGAGCTCATGCCTTCCTTTGGGGGTTGGCATTTGTGGTGTTATGTTGTGACAGGCTAACTGGATCCTGAGATATAAAATGTGCAATGTATTCTGAATCTTTTAGGGGGTTAAAAGTTTGGTAATAATTTCAGGGAAACAGGTTTACCTGAGTTCAAATCATGGCTCTACCACTGTCTGGCTAAGTGATTAGCATAGAGCTACCAACTATCTCTTTTTCTATAAAATGGAGATAAGAACACCCAACTTGACTAATTCCTAGATCTTTAGTGGTTATCTACATAGATCATGGACATAAAATATTTAGTAAAACATCTGGGTTTGCAAATGTACTGTAAGGAGGAAAGGGACTGTGTCTTATTTACCTTTTTTTTCCCAGAGCCCTAAACACCAGGCATACCATAGGCATTTAATAATTAATGTTATTTTATTGAGTGTCTAAAGGCCCAGTGCACAAATTCGTGCACGGGTGAGGTTCCTCAGCCTGGTCAGCAATCAGGGCTGATTGGGTTGTGTTGCCCAGTCCTGATTGGGCTAATGGAGGTCGACTAGCCAGGGAGGGACCGCGGGAAGTTGGCTGGCCAGGGAGGAAGCACAGGGCTCCAGGGCATGTCCGGTCCATCTCGCCCAGTCCCCATTGGCTGGACCCAAGCAGCAAGGTAACTTGCCAGTTGGAGCATCTGCCCTCTGGTGGTCAATGCACATCAGAGCAACTGGTTGAGCGGTTGACTAAACAGTTGACCTATCAGTCAGACACTTAGCATATTAGGCTTTTACATATATAGATTAACTGGAGTCTAGGAGTAGGAATTGGATGTAGTTTGGGCCACTGCCACTCATGCTCTTGCAAAAGTGAATTTGTTTTTTAGCTTCCTCCTGCATACAGTGGAGTTAATGATACCACTTGCCCTAATTGCCTATGTGGCAGTTGGGAGGTTTCTATGAGAAGAATGTTTATGAAAGTGTTCTGTAAAACTTAAACCATTGTACACCAGATTGTTATTTTTAAGTCATTTGTTTTGCTGGTACTTTTTTCTAAGTAAATGAATTCCTTTTTTTTTTTTTTTTACATGATTTTTTTTTTTTTTAAATCTCACCCAAGTATGCTTTTCTATTGATTTTTAAAGTGAGGGAAAGACAGAAAGAAACGTAGATGTGAGAGAAATACACTAATTGGTTGCCTCCTACATGCGCCCTGATCAGACCAGAGCCCAGGCCTGGGAGGAGCCTGCAGCCACAGTATATGCCCTTGACCAGAATTGAACCTGGGAGCAAAACCGGCTAGTGCCACATGAATTCTTTATTAACTTTTAGTGTTGCTAACTAGAAGAAAGGCATTTATCGGTGTCTCAGCTCCTCTTTTGGAAGCTGTGCCCCATAGGTAAACAGTATGTCTCAGGAAGCTACTCACAAGAAAAGCACCCAGTGGCATAAAAAAATCATTATGCTTGTATATTTGGTACATAGAGATAGGGGCTGGTTTTCTTGGCTCACACCCACCTCCCTTCCTTCTGCAAAAGATGGTTTTATGACTTCCTGATGATCATCTCAAACAATAAGGCACACATTTGCAAATGTGTGTCTGAGGGAGAGGTTCAGCCACAGCTGTCTCTCTTGAGCTCAATCCACAGGGGTTTTTAGGATCCAACCAAGGGCAAATCGAATGGGGGATACTTTCAGTTGCGCTGGGGAAAGATAGTACCTGTATGTGGTCTCTAGTTATAGTTGTGTAGAGTTGAATGACTGCTACTCATCCTGGTGTAGGAATGGCTTCCAAGAAAACTCCTCCTGCCCGCCTGCCCGTGGAGTTGACTTACGGAGCATGATGTCGTTGAGATTCAGGCTGGAGGTCATCTCGCAATATGGATTCCCTCACAATAACTGCTGTGGGAAATGTGTGAATAGTGGAGGAGAAACCAAGTTTGAAATACACAGAGCCAGCATCTAATCCGTGGTAATTTTTCCTCCCTTTATCAGGAATGCAAAATTGTGAGCAGAGGATACAATATTATCAGTGTTTAATCAAAACCCAAGTTCTCTGCTATTATTTTAGCATATACAATGATAAATGCACCATATATCATTTGTTTGTTTATGATGGGAGGTACTTTAAATAAACTTTATCCTTTTAGAGTTTGTAGGAACACAAATAGGTAGCAGTGCTGCAAACAGCAATTGTGTCTGCCAAGCCTCAGACTGGGACTGCAGAAGATAGGGCTGTATATAATATTAGGATTCTGTCTCACCCTAAGGTCCTTGATTGTATGACTATAAATTCATAGGCTACATTTATGTATGACCCATCTATTGTCCTATTTACATGAAATTGCTTTGTTCCAGAATGATTCGAGGTAGCTTATGAAATGCCTATACCTATAAGAAAATTATGCAGGGTCATCAGGAACTCAGAGAAGGGGAAAATGTTTTGTTTTGTTTTTAATGGGCATAGAATTTCAGTATTGCAAGATGAAAAAGTTCAGAAGATTTATTGTACAACAATGCGAACATACCTAGCTCTACCAATTATACACTTAAAAATGGCTATGATGGTAAATTTTATGTTATGTGTTTTTTCCCCATAATTAAACAGTACTAAAAAATTTAAAAACTAAATATAGATAAATGAGGCAATCATTAATCAGTAGAAACATCAAGGGTAAGAAAAATAGAAGGAAACCAAGAACAATATTTGTTCACAAAATGTATCACATGAAATTCTACACTGCTAAAAGGCCATGAAATTATTCTCTGAACATCTAAGTAGCCAGTTTAAGGAGGATATACATGTAAATTTTAAAATCCACAATAATATTTATTTATTTACTTATTTTGTTAATCTTCACCCGAGGATATTTTTCCATTGATTTTTAGGGAAAGTGGAAGAGAGAGGGAAAAACAGAGAGAAACATTGATGTGAGAGAAACACATCAATTGGTTGCCTCCTGCACGAGCCCCAACTAGGGGGAGCCTGCAACCAAGGTGCCTGCCCTTGATCAGAATCAAACCCAGGACCTTTCGGTCCACAGGCCGACACTCTATCCACTGAGGCAAACTGGCTGGGGCCACAACAATAGTTCAGACTCTTGTTACACATAGCACATTTTAGGCACAAAATATATACCTGAAAGAATAAGGGGGGAAAGATAACGTATACTGAGTCTTCCAAATAAATTGACCAGTCTCTGAACCTAAGGAATTTGTTTATTGCTTGTCACAAATACATAACAATAAATTGATGTTGTAATGAGATCTGCATTTCTAGTGGTTTCCAATATAGAAACTTTCTCCCAAGACGCTATAGTACTCACTGATTTGATATTTAACTAATAGATTCAACATGCATATCCTGGAGGGCTTCTTCTGTGTGTCTATCAGCATGTTGAGTGTTGTGAGTGGCAAGTGAATCAATAAGATCTAGTCCCAGCACTAGGATAGCCCCAAAGGGACTTGCAAATGATTTTTTTCTCCTTTTGCATCCTAGGTTGCATAGACTAAAGAATGACCATGACATAGCTGTGCCCCTAGGTTACCGATGACCAATTTGTCTGCTGGACTTTTGGTTTGGGTTATCCAAAGTCTGATTAATACAGGTGAGATAAGAATATGTTCTCTAAATATGAACATGTGTGCAGGTGAGAGAGAAGAGAATGTAACATTCTTATTTACTTTCCTGTGGATTGAGCTCAAGAGAGACAGCTGTGGCTGAACCTCTCCCTCAGACACACATTTGCAAATGTGTGCCTTATTGTTTGAGATGATCATCAGGAAGTCATAAAGCCATCATGTGCAGAAGGAAGGGAGGTGGGTGTGAGCCAAGAAAGCCAGCCCCTATCTCTATGTACCGAATATACAAGCATAATGATTTTTTATGCCACTGGGTGCTTTTCTTGTGTGTAGATTCCTGAGACATACTGTTTACCTATGGAGCACAGCTTCCATAAGAGGGGCTGAGACACTGACAAATACCTTCCCTCTAGTTAGCAACACTGAAAGTTAAAAAAGAATTCATGTAGCCCTAGCCGGTTTTACTCCGGGTTCAATTCTGGTCAAGGGCATGTACCGCGATTGCAGGCTCCTCCCAGGCCTGGGTTCTGGTCTGGTCAGGGCACATGTAAGAGGCAACCAATCAATGTGTTTCTCTCACATTGGTGTTTCTTTCTGTCTTTCCCTCGCTTTAAAAATCAATAGAAAAATATTCTCGGGTGAGGATTAAAAAAAAAAAAAATCATGTAATAAAAGGGGGGCGGGGGGACTCATTTACTTAGAAAAAAAGTACCAGCAAATTTAATAACTTAAAAATAACAATCTGGTGTACAATGGTTTAAGTTTTACAGAACACTTTCACAGACATTCTTCTCTCATAGAAGCCTCCCTACTGCCACACAGGCAACTAGGACAAGTGGGGTCATTATCTCCACTGTATGTGGGAAGAAGCTAAGACAGGCAGCTTAAGAAATGAACTCACCTTTGCAAAAGCATGAGTGATAATGGCCTGTACTACACCCAATTCCTACTCCTAGACCCAAGTCCATCACTCAATAAAATAACATTAATTATTAAATGCCTATGGTATGCCTGGTGTTGTTCAGGGCTCTGGAAAAATAAAGGCAAATAAGACACAGTACCTTTCCTCCTTATAGTACAACTGCAAACCCAGATGTTTTACTAAATATTTTATGTCTATTATCTATGTAGATAACCACTAAAGACTTACGAATTAGTCAAGTTGGGTGTTATTATCTCCATTTTCCAGAGAAAGAGACAGTTGGTAACAGTGTGATAATCACTTAGCCAGCTAGTGATAAATCTGCTACTGAGACGAGGTCTGGGGAAACACCTTTGGTGAGTTTCACAACTGAGTGATTCCTGATATGATGCACTGAGATGAATACAGTATCATTTTGGTGAAGTTTCTCTTCAAAGTATATGACTAAATCTAATTATGAGAAAATAAGTCAAACCTAAAAATTCTACAAAATAACTGTCCTGCCGTTTAACTTCTAAAAGAGCTGTCATGCCGAAACCGGTTTGGCTCAGTGGATAGAGCGTCGGCCTGTGGACTGAAGGGTCCCGGGTTCGATTCCGGTCAAGGGCATGTGCCTTGGTTGCGGGCCCATCCCCAGTGGGGGGTGTGCAGGAGGCAGCTGATCGATGTTTCTCTCATTGATGTTTCTAGCTCTCTATCCCTCTCCCTTCCTCTCTGTAGAAAATCAATAAAATATATATTTAAAAATAAATAAATAAATAAAAGAGCTGTCATGAATCCCAAAGACTGAGAAACTGTTCTGAGTAAAGAGACTAAATAAACAGGACATCTAAATGCAATGTAAGATCCAGGATTTTCTCTTGCTATAAAGAACATTATTGGGCCCTAGCCGGTTTTGCTCAGTGGATAGAGCATCGGCCTGCGGACTGAAGGGTCTGAGGTTCGATTGCGTGCAAGGGCACGTGCCCAGGTTGTGGGCTTGATCCCCAGGCGGGGTGTGCAGGAGGCAGCCAATCAATGATTCTCTCCCATCATTGATGTTTCTATCTCTCTCTCCCTCTCCTTTCCTCTCTAAAATCAATAAAAATATATATTAAAAATAGTTTTTTTTTTAAAAAAAAAGAACATTATTGGGACAATTGGCAAAATCTGAAAAGGGTGTGTAGAGAAGGTAATGTTTTATCCATGTTTATTTTTTCATTTCAGTTATTGAACTGTGGTTATGTAAGAGATTTCCTCATTTTAGTAACTACACAACAAAATATTAGAGTAAAGAGGCGTCTGATCTGCAACTGATAAATGGTTCAGGAAAAAAAAAAATCTGGAAAGTGCCAAATAAGGACTTCCTGTGTCTCCTTATTTATCTCTCATCCACGTGGGCATTGAGCAAAGGAGGGGTGGGAGTGAGCAGTGGCCCACACACAGCTGTTCAGGGATGTCTGGAAAAGAAGCCCACCCACATTGCTTTCAGACACTGGGTGTGACTTGGAGGGTATCAGGTTTGTCTGTTAGGGAAACTGCCAACCTCCTGCCTCTCCAATTGGCCTCAGTGTTTCCTTGCATGCCCTCTGAATAAAAGAGTATCCCTTTCCTCAGATAGCCCCCTGGAGCATTTTCTTTTTTCTCAGAAGACTCTGAGATATTAGCTCAACTATAATTTTTTTTCAATTTGATAAATTCCAGTGACCTGTAAGGAGGTAGAAGTCAAATCAGAATAAGCACGTGCCTAAGTTTGCAATGCATTTATTTCATTGATGTAAAGAAACAAACAAAAATACATAAACATTTGCTCATAATCTAGCACACTTAATTTTTAGGCCCAGCTATACTCCTATGAGATGCCCGACTTTGGCAAATATTAGACCTGCAGAACAAAAAACTGGAAGGTTAGTATCATCCCCCAAACAGAACTTGGTTTCCACTTCTATAAAATAGAGACAGTGGGGTTGAACTAAAGTTTTATACAGGATAAGTATAAAAAGTGTTGCCGGGTCTGGGGGGAGGTCTCCCCCGGGGTCTTAAAACTAAAAATCACCAAACTACTCAGTCCCTCCATTTGAGTGATACTTGGTGAATTTATTCCACTACCTCCAATGCTAAAAGGTTTTCTCATGATCCCCAAATTATTAAAAAGGGGCATGATAGTATAAGTCGGTGGTCGGCAAACTCATTAGTCAACAGAGCCAAGTATCAACAGTACAACAATTGAAATTTCTTTTGAGAGCCAAATTTTTTAAACTTAAACTATATAGGTAGGTACATTGTTATTAACTTAATTAGGGTACTCCTAAGCTGGCCTTTGCTAAAAACTCAAGGGACCAAAGAGCCTCATGTGGCTCGTGAGCTGCAGTTTGCAGACCACTGGTATAACTTATAGAGGACAAGCCCTGAGGTGCAGTTGCCCTGAAAGGGAGTCATTTGGCTTCTCCAATCACAAAGCCACGACAACCAGAACTCTAAGGAATTCCCTTAAACCCCTAATGGTGGCCTCTGTTCTTATCAGTTGCCCTATCCCTACTGCTCTATCTTGGTTACTAGAACCTCTATTTTCTTTTCTTTCTTTCTTTCCTCCTTCCTTCCTTCCTTCCTTCCTTCCTTCCTTCCTTCCTTCCTTCCTTCCTTCCTTCCTTTCTTTCTTTCTTTCTTTCTATCTATCTTTCTTTTCTTTCTTTTTTTTCTATGTATGTGTGTGTAAATTGTCTTTGCCCCAGTCTTGGTGGGACTATCAATCAAGGTGTTCAGAGTTCTCCTAGCCAAACATGACAGCTTTCTTCTGAGAATATGAATCTTAAGCCAAATGATTCAAGTTAAAAACACACATAAACATACCCATTGGATCTGTGGCACTGGAAATGTCTTTATTCATTTCTTACTTAGATTCCTGACATTATCCTGGTTCTAGTCCTTATTTACATTTGTTTTTCAACTTTCTCTTCCATCATGAATTTTTTTCTCCCCCCCCCCCAATACACATATTTTCCTATATTTAGTTTGAGTGAGCCAGAGTTAGTTTCTATTGCTTATAACAAACAAATCATCATTGATCCAGCCTTCTTCTTAAAGATCAAGAATCTAAGGCTCAAAGAGAATAGGCTACTTGCCTAAGCTCAGAAAGTATTGGGGGACCAGAACCCAGACTAAACTCAGGTTAGCCAGTTTCTTCCCACTACATGTGCTGTCCCATCTAGAGCTGCAGCAATCTGGGAAGTAATGAACTGTTCCTCATCGTTAAGGGACCCTATAATATGTGTTGTTATTGAACTCTAAAAAGTCTATTGGCCATAAATGAGTATCTGAGAACATAATTTGTTCTTAATAACAAAATAAAAGAAATAATCCACATGTTCAACAGCCATAAAAATAAAGAACCAGCTACTAAGTTACTGATATAAGTAACAACATAGATATCTCAAAAACAGTATGTTGAGTGAAAGAACCTAGACAAAAAAAATAATCTATATCTATATCTATATCTATATCTATGTACTATGTGCCTCCATTTATGTTATATTCCAGCATTGTGCCATCCAACATGGTAGGCCCTGGCCACAAGTAGCTATTTAAACATGAATAGCATGTTATATCTTTGCAAAAATCAACCACTAATAAGTATTGTAAGTGATTAAAACAAAATTTCCATCAAACACCTAGCCTTTTGGAATCAACTTTATTGAGGTATAATTTACATACAATGAAATTCACTAATTCTAAGTGTTCAGTTTGAGGAATCTTAACACATTATATGCCAGGTAGCCTTCACCACAACCAAAATAAAGGATATTCCATTATACCCAAAGTTCCCTTATACCTCTTTGCAGTTAATCTCTCCTCACTGATGACCCTAGACAATTGCTCTCTTGCTTTCATCATTATGTATTAGATGTATATATTCTAGAACAGCATTGTCCAATAGAACTTTCTGTGATGAAGGAACTATTCTATATTTGCACTCTCAGTGCCCAATGCCACTGAGAAAATATGTTCTTATTTAAATTTATGCAAACAAACAAACAAACTCAAATCCAGGAAGAAAATAGCAGCTACCCTTATACAAGTGCAGATATAATGCTTCAAGGTATCAGAGGAAGTAGAGCTTCCTTTTACCTGGAGGGGTGAGAAAGGCTTCTTGTTTTTTTTAAGGATTTGTAAGAAGTGGATATATGCTGATGGAGTTTAAAAACATTCTGGATGGAGGACAAAAACATTTCCCAAGGCAGGGGAGCAACCTGAAGAAAATTTAACCTCGTGGATAGAGTGTATGAAAGAGAGCAGTGTGAAATAATTTACATGAGATATCAATGAGCCAGGTTTGTGATTTGAATACTTGTGTGTGGCAGAGTACACATCATCATCTGTGACAAGCAGGGAAGGAGAAAGTGTTCCAGACCCTAATGCTGCTGTTTCCTAAGCCCTTCACTTTCTCCTTTTCATACAGATCAAAAGTCTTCACAAACCTGCATTCAAAGATGCAGATCATAGTCAGAAAGGCAATTGCCTTCTCCTAGGCTTCTGTGTACCTTATTCTATTACAATCCCTTGTCTAAGAGAATTAATGTGTTGGAAAAATATCTAACTTGCACACCAAAAAAATAATAATTATGTATCAGTAACCTGAGTCCCTTAGAGGAAGACAAATGAAATATGCATATAAGTGGCAATTATGATAATCTATATATATATATAAAACCCTAATATGCAAATATACAGAGCAGCGGAACAATCAAACAACTTTACAACTAGTCGCTATGACGTGCACTGACCACCAGGGGATGAGTGAAAAACATGGCATGTGAGGAACATGGCAGGCATCAGTAGACGGCAGGGTGCAGAACATGGCAGGTGTCAGCTGCGGTGGGATGGTGGAGCAGGTGAGCCAGGGCGCCAGACCAAGGTGGGGCACAGGTCACTGTCAATGGGGTGAGCTTCTGGTGGTTACTGAAAATTCTTTGCTCCTAAGCGTCGCAGTCTCACCCAGTGCTCCCACCTGCTGCCAGAGCCACCACTTGCACCCACTACCGGTGCCTGGTGCCAGCACCTGGCGCCGGCCCTGATTGCTCGGCGCCATCAGCAGGTGTGAGTGGCGGCTGCCGGCCCCAATCACCCCTCAGGGCTTCTCTACCTCCCCCTGCTCCTGAGGGGAGATCAGGGTCTGCAGCTGCTGCTCACACCTGCTGCTGGCACCGGCCCCAGTCACTCTGCACTGTCAGAGGATGAGAGCGGGAGCTGGTACAGTCAGCACATGGTAGTGGCAGCGGGAGTGGGGCTGTTGGCAGACAAAGGACCGGGGGCCACAGCGGGAGGGGCTGGGCAAGGGCACAAAGGATGGGCTGAGACCCGCCTTGTGCCCACCACAACCTCGCAGCCCACAGTTCCTTTCAAGGTGCAAGAATTCGTGCACTGGGCCCCTAGTGATAGTATAATTGTCACTTATTTTTCCAGGTTGTGGATGATTGTGTGCTATCGTTATGCTGTTGAATCCTAGAGAGTTTGCATTTTTGCTCTAAGTAACTCACTGCATTTATTTTCATAACACAATAGGAACCAATATTTTTCATTTTTATTTATATAAAATTGTTTGCCATTTAGTATCTGTCCCTATTAGCTAAGTAAATTTAGGATGATTTTAATAACAACTATTCATGTCAGGACATACATTTTATTTAATTAATTAATTAATTTATTTATTTTAATCTTTATTGTTGAAAGTATTACATATGTCCCTCTTTTCACCCATTGACCCCTTCTAGCCTTCCCCTGCCTGCACCCCATCCCAGGCCTTCACCACATTATTGTCTGTGTCCATGGGTTATACATACTGTATATACATACAAGTTCTTTGGTTGTTCTCTTCCCACCCACTTCTGCCTTCCCTCTGAGATTTGACAGTCTGTCCCATGCTTCTATGTCTCTGGACTATTTGGTCCATCAGTTTATTTTGTTCATTAGATTTTAAATGCTTTTTAAAATATAAATTAGAATATAAACTTTTTAAAATTAAAAACATTTTACAAATTGATAATTTATTTGGAAGTCTGGAGCCTCTACTGGTATTTTAAAATATTTAGAACAGTTCTGCTTATGTCTTGAACGTCAATAAATATCAGGCCCAAGAAGAGCCCTAGGTCTTGCTACTCAAAGTGCAACACAAGAACCAGCAACACTATCCTCACCAGGGAGCTCATTAGAAATTCAGAGTCTCAGGCCCCACCCAGACCTGCTGAATCAGAATCTGCATTAGCCACATTTCCAGGCAACTCTCAGGGGTATTAACATTTGAATAGCTTGGTGCTATAGATAATTATTTTACTTTGTCTTATAAATGGAAAAGACAAGGCCTTGTGTGATGTAACAATTTAGCCAAGGTCAAAGGATGTTGAGTATTTTCAGTTTAAACTTGGTATGTTATGGTCATCTGCATTTGCCAATAGCAAGGAATAAAGCCAAATGCTTTAACTCCAATTAACAAATCTATAATTAATTAGTAAAATTATCTTCTCTTCAAGTTTTATATTTTGTAGAACAGGCTGCCTGATTTGGCTGGGGCTCAGGCCTGCATGCTTGTGAATTTCACAATTCACAGATGTTAGACACTCTCAGGCTAAGTAAGGGAAGAGAATGTCAAGTTTTAAATAGCTTCTCCCTTCCATCCTGGCTGAAGCAACAAATAAAGTATTTTTTTTTACAAAATATATTTTGAATTTGAGTTTCTTCTAAGGAAATGTTAAATTCTCTGAAAATAACTGGATTATCTCCCAACTTTGACAACTACTGATGTCACCAGTTTACAGGTAACCTGTGAATAGACAGTGAATGGAAGATGTGAACTTGTCATGTTAGTGATACTGGGCACACACTGTGGGGTTGTTTTTTTTTTCCTGTTGGAGTCTATTTTAATTTAGCTTCTGAATCATATTTCATTCAATTCCAAATCCACAAAACCAGGATAGGTTTACAGCCTAATCTGAAAGGTAGTAAATTATTTTATATGTAGACTTTTTTAGTATTATATAAATTTTTGGATATATGAAAATTTAGTGGTTTTACTCCCAAGTAGGTCCAGCCAAAGCAAAATCAAAAACCAGCAAAAAACAGTAAGGCATAAATAGCGATTGAGACAGACTGATAGAGACTAAAATTAACTACAGTGTTTTCAGTAACAGGTGATTTGAAATAATTTTGCAAACTGCAAAATAAACTCAACAAAGTTTGTTTTCTTTTATTTGGGGCAGGCAACACTTCTTAGGGGAATGGATATCTCTTTGTCTTAGTTAAGAGGAAGAGTGAGTTCTAGGTTAAATATAATCAAGGAATTTCCCTGTCTTTGCTATTTGAGATTGTGACCACAACAGGCGGTTGACTGAAAGGGAGAATGAAGAAGGGTGGAGGTTGGGGGGAGGTGGAGATGAAAAAAACAAAACAAAACAAAACCACAAAAACTTTCTAAGCAGCTCTGTGAAAAATTTAGCTCCAGAGCAGCTACAGAAGTCCTCAAATCAAATCAGTATGCAGATACAAGGAAACCTTAATTAGCTGGTGCAGGGTGGACACTCCTCAGCTCAGTTCTGTTACAAAAGTCCAGGCTGCTGAAATTAAACTCTGATGCCATTCATGCCAGCATCCAATCACCAGAGAGACCAGAAGTTCAGAGATGCCTTTGAGTTGCCAACAAGTGTGGCCACTATACGTCAAGGACTCTAAAGCCGTGGTAGAGGGGGAAGAACATCTTTAGAGAGGATGCCCAGCTGGTAAGATTTAACCGTTTCTGAAGTTTTAGTTACTTGATGAATCTCATTGGCTAAAATCAAGAAACGCTCCGCCTCTTTGCAAATGTGTGAAGGGGGAAAGTGTCTAAACTTCTATGTCTTATAGCAGTTGACCCTCTTGCTTTAAGCCTCCTGGCTTCCTATCTCTATATACACAGGTATATGTGTATATGTTATATAATTGTTCTCCATTTGTTGATATCAAAGAAAATTGAAGGAAATGGATTTTGAAACTTCACGGTGTGCCACCCTACAGTACTGTCCCGACCCTTATATCCAGCGGTGAGTTTAAACATGACATAACTTCTATCAAAACTTAATTGGAGTGCCTTGTATATTTTGAGTGTTATTGCGTGTACAAAGAGCCACCCCTCCTTGTTTATAAGCAGGTGATTTTATTTTGGACTTTCTGTGGACTTAAAGTGGTCTTTTTAAAATTATTTTCTTGTATTGGTTTATGTCTGAATAGACAAAGTGACTAAGTTTGAAGACAATCTTCCCATGGTTTCTTAAAAAGATATCACCCAATTTTAAGATGTTTAAAATATGTTATTTGCCTTACCCAGCACTCACCCACCCAAGAAGAAGAAATTTCATTGGCTAAGAATCATCTATGGATGATCAAGTCAAAATAAACACAGAAGAATTTTGATTTATTAAAAACAGATAAATAGCTATTGTTATTGTCATAGAGATTATGGCTTATTTTGGCTCTAAGAAATATTTTCTTCTTAATTTGTTTCATAACAAGCATGTTCTTTTGAAAACTCTGACTTTTAAAACATATGATTATACTGAATTTTACTTATGTTTATAGGAAGAAACATTTGCCAAGCACTAAGAAGGAATATTAGTGAGCATGCACAATGTGTTGTGTGTGTATGTGTTTCGATTTAGAGTTTGCTATTTTTAAACTGGTTAATGAAATCTGAACAGTGTTTTTCCAGTCATAAAGCTACAGGAGATATGCAAGTTGTATGTAGCAGTATGATGTTGTTAATTCAACAGCATGAGATTTGATGTTGGAATTTCATACTTTATTTTATAAGACTAATGAGAGAGGACCTCTGAGTGTTGAAAACAGTAGGGTTACAAAGGGGTTAACTTGTAATTCACCACCAGCGCCTATTGGAGCCTCATACCAGAAGTAAGCAGGCTCTCTGGGAAGAGCTCAGCTACTGTGGCATTGCCCAGGCAATTATGGAGGATGTGTGATCTTTTATCATTAATGTCATTTGTCACCATGTAGAACACTGATGTGGACTACCTAGGTTTTGCTTCTCTCACTGTGAGGTTTCTGGTAGGCTGTGTGAAAAAGCAGAAGAGGAAAAGTAAGGCAGAAAGGTAAATGGAATGGTTGAGAGAGAAACGGAAAAGAGGGAGAAAATGAAAGAAAGAAGGAAAGAGGAAACAAATTTGTGATCTTCCAGGATGAAATGGGAAATGTGAATGGTGTTTGATCCCTGCCTTGCTCCCTCTGGAGTTTATATTCTTGGAAACCTTGAAAATTAGATTTAGTTGGAGTTGGGGATTTGATGAATAAAGCAGGAAACACCAAAGATTTTCTAGTTCTCAATATTTTTCTTCAGCCTCAAAATTTTCTATTCCACTAAAAATCTTTTAAAATAATATTTCTAAGCACATAATGCTGATGAAACATCGTATAATGCTTCCCTCGAGGGCATTTTCTTTCTATTGATTAGCAACCCACACACTAATTATTATTAGTTAATAATCCTGTACACTTCTGTCTAAAGCAGCGATTTTCAACAGGTGTGCCACAAGAATTTTTAAGATGCATAATACCTGACTATTTAATCAGGGGCACCTGATCTCTTTTCCCTTCGATTGTCAAATAAACAGATGACAACAGTCAACACAACAATAGCTGTCCAGTGTGAATGCATCAAGATTATACCTATTTTTTGTCAGATTGGCAAAAATATTTGTGTGTGTGTATTTGTGTGTGTGTGTGTGTGCGCGCGCGCGCGCGCACGCCACAGAATTTTAGTAATTAGCTCATGTGCGCCATGAGATGAAAAGTGTTAGAAATCGCTGGTCTAGAGACATTTCCAGTGATTGATGAGAGAAGCCTTAAATATAAATAAGAGGAAATTGCTTTTTATGTTGTTTCAACAAACTGTTAATTCGTGGAGAAAATATCATCTCAGTTTTTGACAGATGGAGACATTCAAAATAATAATAGTTTTTTAAAATATTTCAAATTTTTCTAAATGCCCTGAGCTTTAATCATGGTGAGTGTCACTTTTGAGGAGAGAAGGCAGGTATTTTGGGTACCTATGAGATTTCAGTGAAGAGTGGTCAGGGAATGTTTCTTTGCCTAATAAATTGTTTTAGGCAAGATTATGTACTTCCCATTTGTAATGAAACTTAACTGGCAAATAAAGAGCAGAAAACTATTTGCTGCTGGTCATTTACTCTGTGCAAGGAACTGGAAATACAAAAATGAATAAGGTGTGGCTGTGATGTTTATTTAATGCTACAGTACTTATATATTTAATAATGTATATTTTCTCAAATATTTAACTGTTTTGCCACATAATTTAGGGACTGAATTATTGCTCCTTTCCTATTTATACCACTTAGTGAGTAAATGAGTAAATGAAAAATGACTAAGTAATATATGATACCATATATTGTCAAAGCAAAAATCACACACATATTTTCTTTGATGCTTAATGAGTGAATAGGTTTGAGTTGGTTTTTCTAAAGAGAAACCCTTGTAGTTCTCAGTTTACAAAATCTATTTTAAGATAGACCAAATTTAATCATTCTAGTATAATCATAGTCATCTACATAGTTAAATTTGTTATTTTCTTGTCCTTTACTTTAGAAAGAAGTCACAAGAGAGAACTTTCAAAAAGCAAAGGAAAAATGCCATGTTATTTTTAACTCCAAGCTACCTTAACGCATGAATTAACTTTTATCACAGAACAGAATAAATGAGAGATGTTATTATCATTTATTACTGAATGTTAATGGCAGGCCCAAAAAGCCAATTTTAATATATATTTCAAAATATGAAATGATAATCATTCTCTCAGTTAAAAGTGAGATTTAACCCCCTGTTTTTTCTTTGTGTCTGAATATATTATGCATTTAATTTTTCTCTGATGTTGTTCCCAATTTACTTCAGTCTTTGCAAAAACTTATCTGAAAATCAATAAGGCAGTTCAACTATAGAGCTTAGCCCTTTGATAACATTGACCATTACAAAGAAGAGGTGACAAAATTACATCTTGTCATTTTATTGCTCACTTAATTTTAACAAAAATATAAAAGCATAGATGAAATTATGCAAGATCAATAAACAAGTGCTAATGAGTAAGTTACCATTTCTTTATAATAAAAACTTCATAAAATAAATTATGTTTATTTATTTTTATTAGATAAATATTAAAAATAAATAGAAAATTTATTATTTTAGAAGCTAAATCTTGTTAATTTATTTTTGGGGTTATAATTTTGATGTTCTTGAATCTCGTTAAGTTTTTAGAATTGCCATCTATTTTTTAAATAGGATTTTTAACCAAGAAATATTAAAAGATTAAATTCTTTCAAAAGAAGCTAAAACTGTCAAAGTACTGTGAAGATGAGTAAGAAGTATTTCCTGTGCAAATTATATATTGATTGTGAATGTTACACTTTTCTAGTTTAAAGGTCAAATTTATTAACTGTTCTTTCTAAATATATCCTAAAAGGAAGGGTGGTGACAGTTAACTTATAGTGGAAAATCAATACATTAAAATAACATAAAGGCATATGTAGTTCTGTGTTGGGTGTCCTCCACTTGCCTCTTTTACATCTGCCTTCTATCCTTCTCCTTCTTGTTCTATACCCCAGAAAGTTAATTTCTAAATATCCTGTTGACAGTTCCTTTCACCTCTGGTTTCCTCTTCTGTCAACCACTGGGAACCTCTAACAGGAGATCAAAGGATACAAGGAGAGTGAAGTTGGGATATATGTTTCCCTGGCCATCTCTCTGGGTTTTCTATGAAAGGCTGTAGGCCCTGTCAGAGACATCTGCCACAGGTCCAGTGTCTTGAGTTCAAGTAACTGCTCCCCACTCTCCCTCCCCTTCAAGCTTAGATTTGATAACCATTCCTAACTACTGTTAGCTCCAAAAAAACATACCAAATCTCTCTCTTTTTTTAATGTTGTTGAAATGTTTTTTTAATAAATCTTTATTGTTCAGATTATTACAATTGTTTCTCCTTCCCCCCCCCCCATATCTCTCCTCCTCTCAGTTCCCACCCTTCCCTCTGCCCTTACCTCCCCCCCTCACTATCCTTATCCATAGGTGTATGATATTGTCCAGTCTCTTCCCGTACCCCCCACACAGACACCCCCTTCCCCTGAGAATTATCAATCCACTCCCATTCTATGCCCCTGATTCTATTATGTTCATCAGTCTATTCTGTTCTTCAGATTTTTAATTCACTTGACTTTTAGATTCACTTGTTGATAGGTATGTATTTGTTGTTCATAAAACATACCAAATCTCTTATCCCTTGATAGTCTCTTTATTTACTCTTTGTTCAGTGTTCTTTTACTGCCAGAACCATGGCAAGTACAAAAACAAATATATGTCCATAGTGTTATGTGCACAAGCAGACTTCCAAAATGGACATAACATATAATGATTCAATATAATTTGTGATGCGAGATAAAAGATGTATCTATCCCTTGCAGTAAGCAAACCAGTTTTTAGTAAGGCCAGTTTTAGCCATCTCCATAATCACTATGTTTCTCTATCTGACCGAACTAATTGAGTCTACATGCTGCAGTCTGCGTATGTTGTTCATATCAGTCCTTCAAATGAAACAAGTCAGAGGGCGGAAAGAATTATTTCATAAAAAATATGAAGGTACAATTTATCAACAGAAACTAATGTATCCACCAGTTGCAATCAAGAAAGATCTGCTTTAAAGCCTTACAATTTTTACAAGAATAAGTTTTAAAAGACCTTTAAGGCCAACTGTAGCTAGCCAAGAAGCATGGTGTGTTATAACTATGTATGCTGCTCCTGAGCTGTGAGTGCATTTAAATGGCAGAGAATAGGGAAGCATGTTAGCTTGGTGCACAGAGGAGTTGTTAAAAGATCTGGATAGTAATTTTAACTCTACCACTAACTAATGATGTGACCCTCATGAAATCACTTAATCTGTCTAAATCAAAGATTTCTCATAAGGTAAGTAGGGATAACAAACTCTGATCTACTATTCACAAACAAGACTTTGAGAATTAAATATGAACCCAACTAAACTGTGAAATCCATTCCCTTAGTGTATTTCCTCAGCCCTAATATTGTGTGGATAGCACACCGGCAGGCTGGGGATTCTTTCCCAGCAACAATTGTGTCTTCAGGTAGGCATACCTTATGTTCCATTTTGCTCTATATCATCTTTAAATTAAGGACAAAGGTCATTATGGGTCTTGGACATGATTTTGGCTTGTCTTCCTCAATTCTTATTTTTTAGAGTTTAGGGGTTAAGTGATTTGCCCAAAATCACACAACAGAATAGTAGCAGAACAAGGTCTGGGATTAAAGTCTCTTGACTCCCAGTTCAGTGCTATTTCTTCAAGAGTACGTAACATTCTATTAAATCTGCATAGAACTTTACAGTTAAGAGTTTCCCAAAACAGTTTCTGATCCACTTGGGAGATGGGTAGGTGTGGAGGCAGATAGCCATAGCCTAATCCCAAGAACCTGCAAATATGCTATATTATACAGCACAGGGGAATTAAGATTGTTGATGGAATTAACACTGCTAATCAGCTGGCCTTAAAATAGGTAGGTTATCTTGGATTACCCAAGTGGACCCAATGTGATCACAAGAGTCCTTAAAAGTGGAAGTGGGAAGTAGAAATCGAGTCAGAGTGGTGTGATGTGAGGAAAGACAACAGATTTTTATGATGGAAGGGGATCGTGAGCCAAGGAAGGCTGGCAGACTCTAGAAGAAGCCTTAAAAGGTTTGACCTAAAGAACTATAAAATAACGTATTTGTATAGCTTTAGGCTGTAAATTTGAGGTAACTTGTTATAGCAGCATTAGGAAACTAATTCACTAGGTAAAGAATTTTTATCTCCAAATTGTAGCTATGGAAACTAAAACTATTTTTATCTTGATTTGTTTGTTTGTTTAAAGTAGTCCATGATATTAACCCCTTATCAGATGTAATCATTGGTAAATATGTTCTCCCATGCAGTGGGCTCCCTTTTCATTTTGTTGATGGCTTCTTTTGCTGTGCAGAAGCTTTTTATTTTGATGTAGTCCCATTTGTTTATTTTCTCCTTTGTTTCCCTTGCCCTAGGAGATATATCAGGAAAATATTTCTATGAGAGATGTCTGAAATTTTGCTGCCTGTTTTCTTCTAGCATTTTTATGATTTCAGGACTTACATTTAAGTCTTTATCCATTTTGCGTTTATTCTTGTGTATGATGTAAGTTGGTGGTTTAGTTTCTTTCTTTTTTTTTTTTTTTTTTTTTTGCATGTACCTGTCCAGTTTTTCCGGCACCATTTATTGAAGGGACTGTCTTGACTCATTGTATATTCTTGCCCCTTTGTTAAATATTAATTGAGCATAATGGCTTGGGTCAATTTCTAGGTTCTCTGTTCTGTTCCATTGATCTGTATGTCTGTTCTTGTGCCAGTAACGGCTGCTTTGAGCACAGTGGCTTTGTAGTATAATTTGATATCTAGTATTGCGATCGCTCTAACTTTGTTCTTCTTTCTCAAGATTGCTGCAGCTATTTGGGGTCTTTTTTGGTTCCATATAAATTTTTGGAGTATTTGTTCTAAATCTGTGAAATATGCCATTGGTATTTTAATAAGGATTGCATTGAATCTATAGATTGCTTTGGGTAGTATGGGCTTATTTTGTGTGTGGATATTTTAATGATGTTAATTATACCAACTCATGAACATGGTTCCATTAATATAGTATATTCTTCCATTTGTTTATATCTTATTCTACAATGTCTTATAGTTTTCTGAATACAGGTCTTTTACCTCCTTGGTTAAGTTTATTCCTAAGTACCTTAAATTTTTTGTTGAAATGGTAAATGGTATTTTTTTTTTTACTCTCTTTCTGAGAATTCATCATTCATGTATAAAAATGCTATCAATTTCTGGGTGTTAATTTTGTATCCTGCTATATTGGCAAATCCATATATTAAATCTAGTCGTTTTTTGGTGGAGCTCATACAACTTAACTAAACAATTCAATTAAAAACGGGGGAAGGACCTAAATAGAACTTCTCCAAAGTAGACAGGCAGATGGCCAAGAGACATGAAAAAATTCTCAAAATCACTAATCATAAGAAAGATGCAAATTAAAATGACAATGAGGTATCACCTCACACCTGTCAGAATGACTATCATCATCAAATCAGCAAATGACAAGTGCTGGCTTGGATGTGGAGAAAAGGGAACCCTAGTACACTGCTAGTAGGAATACAGACTGGTGCAGCTACTGTGGAAAATGGTATGGCGTTTCCTCAAAAAATTATATATGGAACTGTCATTTGACCCAGTGCTCCCATTGCTAGGAATATATCCTAAGACACTCAAAACAATAATCAGAAAGAATATATGCATCCCTATATTTATAGAAGTGCAATTTACAAAAGCTAAGATCGGGAAGCAGCCCAAGTTCCCATCAGTAAATGAGTGGATAAAATGGTGTGGTACATTTACACCATGGAATACTGTGAAGCTGTAAAACAAACAAACAAACAAACAAAAAAACGGATTTCTTACCCTTTAAAACAGCATGGAGGGACCTGGAGAGTATTAGGCTAAGTGAAATAAGCCAGTCAGAGAAAGACAAGTATCACATGATCTCACTCATATGTGGAATCTAAATGACAAAATAAACTGATGAAGAAAATAGATCCAGAGACATAAAAGCATGGACCAGACTGACAAATCTCAGAGGGACGGCTAGGGTGGGTAGGTGGGTGGGAAGAGATTAACCAAAGAATTTATATGCATATATGCATAAGCTGTGGACACAGACAATAGTGTGGTGAAGGCCTAGGGTGGAGGGCAGGTACAGTCTAGAAAGGGTCAATGGGGGGGGGGGGGGAAGGGGACATCTGTAATACTTTCAAAAATAAAGATAAATTTAAAAAAATAAAGTAGTCCATGAATGTATTTATTTATTTATTTATTTATTTATTTATTTATTTATTTGATGCTGAGTGGGGAAGGTAGAAACTACTCAGGAAATCCAAAGTAGAACCACAATGAATAGACATAATATAAAGAGGTACGAGGAAGGATAGAAAGACCCAGGCATGCTGGCTGGAGACTGTAATTGCAAAGCACCCATCTTGGAGGCAGCAAATTGAAAGGGTGATTTTTGTTTGTAGCCTCAGTTAAAGTTTCTCAAAATGCTTTACATGGCGGTATATTTGACTCTTAGTTGGTAACTGAAAGTGTGAGGCCCAAATTCAAATTCAGGAAAATAGTAATATACTTGTTCACCTCTGATGCCAGGAATTTAGAGAGATGTGACATCAACACCCTAAGACTATGGTTTGATAAGTCTAGATGAAGCTTTGGAATTGCATTGTAAACAAAAGCAAACAACTTTTATTCATGTAGTTCCAGGACCATTTTGGAAAAACAGCTCCAGTCCTTCTGGTGCTGTAAGGTCCCCAGTTATTTTGGGGCTTACAATTACATTGATGTCTCCCTTTGCGAAAGTGGCCATGAGCAGTGGAAGGAATGCAAAATCAGCGTTTTTGTTCAGCACTTTCAATGATTTATTTGTTCACAAAACCAAATTTGAGAACTGCTACCTACAGTGAGCAAACTTGGACCTAATGTCCCAATAGGAGCTCATAAAACAGTATCCGGTGGTATGAACAACAAATACATGCCTTCCCAAAGACAGACTTCGCGTACTCGCTTTACTTAAAAGCCAAATGGATCGTGAGATTAAAGTGGCAATTTTCAATCTGTTTCAAGTCAAGAGAGCCAAGTTTCTGATTAGCTGTTTTGCAGCTCAAATTTGTCCTGACAAGGTTTCTATCTTCTTTAAAGAACTCAGCAAAGAATAGTCCTCAAGCAACAAGTGATGGATGGATGAAGCACTATAATTATGATCAAAGTCTAAAGACTCTGGTCTATATAATTATGCACTTCCCAACCTCTGAAAGTCACTTTGTTCCATTTAAAATAGGGTGAGAAGTGGACAGGGGGTGACGTGTACTTATTGGTTAGTCAAGGTTTTGGAAATGACAGTTATTAACATTTCTGTTTTACCTTAAGCCATAATATTTGTGAATAATTTAGATGAAGAGAATTAATTGTCTATTGTCATTCTTATTGTTTGCCTTTCATTCTCCATTTATACCTGACTCTTTTTATTATGAATTAAACTCTTAGGAGTTCAAAATAAAAGTATTAAGTTTAAGAAAAATGTAAGGGCTCAAAACATCCTTACCACTTTCATATTTTCAGTACCTTTTTCTTTTGTTTCAAACAAGCAAACTTAATTTGCCAACTTTAACAGCCACCACCCATTCTCACTTTCAAAACAGAGGGCAAAACCAGAATCACAATTACGTTAAGACTGGGAAAGCATTTTAAGGCAAGAAGTACAACATTGGAAGCTGGTGTGATAATTTAATCAGCCACTTAAAGTAGATTTTTAATGTAACTTTTATTAGAGATTTGGTGTTAATTGAAGTAAATAACATATTATACACACCTATGACAGGAGCAAGCTGCAATAGAGACTTTTGCTTTTAACATTCAGTATCCTATGCCTGAAGATTGTTGATTGCATTTAATTTATTCACCTGTGATATTCTGATATTTCTTCAAGGTGGTCAGTTTTTAGAGCTTCCTTAAAAATACCAAGCTTTAAATATCTTATTTAAAATATGAATTAATGACTTATCTTCAGGTTAGTACTGGTGTGGATGTAGGCCCTCTTAGATTTTATGTTTGCACTGACTCGCTTTCATACAGATTTTCATGTGAAATCATGTCTTCTCACTGAGCCAAAGCCTTCAGTGTTGCCCAATGAATCCACTACTGGCCCTTCTATCTGGCATTTGAGGTTATGACTTTATCATTCTACACAAAATTGACATACAGTTTTACCTTTACATTGTTGACTCCTCCAAAGCAGTAAAATGGAAAGCTCAGTTTTCCTCTACTTCTCTTCTCCTCTTCCTTTTAGTTTTTCTCTCCTTCACAGCAGCTCTGAATTTCTTTGCTGCTTGAGAAGACACAATATACCTGAAAAAGCTAAAAATATCACACAGCATTTTCCTTAACCAGCTTATGCTTTGCTCTGCCAAAGTAAAATTGGTACATTTTGTCAGCAAAAGTGAAAAATTGTGACAGCAACATCCCAAATATAAAAACATAAAACTGACAAAATATATGACTTTTGGATTTTACAGGAAAATAATTGTTTTTAAGTATTAGTTTCTCTGAGTTGCTAAGCATATTTTAGAAGGGGTTTTTAAATTAGCTACTGTTTAAATAAATTTTTAAAAATGTTGTTTCAGGAAACAAGGAAGAATAAAAAAAGAAAAATGATAATGCCTGAAATAGTTCAACTTCATTGTAAACTACAAAACTATTCAATATGTGCAGTAAACATTTACTAAATGCTAGATGTTGGATTTATGATCAATTTTGAAACTCAAAGTTTATAAGTATTTGTTTCTACTATTGAAAAGCTGCTTCTATAATCATCTGAATTATGTAAAAGATAAAAAAAAATATCTGTAAAGGCAAATACAGAAATGTCAGAGCACTTTAGGTATCTCAGGTGAAACATGTGTAGGAAAGAGTAATTGTGACTTGATATTAATGATATCAAAATCTATTTATTAAACAAATAACATGCTCTTAACAATCATGAAAGCCAGCAAAGAAAAATCTAGTTAAAATCATTGTTTTCCATGGCATCTTCTAGGTTAATAATTCTTTATACATAGAAATTATAATTACAAAATAATTTCAGTGTTTTATTTATCATACTAGAAGCCCGGTGCACGAAATTCGTGCACGGTGGGGGGTTGTCCCTCAGCCCAGCCTGTACCCTCTCCAATCTGGGACTCCTGGAGGGATGTCCGACTGCCCATTTAGGCCTGATCCCACCAGGATCGGGCCTAAACGGGCAGTCGGACATCCCTCTCACAATCCAGGACTGCTGGCTCCCAACTGCTTGCCTGCCTGCCTTCCTGATTGCCCCTAACCGCTTCTGCCTGCCAGCCTGATCACCCCATAACCACTCTGCTGCCAGCCTGGCTGATGCTTAACTGCTCCCCTGCCAGCCTGTTTGCCCACAACTTCCCTCCTCTGCCAGCCTGGTCACCGCTAACTGCCCTCTCCTACAGGGTTGATCACCTCCAACTGCCCTCCCTTGCAAGCCTGGTTCCTCTCAACTGCCCTCCCTTGCAGGCCTGGTCCCTCACAACTGCCCTCCCTTGCAGGCCAGGTGCCTCCCAACTGCCCTCTCCTGCTGGCCATCTTGTAGTGGCCATCTTGTGTCCACATGGGGGCAGGATCTTTGACCACATGGGGGCAGCTATATTGTGTGTTGCAGTGATGATCAATCTGTATATTACTCTTTTATTAGATAAGATAGAAGCCTGGTGCACGGGTGGAGGCCAGCTGGTTTGCCCTGAAGGGTGTCACAGATAAGGGTGGGGGTTCCCTTGGGGTGTGGGGCGGCCTGAGCGAGGGGCCTGTGGTGGTTTGCAGGCCGGCCACGCCCCCTTGCAACCCAAGCAGAGGCCCTGGTATCTGGAATTTATTTTCCTTCTACAATTGAAACTTTGTAGCCTGGAGCGGAGCCAAGCCTGCTGCTCCCTCCGGGGTGGCAGCCATTTCTGTGGCAGTTAATTCACCTTCTACAATTGAAACTTTGTAGCCTTAAGCGGGTGAGCCCGGCCAGGGTGTGCGGAAAGCTTTGCTTCCCCTGTTGCCGCCGGCAACCCTGGCCTGCTCTCTCAAGCTCCATTCTGCCGCCATTTGTTTGAATTTGTTTACCTTCTATAATTGAAACTTTGTAGCTTGAGTGGAGGCTTAGGCCTGCAATGGCTATGGAAAGCTTGGCTTCCTCTGTTACCTGGGAAACCTTGCTCTCTGTGGCTGTAGCCATCTTGGATTGGGGTTAATTTGCATACTCGCCCTGATTGGCTGGTAGGCATGGCTTGGCTGGTGGGTGTGGCTTATGTAGTGGAGTGATGGTTAATTTGCATATTACCATTTTATTAGAGAGGATAAATTACATAAGAAATTCCATCTGTCATGTATTTTTTTACATTTATTATATAATTAATTGCATAACCATCTCATATCAGTGCAACTCAATACATTTATCCTTTCCTGTATTGAATATTTAGGTTGGTTGTAATTTTTGCTATAAATTAAGAATAACATATAGCCACCTTTG
Organism: Cnephaeus nilssonii; assembly: GCF_951640355.1. Lineage (NCBI taxonomy): Eukaryota > Metazoa > Chordata > Mammalia > Chiroptera > Vespertilionidae > Cnephaeus > Cnephaeus nilssonii. The sequence goes on from NC_137074.1 coordinate 46,879,623, forward strand.
TTTTTTTAAATTATTTCCTTGGGATTGTTCCAGGGAACAAATATTAAAAGAAAGCAAAATAATCTGTTCAAGCCATCAAAACTGCCATGCATTTACCTGCATTATGTCATAAAATACATTTTTTTTAGCTAAGTAATATTCCCAGTTTGCAGATAAGAAAAATGATACTCAGAGAGATAATCAATTTAATCAGGGTGAATTAACCAGTAAGTGGAAGGATCTTATTGTATTTTCACTCTCACCCAAGTTAGAATTTGAACCCAGGACTATCTTATTTAAATATTTTGCTTCTTTTCCTCCTGCTCCTTAAGAAGTGAGAGTGTGGTAAGAAAAAATTACATGAACTTTTTAAAGTTTCTGGAAAACATGACTATTTAAAAGGATGTGCGGTATATTTTGCCAGACTTTCAACTTTTGATATTATTATTTTTCAGTTCTGCTAATTTAATAGATGTAAAATGACATGTGGTTTTAATTAGCACTTTTTTATTAACTACAATTATAATTACAGAAACTACAATTACTAATTTTAAAAGATCTTAACTTTTGATCCTGCATTTTTAGAAAGTGAGGATAAGACATAAACAAGCTAAATATCTACTATTTATGGAATTCTTACTATGTGCCAGAAACTGTTCTAAGCACTGGACATATTTAATTTTAATATTTAATCTTCAAACCACTTTAGGAGGTATTTGCTAGTATTACCTATTGCTAAACAAGAGCAGTATAGTACTTAAGAAAACTGAATTGGGGCCAGTGTTCCTTGGCAATTCTCTGTCAATTGTTAGATCTGCTAACTTCATCTCTCTGTGTCTGTTTTCTCATGTATAAATGAGCATAATAGTAGTACCCACCTGACTGGGTTGTCTTAACTGAAAGCTGTTCTTTCTCTGAAAACACCAATATTGCCTGTTGTTCTTAGTAGAAGCAGAGTCTTCTACACATACCCCTTTTCATTCAGAGAGCCAAGAAAAGAAACTAACATATTTCTTGCACAACACTGCTGTTTTCAGATTATTGTTTACCTACTATCAGTCAACAATCTCATGTCTTCTGAAATCTCTTCCTTCAAAGGGATTTACTGAAGTTCATGACAGTGCACTGACCTTTAGGAGATTTTCCTCTTTAGTTCTGCCAATTATTTGGAAATTCCATTATGCCTTCGATGGCCTTCCTACAATGTAGTCTCACAATTCCTAGACTTTCTCAACTCAAGGAGCTCCAATTTCCACTTCATTCCATCTACCAACCCATACAACCAGGTACTAGACTTCATCATTACCAGAGCTTATCCCTGTCCTAAATCATACTATCTTTACTTCCCTTTCTGGTCACAATCTATTAGTGGTCCCTCACCTCTCTCACAGCCCAGCCTGCACTAAGTCTGTTCCCTATGCTCACCCTCATAATGTCCCCTGTGAAAATTCAATCCCTTCTTCAAATGTTGTCTTTATTTCTATTTATTTGATAATGTCTTTTATGCATGTTTACTTATAAGTTTCTAAGACCCTCACTACTCAAAGTAAAGTGCATAGAATAATACAGAATCTGGGGATCCACATCATTCCCCCTAAATGAGAATTTATATTTTAAAAAGAACTCAAGGGGCCTTATGAAGACATTAAATTTGAAAGCATTGTTCTAACCTAGTATTTCTCCAGATGTGGTCCTGAGAGCACAGCATTAGAAACACAAAATTTCAAGCCGCATATAAACCCTACTGAATCAGAAGTCCTAGATTGTGGCCCAGCACACTGTTTTATAGTAACACATTCTCCAGGGGGTTCTGATGCACACTGAAATTTGAGGTCCTGCCTATACAACTGCCAAAGTGGAGGGGCTGCCTTATTTATTTTGATATTCCCTGTAAGTAGCACATATTTTCAATCCCCACTTTCTCACTATGCTATATTGTCTATATAACATACTAGGGGCCCAGTGCATGAAAATATGCACCTTGAAAGGAACTGTGGGCTTCAAGGCTGCGGTGGGCACAGGGGCAGGTCTCGGCCCATTATCCACACCCCTGCCTGGCCCCTCTTGCTGCAGCCCTCAGTCCCCTGTCTGCTGGCAGCCCCACTCCTGCCACCGCCGCATCAGCCCCACTCACACCTGCTGATGGCACAGAGCGATTGGGGCCAGCACCAGCAGCAGATGCGAGTGGGGCCGTTGCCAGCAGTGGGTGTGAGAGGCAGCTGCCAGCCCAGATCGCCCCTCAGGAGCAGGGGGAGATAGAGAAGCCTGAGGGGTGATCGGGGCCAGCAGCAGGTGTGAGCGCCAAGTGGGACCGTGGCATGTGGGAGCAAAGAATTTTCAGTAACCACCAGAGACTCACCCTGATTACAGCGACTGGCGCCCCACCTTGGTCTGGTGCCCCCGCTCACCTGCTCCACCATCTCGCCACGGCCGACAACCACCATGTTCCGCGCTCTGCTGCCTGCTGCCAATGCCCACCATATTCCGTGTGCATCCCCTGGTGGTCAGCGCACATCATACTGGTAGCGACCAGTTGTTCGATTGTTCAGATGTTCAGTCTATTTGCATGTTAGGGTTTTATATATATAGATACCACCTATGAAAATACTATTTCATTTAATTATTTATTGTTTATTTTTTCTTATCTGCCTCTCCACACTGGAAAGTAAGCAACATGAAGGCAGGATATTTGTCTATTTTTTTCCCTGACTTATTCCAAACAGGTAGAACAGAGCTTGGCACATGTAGGTGCTCTGTAAATAGCTGTTGACTGAATGAATTATGGAAAAAGTTAATAAAAAGTCTTTAGTCACTTATGTTGCTTTTCCTGATGACCAAGAAATAATTTCTTTAAAAAGAACCATTTTTATTGAGAAAGGTATATGAAGTGTGTGTTTTTTTTGTTTGTTTGTTTGTTTTTAAGCAGAAAAATGAGGCTTAAAAGCATTGAGTAACTGAATAAAAGTCACAGAGCTAGTCATTTGGAGTATCAGGACTACCATCAGCATTTTACATTCAGAATTCAGTGTTCTCACTAAATTTCTCATCTAGCCTGTTTGTAAGCCTGGACATCTTGTTTGTTCAAATCCCTCATCATTGTTCAGGGTTTTATCTTGTAAAATCTTTTCACATATAGTATTTGAGCCACATAGATATTATTTGTATTTTAGAGATAAAGGACCCAAAGGCAGAGAGCTAGTGACCTGCTGAAAGTCAGTCACGGTGATGCTTAATTGAGAACAAAAGAAGGATTCAACTCCTGGGATCTAATCAAATAACCTTTTTGTTATTATACGCTATTTCTCTCTTGCAACTATTCATTTTAAAAGTATACTGAGTTCCATCTATGACCTATGGTTTCTGCATAAAAATGAGGCAAGATAAGTTCTATATAGAGAAAATGACAGGTTTGGAAGGAATGCTATATTAAATGGGATGGTCATCTTATAAAACCACTTAGATGAAGTGACCTTTGAGTAGAGATCTGAAAATAATAAGAAAGGAATTTGGGCGAGAAAGAGTTTCAGGCAGGTAATGCAAGGAGATCAGAGAGGCTTGGACAGAATGAGTAAGAACAGGAAAATAGGAGATAAGATCAATTGTTAAGAAGAAGGGCTCTAAAGAAGAATTTTTTTTTTTCTTTTCTCTCATAATGATTTTATTTTGTCTTATATTTTAAAGAATCACTTTGACTGTGTGCTGTGTGAGGAACACACTATAGAGACCAAGTCCAGAGGCTATTGTTCTATTTGAGAGTTGATGGTGCTTTGTACTAGGTGGAAAAGAGTAGTAGTGTCAAGGATATGTTTCAAAAGATGATCAATAGAAGTGTTGATGCTTATAAAGATGGACCTTATTTCAGGCTTATGTCATCTTTAAAAGGGCATCTTTTCCCCACAGCATGGCATTACCTGAGTAGCTCTCAACCTTGAAAAGTTAGAAGCCTAATGTGTCAGCACATAATCAATTTCTTGGTTAACCAAACACTCAGAGATCAATACATGAAAATATGAAAGCAATGTACTAACTCTTACAATGAGAAATACAACTATCTCGAATAAGCTTTTGTTGGCTGTTAAGCATTTTTTCCCACGTAGACATATTGTTGGGGGATACCAATTAAGATTCAGCATGTTGCTAGATAAACATGGCATAGTGGAAAAATGGGAGGTGATGGATAACTCGATAGCTTGATGCATTCATCTCCTTATAGTTAGTTCCATAAAGATATACCCACTGAAAGCACTATATGGAGACTCATCTTCTTGGACCAGAATATTAATGTGCTGAGACACAGATAAAAACCCAGGTGTCAGAAAGTACTTCTCTGTTATTCTGATCAGTGAACAACAAATTCTCCCTACTCTAGACTAGTACGTTCTTCCTTCAGAGGTGTTAATAAATTCATTAGTTTTACTCTGGTTTTGGCAGAAATAATTTCATTTCTTGGGTGTTCTTGCCAAAAAGATCCACTATATTTTTGTTTTATTTAGATGGCAATGGTAATCAGTTTTATTTCTCAGTTTCTGAATTGTCTGAATTACATGTCACTGTTATAAATTAATTCTACTAAAACTCTGCTCAATAGAGTTAGCTACTAAATTTAGACTTATTGAATCAACTCAATTACAGTTTTCTTTTTAAATCATGGTGTCTACTGGACATTTTTGTTGTTGTAGTTGTCATTTTTATCATAATAACTCAACCTAATTTTCCAGATGTCCCAGTTCAATCTACCTAAAAATAGACCTTTTTAGATGTATGGCAGGCAAGCTTTCAGGAGCTATAATTGTTAAGCAAAAATTCCTTAAGTGTTTAATTTTCTTAAAGCTTTTGCCCTAAAGTATGTTTAATTTATAATAAGATGCTTGTCTAGTTTTCTATAACCTTTATATTTTTTAAGGGATTAAACCTAAACGTATTCTTAGTCTTTGTTATTTTAGCACCAAAAGAATATGCTGGGAAGAAGGATCTCAAGTCTTTCATGTGGTCCTTTGTGCTTGGGGGGAGAAATGGTTGAATTTTAGCCCACCCTCCACTAAGACTGAAGAGATTAAAGACTCAAATAATCATTAAACTCTCTTTTTATGTGTGTTTATGTTATTTATAGTAAATGCTATATACCTAATCTCCCATTTATTTGTGAGACAACTTTGTGCTTATTAACTAAAGCTGGAAAAGCATAAGATTGATTTGCCAGCAAGATGTCTTAAATGGAAGCATCTCACTAAACATATAAAATAAATATTTACTTAAGTAAAAGAATGTTAACACCAAGTTTTTAATTAAAAATTAACCATTTCAAAGAAACAAATGACAGAGATAAATCATAACAACATAAAAATATAGATAATTAAACTGAAGTGTATGTGGAAGAAAAGTTACTATTTAGGAAATTTACTAAGGGGTATAAAGTGCACACATTTTTGGTGTATATACAGAATTTCTCCAAAAAATGTATACATACTTTAACAGCTAATTCTGTTACATTTTGAAAAAATGAAATGTAGGTTAATAAACACTGCCTTTATAATTATTCAAAGCATATATACATTTTGGGGGGCACCCTATATTTTTATTTTTGTTTAAACTAATTTTAGGAAGCATTTTTCAGCTGAATATTTTTTGGGAAAAAATAATATTGTTAATGTTTTTTGTGGGTTTTTTTTTCTTGCAAGACACTGGGGTTCTCAGATATGCCAATGGTGTAATGGCTTTCTACAAAAATACCTTTAAAAAAACATAGAGAAATAATCAATAAAATAAAGAAGTTGAAATTCTAGAAATTACAAAATCCTTTTATATTTGTGTTAATGATCTCATTATTTAGAAATATCTTATATAAAAAATAGCTAACACTCAAATTTCAACATAAAATTTCCTGCCTCTGCTCTTTAATGCCCTGTCCTCCTATTTTCCATTGTCACATGCCCTCAATATAATTTTTGTTCACCCTGATGAGTTGGAAGTTATCTTAATTGAGTTATTGGAGAGAAGCCAAATTTTAGCATTTGCATTCCACTGAAAACACCTGAGTGGGAAGATCATGGGACAGCTCTTGAACAATACACCCAGCAATAAATTTTGTAGTGATGTCAAGCCTTGATTATCAGTTAGAAAGCAATGCCATACCTAACCTACTCATGGACTCACAGAATTTGTGGGAGGGAAAGAAACATTAGTGATTTTTTAAAGCTACTTTTTATCTATTGGAACACAAATAAATGGGAATTGAGTCATCTGCTTCTATAAAATCTGTAAAAATATGTTAGAGAGACTTTTGGTTTAATTCTAATATGTAAAGTGCTCAGGTGTTTGTAACTCTCTTACAACAAAGAAAACCTGAAAAACTGAATTATCAATCACTTCTTTTATATTTCTCATAAAAGTCAGCACTAATCAAAAAAAGAAGGAAAGGAAAGAGAAGCTGGAACATTTATATACATAAGAGACAAGGCAGACTTCCAAAAAAAAGTCTTGGACGTTATATAATAATAATGGGATTGATTTTCTAAGAAGACATAACAGTACTAAATGTATATGCACCTAGCAATAGATCCTCGATATACATGGGGCAAAACTAATAGAATTAAAAGGAGAAATAGACAGATCCCCTGTTATAGTTGTACTAGAGGCCCGGTGCACGAATTCATGCACAGGTGTGGTCCCTAAGCCTGGCTGGGGATCAGGGCTGATCAGGGGTCTGGCTGGCTGGGGGACGGGACCTCAGGAGGTTGGTTGGCTGGGGGGAGGGACCACAGGAGGTTGGCCAGCCAGCCCCCTGATCGAGGCCAATCAGGGGGACCGTCTGGCCGTGGGAGGTTGGCCGGCTGCGGGAGGTTGGCTGTGGGAGTGCACTGACCACCAGGGGGCAACTCCTGCATTGAGCATCTGCCCCCTTGTGGTCAATGCATGTCATAGCAACCGATCTACTGGTCATTCAATCGCTTAGGCTTTTATATATAGACTAGTGACCTAGCATGCAAAAATCGTGCAAGACCCGGGCCTGCAGGAAATTGCACGAGACCCGGGACCCCAGACCCCGCCACAGCACGGGCAAGTTTTATTTTATTTTAGTTTATAAAATACTTTAGTGATCTCAGGCTATTGCTCAATTTTCTGCCTTGGTTAATAAATATAATAAAGTTACACCTACTTTTATAATGATGCAATAGTAACATTTCTTTTTGCATGATGTTTAATAAAATCTTTAACTTTTTATGTGTGTACATGGTATAAGGCTATAATTTTATTAAAGGCAGATGGGAAATGGCTGGTGGGGAGACAGTGCTGTGCTGCAGCTAGCTCATACCTGCTAAGAGCAGCAAATTATTAAATTTTAAAAATTTTTGTTTCAATTGTTAAACAAAACCAATATTAAAAATAAAGTTTATAAACTGAAAGCTAAATACATAACATTATAGATGAAGAAAATGATAATCACATTTATCAACTTAATTGCTTTACTGCTGCTTCTGCTCTTTAGGTTTATATTCATTGCATTTGTCAGGTGAAACTACTACTTATAAGAGAGCGCTGCTACCCATCTCTTCTCAATTCTGCATTCAATGGAACTATTTTTATAGCTTCAACTTGGCCATGGTTATAGTAGTTACACAATGGGAATTGACATATACTACAATTCAGGGATTTTCCCCCCTCAAGAGATCCAGTTCTTAAACATGTATCAACATATCATTGGGAAATAAGAATTTCATAAATAATTGACCCCTTCCAGCCATAAAATTAAGGCTTGTTTGATATTATAATCTTGTATTTATTATTAAATGCTTTTGCACAAGATCATATCCCAGTTTGGTATGTTCTATGTAAAAATCCCAAATTGATTTGAGTCTAAGCAACTTGGGCATGATGTAGATGTGATAATTGCAGCCATTAAAACTTGCTTGAAACTACCAGTATAAGGGTGTCAGGGACCAGCCTGACGGTTGAAATGGGCTGAGGTAGGGAGGTGGGAATTGAGAAAAGAAAGAAAGACAGGACAGCAGGAGCAGGAGGAGTCTGCAGGTAGTCATCGACTGACTGCAACTACTTTATTGACTGTGTAATGCCTTTTATACACAATGACTTGAATAGGAGGTCTGTCAAGAGGAATGTACTCTCTGTTCCTCTTAATCTCTAAGGTAAAGGAAGCCAAATTCTCGGTAAATATTTACAGACTTCTGATAAGCTATGAAAGGTCACTCTTATTCTCATTCTGCTGACAATCGGAAAGTGCCATCAAAACAAGTTAGGGAACATTCTGTGTGGGTAGGGGACTGAGCCTTGTTTGTCTCCAACAGATCCCCCTTCTTTATTTAATTTAAGCTACTACTAATAAAAGTAAAATTTAAACATTAATAATAAAGCTCTAATATTAAAACAATTGCAAACAATGCCAATGCAAAACTAAACTACATACATGTTATCATTTTCAAAACTTGAATGTCAAGAGCAAAACTCTGGCTATTAAGTAACAACAAAACAATAAGAGAGAAATCAAAACTATGGACATGTTAACATTTTAACTACTAAATGAAAGAAAGTCTATTGTGCTGCTGGTGTATATTTATTCAGAGTCCTTGGACTTGGCTGCGCAAGACTTTACAGAAGACTGGCAGCTAACAGATGCTAGCATGAGCAGGAACATGGTTGAAGAAGTAGCTTCAACTTCTTGCTTTTCTATAATCTGCTGTACTTGAGTCGTTAACTTCTTTAGATGACTCTATGTTGGCACTCCAGTCCCTTGTGTGGCTTTCAGTTCACTTCTTCCTCTGCTTTGCTGTTATTAGGGCAGTATTTAGTCCTTTTGAATGAAGGGTCACAGGAGCTTGTCTGAGTCCATTGTGGTGACACACGTAACGCTCTGGCACCCGAATTGGCTGCATTGCTCCTGGAAAGATATAAAACACAACCTCTCCCCCACATTATTACTGAATCTGATAAAACTCTTTTCTGGTTTATGCTTCCTTCCACCTAGGTGACTTTTTGGAGGCTATTGTACAGGAGGCCTGATGCCTTTCACCTGCTGTATGATCCTCTGTATCACAATTCAAAAAAAATTTTAAAGTATAAAAAGCATGACTGAGCTTCTCTTGAGGTGACACATAACAACTGTCTCCCCCTTTTTGTTTTAGTAAATGATTTTAAGAGTACAATTGGCTCTTTCTATAATTGAGTGATATTTATTTTGCTAGATTTGATTAGGTTTAAGTCCTCAGGGATTTACCTCTAAAGTTGGTACAGGAAGGTGGATAATATACTGAGGACATTGCTTCTAATAAAATATGGAAATTGTCGTTCTCAAATAACAATTTAAAGACTGAAAACTAAATGAAAAGTTCCTCTGAATTAGTGTGCCCAATAGTAGCTGTTTTAATAATTTTTGCTATACTTACCATATAAGCACTATTACTATAGGTTGATGGGCTCCGTAGCAAAATCTGTTAAGGTATAAATAAGAGCTTGTATTTCTACTGAAATATAAGGGGTTTGAAGGAACTTTGCTCCTCTGCTGCAGTAGATCCATCCTTTTTAGAATTGGATCCATCTGTAAAAATGGTTAATGCCTGAGGTATAATATTCCTTTTAATGTGGTAGTTAATACAATTCCCTGTGTTAGAAATAAAGTAAGCCCCTAAGCCAGGGGTCTCAGTAAAACATAAAATATTAAATGTTTTGACTTTTATGTAGAAGGGTGTGTACACATGATCTGGAAGTATGCACACCGACCTACCTTGCCCTTGGTCCTGGGCAACCTGTAGCAATGTATAGCTGTTGACTGCTAGCATGGTAAGGCATCTTCACTATTTTTATTTCTGGACTATTTCTCCTCTGTTCTTGGGAGCCACTGCCTCTTCTGTGGCTGGAACAGTTCTATCAGGTCCTTTCTGTAGGAATCCACATGGGCTTTTCTAGAAATATATAAACATATTCTCGACCAAAGGTTAATAAAGAAATCTTTTCTATAAATTAGACTTGGGATCCTCATGAAACCTGTCTAAATGATTTCCCTTTGGTTTATTTTGACACCATGTGTTTTTTTTCATGAGTGTCTTGCTGTGAGTATTATAAATGAAAATTAATTTTCAAAGTAAAAATTTTTTCTAGATGTAATTTACTTACAGGATATTTTTCCTTACATAATATTACTCCACTATGATCCCTTTTTTTAATTTAATTATTAGAATGCTTTTGGAAAAATTTTAATGTAATCTTGATAACTTTAAATTTTAATTTTTGTACAGAAATATGACTGCTTTAGGTTCATTGTATGTTAAGTAATATTACTATGAAATGAACTATTCACCTATTTAAATTAGCCAATTTAAATTAATCTGAAAATTTAATACTCTAACAACAATCTTAGTTTACCCTTTAAATATTAATGGAAAGGATTATTTTGCATCCTTGAGAAAGCCCTGAGAATTCCCGGTGTTAGGCTGGATTTACATATAGGGCAGCTGCTGTCAGCCACGTCTCTGTTGCCTGGGTCCCGATCTGAGCTGGGCCAAGTCTTTTTCTGTTATCTGGGTCTCGATCTGAGCTGGGCGTGGGAAGTACTAAGCAGCCATGGGGCAGGAGACCTCCCTCAGAAGGGGCTAGAGTTCAGGCCCCTGTAAGGTTGCGGGGGGTGAGGATCTGTGCCCCACCTCTGTTGACCCCCAAGTTCTCTCCTGATGGCCCCACTACGACTGTGCCTGTCTTAGGTTGTTCCTTCCCTGAGGAATCTTACCCATCTCTGGCTAACCAGCCATCCTCCGGGGCCAAGCAGGGTGATGTGAGGTGAGGTTCTGTCTCCTTGGTAGCCTGTGCCCCCATGGCCTCCATGCCCAGCACCTGCCTTGGGATCCCCTCGCCTGCTGGTGGGGCCCCAGCATTGATCACATATCTTGGGGAACCCAGGTTTCTTCTCCAGGGTGGGCCCAGCTTATGCCATTGGGCAAGAGACAGATCCATGGTACCAGCGACTATTAGTCTTCAACCTCAGCATGAACAGAAAGCTCAGGCAATAGCTGTGGGAGAGTCTCTTTTGGCAAAAAGGGCAAGAGGGGCCAATATAGAATGCTCAAGTGCCTTCCCAGGGGGCCTTCCACACAGTGGAAGGGATTAAATCCTTTTATGTCCTTTTAAATTGCTGCCAAACATTTAGAGAATTAGTTTGTAAGTTTGTTTGGGATAATTGTACAACATGCTGTTGTAAAATATTAAAAATTATAATGACATTGTAGAATAATATCATGTAAGGATACTCTTTGCTCTAGGCCAGTGATGGGCAACCTTTTGAGCTTGATGTGTCAAACTTCGCCAAAAAACTGAGCATAACTTGGGTAGTGTGTCACTTTGAGGAAAAAACTAACTCCAAGACTCTAGTCACAAATGTTTCATCCTCAGGAGCAGCAAATGTTTCATCCTCGGCATGCGGCCGCCTTAGCGGCCGCGTGTCAGAAATGGCTACGCATGTAAGTGCTGACATGTGTGTCATAGGTTCGCCATCACTGCTCTAGGCCATGGCAATTCAATTTCAAACTGGAAGATATATCTAATTACTTCGTTTTGCACTTCTTAAGAGGTTAAACCTTCATAATATTTACAAAATATTTATTAATTTCTATTTGATAAGGCTTTCTATGTAATTTCAAATATATCAGATCTGTTTTAAAAAGATTTCCCTTAAGACGAGAGAATAAATTTCTTGTATTACTCCAGGCGCCCTTGGAGCTTTCCAAGAATCATCGCTGTTAAGGCCTTGAAAATTTAACATGGAAAAAAACCATCAAATATATATACATACTAGAAGCCCGGTGCACGAAATTCGTGCACGGCGGGGGGTTGTCCCTCAGCCCAGCCTGTACTCTCTCCAATCTGGGACTCCTGGAGGGATGTCCGACTGCCCTCTCACAATCCAGGACTGCTGGCTCCCAACTGCTTGCCTGCCTGCCTTCCTGATTGCCCCTAACCGCTTCTGCCTGCCAGCCTGATCACCCCCTAACCACTCCGCTGCCAGCCTGGTTGATGCTTAACTGCTCCCCTGCCAGCCTGTTTGCCCCCAACTTCCCTCCTCTGCCGGCCTGGTCACCCCTAACTGCCCTCTCCTGCAGGGTTGATCACCTCCAACTGCCCTCCCTTGCAGGCTTGGTCCCTCTCAACTGCCCTCCCTTGCAGGCCGGGTGCCTCCCAACTGCCCTCTCCTGCTGGCCATCTTGTGGTGGCCATGTTGTGTCCACATGGGGGTAGGATCTTTGACCACATGGGGGCAGCTATATTGTGTGTTGCAGTGATGATCAATCTGTATATTACTCTTTTATTAGATAGGATAGAGGCCTGGTACAGGGGTGGGGGCCAGCTTGTTTGCCCTGAAGGGTGTCACAGATAAGGGTGGGGGTTCCCTTGGGGTGTGGGGCGGCCTGAGCGAGGAGCCTGTGGTGGTTTGCAGGCCAGCCACGCCCCCTGGCAACCCAAGCAGAGGCCCTGGTATCTGGAATTTATTTTCCTTCTACAATTGAAACTTTGTAGCCTGGAGCGGAGCCAAGCCTGGGGCTCCAGCAGCCATTTCTGTGGCAGTTAATTCACCTTCTACAATTGAAACTTTGTAGAAAGATGGCGGCGCCCAGTCCTCTCAGGCCCGCAGGAGTCCCCCAGTCCCAGGGAAGGCTGCCACTGAGAGCAGGCAGCGAGCAGCCCAGCCTGTTGGCCTAGGAGGCGGCTTTGCCATCCGGCCAGATCCTCTCCTAGCCCTGAACCTGGCCATGGGTCTGGAAGGCGCCCTTGCACAGCCGCCATGATCAGCTGCCCTCTGACCCGGGCCGTGTGTCTGGGAGGCGCCACGCACAGCTGCCTCAATCAGCTGCCTGGCCCGACCTGGGCCGTGGGTCTGGGAGGCGCCTGTGCCCGGCTGCCTCAATCAACTGCCCTCCAGGACCCGGGCCGTGGGTCTGGGAGGCGCCCGCGCACGGCCGCCATGATCAGCTGCCTGGCCCGACCTGGGCCGTGGGTCTAGGAGGCGCCTGTGCCCGGCTGCCTCGATCAACTGCCCTCCGGGACCCGGGCGTGGGTCTGGGAGGCGCCCGCGACCAGCCGCCTCCATCAGCAGCCTGCCCTGACCCAGGCGTGGGTCTGGGAGGTGCCCGCGCACGGCCGCCATGATCAGCTGCCTGGCCCAACCCGGGCCGTGTGTCTCGGAGGCGCCCGTGCCCGGCTGCCTTGATCACCTGCCCTCGGGGACCCGGGCCGTGGGTCTGGGAGGCGCCCGCGACCAGCCGCCTCCATCAGCTGCCCTCCGGGACCCGGGCCGTGGGTCTGGGAGGGACCCGAGCACAGCCCGGGCAATCAGCTGCCGCCCTAACCCAGGCCATGGGTCTGGGAGGCTCCAGTACTGGGCCGGTGAGATCAGCTGCCCGGGGATGCCTGGGCTGTGGGTCTGGGAGGCGCTTGCACATGGCCGCCTCCATCAGGTGCCCTCTGCGACCTGGGCCGTGGGTCTGGGAGGCGCCTGTGCAAGGCATGCACAATCAGCTACCTGCCGAGGCCCGGCTGTGGGTCTGGGAGGCGACTGCGCAAGGCCAGCGCGATCAGCTGCCCACAGCTGCCCGTGCAGGGCAGGAGCCATTTGCTGCCTGTCCCAGCCTGGGCTGTGGGCCTGGGAGACCCAGGAGCTGCCTATACACCTCCCTCCCCACCCCCCCACCCCACCCTCTCTGAGATCAGCTCCCATCTGCAGCTGGGGGGTGTAGGCCTGGGAGGCAGCCGTGCCCCCCAGAGCTATTCCCTCCAAGAGGCAGCCTGGGGTGTCAGGCTGCACCCCCATGGAGTGATCCCCCCCACACACTATAGCCTTGGAACTTCCCTTGCCGCCAGCCGAGTGTTTCCAGATGGGCGGTGATATCTGGGAGATGCTGCCCAGCAAACCTCTCCCATTGGGTAGAAACTTCTGACCAGGTTAGGGAGGTAAATGGGTTTTGTTTAAAATCTTTAGGAACCACATGGAAATGTCTGAGGTAGGGTTTCACATGGGAAGTAAGTTACAACTAATTTCTGAAGGCAAACCTGGACATTGCAGTTACATTACTGGAGAGTACCCCAAGGTCGGCGGTGCAGAGTGCTACCCACCCTGGTTCCTCAGCACCTTGGGCAGGGCTTGAGCCCACCCAGAAAGGCCTTTTCCCCTACAGTTTTCACCAAGGCAGGGAGGTTTTGTAGACATAAATAAGAAGTGCCCATGCACAAGTCCTGAAGATGCCGGGGCCGGCAGAAATGACAATCAAACCGGGAAAAGAGCAAAACCAGAAACACCACCAATCCCATCATAGATCATCTTTTTCTTCAGATGACTGTGTGTTTCCCTCTTCTTTGTCTTCTGGAAGTAAGACAGATTCAAGTACAGACAATTCTACCAACGGAAAAGTTAAGATAAAGAGAGGACAGAAAAGGAATAAAAGGAAAAAAGAAAGAAAGGACAAAAGTTGAAACATCAAGAAAAAGAAAGAAAAAAGGAAGAAACAACCACATCATATCACCTTTCTAAGGAAGAAACAACCACATCATATCACCTTTCATGAAATTCCTGTTTAAGTTTATTTTATGACACTTTTAGTTTGGGTTTACATTTTTACTGGTTTGTGAAGACCACGGCAGGTACACTGTCCAATATGATAAAGAAAAAAAACCTATCTACTAAAGAGGTAATATGGAGGGGAGAGCATTTGGGAGTGACCGGGCTGTCAGGGGAAGGCAGTTGGGGATGACTGGGCTGGCAGGGGAACAGTTAGGCATTGATCAGGCTGGCAGGAGAGTGGTTAGGGGGTGATCAGGCTGGCAGGCAGAAGTAGTTAGGGGCAATCAGGAAGGCAGGCAGGCAAGCAGTTTGGAACCAGCAATCCTGGATTGTGAGAGGGATGTCCGACTGCCCGTTTAGGCCCGATCCTACTGGTAGGATCGGGCCTAAACGGGCAGTCGGACATCCCTTGAGGGGTCCCAGATTGGAGAGAGTGCAGGCTGGGCTGAGGGACACCCCACCCCCATGCACGAATTTCGTGCACCGGGCCTCTAGTCTCTAAGATAAAGAAGGAAGCCATATTCTCGGTAAATATTTATAGACTTCTGATAAACTATGAAAGGTCACTCTTATTCTTATTCTGCTGACAATAGGAATGTGCTATCAAAACAAGTTAGGGAACATTCTGTGTGGGTAGGGGACTGAGCCTTGTTAGTCTCCAACATAAGGGGACATGTCTGAGGGCAGAAGCCAACATGTTGAGGATGACAGAGAAGGAAGAAGAGAATTTCATTCCTTGATCATGTTATTGAACCACTGAATTAATTAATTTTGGAATCATACTTCATACATTTTGTTATGTAAAAAATACAGTATTTTAAAGCCATCTTTAATTGGGATGTCTATTACTTGCAACAGAAAGTAACCTAACTAATATATATATATACCAATTACCCTTTTTATAGATAAAAGTCAGCTAATTTCTACAGCCAAGATAGGAAAGTTCACTTAAGGTCTTATTAGCACTTCTATTTTAAAAGCTTGTCTTTTTTATTTTAAGTACAACTTTGACTTAATTATAGCCTCCAGTATATGAAAGTGTTATTTGAACCTAAGTTTTTATGTGAAACATAACCAGAAAGAAACTTTTTAAAAAGTATGAAACTCCAAATATATATTCTTATAATTGTGAGTACTAATGACTATGAAGAATATCTGATATCTAACTGAAAATGAGTATTTTTTTTCTTTAATAAAGTGAGTGACATGAGAATTCAGTTATTTAAATATTTACTAGGCCATTCTTATTTTTGGAAACTGTTTATTGTCATAACATACCTATCAACTATACTATCAGTAAGCATGCATCCAATTATAAACTAATGAGTAGCATTTAATTAAACATCATTCTTCCAATTCCTTGGACATTCTAATAGTTATAGAAATAATACATGATCTGGTTTTATACCATTATAATATGACCTTTTAACAGAGAAGCTCCATTTTAGTCAATAAGGAAGAAATAAAACTCTACATTAACTCAAAAATACCTAAAACGTGTCACACAAAAATAATAACAACTAGTACCAAAGAATGATTATGAGTGGGTGGTGGAGTAATGATTTATTCTATGCAACAGAGAGACAGAGAATAGTGAATAGATTTCTATGGTAAGAATAATGTTGCATATTCTAACAAAAACAATAAAATTGGAAGTGTTCAAAGGCAACCTGTAGTTTGAATTCCAATATTCTAGTGAAAAGAGAGAAATATGATAATGAATATTAATAAGTTATTTAGAGTAGGTAAACAGAGTAAAATAATAGATGATGCAATATTTTTTTTATCCTTTGCTTTTTTATCTTTTGAGATATTGGGAAAGGCAGGTAAAGAAATTCTTTGCAGTTTATGAGAAAAATAGATTTATGCATTAGCCTAAATTTAAGCTTATTTTATATGGACAGCTCTCTAGTAACATAATCTGAGTGTAATCCTATAATTGTCTCAATATCTATTAAAAGGTTATGTCTTTATGGATTTACTCAGTTGTAAGTATTGGCAAAAAAAATGGATTTGGTATTTTAAAGTGACAATAGTGAAACTTATGTTTGTGACCATATACAAACACATGTGGACAAAACATATGAGAAAACTGTTTTTGAAGTATTGTACAACAAATAGTGCAAGTTTGCAATATTTGAAAGAAAGAAAACTCATGAAGTGTGTTCCATTATTGTCCTGGCTCTCTGCCTGGGAACCATTTCCTAAATGGTGACAGAGGAAGCTGAGACCTAAGCAGATCACTGAGATCCCACAGAAGTTAGAGTGTAGAGCAGAATTGAGAGTTGCTGCAGTAGCTGGAATCTGTAGGAAAGATGACACCCTGAAGGAGTGAATTTTGCTGGGTGGGGATTTAAAAAAAATTGCACAGGTGCTTCTATCAAGTCTCTGGCTAAGTGCTGAGCTTCCTGAGCTCAAGATGAAAGAGTCTATTGTGAGACTTAAAAGCAAGCAAGTGCTCCACAGCATGATGTCCTAGAACAGACATTTGTAAAGGCCCAGAGAGTAAATTTTTAAGGTCTCTGTTCCACATGGTCTCTGTTGTAACAACTCAACTCTGCTTCTGTGGTAGGAAAGCACCATATAAGTCAATATATGTGACTGTGCTCCAATAAAACTAATTATAAAATAACCTAATGTTGGTCAGGCTTGACCCACAGGTCATGGTTTGTTGACTCCTGTCCTAGAGTGAAGTCTGCTCTATACTTTTTTTAAAAATTTATTTATTGATTAAGGTATCACATATTTGTCCTCATCCCCCCATTCCCACCCCACACCCCTCCCCACACATGCCCCCACCCCCCTGTTGTCCTTAACCGCTGGTTAGGCTCATATGCTTGCACACAAGTCCTTTGGTTGATCTCTCCCCTTTACTCCCACCCTTCCCTACCCTCCCTCTGAGGCCCGACAGTCTGATCCATGCCTCCTTGTTTCTGGGTCTGTTCTTGTTCATCAGTCTATGTTGTTCATTATTTCCCCTAGATGAGTGAGATCATGTGCTATTAGAAATACACTTATAAGAACCGAAAATGAGACAAGCAATAATGGTTATGCTGACAGGCAAATGAATCAGTCTGTGGTGAGATTCTTTCTGGGTCAACAGTTCTTTTGAGACCCAATTTCAATGTCAAACAGTTCTTTATGTGTACATTTCAGCCATGACATTTCAGTTCTGGATGGTGAACAAATGGTAGTGATGCAGGTCCAAGCCTCTTTGGTTTGGTCCTGGGCAACCTGCAGTGACGCACAGCTGCTGACTGCTAGTATGGCAAGGCGACGTTGGCGTCTTAAGCATTGATAATATACACAGAAGATGCAGAGTTTATAGGTTAAGTCTAACCAAGTGAGAAGAGCTTGAGAAATCCTTTAGGCACTATGCATATATTCCTAACAACGTATCAAACTATGCTAATACAAGTTCTAGATAAATGTTAAGTAATTGAGCAGCTTGTTTGAACAAAAACCCACAATCTTCAGAGAAAAATAACAAAATCCATATATCTAAATTATATTACCCTAAATTACCAGTATAAAATCACCTTATAGAATTAGAAGACAGGTAAAAAAAAAAAAAAGTCAATATCAACAGACTTTGAGATTGCCCTAAGGTTTGATTTCGCAAACAAAAAAAAATTAGGGAGCTATAATGAGTGATATCGAGGGGTAAAAGGAAAATATAGACTTAATGATAGAAATGTGAGTGAATCTAAGCAGAGAAATAAAAAATACATAAAAGGAAACAAAATCTAAAATCTAAAATTAAAATGTGTAATAATTGAAATTTTAAATATCCACCATATGAGCTTTACAGAAGACTGGAGATGGGAAAAGAAAGTATTAATAGATTTGAAGCAAATAAATAGGGTTTATCCAATATGAAAAAAAAAAAAGATTGAAGAGAAATTAACAGTATGTCAAGGGCATATGGGATAATATCAAAGGATATTATAAATATTTGATTAAAATTCCTGAGAAAAAGAAACAGAATGGATGAGAAAAGTATTTAAATAAGTAATGGCTAAAATGTCCCCAAATTTTAAGAAAAATGTACATTATGAATCCTTAAAAAAATTCAAAAAGTACCAAGCAGAAAAATACAAAGAAAACCACACTTAGGTATATCATAAATACATTTAGAAAAGCCCAAAATAAAAAGAAACCGTAAAAGACACCAGAGAAAGTGGAAGAACTTTATTCAGGGAACAATATAAGCTATGGCTGAATTTGAATTTAAAAAATGGGAGCCATAAGACAATAAAATGGAAACTTTTTTTTTTTTAATAACAAAGGTGGAAATTTTATTGAAGAACAAGTACAGACTCCCGCGTCAGGAAGGGGAAAGAATCTCCCAGCACAGATTCCCACATGGGGAGGGGGAAAGAGTCCCACAGAACAGACTCCCATGTGGGAATGGGGGAAAGAGTCCCCTAAAATGGCAACTTTTAAACAGCAAAAGAAAAAAAAATTAACTAAAAATGAAACAAAACAAAAATATACCCTGTTAAACCAAAATTCTATACTAAGTGAAAATATTTTGAAAAACAATGGTGATATGAAGACATTTTAAGAAGAAGAAAATGTGGGGAATTTGTTGTTAGCAAGCCTGTATTAATAACAAAAATGTTAATGGAAATTCTTCAAGCTAAAAAGAAATTATACCAGATAGGAACGCATATATAGATGAAATAATTAAGAGCACCAGACATGATAAATAATTGGGATGAAATCAAAATAGTATATAGGAAAATTTATAGTTTTAAATATCTATATATTTTTAAAAGGTTTAAAGTAAATAATGTTTCTACATTAAAATGATAGAAAGTGTAGAGAAAATTGAAGCCTTAAAAAAAGGAAAGAGAAAATTGAGATACAAGCAAAAATCAATATTAGCAACATTAAATAAGCCAACAACTTTTTTATATAATTAATAAAACATTCAATCTCTAGCATGACTAATAAAAAATAAATAAAAAATCACAAATGCCAATATTAGGAGTAAAAGAAGGGATATCACAAGAGATCCTAAAGACAGCAAAACAATAATATGGAAAAGTTATGAACACCTTTATGCCAATAATTTCAATAACTTAGATGAAATTGACATATTTTTAGAAAAGTGTAAAAAACTATAATTGACTCACAGAAAAATGTAAAGTTTTAAACAACTCTAAATTTATTAAATAAATTGAACTTGTGTTATCAAAGACATTCCCACGGACAAAACTCTAGGCCCAAATAGTTTCACTGATGAATCTAATAAGTTAAGCAAGAAGTAATAAAAATCTTGTATAAATTCTTTCAGAATATAGAGGAGAAATAAACTCTCCCTAAAGCATTGTATGAAAAAGCATATTCCTGATGCCAAAATATGGTAAAAATATTACCAAAAAAAAAAGAAAATTTTACACAATATCTCTCATGAACATGAAGGCAACATCCTAATAAAAAATACTAACATATCAAATCTAGCAGTATATAAGCTAGCATTTAATGGCTAAGTTATTTTATCCCAGAAATTCAAGGTTTATTAAAAATTTGAAAATCAATCAATTACATTTACCATATTATCAGATTAAAAGAAAAGTATCATAATCATCTGAACAGCTGCAGAAAATGTGTTTGACAGAATTAAACATCCTTTAGTGATAAGTCTAGGGAGGAAGAGATTCCCTCAGTATGACAAAAGGCATGTACAAAAAAACCTTCAACTAAACACACTACTTAATGAAACATTGAATTGTTTTCTCTTAAGAGGGGAGAAAGGAAAGTGTGGTCTTGCCAATTATATTCAACATTATTCTGGAGTCTCTAGTCAGGAAAATAAATCAAAATACATTAATCAATGAAATAAATTATAATGATTGGAAACATATAAAGTAAACCAAAGAAATTCCTAAGGAATTTATAAAAACAGCCCATTAGAATAAACAAGTTTAGCAAGGTCACATGGTATAAATTTTTTAAAAATCCATGTTCTTTCGGTATATACTTAATGAATAATTTAAAATAATTAAAAATGAATAATATTACACTAGTATAGAAATAAAATCACAAAATTCTTAGGAGTAAATTTAACAAAAGAGACAAGTATATTCAAACACTGATGAGAGAAATTTATGTGTTTTAGTGTCTTGACATTCTAGGGTAAAAACAAACAAAAACAAACCCACAATTCCATCATCTACTGCTCTTCTGCAGTTTACTTAGCTTAAGCTGTTTCATTACTAGAATCCATTTGCAGATGTGTTTTTAATATAATTAGAAATATAACATGTAAAGTAATTGGCATAGAGTCTGTACATGACAGCTCAGCAAATGGAAGTAATTTTGTTATCGTAATTATGAGTAATACGATACAGAAATGCTTGTGCTAATTATTTTAGTAACAAAGAAATCATAGACAAGGCTTTTAAGAAAGCCAACAAAATACAATTGATGTCATGAATAAAAATTAATTTTTATAATGGTTAGAAAACCATCCTTCTTTAGTCCTGTATTTACAAATAAATTCTGAAGATAAGAAGTGGTAAACATTGTATGGATAGTAAATAAACCAGTGTGTCTATTTATTTTATCTCAGATCTCTACATAAGTGGCAAATGACCCAAGAGTATGTTAACATGAAGGATTCTTTTCCAAAGAAAAGGAAGTAGCATGATCCAGATCTTCTAACCAGGACCCATTGGACCCTGGACCATCCATGCAAATTTGCATAACTCCCAAAATACTTGCCATTATTGTTAGGAATGAGGATCTCAAGTGTCTTAATTCAGGTTCCCTGAAAAGCATAGTCTGGGACAAAGACTTGATTGTTGGTAGTTTACTTGCGTGATGATTCCAGGGAGGAAGAACATAGAAAAAAAGATAGGGAAGCAGTGAGAGACAATACAAAGTGATTTATTAAGGTTACTGCTGTGGGCACTGGGGGCTTGTTTCCACCAGGATCTCCTGAGGGACATACAGAATGTGTCCAAGTATCTTCTGCTAACAGAATGAAGACTAGAGCATGAAGTCCTCTAACACTCTTTGCTTATCTAGCCTGAGCAGATTCTTGTAGCATCAGAGAAAGCCTTGAAGCAGAATGTAGGTAGACACACAGATTTTCAGATGAGTCTCCATAATGTGTGGTGGATCAACTGGCATGGAACTGCTCTGTATAGATGTGACTGAAATCAGAGATGAGCTGAGGTGATAATGACCTCAAGTTGAAGAACCTATCTATGAAACAAATTTGAAAACACAGGTTAGGTTTTGTTTACTCTACTAATTCTGCAGAGCAAATAGTATATTCTGGAAAGATTTTCATCAAAGAACAATTATTAAATTAAAATATTTAATGTCATTCTATATTGAGAAAATTGCTATGCCCATAGGCCATTTTAAAAAAGTTTATAAAATATAAGTAACTCAAAAGAAATTTAGAGACAGAAATATATTATAATCGCATATCCTTCTAAAGCCCAGATTGCCAGTGCTATATGGCCCAAAGACTGCAAATGACCAATGCATATATAAAAATTGCTTAAGTTTGCCACAAACTAAAAAGAAAGCAAATTAAGAATTTGAGATGCCATTTTCTGCTGAATAAATTAGCACTTTTATTTTATTTTTTTAAATTTAATACCAAGTGTTGTAGAGGTTTCTAGAAAGTGTGTACCTTCTTACACTGCTAGCTTAAAATTGTTACACAATCTTGGATGAAAACAGGACAGACAATATTTTGCAAAAGCCTTTTGTGCTTTTACCATTTGACCTGGTAGTTTCATTTCTGGGAATTTAGCCTAAGGGGGAAAACATATGTAGACTGTGTACAAAGTGGTTTGTTGAAGTAATATTTGTAATAGCAAATGACAACCCAAAGAAAAGTAAAAAATCAATTGCCTCTATGGCTTTCAACAAATTGAGTTTGTCTCAGAAGCCTTTCACCCTGGTACTGCTCTGAAAATTCCTACTCACAAGTAGCACAGGCATCACCCCTAGCTGTGATTTTACAGTCCTCTCTTCATATTTCCAGTGTTCCCCTGACCCCACTGCACCCAAACTATCCTTTCACTTTCTACACTAGACTGAGATTCTTAGAAAAGATGAATCTTTGGATCTCCAGAGCCACAGTTATGGAATGACACAAAGAATACTTATTATAAATGATACTGATGAGTACTTCAATACACCATGCTAGGCACTTTCCACGTGATATTTCATTTAATGTTCACAAAAATCTTATGGCTTAGATGCTTTAATCAGTTTATTGTAAAAGTGAAAAAACGTCGGATTAGCAGTGAAGCTGAGATACAAGCTTATGGTTATTTTATTCTAAGGCTCAAACTCTTAATGCTTATAAAAACCTAAAAAGAACAAAACAGTATCTAATTCATATCGGATAGCCGTGTGCCAGACATTGTACGAAGTGCTTTATATGTATCTACTCATTTAAGCCTAACAAACACTCCAGGAAATAGATACTATTATTACCTCCATTGTATTCATGAGAAAATAGAACAATTATGAAAGTTGCCCAATGTGTTACAGCTAGTCAGTAGCAGAGCCAGAATGAAGCCACATTTACTACTTTGTTGCCTTGGGAAGCCCCTACCATCTGTGCAATCCTTTGATAATTCATAACACATGCTAAACTGTTTGGTTCACTTAGAGAAAATGTTCCTTTGAAAACTCAGTTGCTGAAATACAAGATGCCAGAGCAGCAGACACAGTAGGATACAGGAGAAATGCCATTTCTAAAACATGAAGGGCTATATTTTTTTTTCCTCAGCATCCAGTGAATGCCATTTCTAAAACATGAAGGGCTATATTTTTTTTCTCAGCATCCAACTATATGGTAAGATATTCAATATGCTACATACGATAGGGAATCTCAGCATTCCCTATCGTATGTAGCATATTGAATATCTTACCATATAGTTGGACAAACTCAGTTACCAACCACTACTCAGAGGATGACTTCATCCTTTGTTGCTTCATTGGGAACATGCTCTCCTCTTTATACTTGAACATGAAGTCATCACAGTAGCCTGCCAGTCATACCCCTGCTCACTGCTTCTGAATTTCTAGAATCTCTGTCTTGCATGACCAGGAATAATAACTCAGCACCTGCTCTCAAAGTGTTAAAGCGCCCAATGTTCTCACCAGAAGGAAATCTGTAGAATTCAAACATGTCACCCAGGATCAGGAAGGTTGTACATTCAAAGTTTTGGAGACTAACAAGATTTGATTTCACTCTAAACATTTGTGGTTTCAATAGCAGGAAAGCAGTTGGTGAAATATCATTAGGACTGTAAATATACAGTGTGGGTGAAAGAGAACTCATAGTGTGATGTGGTGTTCTTGTATAATTGTGACAACACCTCATGACTACAGGGCAGCAATTTTCAACCTTTTTCATCTCATGGTACACATAAACTAATTATTAAAATTCTGCAGTATACCAAAAAATATATTTTTGGCATATCTAACAAAACAAAAACAGGTATAATTTTGATTGATTTACAAAAAAATAATAATATAATTACCTACCCTTTTTGCTCCAAAGTGACTTTTCAAAAAATCAGGTGCCTATACTTGTATATGAGGATTTCTGGTACCAAGATTTAACCAATCAGATGCAGCCTTATTATGTGACATGACCAATAAGATGCAACTCTATTATATGACCTTTATATTTATGGTTTAAGATAGGCATTTACACCTAACAGCTATTTTGTATTGGCTGTTGTCATTTTTTTTATTTGACAATCTAAAGCAGTGGTCAGCAAACTCATTAGTCAACAGAGCCAAATATCAACAGTACAACGATTGAAATTTCTTTTGAGAACCGAAAACTGACTTCTATGCATGGGCCATGAAGTTTCAATCGTATTGTACATACATGCCTGCACGTGGTATTTTGTGGAAGAGCCACACTCAAGGGGCCAAAGAGCCGCATGTGGCTCGCGAGCCGCGGTTTGCCAACCACTGACCTAAGGGAAAAGAGGTCAGTGCCCCAACTAAATGGTCAGGTATTGCATGTTTCAAAAATTCTTGCAGCACATCAGTTAAAATTCACTGCTATAGGGTCATCTTATCCAAAAAAATGCTTTCCTTTTATTTTTAATTCTTCCATTCAGTAACTCAAGATTTATTTGGCACCAATGGTGTGCCAGGTACTTTGCTAGGTGCCAGGAATACAAAGCTGAGCAAGATATGTTCTTTGTCTTCAAAAAGCTCACATCCTATAGGGAAGAGAGATAATAAAAAAATTGCCATACACATTATAAATGCTGTCGTGAGCAGCAAGACAGGGAAATTTGAATGTAATACAGACAACGTGACCAACTCCACTCTAGGAAGTAAAAAATGGTAGAAAAGTGAATTTCAGAAAGCAAGAACTATATGTAAGTAGGCACAAAAGTATGAATAGGGCTGTGTTTTGTGAATTATAGGTAATTTTGCATGTTTGAGGATGATGGCAAAAAGTGAGAGTAGATTAGGGCAGAGGAAAATGTGTCCCTCTATGGGTGATGATAAGGACTATAGACTTAATCTTCAGGATATTACACAACTATTTAGTCTCAGAGAATGGGAGTTTAAAGAAATATGGATATAGAGGTAATAATCGAAAAGTATCCTATATAGTAAAAGCCTAGGTGGCACGAAGCCCTCATGTGACATCATCACAATATGGCCACCACAAGATGGCCGCCCTCACATCATCACAAGATGACCACCACAAGATGGACATCAGGGGAGGGCAGTTGGGGGTGAACAGGCCAGCAGGGAAGGGCAGTTGGGGGCAACCAGGCCTGCAGGGGAGGGCAGTTGGGGGTGACCAGGTTGGCAGGGGAGGGCAGTTGGGGGTGACCAGGCCTGCAGGAGAGGGCAGTTGGGGGCAATCAGGCCGGCAGGGGAGCAGTTAGGTGTCAACCAGGCCGGCAGGGGAGTGGTTAGGGGGTGATCAGGCTGGCAGGCAGAAGTGGTTAGGGGCAATCAGGCAGGCAGGCAGGCGAGCGGTTAGGAGCCAGCAGTCCCAGATTGTGAGAGGGATGTCCAAATGCTGGTTTAGGACTGATCCCACAGGGCACCGGCAGTCAGACATCCCCCAAGGGGTCCTAGATTGGAGAGGGTGCAGGCCGGGCTGAGGGACACCCCCCTCCCCCCCGTGCATGAATTTTGTGCACCGGGCCTCTAGTTTGTTAATGATAACTGTGAGGAGAGGAGTGAGAGTGGGAAATGGGCATCCCTGATGTCTTACTCTATAATCTTCTGTATTATTTGAATTTCTATGATGAGAATGTACTAATGTATTATGTATGTAGTAAAGACAAACAAATAAATACAGAGTAAAATATTTGTTTAAAAAGAAGAAAAAAAGAAAGACCATGAAGTATGACAGACTCAGGCAAACTAGAAATGAAGACAACTTAATAGAATGTTAAGAAAATGATAAGCAGTTCCTAAAAATATATGAGATTATTTTAATATAGCCAAAGATAGGGACCAGTGACTAGATTAACAGAGCACTGAATGGACCCCAGAAAGGGGAGGAGATTGCATGGGGGTGACAGGAGGAAAGAAAAGGATGTGAAGAGGATTTTAAGGGGCTTGGATGAGTTAGAGTTTGTAAAAAGACCAAGAGCCACATAGACTGGAGATATTGTCTCTTCTTTCATATGTCTTCCTGCTTTTGTCCCCTGCATAGGTTCCTTGCTTGGCCTCATTTTGTTTTGAGTATTTCCAGCAGGTTTTTGTTTTGTGTGTTTTTGTTTTCTGTTTTTTGTTTTGTATTCAGTATTGCTTTCTTTCCCTTCCTCCTGTTTTTAATTTTGTTATCCAGCTTCCTCTATTTTCTAAGACCCAGTCAGATGAAACTTTTTAGATTCCACCTGCCACTTTTGGGTCTCTCTCTGAATTCTTGTAGTGTTTATATTGAACCTCTCTTGTACGACATGGTTTTCTGTGTATTCCATAAATGTTACAACAACCTCCCTGGAGCCTATTTCCGGGAATGGTTCATAGTTTGTCTTCAGTAAGTATGTGTTCAATGAAAGAAAGAGGGAAGGATGGGAAAGAGGACATAAGGAAAAAACAAAATCCTCCTTTCTTAGTTGGTTTTTCTATAAAATTAGAAATTTAGGAACAATATTTATTCAATGCATTTGTGTCTTTTCAGGGTTCTTAACCATTAAAAGGTTAAGGGGTAAATCAGAGGTCATATATTTCTCCTTTCATGAAAAGCAACTTCCTGGAGACAATATGAACACACACACACACACACACACCATGAGACTGTCATACTAAAATGTAAATGAGCAGCGAAAAGGAGAAAGGAGCAGTGAGAAGAGCACAGCTTTAGAAACTGGAGACTCCATAGTCTAGCCTTGATTTGCATCAAGTAACTCAGCAGCCTTAAATGTCGCACTTCACATTTCTGAGTCACACTTTTTCCCCTAAAAATGAGGAGTTTGGCTGTAGAGTCTCTACATTTTTTGGTAGAAGGACAGGAGAGAGGGTGCAAAGCTGTGACTAATCCTTCCAGGAGAGGAAAGGAAGCCAGGTAAGAATGTGCTCTGAGTGTCTAAGCCCAGGTCCATCCCAGGCACTGATTTCTAAGTTTGTCTCCTGATCTCTTACTTGTTTCTTTTATGAGACAAAAAAAAATTATTTTAGAACCAATCTTTGCATTTTCTCCTCCAAGAGAGTGAGTAATCTTAACAAGAGAGGTTGGGAGCAGGACTCACTCAGGGGCAATGTGGAATGCCATTCAAAGAAACTGAGACACGAGATAGCAGAATGTCCTTGATTCTTTGGGAATATAGACCCTCACATCCTGGCTTTCAAAGAGTGAATTGCAGGTGGCCTTGACTGTGGCTCCTTCAGAAATAAAAATTCATGAACTGCTAAAACTATGTAGGATTTTAGAGTCTACTTAATTGAAAAAAAAAAACAAGAAAAAAAAAAAAAGAGCTAAAAAATAATTACAAAATTCACTATCTTTTCAGGTAAGGGAACACACCACCAGTAAAATAATTCACTGACAGGTTTACTGAAGGAAAAGTCAGGGTTTTTAAGTGCTAGAAATAAGAGATTCTTGGTAATTGAGCTAATGAAAGACTGAAAATTCACTATCTGAATAATGGAGAAGTAATCTATAGGTCTATATACAGTTGGGAAAAATAAGTCTCATCACTCATTGGTCAGAAAAGAGTCTTCAGTTAGGTTTAATAGAGTGTGAAGAAGTAAGATCACTCCAAGTCCATGGTCCTTTATTAGTTCACTTGATTCCACATAGTTGTGATAAAACAAGAACTGTTCCAATAGTTCCTAAGCTAGTGTTCACATAAATGTAAAGCTTTCTATTTACACAATCTAACCCTTTCATATGGAAAAACCAAGACAAAAAATGAAAAAAACAAACACTTGACTATTTTGAAGGACTTCATCTCTGTATCAGATATCAGTCTTTTACCCTTGATGCCAACCTATGGCATGACTTTAATGGCCTCTTCCAAGCTCTGCTCTCCCTTGACGTCTATATTTCTTTGTAAATTGGAAACTTAAACTATGCTCTTGTATAATTTCAAAGGAATTTGAAATTAGAAATGAAAATGAAGTGGGCTGCTACAAGAAATAGTGAGATTCCCAATGATCTGAGTTGACCAATAAATAGCAAGACAACCACACGGCAGGGCTACTATAAAGAAATATCAAGCTTCAAATTGGGGGTGGGTAGGGGTTACACTAAATGCCCTTTAAGGTGCCTTCAACTTCTAAACCTCTATGATAGAGAGACTGTGCACTTATGTTGTCATTATCTCAGAAGCTTCTCCTCTACCATAAGTGTATGAGAGCAGAATGGTGTCTTATTCACAATGCTCTGGGATATAATAGGTGTCCACAAAATGCCTGTTAACTGAATAAACAGATAAAGTGTGAAACAAACAATTGGAGATCTCTTTGGAAGGACATCTGTAAAGATTAGAGCATATTATTGCTTTTTATTTTCTTTTCATTACAAAGAAACTTTCAATTCACTGTGGTCTGAAGGGTTGCAACTTGCTTAATCTATTATACCTTTTTATTATAGGCAAAATGAAGCAATAGCTATATCAAAAAGTTCAGAAATAATATTCAATGACTTTTTTGGGGTGTTTTTTTTAGAAAGAATTGGGGGCTAGAGGATTGCATTTAAAGAAATATTTTGGGTTTTGAGAAAAACAGATTGAAAAACCTGAATCTGTAAAATGCCTTAAAGGTAACCTCCCCCTACCCTCCACCAATTGTAGAAATGAATAACTGCAGACCTAGAAAGGGATATAATTTAACTCAAGTATCCAGATCTCCAGGTCTCAAAAATGTAGAAATGTTATCAGTGAATGTAACCACAGGGTGTGATTTTTTCCTAAGATAAGAAAGATTTATTCCAGTTCTTTTGTGCCTGGGGAAAGCTCCTTAATTGCAGATAGACACTTAGGATGCTGTTTACACACACTCTGACACTAAAAGTATTGGCCATAATGCCCCTCTATCCAAGAACAGCTGTTTAGTTTCCTCTAGTTCTGAAATTACTTCCTGATTCATCCTCTGCTAAAATGCAATTGAGTCCTTATCACTGTGCTCCATAGCAAGTGAAGATGTGGCTGCTGATAGGATTCAGTCCTCTAAGGGTTTATGGCCACAAAGCTTGGTAAAGGAGCTGGTCAAAAAACTGTGATCCAAGGCTACAGCATTCCTACTCACCTGTCACACCTAGCCAGGAGCAAGTAGATGCCTTGCCTATGTAAGTGGTAGCTTGAGAGGTCATGGCAGGGTTTCTGTTTAGAGCGGGTGACTCCAGCTCTACATGCTTATTAGGAAGATAAAGCTGTTTCCTGCCCCACATTACTCTTCCCTAAATTAAGAATCTCAAAACATTAAAGATAAAAGGTACTTTTTTCCTGCCCCACATTACTCTACCCTAAATTAAGAATCTCAAAACATTAAAGATAAAAGGTCATCTTGTATTAATTCCTCACTCTACAATTGCAGAAACAAAGCCCCAGAGAGAGGAAGTAAACCTCCCTGAGTCACACATCTCCAAAGGCAAATGGAGTTTCCTGAGTCCTGGAATACTTTCCACCATACTCTGCTGTATCTGTCAGCAACAGAATGACAGAGGAGCCAACATACAAATCTATCAGTTATAGTAGCCAACTGAGATGCTGAAGTTTATTTAACTTATTCCAGGCCATACATTCATTTAGTGGCAGAGTTTGTCCTAAAACAAAATTTATTCAACTAAAATTTTGAGGTTTGTTGGTGGGCTTCCATGGTTTTCATGAATTGCTTGGATGTGAAAGTGTGTCAAAATGGCATTTTTTGAGAGTGTTGATCATTTTTATTAAATTTTCTTCAAAAGGTTTATGATCCCATAAAGGCTAAGTACATTTAGATGGCCGTGCTCTTTGTGGCAGTTGCGATTTTTTAAATGTCTTAAGGTCATACACATGAGGAGATTCTGCCTTGAATTATTGGAAAACTCTTTCCAGTAGTTCATCTCCTTGTTAAAGTAATATTTACACAAATGGACTGCTTTATATGTTATTACCTACTTTATGGGACAGGAAGAAAGAGAGGAGGGTGGATATTGAAAACAGGGAGTTTTCTAAACTTCTATATATTGTATCTTTGTATTTTTATCAGTGAAAATCCTTGGGTTTTTCATGTGTAATGTAATGGTAATTCTTGACTCATTTCCTCTACCTCTCTACTCTCCTGCCACACTGAATAATACAAACAGTTAAATACCTTGAACTTGCAATGAGATGACATGGGTTTAAATCCAAGTTCTGCTACTTGCTAGCTTTATACCTCAGAAAAGTTACCTTTTTAGACTTTCAGTCTTCTGGAAAACCTTTTCAGTCAAATGAAATATAATGCTTTATGCTACATGGGTAAAATCAACTATATATACAGAACCCAACAAAAGTTGTATAGAGTACAGTATGTGTTTACTTAACTGGCACATCTTCCATCAGTTTGATGAGGGCTATTCAGGAGAACAGGATTCTGGCTTTGACATTAACTTACTGTCTCACATTGGACCAGTCATTCTTCCTCATTCCACATCTTAGGACCTCTGCTTCCTTGTCTGAACGTTAGGGTAGTTAAAATGAATTTATTCTTTGTTTCTAGCTCTAACATTCTATGGTGTCTCCAGCTGTCAATGAAGTCTCATTGGATCTGTGGAAATTATTATAATTCCATGATTCCTTCACAGCTGTACCTTGTAGAAATACCTAGAGAGACATTTCCTTGAATTGATCTTGGGTGATACCCTCACAGCCCAAGAATTGAGTTCCTCAAGAAAGAGGAACCTAAACCTGGCTAGAATAAAGGGGACTGAGGCCTGTTATTGGCATACTTAACTATTCTGTTATATTTTCCCTCTTTTGTCCAGATCAACTCAATGTAGGTATATTAGTTATTTTTTGTACAATCCCTCTATTAATGCTTTTTCTGATTATTAGAAAATATTTTAGGAGTATATTTAATTCTTCTGTGTGCTCCTTTATACATATTTTCAACTTGAGTTGGAATATATTTTTACCCCCTACCCACTACCTCTGGATGATCTCTGTTTCTATGAGCTTGGTTTTTTTAAGTTGTCTCCTTAGGAACTTTACATTCATTTCAACAAATATAAAATACTTCAAAATTTTTTTTTGATTTTTGCTCTTTGCTTTTCTCTTTTCCCTCCTTTCCCTCCTTCTTTTCTCTATTTTTTTTCTTTTTTCCCTCCCTTCATTTTCTTTCTTTGCCTACCTTTGTATTTTCTTTTTCTTTATATTTCATCCTAATTACTTTCTTTTCTACTCCATGCTTACATTTTTAAATTTAGGTTACACTTCCTTCCAATAGGAATGTGATAAAACTTACAATACAATAGGCTAAAAATAGGCAATGGTCATCATGAAAAAAATAGGGCCTTTTCTTATTCAATAAATAAAAATAAATTCTATATTTTAAAATGGAATGTAATAAAATCAAAACATATAATATATAAATGCACTGTTTTCTGAATTTGAAAGGGAAAAGACTGAACAATTGAACAATGGGAGAAAAAAGAATGGCTACCACAGAATCCTTGTATCAGAAAGCATTTGATAAGATACAAAATGCATTTATGATTAAAATGCTGAATAAAATGGGTATAGAAGGAAAGCACCTCAATATAATAAAGGCCATATATAATAAGCCCCCAGCCAGTATCATACTCAATGGTGAAAAACTGAAAGCTTTTCCTTTAAAATCAGGAACAAGACAGAATGTCCACTGTCATCACTCTTATTCAACATAGTTCTGGAAGTCCTAGCCAGAGCAATCAGGCAAGAGAAAGAAATAAAAGGCATTCAAATTGGAAATTAAAAAGTAAGTGTCAGTTTTTGCAGGTGATATAATTCTATAAATAGAAAACTTAACTCCAGACCAAAAAACAAAACTATTAGAAACAATAAAAAAATACAGTAAAGTCACGCAGGATACAAAACCAATGTACAAAAATCCACTGCATTTCTATATACTAACAATAAATTTTCAGGAAAAAAAAAACCAATTCATTTTGCAATTGCAATAAAAATAATAAAATACCCAGGAGTAAATTTAACGGAGAATGTGAAGGACCTATATACTGAAAACTACAAAGCATTATTAAAATAAATAATGAAATGGAAAGATATTCTGTGTTCATGGATTGGAAAAATCAACATAGTTAAAATATCTATTTACCCAAAGCAATATACAGGTTTAATGAAATCCCCCTCAAAATCCCAATAGCATTTTTGAAATAGAATGAAAAACATCAGGTTTGTATGGAACCACAAAAGACCCAAATAGCCAAAGCAATCCTGAGAAAAAAGAACAAAGCCAGAGAAATCTCACTACCTCACTTCAAATTATACTATAAGGCAATGATAATTAATCAGCATGTTATTGCAAGAAAAAGAGACACAATGACCAATGGAAAAGAATTGAGAGCAAATAATTTTTGACAAAGAAAAAAAAAAACACAATGGAGAAAAGAAAGCCTCTTCAATAAATGGTGCTTGGAAAATTGGAAAGCCACATGCAAATGAATGAACCTAGACTACATTTTGTCCTCATGTACAAAAATTAATTCAAAATGGATCAAAGACCTAAATATAAGATATAAAACAATAAATTAAAATGAAGAAAACATAGGTACTATACTATGGACCTTGGTTCCAGAGAAGACTTTATGAATTTGACCCCAAATGCAAATAGAGTAAAGGCAAAAATAAATGGGACTATAACAAACTAAAGAGCTTCTTCACAGAAAAAGAAACCAACAACAAAACAAAAAGGTAATCGATCAAATGGGAGATGATATTTGCAAACAACACTTCTGACGAAGAGTTAATATCCAAAATATATAAAGAACTTGTACAACTCAACACCAAACAAACAATCCAATTCAAAAATGGGCAGAGGACATGAACAGACACTTCTCCCAAGAAGACGTACAAATGGCTAACAGATATGTGAAAATATGTTCAACCTCATTAGCTATTAGGGAAATGCAATTCAAAACTACAATGAGATACCACCTCACACCTATTAGAATGGTTATTATCAACAAGATAAGTAATAAGTGTTGGAGAGGTTGTGGAGAAAAAGGAACCCTCATTCACTGCTGGTGGGAATATTAACTGGTATAGCCACCATAGAAAATAGTATGGTGGTTCCTCAAAAAAATTAAGACTAGAATTACCATATAACCCAACAATTCCTCCTCTGTGTATCTACCTGAAAAACTCAAAAACATTTATTCATGAAGATATATGCACCCCTATGTTCATTGTAGCACTATTCATGGTGGCCAAAACATGGAAACAACCAGTGTCCTTCAATAGAGGATTGGATAAAGAAGATGTGGCACATATATACTATGAAATACTACTCAGTCATATGATGAAATACTGCCATTTGCAACAACATGGATGGACATTGAGAATATTATGTTAAGTGAAATAAGTCAGTCATAAAAAATCTAAAAACCATATGCTTTCACTCATATGTGGGATATAAAACTGAAATACATAGATACATACAACAGCATAGTGGTTACCAGAGGGAAAGGTTTGGAAAGGAGGGCAAACATATGGTGATAGAATATGATTTGGGTGGTGGTCATACAATACAATATACAGATCATGTGTCATAGAAATTTACATTTGGAGCCTATATAATGTTATTAACCAATGTTATCCCAATAAATTTAACTTCAAAAAGTATTTTAAAAAAAGAAAAGAAAAAATCTAGATCTGCAAGGAGAGACAACAACACGAATGTGTTGGGAATAGCATCCATTCAGCTATGAGGGGCTGACCTGTCTAATGAACTCAAGCTCATTGTCTCCATGGATTAGGAGTGTGACCTTTAGCAAGTGAATTATAAACTATTTAAGATGGTCTCAAAACCAGTTTTCAAAATATTTGTACAAAGAAAAATAACCGAACTACTCTCCCTCTCAAAAACCAAACACAATGAACAAACAAAACAAAACAAACAAACAAAAACCAATTACCATTGTTTTCATCTATGTTACAGGTTCCTATTATAACCTTTGACTCACAGTCCTATCTTAAGCATCCACTTGCATGGCTTCATTGGTAAATTGATAGGAGTAGACAAAATGGCTGCTCCCTGACTTGAGATTTTTACAGAGGCTATAAATGGAAACAAAGCACTTTATAAAGTATTTGCAGTGTAGTGTTCAGCTAAATATTCAAATTACTTGAACTAATTTATTAAAGACTTTTTTACTTTTTCATACATTCATATTACTCAGAAAATTTTGTATTTTGAGCAATAGACATCAAAGGATATGCTTTCCTTTAAAGTACACATTGATTAAAACCAAGGGAGAGGAGAATGAAGTGTGACATATTTTCTGTATAAATTAAACTTGGTAAAATACCTGAAACATAAGCATTTATTTGGGGAATAATTGTAGCTAAATCTAAATATGGTTTTGCATTAGTAACTAACAAAGTATTTTATAAAGCTTGGAATATGATGTATGTCACAAAAAGGAGTCACTGAATTAAATTTAGATAGAAATAATTATTTTGAATTTGTACTCATCTAAAGGGTAAGTGAATTTTCATATAAATTAGGCTTTTGTTTTTTGCCTAATTGAGGAAATAAGGGCATAGAAAAATGGTTAGCAATATACGTAATGATGAAGAGCACAGATCTAGAACTAGAGTAAATAATAGCTCTCTGATCATCGTAACTTGGGATAGATGAAGTAACCGCCCTGTCCCTGGTAGCTTCTTTAATAAAATGTGGATGGTAGTAATAAAGGTAATATATGCCTGCCTCACAAATTGTGAAGATTCAATGACTAAATATATGAAATTAGTTAGAACAGTTTCTAACACCTAAATAATACCATCAAAGTTTTAGCCTTATTATGTGGCCACATTGTCTTACAAATGCAATAGAGGAGTACTAGTATTTTGAATTTGTACTCATCTAAAGGGTAAGAGATGAAATAGAGGTGTTTGTATGCTCTCTATGAGCTTTAGAAAATGTATATCTCAGTGTCTGGGACTGTGAAAGCATTTGTGTTATTTCTTTCAGAATACTGAAGTAAGAAACAAAAATTTGGTAAGGAATTAAAGTCAACACAATATTATGAATATTTTTTGCAAATTTTAATAAAATTTTTATTTTATAATAGTGTAAGATTTACAGAAAAATTGCAGATAGTATAGACAGAGTCCATACCATTTCTCCTATTATTACATTTTTATAATGCATTTGCCACACCAATACTGATACATTATTTTTAACTAAATATATATTTATTCAGATTTTTTTTAGTTTTTATTTAATGTGAGGTGTTTTTTTTTTTTTCTGTTCCTGGATACCATCCAATACCACATATATTTAGTTATCATGTCACCTTAGGTTCCTCTTTGTTATGGCATTTTCTCAGATCTTTCTCTCTCTCTCTCTCTCTCTCTCTCTCTCTCTCTCTCTCTCTCTCTCTCTCTCTCCTTCTCTTTTTGAAAATCAATAAAAACATATTCTTGGGTGAGGATTTTTAAAACATGCTATGCTGGGGTCTTCAATTGTAGGTCTTACCTTATAAGGTATGCCATTGACTAGGGCAGACAAAGTCAACCTGGGAATTTTGCCAGATCTAGTTTTGGGTAACTGATAAACACTGCATTTCGAAAAGTAGCCACAGGGCCAGTGCCTTGACTAACCTGTTTCACAATTCCTTCTAAAACTTGTTCCTCTGTTGTATTTAAACCTTTTCTCAATACACAGAGGGCTAAAGGGACATGACCTTTCGAAGGATATTCCTTGTCAACAACAGCACAGTCAGCCACAGTGCCATGGGAAAGGACTGACTCTTCAATGACACCTGCAGAAATCCTGTGACCAGCAACATTTATCATGTAATCACCTTGAGACATAACATTCAACTACCCTTTTTTATCCATGTAGCCAGCATGTATGGTATCTAGGAAATTTCTCAAAGTATAAATGCTTGAATGCTTCCTGATTCTTCCAGAGTCTTGAAAAAGTTCCCAGGGGTAATGGATTGACCACAATATTTCCTAAACACTGATCCTTCATTTTTTACATGTTGTCATCCAAAATCATAACTTTCCATTCCTGGAGATGTCATTGACTTCATAGAAAATCTATTTCTGCCCTTTAAAAGAATGTGTATTTTAATAAATATATCTGCTATGCTAACTCAAGCAGGGATCAAACCTGCAACTTAGGTATGTGCCCTGACCAGGAATCAAACTCAACCTTTTGGTGTATGGGATGATGCGCCAACCAATTGAGCAACCCAGAAAGGGCAAAGAACCTAGAATTTTTAGGCATACAGTTCATTTTGTGAACTTGTTAAAACAGGCATAACAATTTTTTAAGTCAATTTGAGTCTGTATTCTAATTGAAGTCAAGTTTTTTAATGATTTCTCAAAAATAAATATTTAAATAGATTAAAAAATAACTTGCTGTGATTTTTATTGGATTGTGTTGAATGTATAGATCAAGTTGAAAAAAATTGACATCTTGACAATATTGAGTTTTCCAGACTGTAAACCGAGATTATATCTCCAACTTTTCAGATCTTTCTTGATTTTTCATCAGTTTCATAGTTTACTTTATATAGATCATGTGTTAATTTTGTTAGATTTATAGTTAAATATTTATCTTTTGGGTACTATTGTAACCTCTTACATTTTAATTTCTAGTTTTTCATGTCTGATATATAAGAAATCATCTTTTATATAGTAACCTTGTATTTTGTGAACATGTTTTGTACTCATTAGTTCAAGAGATTTCTATAGACTCTTTGGGATTTTCTACATAAACAACTATGTCATTTGTGAATAAAGTCAGTTTCATTTCTTTCTTTCTTATGCATATACATTTCATATGTTATTCTTTTTTTTAAAATACATTTTTTATTGATTTCAGAGAGGAAGGGAGAGAGAGATAGGAACATCAGTGATGAGAGAGAATCATTTATTGGCTGCCTACTGCATGGGGATCGAGCCTGCAATCCTGGCATGTGCCCTGACCTGGAATCCAACCATGACCTCCTGGTTCATAGGTCGAAGCTAAACCACTGAACCATGCTGGCTGGGCTCATATGCTATTCTTGTCTCATTCTACAAGTTAGGCCTTCCAGTACAATTCTGAAGAAGACATATGAGAAAGAACATCCTTGCCTTCTTCCCAATCTTAGAAAGTATCTGTGTCTTTGCCATCACATATGATGTAAGTAGTAATTTTTTTTTTTTTGGTAAATATTCTTTCTGAACTTGAGAAGTTCGCCTTGATTCCTAGTTTCCTGGATGGATATTGGATATTGTCAAATACTTTTTTTTGTATCAAGTATGTGATCATATGGTTCTTCTTCCTTAGTCTGTTTATATGGTTAAATATTTTTTTAAAGTTTAAATTGAAATGTCTCTTAAACTTCAATAATTAGTTTTTTCTTGCTTTTTTATATTTTGCTTTCCCCATTTTTTTCTCCTCAGTTACTAGGGTTGGCAATTATTTCTTCATTTAAGGGAGGAGCTATGGGTTATACTTCATAGAGGAGAGAGAGAGAGAGAGAGAATAGTTAATGATACATTTCTAAAATCAGAATGCCTGAGCTACCATATATGATCCAGCAATCCCTCTTCTGAGTATCTACCTCAAAATTTGAAAACACTAATCCATAAAGATATATGTACCCCTATGTTTATTGCAACATTATTCACAATAGCCAATATATGGAAACAATCCAAGTGTTTGTTAATTGGATAAAGAAGAGGTTGTACATATATACAATGGAATAATACTTAGCCATAAATGTTAATATTGCCATTTGTCACAATATGGATGGATCTTGCAAGTATCATGTCAAGTGAAACAAGTCAGATGGAAAAGGAAAAGAACCATATGGTTTCACTCATTTGTGATATATAAAACAAAAGCCAACAAATAAACTCATGGAAATAGAAAACAGAATGATGCCTATCAGAGGGGAGGAGTGAGGATAAAGAGGGTAAGGGGGTCAAATATATGGTGATGGAAAGAGACTAGACTTTGAGTGGGGAACCCTCAATGGAATGTACAGATGTTGTATTATAAAGCTGTATACTTGAAATTTATATGTTGTTATTAACCAACTAGAGACCCAGTGCACTCGGGGGTGAGAGGGGGTCCCTCAGCCTGGCCTGTGTCCTCTCATAGTCTGGGAGCCCCGAGATCCATTGCCCCAAAGAGGTAGGCCTTGCCCACCTGGCCAGGGCTCCATGATGGATGGCCCCCGCAGAGGGAGGTCCTGTCCATCTGCCATAGCACCACTGCGGGGTAGCCTGGGCCTCCCTCTTTGGGGCGATAGGGGAGCCCCCGATTGATCAATCACCCTTCCGGCTTGTGGCCTGGGCCTCCCTCTGCAGGGTGATGATGGGGCTATGGCCAGGCCCCGACCAATTGCATTGCACCCACCTTGGCTGGCCTGGCAGTGGGTGTCATAGCGTGGTTGTCTGGAAGGTTGTCCAGATGGTCGTTCTACTGTTCAGTAGTTCGGTCGATTTACATATTATGCTTTTGTTATTATAGATGCTACCCCAATAAATTTAATTGAAATTTAAAAAACCATACTTTTATCTTAATGATGAAGAAACTAAGGCAGGAGAGATTGAGATTTGTCTCAGGTCACAAAACCAAGAAGTGATTTAAGCTCACAAACTTCTTCTGACTCAAAGTCTCTTCTCTTTGGGTAAAAGTCTCTACATTCTACAGGCTACCTTTATGTCTGGAAAATATTTTGTTAACTTTATGCATGTGAAATTTTAACAATAAAAAATCCAAATTCAAAGTATGGACATATGTATTGGATTAGGAGATAAACTGGAGTCTTTATTCCAATGACTCTAAAACATTGAGTTTGAGTGCAAATACCATCAATTAATCATCCAGTTATCCATTGTTTTGTCTACAGCAGTGATGTAAAAAATTCAGGATAACTAAATATTAGGAAAGTAGGACATAGTTATGCTTCATCAACATTGTTTTGATATCTTTATTATGTATGTGAAAAAAATTCTAGAGCTTGTCAAACTATAAATCCAAATATTTTTAAAATAGCTTTATGTAAACCAGTATTAATTTTATTGAAAGTCACCTCTTATTATATAAAGAATTTAAATTTCAGCTCTTGACCTGAAAAAAGGGAAAAAAACTAATTTTGTATTCTAATATTCTGTAATTAATTAAGCTTGAGGTACAATACTTTACACAAATGTTTACCAACTTGGATTTTAGGTACTAAGGGAATGTTTTTTAAGTCATCCCAGTTTTGGAGGTATCTTGTTTTAGAAACAGAAAAGTTATGTTTGCTGGTGCTGTTTGGTGACTAGGAAACACTTATCTGATTGCACTACTGAGTGAATAAGTCCCCTTGTACCTATTATAAGTCTTAGTAGCTTAATTTGCAAGGACATTTGAAGTGTCTGGCAAGCCTTGATAAATGGTGATGGAAGGAGATGTGACTTGACATGGTAAACACATAATACGATATACAAATAATGTAATAGAATTGCACACCTGAAGCCTTTATAATTTTATTAATTAATGTCAACCCAATAAATTCAATAAAATTTTTAAAAAATTAAAATAAATTAAAAAGTGGATCAAGAGGTTGTGCACTAATTTGAGGTTTAATGCCTGCCCAAAGGCTCCTAAGATTATCCTTTCTATTTTTCTAATTGATGTTGTTAAACA
Source organism: Cnephaeus nilssonii (assembly GCF_951640355.1). Lineage (NCBI taxonomy): Eukaryota > Metazoa > Chordata > Mammalia > Chiroptera > Vespertilionidae > Cnephaeus > Cnephaeus nilssonii. The sequence goes on from NC_137074.1 coordinate 46,919,464, forward strand.
GGAACTGTAGGAATAGTACTGTGGTGAGCAGAAAAAAAAATAGCAGATGGTTTTCTGACATCTCCATTTTAAGTAATAGGGTTTTTATGAAAAAGTGGTGTCATCAGTGGCCGGGGAGAGGTCAATGGGGAAAAAAGAGGACATATGTAATACTTTCAAAAATTAAGAATTTAAATTAAAAGAAAAAAGTGGTATCATCATTCACAAATTCTGTTCAATGAGCATTTACTGAATACCTTACTCTGGGTTGGGCACAGTGGTTGGTATTGTCCAGTATTCTGCCTCATTTGGTTCTCACCATAAAACTATGATGTAAATATTATTATTTTCCACGAATTCCAGATGAGAAATGAAAGCCCCACATGGTGAAGACCAGTAAATAACATTACACTTTTCTAATTGCAAATGCAGAAACTGCAGTATGGGCTAGGTAGATAGATAGGTATCATGGCTCAAATGTGGCATCACCATATATGAGTAAAGATTCTTGAGAATTATTGATGGGGCCACTATGACACAATAACATGTCCTATGCACCTTGATGTGGTCAGAGTAAGCCTTCCATTTTCATCTTAATACTGATGCACTGTAATGAAAGAATGGAAACACAGAGAACTAGTAGCACTGACTTCTCCACATTTTGAATTTAAGGTAGTGAGTTGTTTTATATGCTCTAAATATTCCAGGGATAATTTTAGGAATGATTATGGTGATGGTAATAATCACAATATCTCATTCTACAAATATAAAAAAATTAGGTCATATTAATAATATGTTCCAAGTTTTTTAGACAGTTAATACAGCACAGAAGTGATGTTAATGAATTGTGGTTAAACAGATTACCATGGTCCACCCAAACCAGAAAATCAGTAATTTGTGATTCTATAAGGGGTAGTAAAGAATGGTTTTCAAGTTTTCAAAAGAGAGAGATGACTTTGAAACTAGAGATCAGAGCTGTGTTACATAAAATGGCAAGATGAAGTTTAGGACTAGTGTCTTTCCATAGTTTATAATAAAGGAGATTAAATAGCAAAGACTCTAAAGATTAACTAATTGAAACTACTTGGTCACTCCTGATGACAGCTCTTTAACTGCTTAGAGTAAGTTATTAAACCTCTCCAGGACTCATTTTTCTCAATGTAAAAAAAAGGGTAAAATAAATTATACCTGTCTCACATAGTGAATATGCCCAACATAAATAATATCAGGGGAAAGTACAAGGGAGTATTGGAAACCATCTTTCAGAAAACCAGAGTTAAGGATATAGGAGAACATAAACCTACTTTCCCCACCCTGTATATGCAAACATATACAGGGTGGGGAAAGTAGGTGTACAGGTGTGAGTCCATGAAACACACAGTTTATTCTCATATTATTTATTTATTTTAAAATTTGTTTTTATTGATTTTTAGAGAGAGAGGAAGGGAGAGGGATAGAGAGATAGAAATATCAATTAGAGAGGAACATCATCCATCAGCTGCCTCCTGCATGCCCTCTACTGATGATCAAGCCCATATCTAAAAAATGTGCCCTTCCCTGGAATCAAACCAGCAACTTCTTGGTTCCTGGGTCAACACTCAACTGCTGAGCCACACCAGCTGGGCTCTTGTATTATTTATCAATTATTATACCATTTTCCATAAGAGCAACTATAAATTTACTTTTGCTCACTGTTTAAGCTGAGCAGGGAAAGTATAAAACAGTAATTATTTGAATAATATTTATTTCTATGGAGAATAAAAATGTAAAGGAAAAAAAGATCCCAAAGTTCACAAGGTCCATTCAAAGGAAGCCTAGACTTGAACTTGCCAACATAGAGCCCAACACTTTTTCTTCCATTTATGAGACAACTGACTCTGGATGGATTGCTCATTGCCTCTATACTAATTTTTCTCTTTTTCAAGAGGGGTGATAATGCCCGGCACACAGTCGTGTTCAGTAACATTAGTTGAATGCATATTTGAATCTGAACTTCTGATTTGATGCTAGTTTTTTTTTTCCTTTTTCTTTTTGTTTCCCCAAGTAGATCATCAACACATGCATGACTTACCCTTAATAAGTCGAGTAACTAACTTTTCTGTAGATTTGAAATTCCTGAGTGTGAGTACATTATTTTATGGAGCCTTAGAAATTCCTGACAGTATAGGGTTGGCCAAAGCACTCTCTTTAAATTAGCAGTGAGATCCTGTGTTTGAGGATTAGTCCTGCCCACTTGGCCTTTCTAAGGAACCTTGGTTCTGGAACTGCATTAGAGTGTTGGCTACTAAACTTCTAATGGGTCCCCTGATGTTTTAGAAGCTTCCCTGGGAGAATTAAAGGTTTTTAAGTGAATGTGAAACATCAGACAGAAACTGTAGGGAAGATTTATTGACAATGAATATCAACTTTCCAAAAGTTCATTTGAAACCAACTTCCTTCTCAACCAAAATGATTCAGATTTAAAACCCTCCAGGGGCCTCTCTGGGATTTTAGAGCATTAGAGAGCTTTTTCCTTGCTGTCATAGATTATCTCTCCATTGTTTCTTGACTTGTTGAGGGGAAGATTTGATTGGTAAATCACCTCTCCCCTAAGGCCTTAAATTCTTTACTCATTCAAAGATAAGTAGAACTCTGACAATGCATTCCACAAAGCTTTCTCTTTTGCGTGGATCCCCAAGTCAATCAGCCTGTGCCATGCCAAGGGTGTAATGATCAGGGCAGATGCTAAAGGGAAAGAGCCAAAGGATAAAGCCCAGGTTGAGTGGTACTGGAGGATGTCATGTCTGCTACTCTGTTTTTCACTAGATAAAGAATTAAGGTTGAGCAAAAAGCACAGATTTGAAGTTGAGTCTTACTTCTGTCATTTGAAATGTGATCTTGGGAAACAATGAACTCTCGTGTTTATTCTCCTCTTCTGTAAGTGCACTATACAGTTTCCCTCTCAAAGTGTTATTGATAATATTGAATATAATGGAATATAATGGAATATAATGCATATTTAAAGAACAGCAGAAAATTAATAAATTGACATCATTAACAATAGGTGTTGAACACTGACTCAGGCAATATGCTATGCATTTCATAGTCATTTCACTTTTCATCCTCTTGCAGTCTACAAAGTAGGTACCACTGTCATTTCTATTTTTTGGATGAGAAACACTAGACTTGGTACCTTTCTTCTAGCCAGCTGGCAAGTGGTGCAGCCAGAATTAGAACCAGGTCTGTCTCCAAAGCCTATCTCACATCCATTAACTCCTTTCACTGCTGCTGTTTCATGGGGTCCCATTCAAAGCTCTGCCTATGTGAAAAGGTCTGCCAGTCTGAGTTGAATTTGCATATGATGGATTGATACAAGAGCAGCTTGGCCCATGTGGTTCAGTGGTTGAGTACCTTCCTATGAACCAAGAGGTCATGGTTAGATTCTCAGTCTGGGCACATGCCCAGGTTGCAGGTTCAATCCCCAGTAGGGGGCATGCAGGAGGCAGCCGATCAATGATTCTCTCTCATCATTAATGATTCTATCTCTCTCTCCCTCTCCATTCCTCTTTGAAATCAATAAAAAATAAAAGAGAGTCAGAGAGCAGAGTTGTTTATGGCTTTAAATAAAAGTAATTTTCAGAATGTAGTTCCTTAAACCCTAAGACAGAGAAAGCCAGGAAGTGCACCAACACTATATGTTTGTTACACAGTCATCAGTGATCCACAGGACTTAAGAGCTCTGCCACTTGCTTTTGTTCTCCAAAGAGAAGGAAGCAGAGGCTCATAAATGGGTCTTGGCTAATCCAGAATCACACAGTGAGTTGTTGGGAGAACTAAGGCCAAAATACAAGTCTCCAGCAGGCCAATCCACCACCCCTTGTGCAACTTTAACCTGGCCTATAATGGAAGGACCAAAATAAACGAATAACCCCATGATTCCTAACAAAATTTTACTCTCCAGAGAGGACATGATAGAATCACATTTTAGTGTGAATTAAAGGCACTCAATCGGACATCCCTCTCACATTCCAGGACCGCTGGCTCCTAATTGCTCACCTGCCTGCCTACCTGATCACCCCTAACTGCCCCCCCCCCCCCCCCCGCTGGCCTGGTTGCCCTTACTTCCTCCCCTGCCAGCCTGGTCGCCCCTCACTGCCGCCCCCACTGGCCTGGTTGCCCCCAACTGCACCCCTGCCGGACTGGTCACCCCAACTGCACCCCCCTGCCAGCCTAGTCACCCCCAACTGCCCCCCTTGCTGGCCTGGTCGCCCCACACAGTCTGCTATTCGGTCGTCCATCTGGTTGTTTCGGTCATGACGGCCCATGGCTTTTTATATATTAGGATTAGGCTAGTTCTGTGCAATAGGCTTGAGTAGAGAAGAACCACAGTGGTGGCAGGAAAGTGGTCCGCATGCAGGAGTGTGTGTGTATGAGTGGATGCCTATGTGAATACCTATGTGGATGCTTGTGTGTGGGTTTCTGTACTGCTTTTCCTTAAAAGGTTACATTGCAAGGTCATATTGGCTCATGCTATTTTTTCTCCCAGAATGTTCTTTTAATGTCTTTCTTTGTGGCAATATTGAATTAACTTTTCATACCTCAGTTATCACTTCCTTTGTGAAGCCAACTCAGCATATAAAGGACTTTCTTCAACTTTCTAGACAGCCCAACACTTAGATAACACATACCCAGTGTTCAAATCTTAGTTTAATTGTCACAATTTCAGGGAAACACCTTGAGATTAGTGTGTAAATGTATGCACTCATTGTGCCCTCTATTCTTTTCTTCACACACTTGCCAGAGTTCTATAAGAGCAATTACTGTGTCTGATTGATGTCTGTCTCCATCACTAGGCTCTAGGTCAGTGATGGGCAACCTTTTGAGCTTGGTGTGTCAAACTTCGCCAAAAAACTGAGCATAACTCGGGTAGTGTGTCACTTTGAGGAAAAAACATTATTTTGCGATATTTATAGTTTAAATAACATAAATGTTTCATCCTCGGCATGCGGCCGCCTCAGCGGCTGCGTGTCATCAGAAATGGCACTGACACGCGTGTCAGAGGTTCACCATCACTGCTCTAGGTTTAAGAAGGGACAGGTCTTTTTTGTTCAGAGCTTCATTTCCTCAGGTCCTACTATAGTGCTCAGCATAGAAGAACCACTCAATAAACATTTCTTATTGAATGAGTAGTGTGTCACTTTGTATTTTAAAAAACTTTTGTACTTCTGGCACAATCATTGAATTTTGTTTACCTAGATTTTAGTACAATGTTGGTACTTACTAAATGATTTTTTTTTTAATTTTTGAAAGAGTAAAATGAATAAAATGGACTAAAATCCCTTCTCCAGGGAAGTTCTTTGGTTAATCTATTCCCCCCTCCTCCCCTATTCCCTCCAATATTTGTCAGTCTGTTCCATGTTTCCATGACTCTGGTTCTATTTTATTCATCAGTTTATTTTGTTCATCAGCTTCCTTGTTCATTTATTTTGATTTTTATATTCAACTAGAGGCCCAGTGCACAAAATTCGTGCATGGGGGGGGTGTCCCTCAGCTCAGCTTAAGCTGGCAGGTGGACATCCCCCAAGAGGTCCCAGTGGGATCGGGCCTAAATGGGCAGTCGGACATCCCTCTCACAATCCAGGACTGCTGGCTCCCAACCGCTTGCCTGCCTGCCTGCCTGATTGCCCCTAACTGCTTCTGCCTGCCAGCCTGATCACCCCCTAACCATGCCCCTGCCAGCCTGATCAATGCCTAATTGCTCCCCTGCTGCCCTCCCCTGCTGGCCTGATCGCCCACAACTGCCCTCCCCTGCCGGCCATCTTGTGGTGGCCATCTTGTGTCCACATGGGGGCGTCCATCTTTGACCACATAGGGGCGGCCATCTTGTGTGTTGGAGTGATGGTCAATTTGTATATTACTCTTTTATTATATATGATTATTGATAGCTATGTATTAATTGCCATTTTATTGTTGATATTGTTATCTTTTTTATTTCTTTTTCTTCTTCCCCTTAAAGAATACCCTTAAACATTTCATGTAATACTGGTTTGGTGGTACTGAACTCCTTTAACTCTTTCTTGTGTCGGAAGCTCTTTATCTGATCTTCAATTCTGAATGAATGCTTTGCTGAGTAGAGTAATCTTGGTTGTAGGTCCTTGCTTTTCATCATTTCTGGCCTGCAAAGTTTCATCACTTATGGCCCACAAAGTTTCTGTTGAGAAATCAGCTAACAGTCATATGGGTGCTCCCTTGTAGGTAACTAACTGCTTTTCTCTTGCTGCTCTTAACATTCTCCCTTTGTCTTTAACCTTTAACGTTTTAATTATGATGTGTCTTGGTGTGGGCCTCTTTGGGTTCATCTTGTTTAGGACTGTCTGTGCTTCCTGGACTTGTATGTCTATTTCTTTCACCAGGTAGGGGAAGTTTTCTGTCATTATTTCTTCAAATAGTTTTTCAATACTTGCTCTCTCTCTTCTTCTTCTGGTATCCCCATGATGCAAATGTTGGTGCACTTGAAGTCCCAGTGGCTCCTTACACTATCTTCATATTTTTGGATTCTTTTTTTCTTTTTGTTCTTCTGATTGGGTTTTTTTTGTTCTTTGTTTTTTGCTACCTCATATTCTAAATCATTCATTTGATTCTCAGCATCCTCTACTCTACTGTTGATTCCCTGTAAGTTATTCTTCATTTCAATTGGTGTATCCTTCATTTCTGACTGGTCCTTTCTCATGTCTTTGATGTTCTCACTAATTTCCTTGAAATTCTCACTAAGATCCTTAAAATTCTCACTAAGTCTCTTGCAGCTCTCATTAATATCCTTAAGCATCCTCATAACGATTGTTTTGAATTCTGTATCTAGTGGTTTGCTTTCTTCCATTTCATTTAGTTTTTTTTTGTGTGTGTGTTTTCTTTTCTGGAGATTTCTTCTGTTCTTTCATTTGTGACATGTTACTTTGTCTCTGCATTTTGGCTGCTTCCCTTTGTTTGTTTCTATGTATTAGGTAGAGCTGCTGTGTCCCCTGTAATTTGTAGAGTGGCCTTGTATATTAGGTGCCCTGAAGGGCCCAGTGGCTCAGTCTCCCCAGTCACCTGAACTGGGCACTCTAAGTGTGCACCTGTGTGGGCTGTGTACTGTCTTGTTGTAGTTGACCCTTGATTACTGTCAGAATCACTGGGAGGAACTGACCCTCAGGCCAATTGGCTGAGAGGACCAGCAGTGACTACAGCAGAAGAGCTGCTGTGCAGGAGAAACCCCTATGGAGCAGGGCTTGCTTCATGGGAGCTTTGATGTTCACTGAGTGTACCCCCTGAGAGTGTCACTTGTGAATGTGTAAAGCTGTAATCTGGCATTGTCTGAAGCTGTCCACTGGGTGCACTGACTCTGGGCTCCCTCTGGAGATGCAGACTCAGCCACTGCCTGTGCCCTGCCAGGAGCTACAGAGCCTTCTGTACCTGGCTGCTCCTTTTGTTGGGCTTGAAAATGCCCAGGAGAAGTAAAGCTGTGAAGCAAGACAGGCTGCTGTTAGTGCCAGGCCTGGGGACTCTTATTGAGGGCTTTGGGGCATGGCACGCTGATGCCAGCTGCTGCTTTTTTGAGAGATTTTAGGAAGTTTGAAGCCTGAAACAGGACAGGCCATTCATATGGAAAAGCCACTGCAAACTGCTTTGGTGGGACTACAAATTAGGTGGGGTGCAGATCTCAGGGAATCACCAGGGTGGAGCAAACAGTGTGAGCCAGGTTGATGGAGATGCAAATATGGCTCTTGCCAGTCAGATCTGTGATGGGAGAAGTCTCAACATGGGAACAATGACCCCTCTGAGCACTTTTGTCTAGGAGAAAGCTGCCCCCATGTTCTTGCCTTGATGCCAGACAATTTAGTTCCTCCCCATATGTCCCTGGGTCCCCCCAAGCCACTGCCCCAGCACTGGAGCTCAGAGGGAGTGAGTATCAGTAAGTCTGTGTGTTGGTCCTTTAAGAGGAACTGACTGGGTCTCCAGCAGCCTCCTTGTCACTCAGCTACAATTCTTGCTGGTTTTTACAGCCCAAAGTTATGGGGACTTCTCTTCAGAGCACTGGAAGCCTGGCATGAGGGATTTGGTGTGGGGCTGAGACGCCTTTCTCCTCATGGGTGGTCTCCACAACTTAGATATCCCTCCCAATTACACACACACACACACAAAAAAAAAATGCATGTGGGATGGGTGTCAGATCAGCCTGTTCCACCCCTCCACCTCTCCTACCTGTTTCAATGTGCTTTCTTCTTTAATTCTCTAGTTGTAGGACTTCCATTCAGCCAGATTTAAGGCAGTTCTGAATGATGGTTGTCCTGTATTATAGTTGTAATTTTTATGTGGTTGTGGCAGGCAGTGAGTACAGGCATTTACCTACACTGCTAACTTAGTTTTATTCTATATTACTTATTCTAAATGGAAAATCTAGTGAAAGAAAATTGTTGTGCTTTTTTTTTCTTCATTTAAGAATTTTAGTTGCTTTTTTATTTATGATGTCTTTAGTAAATATTTATGTGAATCATTTCTCATATTTGATTTATAACTCCAATTCAAAGAATTTGAGGCCACGTAGTATGGGTAAAACCACTATAAGGCAGTATATAACTCAAGGATTGTAGTTCTCCTTTAAAGATTTGGGTCATGCAATCTAACCTTTGTTACCATTTTCTATACCCATAAGATAGATATCTGTGAGCTTGCTTTATTTTATTAAGAATATTTTGGAAATAGATAAGTATATGTATCAATAAATGCTTGGACTCTTAATTTAAAGTAAATCTATTTCCAAAATATTCTAAGTAAATCATATAATTTACTTAGAATGTGTTGTGAGAAATATATATAATAGCAAGAAATACAGATATCAAATACTTACTTAAAATCAATTATGCTTTAAAAAGAATTTCATTTTTCATTGAACTATACTATTAATCCATGGAGCTCTGTGTATATGTTAGGGGAAAGAGGTGAAGAAGAAAAGGAAAAGAAGAAACATACACTAACTGAATGTCCCTAGGTGCCCCTTATAAATGTATATTTTCAGTTAACCCTCCTAACATCTTCATTGGATATACCCTATTATCCCCATGCTGTAGAGGACAATATAACTCAAGCAGGCCAAATGACTTGCCCATGTCTCACAACCGATAAATTACTGAGTTAGATTTTAAACTCAACTGCAAAACTTCACTGTACAGGACACTACAAGGTTTTTCTAATTGCTGCTTTGGAAACTTCTGTTTACAGCTAAAATAGGAAAGGGCAGGGCTAATTTAATTAAAAGAAATAATTTATATTACCCAAGAAGACTTCTTTTTTTAGCTTCCTTCAATGTTTCCATTACAGTTTTAGCTGAAGATGTGGATTATGTCTTTTTTTATCTTGATTGTTTGCCGAACTCTATTTTCTGAACTTACAAAAATATACTTGCTAAAGATGAGTTAAAGGGCAGGACTTATACTTCAATTTATCTTCTCTGTTATTTATGTAATTAAAATGGTGTTTCTGAAAGTGACTGGAGGTTGAGCTAGAGAAGGATATTAGAAGGAGGGGCAGCTTGTGAGTTAGGGAAATTCCAGCTGACAGGATTGCCAGATTTCCCGCTGGCCCTTTATTGCCAAACTCCGCCTCCTGCTCTTCTTGCACAGCTGTGTGCTTCATTAAATAGTGATGTCTACAAATCACAGCAGTGTTAAAATGTGAAGCAGGGGGAATTCCTGTATTCTGGTTGCTGCCAAGTTCCTAGAGTGTTAATAGCACACTCACCAAACTGCCTCTCTTCCTTCCAATAACTTTAAATAAGTTCAATATCAAGAGTGTATTCATCAATTATAGTGCCTTTCTGTTCACTTGGAGAGTTTGAAATATCATGTAGACACATTGGTAAGAGTGCCCATGTCTAAGTCAACATAGTGTGGGTCTTGTTTTGGCAGATAAAGCTTCTGACCTTGATGTTGTCATTAGTTTTCTTGTTGAGTCAGGGAGTATTACCTAATCATTTGAAACATATGATTTTTTTCCCATCCATAATGCAGATGTAGTGCTTTTCAGAAACCTGCCTTATGGAGTTTAGGGCTAAGAACCCAGTTGCTACTGCTCAGGGAAGGAATAAAAGGGACATAGTTTTAATTCAACAATATATGTGGAAAATTTATGTGCAAGACCCTGTGCTGAGTGAAGTAGAGGATGATAATATAAGTAAGAAAAGGCTAATTAATATATGCTAATAGGACTAGTGTGACAAAAGCTTTTTGATGTGTGTGTGTGTGTGTGTCGGGGGGGGGGGGGGATACTAATTCAACCTGCAGGGATTGGAGAAGTTTCAAGGAGAAAGTAACATTGGCTCCAGGCCTTGAAGGATAGATAAATGGAGGCATTTCTTGTGGGGAAAATATATATATATATATATATACACACACAAAGATACAGTAAATGAAGTTTACTAGATTATCAGAATGATGTGTTGCCTTGTGTTGAAGTGGTAGCATTATAACTGTATTATAAACAAATAGTATTATTTCTCTGGAAGTTAAAAAATAATAACCTGGTTGACTTCATGTGGGCATATTGTCTCCCGTTGGGCCATCTCCATCTCATTACAACAGCTGGACTCTTGCATTTACGTTATAGTCTTTGTACTTACATGCATTTGAATTTGTGCACCTCAGGCTTCAGTAAAGAATAGGAAGGGGACAGGTGGATTGAGAGAGCTTCTGTAATAGGAGGCTGTTGGTCTGGGTGTTGGTGGGTAGACAGAGAAAGACTGAGAATATGAAGGATCAAAGTGAAGGTGATCTGTGGGCCCCCCAGGAAGAAAGTAGTAGCTAGATCGTGGGCAGAACTTGAGTCTGCTTTCTTCTGGAGAGTTTCAGTACCCAATCCAGACAAGGAAAACACAGAGCAATTCAAGTTAATGTGCATTTATTGAGCACATACTTGCACAAGTACTATAGTAGGCACAGTGGTGTATATTGAGATACAGTAATACATTACCCCTATCTCTAGTGACAAGGAATGAAGGCAGACAGACATGTGAGCAACTAACTGCTGCACAAGGTAGAATTCAGAAAGAGCTAGCAATTTGTCATGGAAGCATGAGGGAAGACAGATTTATTTTGACTCAGAATGGATAAGAAACATTTCTGAAGAATTATATTTGAGGTGAGACTTAAAGATTATCTAGGTTGTTGATTAGTAAACAAGTGTAAAAAGATATTTTTGATTTATAGACTGAGCAGAAAGACCATAAAATGCAAGAGTTATTTTAGAAATTAAGACTAAGATATGAATTATATTTTATTTTTAGGTGAGATTAAGGAGATATCTTCATGCATCTTCAAAGCCATGGCATTGAGTTTGGACTTCAAACTTGATTGGGAGACATTGAAGATATCTGAGATGTGATGTGATAGCCAAGTCTATGTATGAACTCTGGAATACCAGGGGTTCCTTTATTGCTACGTAATATAGCTCTAAGAAAGAGCTATGTTTACCTGAGTATTCATCAGATCACCATATCATAAGGACATAGGTCAGGATTGGAGTTCTTAATTATTTGGCTTAAGAGTCAAATATATACTGAAATGCACAAACCCAGCTCTTAATATAGGTTTGATGGCCACTCCATCTCTACTCCTTCTGTGGGCTCTCATAGCATTTGATTTATTCTCTGTAATTCTGGCACTTAACACACTGTATGGCAAGTAATAGGTACTCAGTAAATGTTTGCTGAATGAACATAGTACAACCTTGTTTTAACAAGTGGGGAAGAGCTTGGCTTTCAGCACTTGAGTAAACAATGTACACATAAGCATCTGGTTTTGAGCAGGACAGAAGACTAGCCTTTGATAATTTCATTTGGTCTTTGAATAGTTGGATAAATAGCTCATTGCCTGAGGTGAGTCTCCTTCACTTGAAACGAGATTATATTGCCCAGTCGTCATGGCTCAGTGGTTGAGCATTGACCTATGAACCAGGAGGTCACAATTCCACTCCTGTTCAGGGCACATGCCCGGGTTTCGGGCTCGATCCCCAGTGTGGAGCATGCAGGAGGCAGCCTATCAATGATTCCTTTTCATCATTGATGTTTCTATCTCTCTCTCTCTCCAATCCTCTCTGAAATCAATAAAAATATTTTTTAAAAAAGAACACAAGAAACAATATTATCTTATCCCAAACCAGTAGGGTGCAGTCCTAAATGTGCTCCACTCCCAATGGACTAATCAGAGGCAAGCTTCATATATTCCTTATTTATTCCTTCCTTGAATTTTAAAAGAACTGGAATAAACAACAAAAACAGCCCTGGTCAGCATCTCTCAATGGTTAGAGTGTCGAACCACATCCCAAATGGTCATCGGTTCAATTCCCAGTTAAGGGCACATACCTGTTTTGCAGGTTCCATCCAGGGCCCCAGTTGGGCACCTGTGGGAGGCAATCAATCCATGTGTCTCTCTGAAATCCATGTCTCTCTCTCTCTCTCTCTCTCTCTCTCTCTCTCTCTCTCTCTCTCTCTCTTCTCTTCTCTTCTCTTCTCTTCTCTTTCTCTCCCTCTCTCCCTTACTTCCACACTCTCTAAAAATCAATGGAAAAATATTCTCAGGTGAGGATTAACAAAAACAGAACAATATTTTTTTTCAAAAAAAAATACTCTCTTATAAATACCACTGTTGAACAATTAAATTACATATTCACAACTAGAACTAATTTGCTGAGCCAATTAATAAATTTCTAGTATATCAGATGTATGTATCTTGGAAAAAAATGTGTATCCCTTTTCATAATTGCAGTTGATCATTCATAACATTTATAATTGCGTATTATATGAATAAAAAAGTCAATAAAATATATTAAGTACAAATCAATTTCTAAGTCTTTTAAGAGACATTCAAAATCACCTACTAGGAAATATTTGATGCAGTGAAAAGTTTTTGTCCACTATGGAAAGAGTGGTTAAAGCCTGGTCTTCATTCTTTTCATAAGTATGTTTTTAATAGTTCCCATTTTTGCTTACCACATCTGAAACATAAAGGCAATTTGGGTAAACTTGGATGTCTAACTCTACAGTTTATATATACTTTTCATTGATAATAGTGCTATATTGTTGTTACCCATAAGCAAATTAAAGATACCATGTAAATTGAATTGTGTGTGTGTGTGTGTGTGTGTGTGTGTGTGTGTGTGTGTGTGTGATATAGGACAGCACAAGACCCTCAAACATTGGAATGTGGAAAAGCCTTATTAAATTCTTAAGTGTTCTCCCTTCAAGTTCCAGATTCATCCCTTTCCTACTATGACATTTTGAAAGGTGATTATGTTCCCAGTGTTCTCTCCTAGCCCTGGTGCTCTGCTTGTCCTGAAAGTTTGCAAAGACATATGCAGAGAGATTAGGTCTCAGCTCTGGTCCCTTTTGATAGTACAGACTTATTGCCAAGCCTCAGATTTTATCAGAAAAAAATGCAGAGATATCAACATTCAAAGGATAAACACAGGGAAAAAAAAATCCTGCTGTGGCAGAGGTTTGATAAGATATTCATTTGTGGTCAAGTGCCTGGAAATCCTGAAAAGTTTCCTTTCCACTTTAGTTCCAGTAATTTCTTCTGGGTCTCAAAGAACTCTCTTTTAAGATTTTCTCTCCCATTGGTATTTTCCACAGACTCTAATAGACTTCCTTGCATTGGAGATCATCCTCACATTTCAAAGTACTCGACTCTCAATAGTGAGAGCTCTCTGGTCCTGGCTGGGTTGGCAACCAGTCAATGTGTGTTTCTCACCTCTCTCTCTCTTTCTCCTCCCCCCCCCTTCTCTCCTCAAAAATCAATAAAAACATATCCTCGAGTGAGAATTATAAAAACAGAGAGAGAGAAGTCTCTGATTTCTTAGGAGGGAGTATAAAAGGGTAAAAAATACCAAAGATTTCATGCAGCATGCTTCTCGGAATTAAAGAATCAATTTTACACACATACACCTGTGCTTGCACACACACATTTACATAAAGGGCATTTTTTAAATTTCTTTGTTTTAGAGGAAGGAGAGATAGATAGATAGATAGATAGATAGATAGATAGATAGATAGATAGATCAATTTGTTGTTCAATTATTTATGCATTCAGTGGTTGATTCTTGTATGTGCCCTGAGTGGGGATAGAACCTGAAATCTTGGCATATCAGGACAACATTCTAACCAACTGAACTACAAGACCCGGGCCTAAAAGACTGTTTTTTTTAAGTGCTGTCTGCAAACCCAAACCAAAATAGGAAAAAAATTCCAAAAGTAATTTTTGGTGTGTATTCAGCAAACTGTTTTATTTTTCTTCTGGGCACAGTTCACTGAATTTTTCAACTTCACTTTACGTTTGATGTGGCCATGTAGCTTGGTTCTAAGCATTGCACTACAGACAGGAGTGCTATATGCTACTTCCAGACTTCCTAAGATTACCATACACTCTTTTTCCTCTCCATCTCTTTCTCTCCCCTCCTATCTCCTCCTCTCTTCCCTTATAGGCTGGAGAGAGAGGACCCAGAGGCAGTTTTGGAGCCCTAGAGGATAGCCTGGCCAATAGGTGGAAGAATTCTAGATCTCTGAGTCACCACTTGTAGGAAAGCTACTCAGGAGAGCTGCCTGAAAGGAAATATCCTTGTAAGACTTTGTGGGAATGAAAAATAAAGTTTGATTATAGCATTTGTTTTGAGATTGTGGTATTTGTTTTTCACTGTATAACTTTTACTCTAAAACATGGATTAGGAAGGGTATGATCTGGTCAGCTAGAAGTTATCAGGAAGGATATATTGTGTCTCTCTATGAATGAGCTACTTTCCTTCTTCTAGGGGATTTGCCTTGAGCAACATGAAGACCTAATAGATGTGTACATGTCAGCAACAATTACTGCAATTTCATACTACCACTGATGGTAAATGACTTTCTACCCTTAATAAGGTCAAAGTACTGTGTCTGTGACCATCCCTATGGTGGTTTTGTGTCTAGCCACCAAGGTACATAAATCTGATGATGAAAATGAGAGCAGCTAGCCATGCGAAGAATTTGGGTACTATACATAAACCACAATGAATCTTAGTGTGGAATAGTAAAGATTTATTACTGTATAGATTTCTGAGCAGTGATTTGGTTCATTTGTTTTTCTTTTGTTAAAAAAATCAAGAGACCATAAAATTGTCTTGAGAATTGACTCTAAGGCTCCTTAAATACTAAGGCTCCCAGGAACTGAAACATGCTCCTCCCATTGTAACTCTGTGCCTCATCATTCCCAGAGGTCTGAGGATTTAACTCTAGATCACAATTTACAATGTTTATAACCATTTCCTACCTCTTATTGAGTACCTATCAGGTACTATACTAGACACTTAACTTTTACAGAAACATAATGCATTAGATATCTGTTCTCTAAATGAGGAAACTTAGGTTTAGATGGCTTGCTTATGGTCAAATATCTATAGTGTGGGAAAACCAGGATTCCAAAATGTATGTTCCTAATTAGTGCTCAATGCTCCTGTTATGGACCTTTTTATTATTTTGTTGTATTAAATACCTCTCTTTTATGACTAATGCTCCCTCTCATGAAATATATATTTTATCTTTTCTTTTCTTGAATAAGGTCAAACCCCAAGGGATAGCATATTTGTTCATGACCATTATGTTGTAATGAGTTTACATCATAACATTGTTCTCAGATTCTCAGTCACTAGACTTTGGATACATAGTGGAAACAATGTGATAATTTGCACATATTATTATTATTACTTATTTTGAATTTCGAAAGATCATGGAAGCATTATTCCAAGCATTATTCCAATGCACACTTCCCCTTTAAAGAAGTAGGATTGGCCCAGCTGGCGTGGCTCAGTGGTTGAGTATCAGTCTATGAACCAGGAGGTCATGGTTTGATTCCCGGTCAGGGCACATGCCCAGGTTGTGGGCTCAATCCCCAGTAGGAGGAGTGCAGGAGGCAGCCGATCAATGATCCTCTCTCATCATTGATGTTTCTATCTTTCTCTCCCTCTCCCTTCTGCTCTGAAAGAGAGAACAGTTGCCTCCCATATGTGCCCAACCAGGAATTGAACCTGCCACTTTTTTGATGTATGGACAATGCTCCAACTAACTGAGCCAGGGCTGTGGAAAAGTCCCATTTGCTCTTTTGTCTCTAAAGGATATTACAGAAGACCCAATGCATAACTTTGTGTAACATGTTTTTCTTTTTTACTCTTCTCTCCTGTTTTCACACACATTATACTCTATTGATCTCTTCTCCACCAAACCCCCCTCCCCCAGCAAGTTAAACCAACAAAGTTTTATTTTTCCTTTTCACTTCTGATTTAAAAGTTTATTGGGTATATTTGACCCCAAAAAAATAGACTTGCTAGTATTTCTTTTCTTCTTTTATTTCCTCCTTCTTCATTTTTAGATTCAAAATTAGAAGAACGAGGGCAAAAAGGAAGAATCTAGGCCACCAGAGAAAGACAAAACTCATGATTTTAATTTTTTTATCCTATAGAAATTACCTTTATTATTTTTATTATCATTATTAGCTTAAGTATATTTTAATTATGTTTAAAATACACACACATTTACACACAGTGCCTAGAAAAAAATCATAAATGGCCTGAGAGGCCATTTTCTCTCTAACACCTTTAGATATTGCATCTCCTAAGTAAAAGGACTGGAAGCTGGCAGAGAAGGGCTACCACTACACTCCTACACAGCCATCAAGCAGCACTTGCTGATATACTCTGCCATCTCACACTAAGATAAAGCAAGCAAGCAAAAAAAGAGTCCTAGGGCCATGCTGCAACCACACTGTAACCATCTCCTGAGCATCCCTGGACTGCTGGGGTGGTGAGAGCAGAGGGCCTGTCTATAAACACGGTTCAGTTCTCCGAGCTGTGTTCAGAAAGGCAGCCTTCCTTCAGGAAGTGGGAAGCTCAGAAATGCAGGTGTTTGCTATCAGATGGAGTTGTTATAAGAAGGCACTGACAGTAAAGTTCTTTGTGGAGATTCAATGGCCTAAACCTATGGTCGGCAAACTGCAGCTCGCAAGCCACATGCAGCTCTTTTGCCCCTTGAGTGTGGCTCTTCCACAAAATACCACGGCCTGGGTGAGTCTATTTTGAAGAAGTGGTGTTAGAAGAAGTTTAAGTTTGAAAAATTTGGCTCTCAAAAGAAATTTCAATCGTTGGACAGTTGATATTTGGCTCTGTTGACTAATGAGTTTGCCGACCACTGGCCTAAACTGAAGTTTGGGCTGCAATAGATCTTGGTATGGTGAAAAAGTTTGATATAGTCTTTGCAGCCCTGGTATTGGCTTGCAATGGGCAATCTTCACCAGGGGTCGGAAAGAGGTACACCTAGATGTGTTATTTGGTGGCAGCTGAATGCAGAAAGAACTGGGCCTGGTTGTGTAATACTTGAGGTACAATACATTTGAAGACTTAAAATAGTAGAATAATAAATTAGGAAGGAAGCTTAGTGATTATCTAGTAATCCGATAACCTTCTTTTACACATAGGGGAAAGTGAAGCCTTGAAAAAGGGATTCCCCAAATTCTTCCAGCCAGTTAGTTCAGACAAAAAAAAAAGAACATGAATCTTACTATCAAGTGCCTTCTCTCTACATTGCTCTTCGTGATTAGAATTAAGAACTTGGTGCAGGACACCATGAGAAGTCTTAGGTTATGCTGCTAATGAGTGATAGGAGGGTGTAGTCATCCATCTTGCTTTAGAGGTTTAGCTAGAACTTTGCTTCATAAAGAGGTTTCTTCAAATCACTTGGAAGGTATCTCCTTGTTTGTTTCACATGCCCAAACTCCCCTCCCTGAGAGTAAGGAGCAACCAGCTATCCAGGTGATTCTGATTTGCTTATTCTTCCCACTTGAGAATCATAGAGCTAGACAACAATGATTTTAATTATGTCACACATTAGAATCTCTCACAAAACTTCTACTTTTTGAAATAATACTCCTGCCCATATTCCAGTCTTCAAAATTCTTATTTCATTGGTTTGGGGAAGTGGCTGGGCCTCTGTATTTTAAACATCCCAGGTATTCTAATGTATAGCCAGGTTTGGGAAATAGGAGACTACAGGAAGCCTGGAACTGGACAATAGCAGGCACAGGAAGAGGTAAGAAGAACAGTTTGGAGAGATATTCTTGAGGATGAATTAGGTCAGATGAGTGGCACTGTTCAAGAGGAGTGCAGGAAAGGAGGGGCTAGAAGCTGTGGGCTTTTTTGGGAGACTAATGAGGTTCAAACAGCCTCAGGTGGAGGCACTCTGGAAGACTAATTAAACAAAGACAGCAGGAAATCTGTGAAGACTCAATCTCAGTCTCCAGGCTGAACTACAGTTGGTTTCCTCAGTGAGAAGAAATGGCAAAGGACAGATAACTCAGAAGGAAGTTTTTTGAACTGGCAGGTAAAGAAAAATTAATAATGGGGCAGTTCTAGAAGAGGGAGTATAGTGTGTCTTATGCCAGCAATTCTACGGCTTTAGTCCATCAGGTAGCAAGGCCAAAAGTCTGTAAAATGAGTGATAGACTCTTTGGGCCAGAGAGACTTAGAGATAGATCATCAGAGTCAGCTCCCTCACCTCAGAGAGAATGAACTTGAATCCCAAAAAAGGGACAGGGACTTGCCCAAGATCACCTGCAAGCCAGGGCTCTGACCTCTGTTCTTGAATGAGAACACAGGCTCTGGAGCCTGCCTGTAGGTTTGCTCTCCTCACTTTGTGGAAATTACTTAACACTATCTGTGTCTAACTTTATCATGGGTTGTGGGGTGGATAAAATGAGTTAATATCCATAAAGTGTTTAAAAAAATTCCTACCATGTGCTGTGTATTATATCATATTAACTGTAATTAATTACACCATACTGTTTTCCTCAAGTGATAAAAAGAAATATTATTGAACAAGACTGTGATAATACCTTGCCTATTTGAAGATGCATATTTGGAAAAACTCAGATTTATCAAAGTGCTCTATTTTTGATAAAAACTCTAAAGGTAGCAAAGTTAGGTGAATCCCAATGCCATGTGTTTTCAAATGCATTTCTTTAAAGGGGCAATTCATGGGGCTCACTCCAGATCATTTGAAATAGAACCTCTTGGAGGCAGAAACAGGGACTCTTTTCCAAATGTGGTCCAGGTGATTCTGTTGAACTTTAAAGCATGACAGCTCCTGTCCCTTGCCAGGCAAGTCGAGTAAGCTTCTCTGTTAAGGATGCAAGTTCTTCCCTCTTCATGTGAGATAGTTACTATTCTCTTTTTCACTGTGACAGAACTGGAAATTAAGGCTTACAGAGGCTGAATAACTTGCCCAAAGTAATTAATATTTTAAATAACAAACAAGAAACTCTGAAGCCAAATCCTAAAGACCCCAGAGTCACCATCCAGCCAGTTGCCATGTGATATTGAGGAAGTAAATTTCCACTAGGCTTCAGTTTTCTTATCTGTAAAATGGGATCATATTGGTATGGACATCATAGGAACTTATGAAAATTAGGCATGTGGAGAGTACCTTGTTCACAGAAGCAATGAAATATTAACTTGTTTCTGCTATAGATGTTGGCATTATTATTTCTACTCTATTTTCCACACATTTCCTTCCAGCATTTACTTGACAACCAATTGGTACCAGGTACCATGCTGTGCTAGACTATGAAATGACAAAGACCAGAAACTGAAAAAAATGAGGTTCTTATCCTCAAGAACCAACCACTTCAGTAGAAACTATAAATAAGAAACTGTATTATAAGATAAGAATTGATCCTGGTCAAAAAGGAATAAAAATTGTCTTAATCTATAGTAATAAAAGCATAATATGCTAATTAGACCTGACATCCTCTGGATATCCTTCTGGATGACCTTCCAGACTAAGCCGGGGCTGCAAGGGAAGCCCGGGTCCTGGGTGCCAGAGGGAAGCCGGTGCCGGCAGCTGGGGGAAGGAAGGCTACTCTTACATAAATTTTGTGCATCAGGCCTCTAGGATTTAATAAAAACAAAACTTATGTACCAAAAGACTGAGGAAATATGTCATTTTGAGTTTTCTACATATATATATGTGTGTGTGTGTGTGTGTGTATAATCTTTAAATAGCATTATATTTTTGTTTTTATTGGAATGTAAATAATTCTAAAAATAAGGCATACTTTGCTGTCTTTTTAAGCCAGGAATATTGTGTGCTATGTAAACTCATAATAACTCAGGTTTACCACTGGGAAGCTCATTTATTTATTGGTTTGTATCATCGCATCCAAATCCTCAGGAATTTCATTTGTTCTTGTGTTTGGTTTTTTAAAAATTTCTCTTTCATTGTTGCAAAGTATCCTCTTCACAAAATTCATTGTGATCTATCAGGAAAAATAAAGATTTGGGATCAATCCAACCTGTATATTCTTTGTGAACTAAGGCCATTCAACAAGTTTATGAATGCCCCATTAATAGGTCAGGAATTTTGTTATTTATAGGGATTTGAAGATATATTCATATAAATTTTTGTCTTTAAGTGGCTAAAGGTGGAAGTTTCTTAATCATTCATAGCTATAATTTCCTCACATCTCTTAAGTGGAACTGATGTTAAAGTGCTAGGAGTAACTAACACAACTGTTTGGAATTATTTTGAAGGGTAGGAGAGGGATACAGTTAAATACACATAGGAGGATTCCAGCCAACGAAATCTCACATGCTCTTTATTTTTTTAAATATATTTGTATTGATTTCAGAGAGGAAGGGAGATGGAGAGAGAGATAGAAACATCGATGGTGAGAGACAACCATTGATCAGCTGCCTCCTGTTTGTCCCCTTCTGGGGATCCAGCCTGAAACCCAGGGCATGTGCCCTGATCTGGAATCACACCTTGACCTCCTGGTTCATAAGTCAGCACTCAACCACTGAGCCACACTAGCTGGGCCATGCTCTCATTCTTTATTCACAAGCATTATGGACTAAGTCCAGGTGGTACTCTAGGTCTTGAAAATGCAACAGTGAACAAGACAGTCTGCTCACATTGAGTTTACATTCTGATGGCAGAAACTGCTAATAGATAAGTAAACATACAATACATTTTCAGGTAAGTGATATAATCTATATATATAAAGAGCCAGGGTTCGTAACGTCCAAAACGACCGAATGGATGACCGAACACTGGAAGTCAGTCCTGCAGTCAGTGCTGGGTCACCATGGCGACCCAGCAGTGACCCAGCACTGACTACCACCACTGTGAGTGAGGCAACCCAGCACTGACTGCCGAGGGGACTGCAGATCAGGCCCAGAGAGAGGCCCGTAGAGAGAAGTAGGGTCTGATCTACAGCCTCCATGGAAGCTGGCTCTTTCTCTCTCTGGGCCTCACCAGCAGCCGTGCCTCTCTTTCTCTCTAGGCCTTGATAGCAGCCGCAGGGGCTGCTGATCAGCCCCACCTTTCTGATCAGGCCCGGAGATAGGCCTGGAGATGCTGACTGGCATAGAAACTAACCAATCAGAACCAAATCTGGGTGAACTGTGAGGAGCCAATGGCTTCCTAGGAGGCGGAGCTTTTGACACTGATGGGCATAGAAATCAACCAATCAGAACCTAATCTGGGTGAACTGTGAAGGCAGAACCTAAGGTGGGGGCTGAGGAGGGGTTTTAAGGGCAACAGCTGTTTGGTGTAAGGTGTAAGAAAATGGTTCAATTTTTTAATGATTGGTTTGGCAACATAGTGCATATGGCTGGCTATCAGTCCAGATATAGGGATTATGTATTTTTGTCTGCCAAGAGCATCTCCTCCTGCTGAAAAAAGGCTTCCCCCCCCCCCCTGCCCATTTAAGCAATTCTATCCTATATAATATATCTATATTAGTAAAAGGGTAATATGCTAATTTGACCGGGTGGACTGGCCATCTTCCAGACATCCAACTTCCTTCCAGATAAAGCCATGGTGGTGGGGGCCGAGGCAGAGGAAGAGGCAGTTGGGGGCGAGATCAGGCTGGCAGGGGAGGGCTGTTGGGGGCGAGATCAGACTGGCAGGGGAGGGCTGTTGGGGGCGAGATCAGACTGGCAGGGGAGGGCAGTTGGGGGCAATCTGGCAGGCAGAGGTAGTTAGGGGCGATCAGGCAGGCAGGCAGGTGAGTGGTTAGGACCCAGCAGTCCCAGATTGCGAGAAGGATGTCCAATTGCCGGTTTAGGCCCGATCCGTGTCTAAGGGGTCCCTGATTGGAGAGGGTGCAGGCTGGGCTGAGGGATCCCCACCCCTGTGCAAAAAATTTGTGCACCAGGCCACTAGTTTTATATAATAAAAGCCTAATATGCTAAGTGTCTGGTCGTCTGTTCAACCAATCAAAGCATAATATGCTAATGATAAGCTAAGGCCGCTCAACCGCTTGCTATGATGTGCACTGACCATCAGGGGCAGATGCTCCAACCAGTAGGTTAGCTTGATGCTGGTGTCCAGCCAATCGGGACTGAGCGAGATGGGCTGGACATGCCCTGGAGCCTTCCCATGGTCCCTCCCCAGCTGGCCAACCTCCCGCATCCCTCCCAGGCCCAGATCATGCACCAGTGGGGTCCCTCAGTCTGGCCTATGCCCTCTTGCAATCCGGGACCCCTCAAGGGATGTTGGGGAGTTGGGTTTGGCTTGATCCCGCAGGCCAGGCTGAGTATCCCCACTGGTGCACAAACTTGTGCACCAGGCCTCTAGTAAATATATAGAAGAAATACATAGAAAATGAATTGGAGATGGAAGGGTCTCTCTTTTTTTCCCCCTGGTTCTATTCACAATGATGTCTACAAATGTGTTGCTTAATAAATATTATTATGCTCTATTGATTAAATATAAGACATCATTGCTAGGTACTATTCTTTAACATGTGTCAGATCTCACTCTGAAAAAAATAACTCTAAAAGTTGTGATTTCTTATCATATAAACTATATTTCTTTCCTTTAGTCAATATGCATGTTTAATCTACTAAGGCAGTAATTGGTTAGAATAGATGGTGGGGCACAAAATATAAGACTTAGAAGATTTAATACGTGGGAGAGAAAAAAGTCACTCCCTCAGAATTAACAACTGATGAGTTGATACTAGATGTACAGAACTTTGATGAGAGAAATTTGGGTTTGATTTGCACAGTAAAGGATTATGGATAAAGTAAGTTGTGGGCAATGAGATCTTAAGACAGGTGGTAGTGGGAAGAGAAAAGGCAACTGAAAATGAAAGGAAAGTCAACTAATATGGTATAATGGAAGAGAAATGGATGTTGAAAGATACCAAAGATATTTTCTTAACAATTCAGTTTATCAGTTCAATAAAATTATACAAAAAATTCTTTGGTTATGAAACTTTGTTGTCCAAATTGTGGCAAATTGAAAATGATAAGGCATAAGTTATCTCCTAAGTGTATTGTACGTTTTTAAGTTTTGTTTGCCAAGAAGCTGGCATATGGGTTTGACTTTGGGGTGAACAAACTTGTCATTTTCATCATGAAGTTGAAAAGAAAAAAATTTCATCTACAAAAGAAAGTTGTTAATGGGCCTGATTTAGATTATATGAGTTTCTTTCTGGAGGGAGGTTTATCTCAAGCATATGAATACATTTTTTCCTCTAGGGCTCTTGGGCACTGTTGGGTGCAATAAGGAGGCAACTTACTAAAAGGTATCAAGGTGCTCTTTGGCATCCTTAAAACTAAGCATGCTAGTTAATAATGATAATCGTTATAATAATCACAGAGTAAACTGAAAGTGTGGGAATGTTTCTGAACTAAAAATATAGAAGGATTTATGTAGTTTAGAATGCTCCTTAGGCCAACAAGAAGACTTATTCTGGGGAAGATCCAGAGAGGCTGGTCATACAGGCTTAAGCAGTAATGTGATGGGGTTGATAGATTGGAGGGAAGGAAGGGGAGGAAGGAAGGAAGGAAGAGAGGGATGGAGGGAGGGAAGAAGGGAGGGAGGGGAACAAGAAGGGAGGGAGGAAGGAAAGAAGGATTGGTGAACAGACAGAAGGAGAAGCCATGTTCAGAGTTTTGAACCACTTTTATCTGAGAACTGAGGCCATTCCCAAAGTGCTTGATTGCTCTAATCTCCTTGGAGAGCAATAGTGATTTCAGCTGCTTTGTCTAAAACTACATTTGAGAGTCAGCTACTTATGGCAAGCAACATCGAGAATTTGCAGGAAGCTCAGATATTCTGTATTATCATTCAATGATCAGTACTAGCTTTCTCATGCTTATATTGAGGGGAAAGGATAACTATTGCAATAAGACAGAATTAGTGAGATATTTTGTCTTTTTACAGAAAAAAAAATGTATTCCAATTGTGAAAACTTCATATTGCTCAACTTTTATGATGCATGAAAATTGGAAGTCATATGTGTAATTTAATAAAGTATAAGTTTTGAAGTCATACAGTCTTAACTTTAAATCCCAGCTCTATCATTTACTAGCTGAGTGACATTGAACAACTTCCTTATTCTCTCTGAGCCTAAAAATTGTCATATGTAAACTGGAAAAGCAGGCCCTATGAAGTGAAATCCTGTCACAGTCAATGGCAGTTCTTTCCTGCCACTCACCAGGCAAATAGAGCACACACGAAAATGAATGACCTATGCTGGCTTTCTTGACCTTAAGGAAGTCACAGTCCATTGAGAAATTAAGAGTTGGAATGCAAAGCATTATGACAAAAGGTAAAAATCAGACAAACATTGAAGGTGTTTTGTTGCTAGGACTAAATTTCTGAAAAAAATTGCAGAAAAGCAACATGACTCATTCATCACTAAGTTCCCCAGATATTCTTTCACATAATAAATGCTAATATATTGATGAATCCTTTGCACATAAACCTTACATTGAATGAAATTTACAGACAGAAGTTTAATATATTTTAATCTGAGCAACTTTACTCTATTTTTAAATGGCTTTCAAAAACAGATAATAGAAAAATAACTAGGAAGTGATCAGTTTTAAGTATTTATTTTCTCTTTTGAATATAATTTAAGTTTAATAGTAATTGTATAATAGCAAATTATAATAATGATTATGTTTAACTTATGGATTGGAAAATTTCAGAAAATTTTAGTCTGCTTTCATTACCCAATACTCAGCACAAGAATGGATCTAGAATAAGTTTTTCAGGTCTGGGACTCTTTTTCCTATGAAATAAGGGAACAAGACTAGACAGTCTTTAAAGGCACAGCCAACTTTGACATTCTATAGGGTCCTCAAAGGTTTAGACTCAAGTGTGAGCCCTTCTTCCCACCTGTGAGCATGGTTGCTGAGGGGCCCCACCAGGTCTGCTCTCATGGAGATCTGGTGACATATTCTCTCTAGCAGAACAACTGACACTGTCAAGGGGGTCTTTGAGTAATTAAATCTAAGAGCAGCCAATGAGCTTCTGGTCTACATCACTAATAACTGCTGTTTTATTTTATTAAGTGCATTAAGGAGTTTTGTATAGAATTAAGCATATTTTTAGTTAAATAACTTTAAGTTTGGATATTCTAATGGGAAGTAAGGAGGCTTTAAATATCCAGAAAATGATAAGTCTAAAAACTGCTATAAGAGACCACAAGTTGGATAATTCATAATGAGAATTAGTGTCTAATGTGTAAATCTATTCATATTGGACTATCAATAAAGACCTATGTTGAATACAGTATAGCTAGAGTGAACCAGTTGTTTTTATATTTCAGCATTTTCATCTCTTAAATAAGAAAAACTAAGTCAAATGATCTCTGAGATCTATTAGTTCTAAAATCCAACTATAAAACTAAGGTTTTTTTGAATTCTGAAATTTTAGAGATTTGGAGATTTTTCAGGAGTTCTGAAAGAACTTACCTGTAAGACAAACTTGAGTGATGACTTTTAGGGCAGAGCAGGAAAAGGAAGAGGGGATGCGAACTGTTAGCAGATAACCCTTTCTGCTTTCAGGTCATTTCTACAAAGAATAGTTTTTTGTATTGTTGTTGTTGTTTTTTCTTTTCTGAGTTAATACAAATAATGTTGGATAGTTACTCTGGGAAAAACAAGCTGAAAAATTTGATTTCAGGCTTTCTACTATATTGGGTACGACTGGTTTGACAAAACCATTTGAACAGAGTGATTGTACTCTGAGTAAATTGATACTGAGATTCACCCAAAGGCAAATCCTGGGAAGGTCCGTAGGATTTATCTCACTCTTCCTGCCCTGTGGCACAGCTTTCCTCCCTTTCTTCTAATGATGTTTTACATATTTATTCAGAAAATGGGAATAGAAACTGAGTTTGCAAAGAAGAGACTTGGAAGATCCCCTAACCTAGACCATTGTTGTTTTTTTTTTCTTCTTAACAAAACTCTTTCTCAAATGAAATCTAGCTCAGAACCCTAAGACAAGCAAAAGCCAAATTTCATGGTATTAAGAAGGAAGTTGTCTGGAGTCTATCAATATTGCCACATCTGGTGAATAAAATAGCAACAGGAACTTTAGGGTTTCATGAAACACAATATGAAAATCGTGGATCTGTACCAAATCCCACTTCCAACTTTCATAATAAAACACCCTTGAAACTTGAATCCCTGAGAGGGTAAGTTCTAGATTATCTAGAAAACAGTGAGAGATGATGGGGGTATTGTTTTGGTCCAAGAACATAGATTAGAAAGAATGATCTGAACTTGAGAGAAATGAAGGCTAGTTCAGGTTTAATATAATTACTTTATCTTTGTGACATGTTTACCTCCTTAATGGACCTTTCAGATATGCTATTTAATTGGTTCAATAGTATTTTCTGGATACAAATTATGTAGTAATTGACATAAATAGGACCAATGTATTGACTACCAGGCACATTATTTCAAGTAAACTTCTCAACCACCCCACAAAGGAAGCATAGTTGAAAAAGACTAAGGTAGCCCAGACAGTGTAGCTCAGTGGTTGAGCATTGACCCATGAAACAAGAGGTCACAGATTCAATTCCCTGTCAGAGCACATGCCCAGGTTGTGGGCATGATCGCCAGTAGGGGGCATGCAGGAGGCAGTCAAATGATGATGTTTCTCATCTATGTTTCTTTCTATATATCCCTTTTCCTTCATCTCTCTCTAAAATTGATAAAAATATTTAAAAAGAAAAAGACTAATGTACAAAAAGAATAAGTAATTGGACCATGGCCTCACAGTAGAGCTAGAATTTGAACCCAAGTCTGTCTCACTCCAAAACCAATGTTCCTTCTACTCTAACCTCGAGGAACTATCAAACTGCAAGAAATGTAAATATTTGAGCTTTGTCCTGAAGTTAGTTAAAATCCTCTACAGTAGATCAGTTGTTATATAACCAAAATAGAATAAACTAGAATTGATGAAATGTAACTAAAGATGCAGAGAGTTTAAAGAAAAAAAGACCATATTTCAAATAAGGGACCAAGATATACTTTGTAGGGAGGAGAGTTCTACAGAGCAGAGGTCATAGTAAAGGAGCTAAAGTTCCTGGAGTTGGCAGGCTTGTCAAAAGTTTTCCAGCTGGTTAGTAGTGCCATCCAAAATGCAGGAAATATTTTTTTTTTTAGTCAGAGAGAAATTAGAGGGAAAATGTAGAACAAATGAATGCCAGAGTAAGCAGAGAGAAAAATCAGAACTTCCATGTGGAAATAGTGAAAGAAATAGAAATAGTTGATGACAGTACAGTCAATGATAATTTTAGTCTTTTGCTTTAGAGTTTGTCTTTTTCCAGTAACCTTTAGTTTTTGAATCAGTCGCATACTTTATTTAAATCTAGGTTACATTAACTACCAATCTTTTTAGAAACTATGCATACATTTCTGCCAACTTAAAACTTTGTATTTTTTTGGTATTCTCACATTATGCATATCATTATTGCTGATAATCTACTTTGTGTTCTGTGTTTACATTCTAGTGCTCACCTGGTTGTAAGGCTACCAATCATAGTGTTTACGTCTTTGGGTGTGCTTATAGGTTCCATTTACATTACAATTCATAGAGAGTTTATTTGCACCTAGGGGTTTGGCTAATTCATTTCTTCGCCTCCATATTTGTAAACACTTTTATATCCACCCTTAAGGTTGTCTTCTTTATTTCATCCTAGAATGAAGGGCTTATGGCTTAAGTTCAAGGCTATTATCTCAACCTATTCTCTTAACCCTTTCCTGCCTGTTCCTTTCAGGACCATCCTCTGGGCCATTCCCTTTCTTTCCAATATCTTAAATTTCTCTCTCTCCCTACTGGCTGCTTTCTTTCAGCTTTACCTTTCTAAGTATAATTCACATTCTTCTCATTCAACTATATCAAAAAAACATTTTGTTTTCACCCCTATTTATTCCCCAAATCACTAAAATTTATTTTGTGATTTCATTCATCTATGGAAAGTGTTAGTGTCAAGGGTTCTAATCACCTTCTGGGATCAAACCTAGTAGATGTTTTTTGGGGGTCTGATCTTCTTTGATCTCTTTGCCACATTCAATATTGTTGATCCTTTTAAAAATTGCTTTTCCATTGGCTTCTAAGATCCATGAACTTCTCAGAGTCTTCTCATAAACTTAGTTCTTAGATTCTCCAGATAGGGGCCCTCCTCTCCTCACTTACCCTGCTGTTCATAGGTCATTGTATCCACTCTCATAGCTTCATTTTACCTTATGATAAGGATTTCTACTTTTAAACTTCTGATCCATTCATCTTCCTAGAGTTGAAGCTTATTCAGCTGTCTGTGTAACTTTTTATATATTCTGCAGGTACTTCAAACTCAGTATGCTAAGGTAGAACTCATCATCTCTCCTTTTCTCTTTAAACCAGATCATCCAACTGCATTTACTAATTTAGTTAGTGGAGTCATCAACCACTCAGTCCAAGAAAACTGGAAACTTGAAATCATCATTAACTCTTCCTTCTCCCTGCATTAGTAACATAAACAATATTTCATTTAGCCTTCTCACTAATAATTGAATTTGTACCCATCTTCTGCATCCCTACATTTGCTGTCAACCTATTGTCTTACCTGGACAGGTATAGCAGCTTCCTATAACCATTCTGCCTATAAACAGCTTCCCTCTAAATTCTTTCACACAATTTTGAGATGTATCAATATAAAACATATTATAACTATATCAATATCATACTTCAAATCATTTAATACTATAGAGGTGGATACACTAACCTAGATATGTGATAAAAAAAATTTATAGAACTAAATGCATTCAAAAACACACACTCATTTGTGTGTATATAGTTCTATAATTTAGAATTTCTGAATAAGATCCATGGATTGTATCAATGTAAATATCCTGGCTTTTTGATATTACATGGTAGTTTTATAAGATGTTACCATTGGGGGAAACTATAAAGGATATTTGGACTCATTGTATTATTTATTACTAGAAGCCCGGTGCACGAAATTCGTGCACGGCGGGGGGTTGTCCCTCAGCCCAGCCTGTATCCTCTCCAATCTGGGACTCCTGGAGGGATGTCCGACTGCCCGTTTAGGCCCGATCCTGGTGGGATCGGGCCTAAACGGGCAGTCGGACATCCATCTCACAATCCAGGACTGCTGGCTCCCAACTGCTTGCCTGCCTGCCTTCCTGATTGCCCCTAACCGCTTCTGCCTGCCAGCCTGATCACCCCCTAACCACTTCGCTGCCAGCCTGTTTGCCCCCAACTTCCCTCCTCTGCCGTCCTGGTCACCCCTAACTGCCCTCTCCTGCAGGGTTGATCACCTCCAACTGCCCTCCTCTGCCGGCCTGGTCCCTCTCAACTGCCCTCCTTTGCAGGCCGGGTGCCTCCCAAATGCCCTCCCCTGCTGGCCATCTTGTAGTGGCCATCTTGTGTCCACATGGGGGCAGGATCTTTGACCACATGGGGGCAGCTATATGGTGTGTTGCAGTGATGGTCAATCTGCATAGTACTCTTTTATTAGATAGGATAGAGGCCTGGTGCACAGGTGGGGGCCAGCTGGTTTGCCCTGAAGGGTGTCCCGGATCAGGGTGGGGTTCCCTTGGGGCATGGGGCGGCCTGAGCGAGGGGCCTGTGGTGGTTTGCAGGCCGGCCAAGCCCCCTGGCAACCCAAGCAGAGGCCCTGGTATCTGGAATTTATTTTCCTTCTACAATTGAAACTTTGTAGGCTGGAGCGGAGCCAAGCCTGGGGCTCCGGCAGCCATTTCTGTGGCAGTTAATTCACCTTCTACAATTGAAACTTTGTAGCCTTAAGCGGGTGAGCCCGGCCAGGGTGTGTGGAAAGCTTTGCTTCCCCTGTTGCCGCCGGCAACCCTGGCCTGCTCTCTCAAGCTCCATTCTGCCGCCATTTGTTTCAATTTGTTTACCTTCTATAACTGAAACTTTGTAGCTTGAGTGGAGGCTTAGGCCTGCAACGGCTATGGAAAGCTTGGCTTCCTCTGTTACCTGGGAAACCTTGCTCTCTGTGGCTGTAGCCATCTTGGATTGGGGTTAATTTGCATACTCGCCCTGATTGGCTGGTGGGCGTGGCTTGGTTGGTGGGCGTGGCTTATGTAGCGGAGTGATGGTTAATTTGCATATTACCATTTTATTAGAGAGGACAACTACATATAAATCTATAGTAACAGCAAAATAAAAAGATTATTTAAAAATACCTTGCAGCCCTAGCTGGTTTGGCTCAGTGGATAGAGCGTTGATCTGCAGCCTGAAGGGTCTCGGGTTAGATTCTGGTCAAGGACGTGTACCTTGGTTGCTGGCTCAATCACCAGCCCCAGTAGGGGTGCATTCGGGAGGCAACTAATTGATGTGTCTCTCTCACATCGATGTTTCTGTATCCCCCCTCCCTTCCACTCTCTCTAAAAAATCAATGGAAAAATGTCCTCAGGTGAGGATTAACAACAACAACAAAAAACACACAAATAAACAAAAAAAAAAAACAGACCTTGCAAAAGTCCTCTTCAATACTCACTAGAAGTATTGAAGTATTTAAGCTTTTATTTTAACATAGCATACAAGTTTCTACTTCCCTCTTCAACTTTATCTCCCAGCATTCTCTGCCCCATTTTTTTTCCACTGTACTTACATTGAGTTATATGTAATTGTCTTACATACATTAGGTTATTTTCATTTTAGTATTTTGTTTATGCTTTTGCCATAGACTGCTCACTCCTACCGTTAGTCCTTACCTGGCTTGGCTAATTTCTCCTCATCATTTAAGGCTCTTTCATTGACCACTCAGGTGATAATATATATTTCTTCTTTGTGGTTTTATAGTGTTATACACACTTTTACTACATTTATTAGACGTTTGTTTTCCTGTCTTACCTTCTACACCATGACCTTCTAGAGGGTGAGAGCATCTTCCAGTGCCCATTATATTTCCTAGCAAATTAAGATGCTCTCTACATATGTTTGACTTGAGTAAATGAAAGTGCTTCTCCATATAGCTTTGAAATTACCAACAATAAATTCAATGTTGTTATCTTCTATTATGTAACTAGGCTAGAACATCCATTTGCAATTTTGAAATTATTGACTATTCTAGTATACTATTTAATTCTTTGTAACAATGAAAGTAATGATTAACAACTTAGCTAATTCCATCCTGGGATACAATTAGTCCCTCCCAACTGCCCTCCCCTACTGAAAATGACAATGAACTACATACTAAGATGATCTGTGCAGATAACTTGCAGATTTGGAAAAAGCATCACTGAAGAAATCTCATGTTTTCCTTCACATATACTAGTATAGGGATCAAGGTTAATTTTTTTTTTAATGTAAAGGCAAACTTGAGGATCCAGCAACCAAATCAAGCAAACAGAAATAGGATTCATTTATAACATATTCAGATGTTTGCTTATTCTTTAGACTAACTAGAATTCCACACTCCAATTACAAACCACCCACACACATCAAAGTAGGTAGCTAGTGATTAAGAAAAAAAAGTCCAGGTCCAGAAACTTGAGTTTATTGTCCTTGGGCACGATGCTAAGATGGTAGTTAGGAGAGGGGTGATTATGCTGAGGGTGAAATTTAAGTTTCTGAACTTGCTTCTGTTTTCTGATTCTACTTTTTACTTGCTGGAGGCTGAATGAACAGATAATCAGTTATGACATTTATAAAATGGGTTTAATAATAGGTCAGTCTTGCTGTCAAACTTAATGAGGGAATGTTTATTTTCTTTTTGAAATATGCAGAACATAGATGTTGGATAGGAGAAGTGGAAGGTGTAAACATTTTTAGTTAAAAAGAAGAACTTTGCCAGGCCACTGTGGCTTAGTGGTTGAGCATCAATCTATGAACCAAGAAGTCATGGTTTGATTCCTGGTCAGGGCACATGCCCAGGTTGCAAACTTGATCCCCAGTATGAGGTGTGCAGGAGGCAGCTGATCAATGATTCTCTCTTATCATTGATGTTTCTGTCTCTCTCTCCTTCTCCCTTCCTCTCTGAAATCAATAAAAAATATATTTTTTTAAAAAGAAGAGTTTTGATAGAAGACATGATTGTCCAACTTTATTGCAAAATGAGACCTGTGATACTACTTGAAGAAACACAATTGTGCAACTTGTAAAACTTATAAACCTGCATGATTTTAAAGATTCACTTGACTTTTCTTCTTAATCAAGTATGATTTAATTTAAATATTTTGTATTCATAAAGACAGAAACTATAATCCTAGTTTCATTTTTGTCCTTTTAAGGTTTGTAGAAACCCCTGCTCATTTCTCTTGGAAAGAAAGTTATTACCGATCCACTATGTCCCAGAGCACACAGACAAGTGAATTCCTCAGTCCAGAGGTTTTCCAGCATATCTGGGATTTTCTGGAACAGTAAGTATTAAATCAACAGCAATATATATATACACATATACATACACTCACACTGCTAGAGGCCTGGTGCACAAATTCATGCACGGGGGGAGTGTGTCCCTCAGCCCAGCCTGCATCCTCTCCAATCTGGGGGATTGGGCCTAAACAGGCAGTCAGACATCCCTCTCACAATCCAGGACTGCTGGCTCCCAACTGATCGCCTGCCTGCCTTCCTGATTGCTCCTAACTGCTTCTGCTTGCCAGCCTGATCACCCCCTAACCACTCCCCTGCCAGCCAGATTGATGCCTAACTGCTCTCCTGCCAGCCCAATTGCCCCTAACTTCCCTCCCCTGCCAGCCAGGTCGCCCCCAACTGCCCTCCCCTGCCGAACCGGTCACCCCTAACTGCCTGTACTGCAGGCCTGGTCCCCCCCAACTGCCCTCCCCTGCAGGCCTGGTCCCCTTCAACTGCTCTCCCCTGCAGGCCTGGGTCCACCCCCCCGACTGCCCTTCCCTGCAGGTTTGATTGCCCCCAACTGTCCTCCCTTGCAGGCCTGGTCCCTCCCAACAGCCCTCCCCTGCTGGCCATCTTGTGGCAGCCATCTTGTGTCCACATGGGGGCAGCCATCTTTGACCACATGGAGGCAGCCATCTTGTGTGTATGAGTGACAGTTAATTTGCATATTACTCTTTTATTAGATAGGATAGAGGCCTGATGCATGGGTGGGGGCTGGCTGGTTTGCCCTGAAGGGTGTCCCAGATCAGGGTGGGGGTTCCCTTGGGGCATGGGGCAGCCTGGGTGAGGGGCCTGTGGTGGTTTGCAAGCTGGCCATGCCCCCCGGTGACCCAAGCATAGGCTGGAAGCAGGTATCTGGGATTTATTTATCTTCTATAATTGAAACTTTGTAGCCTTGAGCGGAGGCCAGGGCAGGCCAGGGCGGGCGGGAAGCTTGGCTTCCTCAATCACTGGGGGCAACCCAAGCCTCCTGCTTGCTACAGCCCTGTGGCCACTGCCATCTTTGTTGGGTTAATTTGCATAATTGCTCCTGATTGGCTGGTGGGCGTGGCTTGTGGGCATAGCAGAGGTACAGTCAATTTGAATGTTTCTCTTTTATTAGATAGGATATTATACTTGAACTAGTATAAATAAATGAATATGAATGAACAAAATATTGCATTAGTAGGACATATTTCTAGAACCAATAAAAGTCAGTTAATTTGTTGGAAAAATTTATTTTTCCAATAGTATCTCTGTGTTCAAAATGCAGTGGAGATTCATTCATTTTTCAACACTGAAAGATCATTATTATTATAAGGTGGTGTAGTTTTGGAAGATCAGAAGGGATCTCCTGCCCATAATAACTTTCCCAATAACTCCCTGATATTCAAAGTCTGTTCCTTTAGCTCAAAGATTCTTATTTCTTTTATAATGCAAATACCCCCCCCCAAGAAAGTAAAACAGTAAATTTTGTTGATCAATTATGCCTTGCTAGGAGAAGGGTTATTACCGTATTTTCCGGTGTATAAGATGACTGGGCGTATAAGATGTTCCTGGGTTAAAAAGTCGTCTTATACGCCGGAAAATACGGTATCTCTTTTCTGAAGATCTGGATTGGATAAATGAATAAATTAAAGGGAAATTGAAAGATCAGAGCACTGGGGACCCTATGGGATAGAGTAATACAATATTCTATCCCTGATACATTTGTTCTTCCCTGTGTCCTACCCAGCAATTCTTTGATGGGGACAGGGTTTATAATTCCTGTTTTACAAATAGGGCTTAGATCTAAACTGCCTGTGATTATATATCTGGTAAGTGGTTAAGCAAGGATTCA
The DNA here is from genome assembly GCF_951640355.1 of Cnephaeus nilssonii. Lineage (NCBI taxonomy): Eukaryota > Metazoa > Chordata > Mammalia > Chiroptera > Vespertilionidae > Cnephaeus > Cnephaeus nilssonii. The sequence goes on from NC_137074.1 coordinate 46,953,984, forward strand.
AACCTAGGGTTTCTGACTCCAACCACTGAGCCTTGCCAATTTTGAGGCAGAGAGATCTCATGTTTATCAACTGGGTGAGTGTGCTTTAGTTCCTTTCCATTCCTAACACACGATATTTGTTTGTTTGTTTGTTTTTCCTTTATGGTAGACCCATATGTTCGGTTCAGCCCATTGACTTGAACTTTGTAGATGAACCATCAGAAAATGGAGCAACAAACAAGATTGAGATTAGCATGGACTGTATCCGCATGCAGGACTCGGACCTGAGTGACCCCATGTGGGTGAGTGGCATGGGCCTCTCCTTCAGTGTGTGAGCCATGCTATCCACACCTCTGTTATATCAGTTTTCCATGTGAAAAGGCAGGTGGCTCTGAATGGGCAAGGCCATTGGAAAGTGAGTCCATGTGTCAGCAGAGAGAAATGTATGAGCTGGTGGATTCTGGTCAGCTTCAACTTTCCATAATGCATAATGATGTAGGGGAAGGAGGCTTGAAAATATTTTTTACATCCTTTGTCTTAGTTGCTCTTCATGTCTATTTGATTTAGAGAGGATGGTACTTGCCCAAGGTTTTGCTGTTGGAGACAGAACCAGAATCTAGATATGAATTATATTCAGAGCACGTTCTACTGTGGCAGACTGCCTCTCTCATGGAACTATTGTTCTTTAATAAAGAAGGATAAAGTAAATTCTCTCAGAACACACATTTAGTTACCTAATTATAGAATAGGACGAGAGAAGTTAACAATACATATAACAGGAACAGGCTTCCTTTTGGTGTTACTGCTGAGTCATTTATGACCTAATGCCTCAGTTTCTCATCTATAAAATGGTGTGACCTTATATGCCACATACCTCCCAGACAGCTAAGGGCCATAATGGGTTAATGATAGTAAAGCACTTTTCTGAGATATTTAGGTAAAATGTCGCTATTTGTGCAGTTCATAATGCTAGTGAGTTTCCTTCCTTCCTTCCTTCCTTCCTTCCTTCCTTCCTTCCTTCCTTCCTTCCTTCCTTCCTTCCTTCCTTCCTTCCTCTCTCTCTCTCTCTCTCTCTCTCTCTCTCTCTCTCTCTCTCTCTCTCTCTTCATTCCTCTTTCTTTCTTTCTTCTTTAAAAAAATTACCACACAAGTCATGATGTATTTTACTATAAATATTATAAACAAAATAGGCAAAAGCAACAACAACAACAAAGATTTCTAGAAAAACAGAAAGAAAAGATAAAGAGCTAAAAGAGGGTGGAGTATCTGCTGATGTGATTAAAGAGAGTGCTTTATGAAATGCCTTGACTTTTTTGATTGGGGGCAAATGACTTTATTTTAAGGAATGGTATGAATGATAGACCCTAAGTAGATGTTTTGGTATACCTTGCCTTTTCTGTCTAATATAATATTTTACAGGAATTTTTACAATGTACTTTTTGATATGAATTATACTTTTTATTATTGGGAGAAGCTGAAGTAGAGAAATAGGACAGAGATTAACCAAAGAACATATATGCATATGTGTATAGCCCATGGACATAGACAAAAGGATGGGGAAGGTCTGGGGTGGGGTGGGGGCTAGGTGGCACGGGCACAGTGTCGGGGGAAAGGGGAACATCTGTAATACTAATCTAATACTGTCAACAATAAAAAAAATAGAAAGTTGTAACTTTGCAACCCAGCCAATATAATGGTATGTAAGAAACGTTTTAATAAAAATTTTGTAACTTAATTTTTACAATATCCTGTTATACATAATTATTAATAACGAACTACAACATTCGCTGACTGATTACTATAATCGTGTTACATTCATTTCCCTTACTCGCCTTACGCGCAGGCGCACCATTTCTCTCCACTGATACTAGCAGCGAATATTTTAGCAGCCGATTGCCACGTCATTAGTCTTGGACTGACTTGTTTGGTGTGCACAACAGGAAATATTTCGCTTTTGAAGAACAAGAAAAATAGGTTTATTTGCGTTACACTTATTAATTTGTGCAGTTATTCAGTGTCTGGTAAGTTAATGTTCAAGAAAAAATTAATTTTTATTAAAATGTTCTATTATTTTATGTTAACGATTATTCATTTATTTCAGCCCTTTGTATACAGCATGTCTCTATCGAAATAAACCTACGTTTCTATGAAAATTGAAGCTTTTGTTTTTTTGTGGCCCACATAAACTTAAACCTTGTTTATTTGGCCCGTGTTAGCCTTTGAGTTTGACATGCTTGATTTACAGTTTCTATTATTTTATTTTTAGATACTGAAGTATTTTTTCACATGCCATGCTATTTCTGCTTCTTTGTTTTATTAGAGATTTTTTTCCTTGAGAACATCCATTTTTATTTTCCTCTCTGTCCAATTTCTACCCATCCCCCCACCCAGTTTATCTTGTTAGCATATTTTTCACTTTTCTGTGTGTAGGTTACTAGCTATATAGTTGCAGTTATTATATGCTATGTGTTTTTTTTATGATAAAGATGAACAAATCATGATCTCTAGCCTTGAGGACACCAAAGTATAGCATAAGGTGTGTAGGTGAATAGCTATGTAGTTGCAAAACTGTGCACATAAATTCCTTTCCTCTTGAATATAATATTTAAAAAATGGGATCTCAGCCAAGCATTCTTTTACTATGCAAGAAATCTGAATCTGTAGGCATGAAACAACAAGTCATATTAAGGATAGAAATCTCGACATTGAGAATGTTATTCCATTTGTATTGATTTTTGATATGCCCTTTACTTTCAAATCTAGTCATGACATGAGATCATAATGTGTTGTTCTGATTATTAACAAAGGGAATTTCAATTGTAGAGAATGTGTGTGCCTTCCTCACCAGAATGATTTTAATGTCACTGAAGAATGTGCTGCCTTCAACTAGAAAGGTCTTTGTTGGCTCTTGATTCCGTTGTCTAATATAAGACTTTATATCTCAGCATTGCATTATTTGCAAGCTGACTGAGCATGTCTATCATGTTTTCAAGAGGTGGATAATGATGTTAACACTGAAACGTTCTCCTGAGATGATTGCTGGAAACTACATAATTCTTAATTTTGCATTTGTTTATTCTGTTTGCTTTGATAGAATCCCTGTTTAGCTGAATTAAATGTTTCCCTAGGGATTGGAATGGTAGTTATCTAACACTATCCACTTTTGTAAATTCTTACTGTAGCAGCCCAGATATACATGAAGACTCTTCAGCTCTGCACATCAAAAGAGCAGGTAGTGTGTTTGTATTTGGAAAGACTTACACCTAGCATTATGCCCTACATCTTATATGACTCAAGATTTACATAAGATTTTTATTTTTATATAGCAAAACTTTTCTTTAGCATTTATTATATGCTATGTTTTTTTATGATACAGATGAGCAAATCATGATCTCTAGCCTTGAGGGGACCATAATATAGCATAAAGGCAAGGTTGTATAAAATTACTTATGAAAAGTATTCGTGCAAATGTATGTATTAGTATTTCTTAAGGCACATAAAAAAGGAACATTTTATTGTGTGTGAGAAAGACATAATATGATACAGAGGAGTTGATTTTTATTTAGACCTTGGAATATGAGTCAAATTGATCAAAACAGTAGAAAAAGTATCCAAGTTTGGATAATTGTTATGAAAATAATTTATTTTGAAGTCATAATGTAAAGCTCAAACTGAAAATTTTAACTAAGAAGAAATTTATATTTTAAAAAAGACAAATTTAAAAAAAATTTCAACCTATGACAAAGGTTTAATAATCCTAATAAGATAATACTTAAAAATTAATTAAGAGAGATAGTAAGTCCTTCCCACTTTGGCAAAGAGTATAGGCAATTCACAGGCATTTAACAATGGAGTGTGCAATGTAATATATATGACAAGTACAACATCATGGGGGATGGTTATAAAACCAATATATGTTGAAGCTCTGTTTTTAGGTGTATCATACTACTTAAGATTGGTCCAATTCTTGTTGATATGGTATACAATGTTCAACCTCTCTAATAAAATATTTGTGAATTGAAACAATGAGATTATCAGCTATCTGTTCAGCAGAGATTGACATGGTTAATAATACTCAGTGCTGGTGAAATGGTTGGGGGAAAAATCTTTTCCCTTCTAATGGTAGTATAAATTAATATAATATATTTAGAGGACAATTTATTCATTCTAATTTACTTAATTTTAAGGCACTTCCCCTTTGGTCCATAAGTGCCACTACTAGAAACCTTTTCCACAGAACGATTCAAATGTAAAGTATATATACAGGCGCACACAGATGCATAAAGGTACACAAGCATACACATATATAAATGCAGAAAAGAAGGCTTCATTAAAGCACTGTTCATAATAACTGATAAGATTAAGTAGAATTCTATAGACTAAAGCTTTGGACTCAGATAGGAAAATATACTACAGTTTAAAGCAAATGAGGATTAAGCCATTGTGAGATCGTTTTAGTAGTTATGATGTGTGGTCATTTTCATCTAGAAATCCTATTGTTAGTTATTCACAGTGTGGCTTCTATATTTATGCTTTGTGTGCGGTGTTCTTTATATCCTGAGAAAAATTATGTATAATTGTCACTGTTTCTTATTAAATGTTTGGTAAAATTTGCTAGTGAAACCATCTGGGCCTGGATATTTCTTCTTTGGGAGCTCTTTAATTATAAATTCAATTTATTTAATAGTTATTGGACTATTGAGATGATCCATTTTATCTTGGGTAAGTTTTTGTAAATGGCAGTTCTTTAGTAATTGGCTAATTTCATCAACATTTTTGAATTTATGTAAGTAGAATTGTTTGGCTATTCCCTTATTATCCTTTCAATATCTCTGAGATTCATAATATCCTCAGTTTCATTTTTAATATTAGTAACTGTGTCTTCTCTGTTTTTCTTGTCAGTTTTGCTAGAGATTTATCAATTTTATTAATGTTTCAAAGAACCAGCTCAACTTTTTGGTTTCAGTGTTTTTCTCTATTGTCTTTCTATTTTCAACTTTATTATTTCTGGTCTTATTTTAGTTTCTCTCTTCCGCTTCTTTGGGTTTATTTTGCTCTTCTTTTTCAAGTTTCTTAAATTAAAAGTTTATATTATTGAGTTGAGATCTTTCTTCTCTTCTAACATTAGTATTTGTTTTTATAAATTTTCCACTAAACACTGCTTTAGTTGTATCTTATAAATTTCCATATGTAGCATCTTCATTTTTGTTCAGTCTAAAATATTTCCTAATATAATTTAAGACTTCCTCTTTGACAAATAAGCATTTAGAAGCATGTTGTTTAATTCCCAAGTGTTTGGATATTTTCTGTTACTTTTCTATTACTGACTCCTAGTTTAATTCGATTATGGTCTGAAAACATATTTTGTGTGATTTTAAATGTTTTACATTTGCTAAAGTTTGTTTCATGAGTCAGAATATGGTTTATCTTGATGAATGTTCCATGGGCACTTGAAAAGGCTGTATTTTGTTTTGTTGGGTGGAATGTTCTAAAATGTCAATTAGATTTTATTGATGTATGGTATTATTAAATTCTTCTATAACCTTGCTTATTTTCTGTCTACTAGTTCTGTTGATTACTGAGAGAAGAGTGTTAAAGTGTTCAACTCTAATTATGAATGTTTCTTTTCTTTCAAATCTGTCCGTTTTCATTTTGTGTTTGTTGATGCTCTGTTTTTAGATGTATCATACTACTTAAAATTGTTACATCTTCTTGTTGAATTGATCCTTTTATCCTATAGTAGAGGCCTGGTGCATGAATTCGTGCACCACTGGGGTCCTTGGCCTGGCCTGCAGGATCAGGCCAAAACCAGCTCTCTGACATCCCCCAAGGGGTCCCAGATTGCGAGAAGGTGCAGGCCAGGTGGAGGGACCCCACCAGTGCATGATCAGAACCAGGGAGGGACACAGGAGGTTGGCCATCTGGGGAGGGACCGTGGGAGGGCTCCAGGGCATGTCCGGCCTGTCTTGCTTAGTCCCAATCTGCCGGACCTCAGCAGCAAGCTAACCTCCCAGTCGGAACGTCTGCCCCCTGCTGGTTAGTACACGTCATAGTGACTGGTCGACCAGTTGACTGTCTGCCCCCTGGTGGTCAGTGCATGTCATAGCGAGTGGTTGAGTGGCCTTAGCATATCATTAGCATATTGCGTTTTGATTGGTTGAACTGCTGACTGGACGACTGGACACTTAGTATATTGATTTTATTGATTACTGAGAGAAGAGTGTTAAAGTGTTCAAACCTAATTATGAATGTTTATTTTCTTTCAAATCTGTCAGTTTTCATTTCATGTATGTTGATGCTCTGTTTTTAGATGTATTATACTACTTAAGATTGTTATTGTTCCATCTTTTTGTTGAATTGATTCTTTTATCATCCTACATAATAAAAGGGTAATATGTAAATTACCATCACTCCACTACGCCCACAATTGGGCCAGCGGGAGGCGCAGGGGGCGGGACTCGGGGTGGCCGATTGGGCCGGCGGGACGCTGAGCGCATGTCGCCAGCGGCGGCGCGAGCTCAGCGTCTGCGCCATGGCTGTGCTGCGGCACAGAAGGGGCCTCTGGGGCAGCAAGCCCACGTCCTGCTGCAGACCATCAAAAGCCGAGAGTGAGAGCGGGGAAGCTGGCTGTCTGTCCGCTCTGGCACCAGGCCTTTCGAAAGCCTCCGCAGCGCCGGAGGCTTTCGAAAGGCCTGGTGCCCCAGCGGACATACAGCCAGCTCCCCCGCGATCGAAAGTGGGGAGCTGTGTGTCCGCTCCAACACCAGTGGACCCCCTGCCATCAAAAGCGGGGAGCAGGCTGCTAGCAGTGTCCGCGGAGCGTGCTAGGCTTTGCGGGGCAGTGGATATGGCCTGCATCCCTCCCGGCCCCGATCATGCACTGGTGGGGTACTTCGGCCTGGCCTGGACCCTCTCGCAATCTGGGACCCCTTGTGGGATATCAGAGAGCCAGTTTTGGCCCAATCCCACAGGCCAGGCCCAGGGACCCCACTGGTGCATGAATTTGTGCACCGGGCCTTTAGTTATTATATAATATTTTTCTTTATCCCTGGCAATGTAGTTTGCTCTGAAGATAATTGTCTTTGTTTATCTTAGGATAAACTTTCTTTTGATTAATGTTTGCATAGTAAATACTTATTCTATCTTTTTACTTTTAACCTATATTTATTATTATATTTGAAGTGGGTATCTTCTAGATAACATACAATTAGATTGATTTATTTCCTTTTGACACTCTCTATTAATATATTTACATCATTTATATTTAATGTAATTATTGATATTTTTCAATCATTTATTTTTTGTTTGTTTCCTTTATTGTTTTTTCTGTTTCCTTTTTACACTGATGTATAGATTATCTTACCTATTTTTAGTTTTATTTTTATTGTTCTATCTTGGTTTTTACTATATCTATGCATATTTTTAGTGGTTGCTCTGGGGATTGCAATATTCACAATTTTTCAGTCTATTGAGAGTCAATGTTTTACCACTTCAAATGGAATGTAAAAACCTTACCACAATATTGGTTTTATAATCATTCTCTGATATTTTAGAGAATGCAGGGAATAGGCTATTTATGGAACAGAATATTTAACATTGACGTTGCCCTTCTTTTGTACCAAAGTCACAGTTCTCACTAGGTATTATCAGGAAGAATACAAAATTCCATGCATTTTTAATTGATCAAAACTTTATAAACATTCTTTCCATAACTCTTTTATCTTTTCTACCTTTCCTTCTTCTACACACACATATACACAATAAATACCACATACAAAACCACATCTATAGCTATTTTCAAATATTATAAAATAGTATCATAGTAGGTTTTGGTATGCCAGGTGTTTTAAGCCTTCATTTGATAAATTTCATTAGCTAAATACATATATTAAGCTCACAGTCTTACTCCATGGCTAGGACCATTAAAATAGTCATTCCACCATAATTTATGCCAATTAAGATTTTATGAATTAGTTCTATGAATACAAATAAAACGAACGTACAAAAAAAAATATTCCATATAACAAAAGCCCTCTAATATTTTGAAAATGAATTGCTAGTTACTGATGTTGTTAATGAGGTGTCTCAATATCCATTCAGTTGAGACTGAGTTCAGGTGTCCCCAGAAGAGCAGATTGTTTTTCTATTCTGTTCTTTGTACAGCATAGCCAATCGGAAGGCACCACTTTGTTCAAGAGTGCCAAGCCAGGGACTTTACCTTAAACACAAGTATGCATTTCAAACCTTGAACAAACAGTCTGCTTAATAAAATAAGGGAAAGGGTTTTCCTTTTTTCTCTTCTCTAGAAATTCACAAACATCACTTGATAGGTGACAGCTCCTCCCTTACAAAAGGGGCTGTTTGCATTCTGCTTTGGTGTTTGGGTAAACTGCCACATGCACTGGCCAAGAATTCATTGCCTAGGGGAAGGTGTTTGCAGTCTCTGTGTTTAATCTGAAAAGAAACCCTTTCCTTCTCTCCTCTCCCCCTCTTTTTGAGGAGGGAGAGTTGGAAAGGATAGCCCAAGGGAAATAGTTCCCCTATCACCTTTGGGGTAGCCTCAACAATGTTACTCAAGACACTGTGCTCAGTGTGTATTCATTCAGAGTGACAAAGTTGAAGGGGGCAAAGAAACAGAAAGGGATTTTAGCAGAAACAGGGGAGCTGATTCTGACTTTGCATCTTCTTCAAAACTGATCAGTTTTAATATCCACATATACATTTTGTTTTAATTCACCACAAAAGCAAACAATGAAGGCGATATGAATATTTTAGTCTCAGAAGCAACTCAAATAAATTGATATCTAACTGGCAGATATTTGTTCCAAAAACATCTTGTCAATACTCATATGCTCACACTTTATTACACACACACACACACACATTTATATCCCTGATTAAGATACATGCCATCAAATTCCTTGCAAGTGTTGATCCAGATAGAAAAGGGGATGGCCTTTCATATTCTCTGCCTTATTTATGTGTCTCAGATTTCCCATTTATATCTAAGCGAATCAAGTAAGAAATCTTGGAGGCTGAAGAAATTAAATATCCCAAATGGCTATCTCACATCCTATTTGGAATTGGGGGGTGGGGGTGGATGTGATATGTTAGCAAGTAATTAAGTAGTCCTATATTAGAAGGCTTCCACAACAATAAAGAAAATATTCAGTTTCATACTCATTCAGATTTTTATTTATTAAATGCAGGGGTTAGAACTCAAAGGCTTAAAAATTCCACAAAAATAATATAGAGGTATCAATTAGTCTAGCTACATAATGTTTCATTGCAAATAGCGAAGAGAAAAGTAAACTGTGAACTGGACAGTACATGTCTTGCCTGATCTCAATGACATAAAATAAAATGCTCAGGCATGCACAAATGCACATACACACACATACACATACAAACATACACAGCTTGTGTGGGCTAAATAATACTTTGCTATAGCCAAGTTAATTTGATAAAAAAAACAAACTGATCAGGTTGAAATCCTTGCATGCTGACTTGAGAATCTGATTTGTTTGAAGTAATACCCATGTTATTCTGATAACCAGTTTATTTAATATAATTTTAATCTACAAAAATTAGAAACTTCTAGAATATTAGCCTTAGAAATTTTAGACATAATCTTGTCCTAATTTAGCTTTACTTTAATGGAAGGGAAGACAGGATTCAAATTGATTACTGTTGACTTCAACATTTTCAATAGTTTGTAGATAAATCAGGATTAAATCCAACTTTCTAAATTTCTCAATCTACCTTTCCATCTACAATCAGAGATAGTGGTAAAGACCTACCTTTCCATCTACAATCAGAGATAGTGGTAAAGACCTACCTTTCCATCTACAATCAGAGATAGTGGTCTTAGGTGACCCTGCTAGCGATTCTCAACCTGTGGGTCACGACCCACAGGTTGAGAACCGCTGCTGTAGAGCCCAAGACCATCGGAAAACAAAGATATTTACATTATGATTCATTAACAGTAGCAAAATTACAGTTATGAAATAGCAACGAAAATAATTTTATGGTTGGGGTCACCACAACGTGAGGAACTGTATTAAAGTGTCTCGGCATTAGAAAGGTTGAGAACCACTGCTCTAGAGGTTGATGGCTGCCTATATTTGAATCCAGTTCTGTCATTCAGTATTTGGATGATCTTGGCTAAATTGTGGTATGTTTCTGAGTCTCAGTTTCTCCATCTGTAAAGTGGGCATAATGGTGTTAGTGACACAGCATAGAAAAGCTGTTTTGAGACTTGAGATATGACATTTAAAGCAGTTAGCATGGTACCGATCATGTGGTCAGTTCTCAGTGGTGATGGTTGTTGCTGTTACCCATTAGAGCATAATAAATCTATAAAATGGCAATCATCAATCCCAATTAGATTAATTACTAATGCAAGAAAGAAATATAACTTGTATAGATTTGTATTTTGGTATCTCCAAGAAGGAAGGGAGCATTTGACGACATTCTAGCATGCTATAAGTTGAGTTTTTCTGCAAACTAAGATCAAATTTTGAAACAGACTTCTTTTAAAAGCTAATAGTCTCTTATGTCTATTAGGTCTCATAGGACTCACAGGAAAAAAATAATTACTAAATATTATTTCATGTTAGTTATTTAAGTATTATTCAGTAATTTTTAACATAATTAAATATTCCCTTTTCCAGAATATTACTTAAAAGCACAAACTTTGGAATTGAATATACTACCGATATACATAGGTTTGAATCTTAACACAATAATAAAGTCAGAGCTGCATGGACTCCCAGGTAGTTTAACTCATAGAGCCAGCAGCATCAACATTACTTAATAGCTTTTTAAGTGCAATTTTTGGGTTCTATTTCAGATCCACTGAGTTGAAAATTGGAGAGGGCAGCAACAATTTTTCAATAAGGCCTCCAGGTGATTCTGATGTTTAAGAATTATGGGGACAGCCGAGACGGGTTTGGCTCAGTGGATAGAGCATCGGCCTGCGGACTCAGGGGTCCCGGGTTCGATTCCGGTCAGGGGCATGTACCTTGGTTGCGGGCGCATCCCCGGTGGGGGGTGTGCAGGAGGCAGCTGATCGATGTTTCTCTCTCATCGATGTTTCTAACTCTTTGTCACTCTCTCTTCCTCTCTGTAAAAAATCCATAAAATAAAAAAATAAAAAGTTGCTTGCCCCGCCAATGTGACTCTGTGGTTGATCACCGACCCATGAACCAGGAGGTCATAGTTCAATTCCAATCAGGGTCCCAGAGGCCCAGGAGGGGGCCTGCAGGAGTCAGCCAATCAATGATTCTCTCTCATCATTGATGTTTCTCTCTCTCTCTCTCTCTCTCTCTCTCTCTCTCTCTCTCTCTCCCTTCCTCTCTGAAAATAATAAAAATATTTTTAAAAAAAAGAAAAAAAAAAAGAATTATGGGGACAATCCAGTTAGTTAACATACATGTTTTTGTAGGCAGGGAAGCTCCAGCTTTGAATGGGGAGTGACTTGCCCAAGGGTACACAGCATAATGTCGGAGAAGAGACTGTTAGGCCAGTCTCCACTTTAAAATAGACATTTATAATTGTGACTCATCTTCAAACATGTGAAATGGTCTGTTAGGTTATGCCATGTAGAAACTAAAAAGTTAGAATATAATACTTTAGAAGAAATGAAATATATTTATTAAATGGTTCGGCAACATGTGTCTTTATCAGTAAGATAAAGAAGTTCGCATATCTGTATTTCTTTCATTGTGGAGATGATTCATAATCTTTTTCCTGGCAAAATGCTTAAATTTCACATTTATGTTCTTGCCAATTCAACCAGTATTTACTGATGGTTTACTAAGTTTAAGATACCCTGCTAGGCACACAGAGTTTTCATAAAATAGCTGAGTCAGTCACTACCTATAACTTAGAATTGGTAGGGGAGATATATATATAAAGCTAGTGAACTAGGTTATAAATAATTTAAATGACCATACCAATAAAATATTTGTTGATTATCTTTTGAGGGATAAATAAGAAGATAATAAATAGGCACCTACCATGAACAACAGACCAGAGTTCAATCATTGGCAATGACTGCTGGGCTGCATAACTTCAGGGACAGTAGTCATATCTATGAATACTTTGGAAATAATAGCTCTTAGGCATTATACAGGTCAGTGGTCTTGCATCTAACTACCATTTATGCTTGCTACAACTTGGGGAATTTATGAATAAACAAAGAGCACATTCTACTTCCAAGGATCTCTCCGTTTGTATGTAGACATTTGTATGTAGACACATACAAACTACTCTTATCATGATAGTAAGTGGTAAGCACCAAAGGAAGGTATAGACAAACTTCAACAGGAATTCTGATGATCATTTCTATTCAAAAGCTCAGGAAATACATTGGCCATATGAAAGCAAAGGGAGAAGTCATTTTAGACAGAAATGTGCACATAACTTAAGGAACAGGATTTTCCCCCTTTTTTATTGAATTTATTGGGATGACACTGGTTAACAAAATTATACAGGTTTCAGATGCACAATTCTACAACACATAATCTTTATACTGCAATGTGTGTTCACCACCCAGGTCAAGTCTCCTTGCGTCACCATTTATCCCCCCATATCCTCCTCCACCACTCACTCTTCCCCCGGCAATCAACACACATGAGTTTAGTTTTTTTTCCCCCTTTTTTGCTCAGTCCCTTCAGCCCATTCCCCCAACAGCTATCTTCCTATTCTCTATCTGTTAATCTGTCTCTGTTTTGCTTGTTACTTCACTTTGTTCATTAGGTTCCACTTCATTTTGTTCATTGGATTCCACAGATGTGTGAAATCATATGGTACTTGTCTTTCTCTGAGTGGCTTATTTCTCTTAGCATAATGCTCTCCAGGGCCTTCCATGATGTCACAAAGGGTAAGATTTCCTTCTTTTTATGGCCAAGTAGTATTCCATTATGTAAATGTACCACAACTTTTTTTCCCCCTCATCCATTGATGGACTCTTAGGCTGCTTCCAAATCTTGGCTATTAGAAATAATGCTGCAATGAACATAGGGGTTCATATATTCTTCTGAGTTAGTGTTTCTAGTGTCTTCAGAAAAATTCCCAGAAGTGGAATCACTGAATCATAAGGCAGTTTCCTTTTTAATTTTTTAAGGTAATTTCATACTTTCCACAGTGACTGCACCAATTTATATTCCCACCAACAGTTCATGATGATTCCCTTTTCTCCACATCTTGCCAACACTGGTTATTTGTTGATTGATTGATGATAGCCATTTTGACAGGTGTGATGTAATATCTCATTGTAGTTTTGGAACAGGCTTAAATGTGTGAGGCAGTCAGTGAAAGAGAATAGAAATGGTGACACTTAAAGAAAACTGGAGAATTCTTGCCTCACCTACTAACAACAGAATATATAAATCAAATTGAGACTATTTGACTTAAATACAGACATGAATGTGGTAAACTGTGAACTGTGTAATGGACGGAGGGTCAATTTGATGTGGCTAGAACTCAACAGGCAAGAAAAGGAGTATGGGAATAGACAAAAAGTTGAGTTGGAGTCAGTTCAAGAAAAATAGTGAGACACTCTAACCTGATGGCCTTGATGACTAGTTATAGGATACAGAATGTAGGCAACCAGAGGATGGGGGTCTGGAGATGTGGAGGTGCCGGCTGTGCATATGACCTCAAACTCAGCAATGTCATGGGCTTATTTCCAAGAGAAGTGTTGGGATTATGATTAAGTCTCTGTGGAGGACTATACTTTTCAGATAGTGACCTATTCGTTGTCTACTTTGACCTCTATAACATTTATTCAGAATATACTAAGTGTTAGTTCTTGGAATAAGATGAGATAAAAATGAGAGTACCTTTACTTTAAAACCTAATATGGGATAAAGGTGCAAATTTCACTAACTAGACAATAAGGACCATGTTCATAAAATGCTGAAATGTAGATATAAAACAAGGCTGATAAAACCAATAAGTGAGTTGATTATTTCTGATTAGAGAGATTATGAAAGTCTTCAGCTAGTGAAAGGTAAAATGCAAAAATGTGTGTGTGTGTGACTTAGTTTGTGCAGTATGAGCTTCTCACTTTGTGGATATGAGTTAGTTGAGTGGAGTGTCTCCTAAGTAGATTGTCTGCAGTGATGTGAGCTTAATTTTGGTCTCTTTTGTCTAGCAAAGTTAGTCTTTGTGTTTAGGAAAGACATATAATTTACCTGTAGATTAAAAAAACAGTTCTTACTTCACTGTGTTTACTTACCATCCTTCCAAGAAGCTGAAAGCTCTTAATGGATATTATTCAAGCTATTTCTCACCACACCCTCTAAAGAGGTAGAAAGAGAGCAAGTACTCTAACATCTCAATTTTGTACCTCTGTGGCACAGGAGAGTGAATCAGAAATTAAATTATAAAACCCACATTCATGATTTGTTTTGGAACTAAGTACTCTTTCTTCCAATGGATGTCACTGCCTCCTTTATTTCAAATTAGAACTAGATGACTTTATAAAATACAGCTTTTAAAAATAGTCCTTTCTTTTTAGATGTCTGGGTTAGATACCAAGGTAATTTTTCTAGAAACTGAACTCAAGTGGATCATCATGGATTTAGTGATTTTGGCTGCCCTAGATGAAAGGAATCAGCACAAACTATCTCTGCTATGGAATTAAGTAGATACAGTCCCCTTCCCATTTAACCAGTGTATTTTATTCTTCTTTTATTAACAGCCTGTTTAGAAAAAGAGACAACTCAGCTACTGCAATTGATTGGATAGAAGGAAAACTAAGAAGAATATGGAGGAAGGGGGAAAATCTATTTTGTGAATAATTGATACTGGGAAACAAGTGTATTCCAGTACACTGTCTCTTTTTCTTGAGTTTCAGGAAAGAACACGTCACATATAAAGTTAAGCTCTTAGGAGGTCCTTTGGCATAGGAAGGAAATTTAGTGTTTTAAATTTTATACCTTTACTATTCCTTGCATTTTGAAAAACCGTCAAACTTTAGCAGCCATAAGATTTAATTGAAAAACACTGTCCTGGGAGTCAGGAAACTTGGCTTCTAATCCTCATGCTTCTGTCACTAATTGGCTTTCAGTTGATGGACAAATAACTTCCCCCACTAACCACTAGTTTTTTTAATGTGTAAAAACATAAAATCTGACTAGGTGATTACTAAATTCTCTCATCCTCTGTGATAGATAAATCACCAACCCCTTGCTTCTGAATGCAGTCTTGCTAGGACTGCTCTTGTGTCTTAGTGTGGTCTGATAGAACATAAGCCAGGCATGCATTTTCCAGAACCACTTGTGAAAGCCCATATACACCCATGTGTCCTGTTTGAAACGCATAATAAAACTTGTTCGAAGTAATAGCTATGTGGAATGGAACCTAAAGAGTTTGCCACTATTTTTCTTTTCTTTCTATTCTCTAGGGCAAGGACGCTGGCGAGATTTGCAAAAATTAGAACACAAAAGCAACATTTTTATATCTGAGAAAATGAATGCTTCCCAATCAGTGCTTTTTGTGGAGGCGAGGTGGGCGGTGAGGGATTGCACTCATAAAGATTAGTCATAAATGTGAATACTGTCTGGAGCTGGTGAAAGGAGTAACTAACTCCTTCTGTTACTCTCCCACTCCCTTCTCTAATGCGCTAGCTATCTTCTTTGCAAGTCCCGGAGGCAGTGTTCCTTCCAAACAACTACTTGCCTAACCAGTTCATTGGAATGTCTTTCTACAGACGGTCTTCCTCATTCAGATTTCTTCTGAAAATGAACCTCTCTGAAAGCATAAATCACTTAAACACACACACACACACACACACTCTGCTAAATGTTGCACACACAAATCTCTTCTTTCATTTAAAAAATACACAAGCAAACTTACATATCCCACCTTGAAATAACAACAACAAAGCTATTAGGACAACAGTTACCTTGGTCCTTTTAAAGAGAAAACTTTTTTTCTTGGTTGCATTTGTTCTTTGGGGTGATAGGAATTAAACTTTTTTGATGTAATCTTTCCTGCTTATCACATGAACACCTCCTTGATTCCTTAGCCCACAGCCTAAGGGTGATTTTATGAAAATATCACACTTATGTTGTCTTGGCATATTTTGCAATTAATAAATAATACAATATTGAAGCCAAAGATATAAACTACAGATTGACACAAATCTTGTCAAATAACAAATCTTGCCTTCATAAAAACATCTATATAGGTATTAATCTAGGAGAGAAATTTAATAGTTATGGAATAATGTACTTAACTTTTTTTTATTGTATAATAGTGTTGTTTCAGGCAATAACCAAGGTGTCTATGCGATGTTTGTTTGTTTGTTTGTTTGTTTGTTTTTTCTGTTTGTGTGTGTGTGTGTGTGTGTGTGTGTGTGTGTGTGTGTGTGTGTGTGTGTTTTGACCCAGTTGCCAATCTAGTCCTATCAAAAACCCAGAGTGGTAATGATTCACAAAAGATTTTCTTATTCTGATTGTGTATCGTTCCTACCTAAATAGGGATAATTTGTGACTTGAATTCAGTGGGGAAAACAAAAAAGAGTAAAAGAGCCAATCTCTGAGTTCATGCATGAGAAATGAAATACATGGTGTAGAAGTTGAACTTCTTGCTTTATCTGGTGAAAGTCTAAAGGGTGAAGAATAAAATATGCGCTTTCTTGGCTGGTTTTGTTTTTGAGGGAATCCCCAGAATCATTTGAGGTTTGGCAAATTTGAAGTTTCGTTTTAATTTCTATGTCCTCTTCTGTAACAATATGTTGAAACTAATCTTATTCAGCTATCTAAGAGTTAGCTAAAGAGTAGCTCATGGTTGGAAAACCATGGCCCTTAATTTTTACCATGTAGAGTCTAGGGAACTAACTCATCTCATATGCAATAGAAAGAAGCCATTAACTTATGACTGAGTTACAAAAGAAAAAATGTATTGGTTCAAACAACCCTAGTATAGACTGTAAAGTCTATACACAAATAGATTGTTGCACAGAGAGGAGGGTCCAAACTCCTTAGAAGTTTGAGAGCTTAATTTCTGGTCCTGAATTCTATACCATTTATCCAAGTGAACTGACACATGCCACAACTCTCTCTATTTTCAGTTTTCTCACTTACAGAATAATCTAGACAACTAATATGAAAACTAAATATATATATTTAAATTTATAAAACTAAATATATATATTTAAATATATGTATATTTAAAACTAAATATATATATTTAAATTTATAAAACTAAATATATATATTTAAATATCTATCTATCTATCTATCTATATATAGATAGATAGATGATAGATAGATAGATAGATAGATATTTAAATTTAGGTATCAAAGGTTTTCTAGAACAACCCATAAGAGTGAATTCTTATGTAGTATGCCAACACATAAAACAAATCAAGTAGTATTTTATTAGAAATTTATTTCAAGGGCTCAGTACGTTAGGCTCTGTGTTACAGTGTTTTGTAACCAATCGATGTGGTGTCTCTCTCTCTCCTTCCCACTCCTCCCTCCCTTCCACTATGTCTATAAATCCATGGGAAACATATCTTTATGTGAGGATTAAAAAAAAATAAGTTACAGTGTTTTACCAGGCTCAGGATCCAAAATGTTTTATTATGGCAGTGGTGTTATTTTAATTATTGTGTGATTTTTAAAAATATTTAATCACAAAGATTATAAGTAGTTATAAGTTATTTTGTTTTATGCACTCTTTGTAATCTCCAGATAATTGTTTCTTAAACTGCTCCAAAATCCTGAAAGACCAACAACAAAATTAAAAAGTTAAAGACCAACAACAAAAGTTAAATTTGATATTTAACAAAAGTTAAATATCAAACAATTGTTTTAATTTCTTATCATAAAACAATTAACAATTCTGACTCGAAATATCCCAAACTTATTATATGCACTAAAACTACCTTTGATATAATAGCATCTACTGTGCAGTAAGGATTGACTTATTGTATGGTTGACAACATTAGGTTGTGACAAGGGCATGTACTGAAAAAATTTTGGTAGTGCCATATGAATGCCCTAGTGGCAATTCATGTATATATGCAAGTGCATGCAATTGGTAAAGTGCAGGCCTGAACAACAAGAACAAAAATGCACAGATGTACAACTTCCTACTCAATGATGATGTTTTATAAGGAGTACTGGTATGGGTGCAGAGGTGGCCAGAGAAGCTTCATTCCATTGTTAGCACAAAGGTAAGTTAATTTTTCTGCAGAGCCCTGTTCTAAGCCCATGTCTACCATTTAACTAGGGCAAGTTACTTCAGCTCCCTATGTTTTTTTCTTCATTTGTAAAATGTGGATCATAATGGTAACTTCCTTCTAGGCTAATGTGAATATTAAATCACATCATGTAAAGAAAGCACTAACAATCATGCCTACACTTAAGAACTGTTTAACCAATGTTTGCTATTGTTATTTTCTGATTCTGTTTGTTCATGTGTGTATTTTTAAAACATTTAATTTTGAAGGTACTACAATTTCTATCAGCCTCACACACTGATTCTATCCAATGATCAAGTTACAGCAATTTATTTTGGCTAAAAAAAGTAAAATTTTATTTTCTTAAACTAGAGGCCTGGTGCATGAAATTCATGAATGGGTTGGGTCCCTAAGCCTGGCCAGCAATCAGGGCCAATTGGGGCCTTCCTTCCTCCATCTGCTGGCTGCCGGCCAGGGCCTTCCTTTGTTCCACACCACTGCCTGGTGGTCAGCGCACATCATCGTGGGTAGTCAAACTCCAGGTCGGTCGAACTCCCCAGGGGACAATTTGCATATTAGCCTTTTATTATATAGGATGTGATCTCTAGTTAATCCCCTTGACAATGTTATGGATTTTGTTATCTATGTGTGTGTGTTTGTTGTGATTTGTGTCTAACAAACCAGATCTATTAGCTATTTGGATTAGAGATTGTATCCTTAGTGGATGTGACCTATGTTGGTCCTTCCTTGGTATCCTTGCACTTAGTTGATATTAATTTGAAGTATAATATTTAGTTTAGAATTAATAAAATAGATAGAATAATATGGGCTCTAACTAAAAATGTGATTATAATAAACTAGAGGCCCAGTGCATGAAATTCTTGCACTTGGGGCGGGGCAGTCCCTCAGCCCAGCCTATACCTTCTTGCAGTCCAGAGGTGGGAGAGACTCCTGCAACTGCTGCTGCACTCGCCAGCCATGAGCCTGGGTCAGGGCTTCTGGCTGAGTGGCGCTACCCCTGTGGGAGCACACTGACCACCAGGGGGCAGCTCCTGCATTGAGTGTCTGCCCCTGGTGGTCAGTGCACATCATAGAGACCGGTTGTTCTGCCGTTCGGTCAATTTGCATATTAGCCTTTTATTATATAAGACTAGTGGCCCAGTGCACGAAATTCGTAGGGGGGGGGTGGGAGGGTGTCCCTCAGTTCAGCCTGCACCCTCTCCAATCTGGGACCTCTCAGGGGATGTCCGACTGCCGGTTTAGGCCCAATCCCTGGGATAGGGCCTAAACCGGCAGTTGGACATCCCTCTCACAATCTGGGACTGCTGACTCCTAACCGCTCACCTGCCTGCTGCCCTGTTCACCCCCAGCTGCCCCCCTTCCGGCCTTCTCACCCACAACAGCCCCCCCTGATGGCCTGATCGTCCCCAACTGCCTGCTTGCCCCCAACTGCCCCCCCTGCCGACCTTCTTGCCCCCAACTGCCCCCCCTGCCGGCCTGATCACTCCCAACTACCCCCCCTGCCAGCCTGCTCTCCCCCAACTGACCCCCCCTGCTGGCCTGGTCACCCTCAACTGCCCTCCCCTCCAGGCTTGATCACCCCTAATTGCCTCTGCCTCAACCCTGCCACCATGGCTTTGTCCGGAAGGACATCCATAAGGTCTCCTGGTCTAATTAGCATATTACCCTTTTATTAGTATAGATAAGTATGCACTAGAGATGGTTTATATGCCCTGTCAAAGATGCATCAAAAGAGAAATAAACTTTTTTAAATGACTAAACCCATTTAGATATTCAAGCATGGTATCCTTCAAAGGCCAGCTTGGGCAATTTAGTTGCTGGACCTTCTCCCCATCACTCTTCATCAATGAAAGCTTATCAGGAGTATAAGAAAATGTGTCCTTATTTTAATGCTACTTTTTTTCTAAATTAGAATTATCCAATTTGATCACTCATTTTATACAGTAATTGTGATAGTGCTGAATACATATTTTGGTTAATTTTTTTAAAGGCTGAAAATTTGTCACCATAAATTATATTCCAATAATGAGTCACAAACTGATTTGTAAATTACAACAGATTGTTCACCAAGCTTGAAGCTCCGTGAAAGCAGGAATCATGTTTTATTTTCTGTAAAATACATTGCAAAGCTGGGTGTCCGTGCTCAGTAAAAGTATTCTAAATAGTTTGGAGGTACAGCAGGCTCATCTCTTTAAATTGTTAGCTCCTTAAAGAATCTGAGTCTTCTGATTGCCCACTGAACCAAAAGGAGACTGCATAATAAGTGGTCCTTAATATTATATTCATTTAAAATCAGGTCAGTTCTAAATTTGGAGATATCATGCTACCTAATATCAATCTATACTATAAGTCTATAGTAATCAAAACATACACATAAGTCAATGAAACAGAATAGAAAGCTTAGAAATAGGCCTACATCTATATGGTCAATTATTCTATGACAAATGAGGCAAGAATATACAATGGGGTAAAGACCATCTCTTCAAGAAATGGTTTTGGGAGAAGTATTGAGATACATGCAAAAACAAAACAAAACAAACAAAAAAACGAGACCATTTTCTTAAACCATATACATGAATAAAAGCAAATGAATTAAAGACTTAAATGTAAATTTAAGTCATAAAAATTCCAAATCATAAAACTCCTAGAAAAACACATAGGCAGTAAACCCTTTGACATTGCTCTTAGTAATATTTTTTAATACATCTTCTTGGGCAAGGGAAACAAAAGGAAAAATAAACAAATGGGACTACATCAAACTAAAATGTTTTAGCACAACAAAGGAACTTATCAACAAAACCAAAAAGACAATCTTCCAAATAGGTGAAGGTATTTACCAATGATACTCAAAACATATAAACATCCCATACAACTTAACACCAAAAAAGCAGTCTAATTAAAAATGGGCAGAGGACCTGAAATAAACACTTCTCAAAAAAAAAAAAAAAGACATACAGATAGTCAATAGACATATGCAAAGATACTCTATGTCACTAATCATCAGAGAAACCTACAATGAGATCACCTTTCAAAATGGCTATCATCAGTAAACCGGCAAACAACAGTGTTGGTAAGGATGTGGAGAAATGGGAATCCTCATGCACTGTTGGTGGGATTACAAATTGGTATGGCCACTATGGAAAACAGTATGGATGTTCCTAAAAATGTTAAAAATAGAATTAACTTATGACCCAACAATTCCACTTCTGGGTATTTACCCAAAGAAATCCAAAAGCACTAATTTGAAAAGATATATGCATCCCTATGTTCATTGAAATATTATTTATAATAGCAAAGATATGAAGGCAACCTAAGTGTCTATCAACAGATCATTAAATAAAGAAGATGAGGTACCTATATATAATGAAATATTACTTGGCCATGAAAAAGACCAAAATTCTACCATTTGCAATAACATGGATGGACCTAGAGGGTACATGCTAAGTGAAATAAGTCAGACAGAGAAAGATAAAAACCATATGATTTCATTTATATGGGGAATCTAGAAAAAATAAATAAAATAGAAGCAGAGATACCAAGAACAAACTGGTCATTGCCACATGTGAGCAGTGTGGGGGACTGGTAGAAAAGGGTAAAGGGGTTAAGAAGTACAAATAGCAGTTACAAAATAGTCATGGATGTAAAGTACAGTATAGGGAATATAATCAATAATATTGTAACAACTATGTATGGCGCCAAGTGGGTGCTTAACTTATTGGGGGATCACTTCATACATTTTTGTAAATGTTTAACCACTGTGCTGCACCTTTAAAACTAATATAATATTTAAAGTTAACTATAATTGAAGAAAAAAGAAAATAATCTTAGCCTTATGTCTACTATTTTTCAGCTTATACTCCCTCCCACCCACATTGGTTCCTAGCCTACTCTTGGCTCCAGCCAATATTTCCTTAACATAAGCTTTTTATTTTTAACTAGAGGCCCGGTCCACGAAATTTGTGCACTAGGGGGGTGTCCCTTAGCCCAGCCTGTATACTCTCCAATCTGAGACCCCTCGGGGGATGTCCGACTGCCAGTTTA
Organism: Cnephaeus nilssonii; assembly: GCF_951640355.1. Taxonomy (NCBI): domain Eukaryota; kingdom Metazoa; phylum Chordata; class Mammalia; order Chiroptera; family Vespertilionidae; genus Cnephaeus; species Cnephaeus nilssonii. The sequence continues at coordinate 46,976,227 of NC_137074.1, forward strand.
GGCCTGATCCCACAGGAATCAGGCCTAAACTGGCAGTCGGACATCCCTCTCACAATCTGGGACTCCTGGCTCCTAACCACTTGCCTCCCTGGCTGCCTGATTGCCCCTAACCACTCTGCCTGCCAGCCTGATAGCCCCCTAACCGCTCCCCTGCTGACCTGATTGACACCTAACTGCTCCCCTGCCAGCATGATTGACACCTAACTACTCCCTGCTGGCTTGATCACCCCCAACTGCCCTCCCCTGCAGGCCTGGTCTCCCCCAACTGCCCTCCCCTGCAGGCTTGGTTGCTCCCAACTGCCCTCCCCTGCAGGCCTGGTTGCCCCCAACTGCCCTCCCCTGCCGGCCATCTTGTGACAATGTGGGGGCAGCCATCTTGTGATAACATGGGGTAGCCATCTTGTGATGATGTGGGTGTGGCCATCTTGTGGCAGCCATCTTGTGATGACGTGGGTGCGGACATCTTCTAATGACATGGGGGTGCCCATCTTGTGACGACATGGGGGCGGCCATCTTGTGACATGGGGGCATGAGGGTCAATTTGCATACCACCTCTTAATTATATAGGATACTGTTTTCCTTGCCTGGAATTACTTTCCTTTTCTTCCTTCACCTAGCAGGTTTTAAAGATAAATTTTTGTGCTTCAACTACTTGAAGTTTATTATATAAATTAATTTTTAATTTGTATAAGCTTTTGGGGGGGAAAGTTTTATATCAGCTTATTTTCAGAGTCAAAAGTATGGACTTAAAATTTCAGAGCTGACAAAAATAATTTATAAGTTCAATAATAGTGGAGACAGAGAAATCTTTTTCCTAATATGTTTCCCTGAAAACAAAAACTAGATACTTCTATCTTTATTCAATCCACAGAGGAAACACAAAGAGCTCCAATATTTTTTTTCTCCCTAGTGCCATGGCTGGTACCTAATTAGAACATGGAACACTATGACCCAAAAGAAGAAAATATTAATCCTATGACTAAAAATTAATTGATGTTGTCTATGATTCAGAATAAATAAAAATAAAGATTACATGTTAAATGTTTCCAAAAAAAAGTAAAATAAAATTGGGTCAGTTCTCTTTGCCATTATTTTGATGTAAGTTTTGAAAACTAGACACAATCCCCCCACCAATTTCTTAGCCGTCCTTGTTGGATTTTTGCTATTCCTTTATGTTAATCTATTGCTTTTTTCGGTTCATCTGGAATGTATAAATATTCCCTAAAAATGCTTATTTGACCTCTATTAAGCAATTTACAATAGAATTAAGCAACAGAAGTTTGGGCATTTGGGGAATTATCAAAAAGGATTGTGCCTAGAAGGCTGTTCTTTTTTTCTTTGAACATTTTTCTCTGAGTTTATGCAGATTTAAAGAGGCGAATCCAAGTACTCTCTAAAGATTATTAGGCAGGACAAAGCATTTAGAGAGGACAATGTGGCATGTTTTCTCTGGAAATTAATCAGTCATTTCCAGTGTACAAATCAGCTTCTATGTCAGAGGCTTTCATTTGAATGAATCAAAGTAAATTGCAGTAAGGGTTTAGAAAATGGTGCCTATTCATCAAAAAACAAACAAATAAATAAAATATCTTATGTTTGAATAATGTTCTGCAGTTTAAAGTTATTCCACATCTATTATCATCCTTGATCTTGACAACCACATGCAATATATATATTTCATGCTATTCTAAGTACATTAACTTTTTGGACTTTTTAGTGTAATTAAATATTATTAAAAGCCACTTAATTTCATTAGTGTACAAGTTAGTATGTATAACTAAATAAAAGACTCCCATATTATTTTATACTGTTAAACAATTGAAAATATGGTTCTCATTATGGAGCTCCAAGTTAAAATAATAGTATCTCAAAGATGCATGTTCTTTAATATTGTTTCATATGCTACCTACAGGTGACATTTTTAATAAAGCTACCATGAAAGGAATTTTCTGCATTGCTTACCTGATTGGCCTGAAGGAAACCTTACATTCTTTTTAATAAAATTACAAACTCATTTTTAGTCCTCCTGAGTTGAATATTTGGGCATACTCAATAGTATCAATACTACTTAGAATTGAATAGGGTTTGTTTGGTTGTTTGCTTGGTTATCAGAAAGTGAGATCTTGGTTCTCATTCAACTAAAGCAGAAAATGTCTGGGCAGTGTCTGTTAGTGTTGATCAATAGGTCATTTCTCCTCAACATTCAACAAATTCATTGATTGATTCACTCCTTAAAATATGTTGAAACATTTCTCTGTACAAGACCCTCTTTTATTATTTGTATGCCCAACCTAATGGTTTTACTTGGGATGTTATCCTCAGTAGGATTTTGTAGTGTATTAGAAGCCTTGTTTGTTGAGCATGGCGGAATGATAAATTGTACTTCTGTTTACATGACTAATTGTAAGGGTTTGGAAACGCTCCTTTGATGCACTAAGAGCAGCTAATGACGACAGTTAAATAAACAAACCTTAATAATGAATCTAGGAGTTCATACAGACACAGTCTGCTAATTTGCCTCTTGTCCCTGGCCCAAACTTTTATGTCTCTCTTCCCAAGCAGAACACCTATTTTGAATTTAATGGAAAGCCAGCTTTTTATTCATAACCCAACACTATACTCCCTCACTTAGTATGTCAGTGCTTAGAACTGGCTTTAGAATCATTTAGTAGCAAATGTTTTGTTTTGTTTTACCAATATGGAAACTGAAGCTCAGAGAAGTGAAGTAATAAGCCCTAAATTACCCAGCCAGTTGGTCAAAGAGCCAGTTTAGAATCCAGGTTTCCTGATGGTATCCACAATGCTATGATGCTCCCTTTAAAAAATTAAGTACGTAGATAATATCTCTTGGGATGCACTCTATATTTCATCAATTAATATGTACCAACTTGAGACTATTAAACCTGTCTTTGGCAGGTTTGTTAAATAGTTGTCTCACATTGTCATTTTGCCAAATGCAGCTCTTGTTAACTTGGAGAAAGTATCATAACTTTTCCTCTAATGTGTTTGGTACTTACTCAATGCCAAGTTTAGTGCCTAGACTATCATGTTTGATGGGAAGGTAGATTGAATTTCTGTTTCATTTTCAAGAATTGTGCTCTAAGAGCAGGACACCCCTAACCCCCAGACAAGCTTGTCCTGCAGACGTGGTGGTGTAATGAATTAGTCTTGCACGAGTCTGTGGCTTCTGGAGGGCTAAGCAGGGGATCAAATCCTCCCTTTGTAGTGAGACAAGCTGCCAGAGAAGTGATTGATATTGCTACAGAAGTAGAACTTCAAGGAAGAAATAAGCAGATAAGTGGGGTAATAAGCAGATAATACTACTACTTTTCACTTAGTGTCTTTTATCTGAGCATCTGAAGGCAGCTGTATCCTCACACATCAAGGCCTCTCAGTGTAAAGAGACAATGGGGTCTCTACTTTTACTCAGTGGCCTCTTCCTCAATCAATAAATCAGTGAAAAGATTCCTAAAAAAAAACAGTGTTAATTTTTTTTTTATCCATTCTCTAGGAAGCTAAGCCACCAGGATATGAAGCAATCGCTCTAAAAGTTATCTTGATCTTGATGCAATGTTCTATATGCACTTCCCCTATAATATTTGGATCTGATAAAAAGAAACTCCTACTGTACCAACTAAGGCATTTACTGTATTTTAAAAACCCTTCTGATCATGTCAGGCTCACTCACTCCCTGTGAGTAATTCTCATTCTTGCATTTATTTTACTCCTTAAAAATGTCTCTTGTAAATCTTATTTTAGGTCTAAGTCCTTAGACAGTAAATCTTTCAGACAGCTTCAGGCCATTATGACTCCAAGGAACTATTGTGAATGAAGCTGTCATATAATAAAGTTGATGGACCAAGTTAGAGATCTCTTTAGTATGCCTTCATTAATTTTGTACACATATTGTTAATTCAGACAAGGAGGCTAAGTTGCCAAGCAAAATTGTTTCCTTTTAGCAGACCATGACTCAAAATTCAGAAGCCAATTCCTAAGAGAGTGAGAGAACAATACTGGCTGCCACATGATTTTGGGGTAACTTTGTTCCTTATTTAAAAAAAAAAAACACACAAAAAAAACTATAATGATATTTCTAGACATTAAACCACCAAATATAAATACTAAAGAACATTAAAAATATTGTTGAATCATCCTCTTTATCTCTGCCCTTTTGTTGTTGTTGTCACTTTAACTATGTTGTGTGTGTATATGGGTTTGGGGGCATGTACTATTTATTTATTTTTTTCTTTAATTATAGAAACATTAAGGTTAGGAGAGATCTTAAAGGTCAGATGAGTCTGGCCTTTAGTTTCATCATTATAATATGTAAGCAACTAGCATAACCTTAGGAGGGAAAAAGAACACAGATTCACCCAATCTGTGTTCCCCTGAAGGTTATAAAAATATCACTGGATACATAAAATAAAAATAAAAAGCACCACTGATTCATGGCTAGATGTTTCAGGTTTTATTGTTTGACTAAAGACAAATTTGCCTTCTTTTAACAACAACATTTCCTTTAAAACACATTTCATACTTGGCAGAAGATGAAAAAGAACTGTGTATACTTAATAGTGCCTCTGTAGCCATCTTTCAATGTGACCAAATTCTTTTGTGAGTAGATGGTTTTCTAGTTGAGATAATGGAAGAAAGAAATTGTGTGTGTTTGGGGGGAAGTTATTTGATAAAGAGAACACACAGACACTGCGTGTATCACCATTTTGGAAATTTCAGTATACTAATGGTTATTCTAATCACCTCTATTTTCACCTTCCTCTTTATAGTTTATAAAGCATTTTATCTCATTTGACAATCCTTAATTACCTTGGACATGAGGTGATGTAGTTGGTGGTATCCGAATGTAATAAAAGTGGAAAACACAATTTTAGTTTGCCCCAGCCCACAGATTTAACAACTATCACAATCAAGACTTTAAGGCAGCCCAATTAACTTAATGCCACTGCTCTCCAAGCCAAGTTCAAAGTGCTTTCAAAATACAGCATTAGATATATCACATCAGCCTGTTATTATCAAGTGCTATACAAAACATTAGTAAATATTGTCATCAAATATATCTCAAGACCCAGGTACAAGCCAACACCCTACAGAAAATAAATTGATTTAAAAACTACATATAAATAAGTCATTTGCCATGAACTGAGTCAACTTGATTTAACTTAATAGGTAGGTAAGTTTTTCAGGCTCTGAACTCTCTCCCCCAACTCAGTCTTATTGCCTTTTTTCCACTCCAAACATAGAGGGTGCTGCTCCTCTTACTAGATTCTAAATTCTGTCCTTCAGTGTAAGGTAAGAACTACCTTCTACACAATTACCTAGATCCTAATGTCACTTTTTCCTCTGTTTCCACTTAGTTTTACCATGTTATTTGCTTAATTGTGCTTTGCTTCCGGGCTTTTGTGAAGTGGCCTCCAAGGTATCTGTCTACTTATTATACTTGTTTGAGTGTCTAAAGCATCTTGTCATCGTTTTTTACTGATATCTAACTTCCCTCTCTCATTTAAGTCCCTTTTTTTTTTTTTTTTACCTTTTGGAATGCCTAAATTTATAATGGAAAATACTTCCACCAGGGAGAAATTAACATTTATTAATACCTTAATGTGTTTATTACAAAACCCATCCTAGCAGCCAAAATTTAACAGATTTTAAAGCAGAAATTGAGCTGGCTCATGAGATGCAGTTCTGGCACCCTTGGAAACAAGCCATGGTGACATGTATAAATGTGTATTTTTTCTTAGTTAAATACAATGGATAATGTAATTCTTTCAAATAAGGATGCAATACTGAGAATGGGGAAAGTGGTTTCACATTCATAAAATAGTAGCAAAGCATCAGGACACTTATTTTCTACTTGTGGGTTTTATATTGTCTGTCTCTGAAATGAAAGTGTTTGATTACATGATTTATAAAGTTTCTTAATGGTGTAATATTCTTCAGTTCTACTTTTACTAGTGCTTAGAATTATTGCTCACATTATCATCACTGTAAGCCAAGCATTTTCTTCCACTCCTTATCTTTGAAAGACCACATTTTTTCTCAAAAAAAAAATAAAAAAATGACAGAGCCCTTTCTCCTATCCTGTTGTTCTTTCTGGGGCACAAGAAGAGAAAGCTACACTATTGTTATGGGTGTGTCTACTTACAGTCCTAAGAAATAATGGGAAAAGTATTTATGAGCCAATGCTTAATTAATTGCTAATTGCCGAGACTCATAGAGATGCAAATTTAAATTATCCTGAGAATAGGGGCCAGCCCCTGCTCGGGTAGAGTTCTCCAAGGCTGTGAATCTAAATGTAAATGTCAGCCCCAAGTGGACAGAACATTGAACTTTCTAATTAACCTTGCAGGTCAGTCTTTAAAGAAACAAGGATATAGCATCCAGCAGTTTACAAAGGTGTTTTGTACATTATTTGCTGAAGGTCAGAGGGCAAACTCTGTTGTGACAGTCAGGTGGACTTGGAAGGCACACTTCTCTGGGGAGGATGAGACAGAGAAGAGCAGTTGACATGGATCTTTGGTGATAGCAGTGACAGAAGACAGTCCTTCGAATTTTAGGGTATTTTCTATGTTCTTTCAGTTCACAGGAAAATTTTCTATTTTTAATCCAAGGAGTTAGAAAAATGGAACCATAGGAGATAAGAAGTGATCTACCTCACTTCACTAACTTCAGGGAAGTTAAATAGTAAATTATAAAAGCTTAAGTACCTTAAATATTTAAAAAAAAAGATAAAAAGAATTCAACTCCACCACATTCTAGTCTTATTCCACTATATCTTTCCTACTTTATCTTCCATCTCCCATGTCCTTCCATGCTCACCAAACTCCATCTTCTTGTTCTGAATATATAATTTAATGTCTCTGTCTTTTGGTCCTGCTGTTTTAATTTAGGAATATCTTCTTTCTCTTCCTCTTTTTCCAAAATCCTTCTCAACCAAAACGACTCAACTCCTATGTCCTCACAGGAGATCATTCACTCTTTCTTTTATGTTTCCATAACTTAACAATTAATTAGCATTTATTTTTTATATATTTAATCTTTTTTTAATATATTTTATTGATTTTTTACAGAGAGGAAGGGAGAGGGATAGAGAGTTAGAAACATCGATGAGAGAGAAACATTGATCAGCTGCCTCCTGCACACCTCCTACTGGGGATGTGCCTGCAACCAAGGTACATGCCCTTGACTAGAATCAAACCTGGGACCTTTCAGTCCGCAGGCCGACGCTCTATCCTCTGAGCCAAACCAGTTAGGGCTATATATTTAATCTTAATGGTAAATGTATTCGTTTTTTTAAAATATGTCTGTTCCACTAGATCAGGAAGTCTGAGGATAGATATTGAGTCTTCTCTTTCATTGGGTCTTATTGCAAGACCACATATAATACTATATAAAGTTAATATTTAAAATGAAATGTGTTTGTGTGCAGGTATGTGAGTGAAAAGAAATAAAATGGTTTCTAACTGATGGTTTCTAATATCCCTTCTAGCATTAACATATCCCAAATGGATCTATGATTTGACCTCAGAATAAAACCAAAACAACTGATTTTTAATTACTATTTACGTTAGCTTTGACTTAGTTTTTCTGTCTAAAGATTCCTCAGATAGGAAGACAGAGGAGGTAAAACTCAAATTTGACAATTTGCCCAATGAGGTGAACCAATGAAATATTTTTTTGCCCTGCTCCTCTTTAGAGTAACAGTGACAATCAAAGAGAATGTTTGAAGTTCATGCTTACCTAGTCTTCTAGGTGTTGACCATGACTAAGATTTTATTATGGCTGCTAAATAAAAATTATAAGAATGTGGACCATTGGAGGAATGAGTTTAGAGAGGAGAAGCTAAATATATCTTTTAAAGAGATGCTCAGACTGAAGCACCTGTGCTCTGGTTTGGTCATAATCTTACTCATACATTCAAGACACACCACTCACACTGCCATTGACTCAGCCCTTTGTCCCTGTAGCTTAAACACCTTACCCTGAAGAGAATCTGTTTGCATTACAAAACCTAGTGAATGAAAAGGAATAATTGGAGGAGACTGCATATTTGATTAAGATGAAAGTAGTAAGCCCATTTCATTCACATAGCAACTGAGTTGGCAAACAATTTCTCAGTTTTATTTTTCCTTTTGTTGGGGCCAGCTATGCCACTGTGTATATGTGTGTATGCTTATATTCAAATTATTTATAATGTGTTCAGATTATTTGCCACATGTTCTTTCTGTAATTTGAACATAACTGTACTTGTGTCCACCCAAAGAAATTCTTTCTTTATTGTTCTTAGGATATCATACTTAGTTTTCCTTTACTTTTAAGCAACATATATTTTAATCCTAAATCCCATTTCAGTCATTACTGAAAACGGCCGATTGTTTTCAGATGCAGCACTCATCTTGAGTCATTTCTTAAATCTCTTGTGATAAGAGTAGTCCAGTTAAAGATCCACAAAGATAAGGTTTATTTCACAAAATCAAACCGTGGCCTCCTTAGGCCAGAAGATCTGGCTTAACCACTCCAGTCACAGAGCCACACCTACTTGATTGCACCACTTTTTAAATCGAGTTATGAATCAGACTTGGGAAGCTGGAACTAAATCAGTTTATTGTGTCTGTAGAAAAAGGAAGCTCAGGATATCAACATTAATAAGAAAAAGCTACTAAAGGGGAGAGAATATCTTTGGGAGTCATTTGTGGCCACAAGATCTCTTATTTCCTCTGCAGAGCATGCAAACAAATTGATTTGCTCCAGACAGAATTCTTCCCCATTGTTGGGGCATGCATGGGAGAGGGTTATGTCTTCTGTGACAGGGCAACTTGTGTGGCACAGGAGAGCATGCAGCCTTAAGCATAGTTTATGTGTGAACTTGAATATAACATTTAACTCCGCTATAACCTGATTTCCTTATCTGAGAATTGGGGGTAATGAGGCCTTGCCTGTCTGCTTTACAGGCGGATCTCATGGATTAAACCAGAGTAGTCACATGGCAAACAGAATTTGAGTGCTGATTCTGCAAAATTCCTAAGCTGCAGGAAGCACAGAACTAAACTGGGCATCACCCTTGCTCCACCCTAAGAAAGAGTAGAAATTGTTTCCAGAAACAGAAGTCCTTTTCCCCCCATGGCCTGTTGTAACAGGGAGAAGACACTGGAACTCTCTCAGCCTCTGTATTAAGAGAGGCAAAATGTGATTTTTCCTCTTGGAGTTCATCCATGACTCCAAAGTAAATATATTTCCTTTTTATTTTTCCTAGGATTTTTTTCCCCTAGAAATGGCAAAGATGATTTATATAAGAAAAAAAGCTGAGTTGCCTCAAACTACAGCCTCCAGAAAGAATAAGGCACTCTCAGCCCAACCTATTATTTATGCTGAGGAGAGAAAAGTTGAGGAACTAATAGTAAAGTCTAAAAGTCCCAGGGCTACAAACTTGGTCTATATAATCAACTGCCTGACCAGCTCTTTAGGAAGAAAATACCACAAGGAAAAGATGTGAGATATAAAGTCGATAGGGACATTGTGTGCCATCATCAATAGTGACATTCTGATCATGGTTAAATAGACACACATAAAGTACCAGAAGACTAGATTCACAGTAGTAGAGGATGACAAACATATAATACAACTAAGTCCAATGAACAGATTGGAAAACTGCAAGATGGAAGGGAAATGTCCTTCTTCAGGTAATAAAATCATTTATGGCAGAACCAGAACTTAACCCAAAGTCCATGACTCTTGGGAGATGCATGATACTTAAATAAAGGCAAGATAGGTTGTCTTTCCTATGGTTTTTAATAGGGTAAATCATTTAAAAGCTGGTATTGTATGGGAATGTATCACATTGTGGAACAAGAAAGAAAGTTTGTGTGTTCTGCAATTAGCTTGAGTGAATATTTGTTCATTATCTGTCCATTCAACAAAAGAGACTAACTCAAAATCCTGGAGCTGAGTACTGGACCCCAGGGTTCTGCTGTGGATTCCAGTGCTCTTCCCACTGCTCCTGCTCCACGCTGGCTATTGACTGAATAGTCTATGACCACCTACTGTGGCAGCTGCCATTTGGAGGATAGGCAGTAAGTAGATAGAAAAGTAATAACATATAGTTTTAATCAGACTATTTATTGAAGTACTAGAAGGTTTTATGTTTTAAAAAACAAGAATTTATAGAAGGTATTTAGTAGCCATGTCCAGAATTACAGATATAAATATACAAAATGATAAAAGGGTACTAAAATCTTTTTTTAAACTATCATAAACTAATTACTGCTATATGGTTGGCTAGTAATTAAATGTTGTAATATGGGGTGAAATTTTGATTTTACAGATAAAAATGTAAAGAAGCTAAGTAAACACACCAGTTTTCAAACAAGCACAAGTTGGTTTGACTTAAAGACCTGCTCTTTCACAAGTAGCCCAATCAATGGTGATGGACATGAGTATGTTTAATGAATGATATATACTAGCAATAGGGAGAAATTAATTTTGTTTGTGAGTTTTTACTCTAAAATATAAAAAATTAAATAATAGTAGCTGCTAATGATATTCTGTTTTATATTGTAGGTCTAAACATAATCTGGTATATCTGGAAATCAATGTAGTAATATCTATTGGGCTTTAAAACACTCTTATTTTTAATTGAATAATTTAGCTTCTGATAGTGTAGTACTTTTTTGCTTTAATGTTATAGTGTTAAAGAAAAAAAGAAGCAAATTGAATGCTCAATTAATGGAAAACAGCTAAATTAATTCAATAAGAGTGTAGCAGTTTTAAAACATTGCATTTTAAAAACAAACAAATAAACAAAAACGTAATTACTTGAGTATACACTCATTAACAGTTTAATTTTTACAATTAGGCAAATGCATCTACACTAATAAAAGAGAAACACGCAAATTGACCATCACTCTGCTACACCGCCAGCCAATCAGGATCAATTATGCAAATTAACCCAACAAAGATGGTGGCAGCCATGGAACTGGAGCAAGCAAGAGGCTTGGGTTGCCCGCGGCGATGGAGGAAGCCAAGCTTCCTGCCCGCCCTGGCTAGCCCTGGCCTCCACTCAAGGCTACAAAGTTTCAATTATAGAAGATAAATAAATCCCAGATACCTGCTTCCAGCCATCTCTGGCCTCTGTTCAAGGAGGCGTTGAAAAAATAAAAAGGTTGGCCTGGAGCCTGGATCGCCGTGGGGCATGGCCAGCCTTAAACAGCCCTCAGCTCCTCACCCAAGCTGGACACACTCCCATGGGATGAGAGTCCCCGCTGGTGGGCTTGGCCAGCCTGCAAACAGCTATCAGCCCCTCACCCAAGCTTGCCAGGCACCCCAGTGGAAACCCCCACCCTGAAGGGGCTGTGGCCAGCCTGCAAACAACCATCAGCCCCTCACCCAGACTGGCCACACCCCCCAGCTGGGACTCTCACCCCATGGGGGCATGGCCGGCCTGCAAACCACCACAGGCTCCTTGCCTAGGCCACCCCACGCCCCAAGGGAACCTCCACCCTGATCCGGGACAACCTTCAGGGCAAACCAGCTGGCCCCCACCCATGCACTAGGCCTCTATCTATACTAATAAAAGGGTAATATGCTAATTAGACTGGGAGACCTTCCAGGAGACCCTCGGATGTTTTTCTGGACAAAGCCATGGTGGCGGGGCCAAGGTAGAGGCGTTTAGAGGCCAAGAGGGAGGGCAGTTGTGGGTGATCAGGCCAGGATGGGACTGCAGTTGTGGGTGATCAGGCTGGTGGGGGGCGGGACCATTGGGGCTAAGCAGACCAGCAGGGGGGCCTGTTGGGGGCGAGCAGGCCATCATTGGGGGTCATTTGGAGGTGATCTGGACAGCGATGGGGGAAGTTTGGAGTGAGCAGGCCAGCAAGGGGGCAGTTGGGGGCAAGCAGTCCAGTGGGGAGGGGAGGTGGGAGCAAGCAGGCCAGCGAAGGGGCAGTTGGGGCTGAGCACACTGGCACAGGGGGCAGTTAAGGGTGATCAGGCTGGTGGGGGGGGCATTTGGGGGCGAGCAGGCTGGCAGCAGGGGGCAGTTGGGGGTGAGCAGGCTGGCAGCAGGGAGCAGTTGGGGGCGAGCAGGCCGGCGGCTGAGGGCAGTTGGGGGCGAACAGGCCGGCAGGCAGAGTGGTTAGGGGCTATCAGGCAGGCAGGCAGGCAGGCAGGTGAGCGGTTAGGAGCCAGCAATCCCAGATTGCGAGAGGGATGTCTGACTGCTGGTTGAGGCCTGATCCCTGTAAACTGGCAGTAGGACATCCTTTGAGGGGTCCCAGTTTGGAGAGGGTGCAGGCTGGGCTGAGGAACACCCCCACCTCCCATGCACGAATTTCGTGCACCTGGCCTCTAGTATATTTATATAGACATATATACATACCTAACAGTATATATTTTAATATATACTATCATATGTACAGTTTGTAAAACATACAAAATTGCATGGAATATGTATCCATGGAAGAGAATATAGCAAAATTTTAGTAGTAATTACCTCTAGATTCTGAAATAAATGGCTCAAAATGTTATTTTTATGTAATAAAGTTATCAGAATTTTTCTTTATATATATAATATTAAAAAGCAATAAGCTTGGGAATATGTTAAAGATTTAATATCCTTATTAATAAGGAAAGCATTGCTACTCTTATGGAATAGGGTTGGATGAGGGGGGCAGAGGACATTAATAGATCACATAAAGAAAAAAATGTGAAGGGCTAATAAACATTGAAATACATGTAATCAAATCTCACTAGCATATTAAAATGAGAAAATATTTTTTCAATCGTTAAATTGGGAAAGATAATCCTTCATATGTGGCCCTTAGCCTCATAAAAATGCAATTTGGTGCAGTCCTTTTGGAAAATAACTTAATTCTATACCAGCAAGTGACAATTATGTAACCTTTGACCCAGTATTTTTAATTGTAAGAATATTTAAATGCTCATAATAACTTTAAAAATTATTTCTTCTTACAGAATACTTACATAAACACAGGAGAAGAAATAACACATTTGTTATTTTGATTTTTTGTGTTTTGCTTACAAATATAACATTTTCATCATCTAAAATTTTTCAAATGCAAAATGAAAGAAAATGTGAGCAGAGATGGCATTATCTCTGTACATTTGTTTCCACATAGACTGTTTTGGAGCCCTTCAAATGTAACAGAGTATTTAAAACTGGGCAAGTGGCTAAATTACAGTTGTTATTATAAACATAGAGTGAGGTATCTCTGATCAATGAGCTGTAACCCTGCTATGGACATGACATTGAATAGGGATAAATACTGGTGGGAGGATACCTGAAGACACAATCTAACTGTACAGCACAATGTTTGAGTGCATTTGGGGGGCAAAATATACAAGTTCTATTGATTTGACATTTAGTATTTGCATCTCACTGTCTTTATCCTCATCTGATATAGGGATAAGAACAATATTTAAATCATATTTTTTGACAACTAAATTAGTTTGATGTACAAAGTGCTTTGAAGAGTCCCTGACCCATAAAAAATACAAAGAAAGAGAATTTAACCCTGTCCACCATTATACCTTCTACTGGAAGGTCTACAAAAATAAATTATAGCTCCAGTATAACTATAAAATTTAGGACAAAACTCATCTCCCCTCCTGTGCCCATAAGGCTTACACATTTTTCAGAGCCTAGCTACTGACCCTCAAATGAATTTGATTTTACTGGTACATCTTGCTTTGGAATTTAGCCTTGAACTAAAGAGAAAATTAATCTATAGTTGAATTAATTTTGTGGCCTTCGATAGTTTCCACAAATGCTAATTGTCTCACCTATTTAAAGCAGGAGGGGAAAGAAATCACTTAACTTGGGAAAGATTAGAGCTTTGAAAGTGACTCTAGGTGTTCTGTTAGTCATCCTTTAACTTTGTGGTAGCTGACATTAAACATTCTAATTGATTTAGTTCTGCAACAGATGGAAAGTCCCAACATTTCTTAGCTTTCACACATGCTCTATAAAAGTCAAATCTTTTTTTTTACTAATGGCAGATTTATCAGGGTGACAATTTTCCTTTTTGACAAATAATTATTGAGGGTTTGAGGTACTGTGTTGGATTGAAAGCATCATTTTTTCCTCTTATTTCAATTAGATACTGTGCTTTGATTCCTATAGGAAAGGCTTCTGTGTCATAACAGAAACGTTGGGTAAGGAATCTACAGCTCAACTTTCTAGTTCTTATAGTATTAAACTGCTCAATTGAACTCTTCAAGCTTTTAGACACAAAATGAGATATCTTGAACAGAAATGCACTCTGACCTCAAAAGTTCATAGACTAGTGGGGAAGACTGAGAAGTATACCAGTTTTTGCATTGTAAGATAGTATTAATCATTTCTTAAATAATTCATATAAGAGAAGATTGAACTTCAACTATAGTATTGGAGAACTCCTCATGAAGGTGGCATTTAGAAAATGTTTTCACTTTACCATGCAAAAGAATGAAAGCATTTAAACTAAGGAACCAGACTGAACAAAGGGGCAGAAGCGGTCATCAGGGGCCAGAATGTGGCAAGCAGAGTAGAATATACGTGAGGCTGAGAGGATAGCTTGGGAATAGACTTTAAAGGGCCTTGACTATATGCGGAAATACTTGGTTTTCTCCCATTGGCATTGAGGTAGCCTGAGCAGGGACACCATCAGAGCCATTTAGGAAAAATAAAGTAATGGTAAGGGGGCTCTAACTGGGAGGGAAGAAAGTGGAGGCAGTGCTGGATAGCTCTATTTCTATCTCACTCAGGAAAATTTGAAAGGATTGATATGTTTAGAACCAGGTGCAAATTCTTTCTTGGCCCTAACCTGTTTGGCTCAGTGGATAGAGTGTCAGCCTGCGGACTGAAGCGTCCGGGTTCGATTCCAGTCAAGGGCACATGCCTGCGTTGCATGCTCAGTCCCCAATAGGAGGCGTGCAGAAGGTGGCCAATTCTCTCTCATCATTGATGTTTCTATCTCTCTCTACCTCTCCCTTCCTCTCTGAAATCAATAAAAAAATATATTTTTTAAAAAATTCTTTCTTGGAGTCTCAACTGCTGCTGTAAAAACAACCTTTGCTTACTTAAATAAATGACCATCCAATCCTAGCCAAATTTACCCAATCTGCTAACTTCTTTTTTCTCTTAATTCAATAGAATTAAGGTCTTCTTGAGGGAACCCACTAAAGCATGTATCTGTATTCTGTGGCTTCATGAAACCTGAGCATTTCCCTACTCTCTACATCTACCCCCAAACATTGAACACAGACATAGACCCAGAAGCACAAAATGCTTCCAGTTTTCACTTGCCAGAGTTCCATAGGGACCAGGTTGTTTATTATTGAACCTGAAAAAATACCTGCAGTACTTATAAGGGATTAATATATTTAATGTACAAAAAGCTCTCCCACAAATAAATTTTAAGAAGGACATCCAACAAAATGTTAACAGTATTATTTCAGGAAAGCATATATTATCCCCACATCTTGGAAGACTTCTGCCAGCACACTGGATGTATAACAGTGGCATCTTCATCCAGCAGGCATGAAGCTTTGAAAAATCTGAGGGAAATGCCTGAGAAAGAAAGTTGTGAGCTCTAGGTAGAGTTGTTCTGATTCCTGAAAGCTTGGGAAACCCACTTAAAGTTTTTGAGTTTAATTACCTGAAAAATGGGGATAATAATACTTACTACATAACTAGGTTGTTAGGAAAATTAATACACATTACTAAATCTTTGAGATCCCAGGATAAGCATTGCTTTATGGCAAGTGCAGTAAATAACCTCCTGCTTAAATAAATGTATGGTATTTACATCAGGTATTCACACTAATTCTGAAATTAAATGTTATCAGATAGACTTTAATGAGCTCTTTTATGGAAATGTTTGTGCTAAATTCAAATGCATTATTAGCTAATGTTTTTGTTGTGAGGCAAAACACACTAATTTCCCCCAAATACATTTTAACTGTTCCTTTATGTCATTTAAGTATTTTAGTGTCTGTTCAGCTAACTCGACTGCTTTAATTATACAGTTCAGAGATGAGAAAATCAAGATACAAATATTCAAGTAAAATAAAAAAAATATGAATAATCCTCTCAAGTCATTTCTGTGAAATCTGGATAGAGACTCTATCTTTGTAATGCTCTTTAGAAATCATTTAGTTCTTCCCCTTATTTCACAAACAAGGAACCTGAATCCATAGTGGTTAAGTAACCTGCCCCGAGGGCACAGAGCTAGCTACAAGTGGAGCTGGGAACAGAGCCTGTGTCTCCTGTAATCCCAGTCTATTCCCTCAACTACCCAAAGCAGTCATGAGAGATATATCTTTTACATAAGATATGTAGGTCTTAGATCTTGTCCAGGATCTTGGTAGATATATTGGGTAGAGACAATAGTCAGACTTGATAGCACTAAAGACTGAAATGGTAGATAGAAGAAATTTGACTCTTCAGTCCATCAAATCCTGATGGAAGCCTGACCAGTGTTGCCCAGTGGTTAATCATCCACCCAGGAACCCAGATGTGGCCAGTTCAATTCCCACTCAGGGCACATGTCAGGGTTGTGGGCTGGATCCTTGTTGGGGGGTCATGCAGGAGGCAGCAGATTAATGAGTTCCTCTCCCATCAATGTTTTTTATCTTTCTATCCCTCTCCCTCTCTCTCTAAACAAACAAACAAACAAACAAAAAACAATAAAAAATGTATTTAAAAAAAATCCTGATGGAAAGAAATCTTTTGACTTTGTGAAAGATGAAATTTGTTTACATTTTGATAAAACACCACCAACAATTGAGACTATGAACCCTAGATTTAGAGGTTCAAATGGTGACAATATCCCACTAGTGTAAAAAAAGAACCCAATAATGACTTTCTGGGCAATTATGCTAACCAATGATGTCTACTCTAGAGCACTGATTCCCAAACCTGACTCCTTTAGGACTGCCTAGTAGGCTATATAAAATATAGACATAGGGGCCATGTTCCCAGAAAGACTGATCTGAGAAATTTGGGGCCAGATCCAGAAATCTGTTTTTAAAAAACACCTTTAATGACTCTCTAGGTCACCCAAGTTTTTGAACCACTGGAATTCAGCACAGGTCTAACTAAGGAAGCAACCATCTGCTTTCCACTATTGACCCTGAAGCTGTCAGTAGTTGTAGAAGTTAAATACATGGTACAAATAATTATACTGCATTTTGTAAGTAATTTCTTTCTTTTTTTTTCCCTTGTAGTCAGTGCTTATTTGGTTAATTACAGGTAGTAAGAGGTCATCGTCCCAATACTTCAGTGAGAAAACAAACATTATCTCCGATATAAACTTGTAGTGTTACAGAATGTTGTCCTATTCTTGAACACTTGAGATCAAATGATATTACTGAATTCTTTTTGCAAAAAAAAAAAAAAAAGGAACATTCTTACTAGGAACTCAGAGGCTTTAAAATAACTATCACCCCAAAGATCATATAATTCTTTATGTGCATGCTTTGTATTGAAAGGAAAAGTAGAGAGAAGGCAAATCCAAGGTCATTATAGGTCAAATATTGGCAAATTTTATTCCTAAAGTTTATATACCAATCAATTCTGGATTCTATTTTTTTTCTAATCTTCTTATATTCCAATTTTTAGAAGAAATCTAAATATTCACTTAAAGATACATTGGCCAGATTTAACTTTTAAGCAGGACAAAGGGAATTGGCTTCCCCAGTTGGGGTGGGGAATGATGATTAGATATAAATCTAACTGAATTACATAGAATATTCAGCAGTACTGAGAGTATTTTAGTGATTCACACAATAACCATCAGGGTGCATTTCATCCCCACTAAATCATGGTTAACCAGATTCTACATGAATGTTCTTATGTATTTATAGAAATATGTTCTTAAAGCAAAAGCTAATTTGTCTCTCACACTCTAATAATCTTTCTATTAGTAATTTATTTCCTGTTTATAAAAAAGTATTCTCTTTTAACATTAATAAAAACTAAATATAATAGAGAAAATAAATATTCAAAAAGATAAGCTATTGTATTGATTCATGTCTCCAGAAAAAATGATAGAAAGAAGCAGGTTTTTTTTTTTTAAGGCCTTTAAAAAAAATGGGCACATTTCCCAGGATTTCTATTTCCTGCATGTAATATGGATGTTTGTTTGTTTTTACAAGTTAACGGGACCATGCTCTGAAAAATCAAGTGGCTTGTGTTGGCATAGTTTTGTATGAAACCACTGGCATTTCTCTGGGGAGAAAGAGTTTATAAATTTTCAGCTATTAGGCAGTGGATTTTAATCTTTATACTGAGGAAATATGACCATGGCTTTGAGAATTTTTCACTCATTTCTAACTTTGTGTAATCATTTTTGAAACTCCACATCTATGTCTAAAACAACAACAAAAAACAGGAAACAAAACAAAACAAAACAAATCAAAAACCCCTTCCAAAAGCTTTCCCTGAAGTTTGACTTTTTAATTGCAAAGTGTAAAATAACTTTCTGAAATGCCTTCTGTAAGCCCTGGTGGTGGGACGCTTTGTGGTTTGTTTGGGGAGATTTGGTTTTGTTTTTAGGAGAGGGTGCACTTTCTGGTGTAAGAGACAGGGGAAAGTTTTACCTGTCTGTCTCTCCTGTGTTTTTTTTTTTTTTTGTGTGTGTGTGTGTTTTTTTCCCTCTTTCTTTCTTTTTCTTTAAAGATTGGTGATAAGGAATTCTAACTACTTAATGAGATGGGAGAGGCCTCACTCCATTGGAGTGGAGGAGTCCAGGTGGAAGTTGATGGATTGGACAGGTAAAGAGAAGAGTCCCGCCTCCTCATGCCTATAGTTGAGTATATATTAGGGAACCTAAAATTATGTACAGAGAGAGAAGGAGAGAGAGGGACTTGAGTTCTGTTATCTTCTTAGTAGATTCCTATTGTAAGGGTCTTAGAGGGGGTGGGGGGGTTGGCAAAATCCTGGAGCCAGAAGAGAGGACAGCGGCATTGATCAATCTTACAGCTAACATGTTGTACCTGGAAAACAATGCCCAGACTCAATTTAGTGAGGTAAGGATTTTAGATTTTAGTTCTTCATTTAGATATGCTTTTTCATTTTTATTTTTTAAATAAAAGCTTATATATTTGTGGTTCTCATTTACCGAATAGAATGTTTTTGCAAATTGTATATAGGAATCTCCTTTTCTTGGTTAATGTTTTCTGTGGTGACTGTGAGATTTTTATTCTTTAAGTAGAATATGAATAAGTAGGAGAAAGGGGAAAAGAAAAATTTCTGAGTGGCATCATATTTGAAAAACTTAATATTCAGGAATTTGTAAAATCACTTTTTATAGGAACAGACTGAGAGAACAGGTCACATTCTGCTAGATACATTGAAATGACTCCTCTTTTGGGTGTTCACATACCAGTAAGACGTATTAGTTGATTGTGTCTCAACTCAGTTAAGTTCTCAGTTCTATCTCCAGACTTCATCCTAAAAGCAAATGAAGCTTTTTTTATTTTTTCAAAGTAAACAGGTGAGATTTTTAAAGCCATCTTTGTTTTGAATTTTATCAATCCAGAGACCCACCTAAACCCTGAGGAGACTTCAATCATTTCTCTATTGTCCGGTGATGGACTTAGACTTTCACTGTGTAATGACAAAGTTCTTTTGGAGTGATGCGTTACTAAATATGTATATGTGCAGACAAATAAATGTGTATTATAGGGTATAGGATTTTATTTAAGGAATTAGTGATCTGCTTCTCTGATCTCTCCTCAACGTTTGTCTCAGGGATTTAAATCACTGGTCGAAGGTATAAGAAAAAACTCCTGAAGAGGCTGTAAGGCTTTGAGGAAGTTTCCTAAGGTTGAGGGAGGTCTAACAACAATATTAGTTTACATTCCTCAGAATAGAGCAGCTGTGTTGACACTAATCACATTGTGGGGGGTGGTGGGGAGAGTGTGGTGTGGAGAGAGCAGAGAGCGAGTTCAGTGTTTCGGATAAAAATGCTTGCAGGTGAATGCTTGGAAAAGTAGACTGGGGTACTCAAATTGAGCTCCTTAAAATTCAAAACAAAATGCATAGTATTCTGGTGCAGACGGCAAAGGGAAAGGGGAGAATCTAGCAAAGGACAGCAAAGCAGAGCCTGTGCTGTCATATTGACCATGCTATTGTCTAGACACCTGAACTGTGTAAATATAACAGAGGAAATATCAAGTTATCTAATGAAGGAAAAGGAAGTGCCTATTTTCCTTTAAAACATTCAGCGGGCTTGCTTGTCTTCAGTGGAGAAACTTGAGTTTCTTGTTTTACTTTAATATTGGAACTTAGCTGGAAATGTTACCAAACAATTAAAAAAAAAGAGGTACCTTTTAAGAATATCTTGTTTCTATTTGATCCATTGCGGTCCAGCTATAACCATTAAAAACCAAATCTGTTGGTCATATCATATCTGACTTTGTGTTTGTTCACGAGCTATTTCATGTGTTATAAGCAGTCTGGGATTTGACTATGTGTGTCTGAGTATAATGGGGTAGAAGCAAATTTAGCTTAAAGGTATTTATAATAAAAGTATAAAGTTGATGTGGAAAGAAATTATTATTTCTCCTGAAAGGATAAAACTGTGTAAACGCTGTGATTAGATGCTATCTGAATGAATAACTGCCTTTTATGGAGGGAAAGAGTCATGTATGTGAGAGTATTGCATCCTTATGATGAAAGAAAATACCTTTACATTGGTTTGAGTTTTTAAAAACTTGAGGTAAATGTGTGGTCAGCTGCTCAAAAGCTAGCTGTTGTTTGCTTTCTGTTGGAATGCTACTAATGTACATAGAAAACATCTATGGAAAATATGGCTGAATTTCTCTCTCTTCCTGCAACTTTTTGTATATTGCCACTATGAATGTTATATCCTTCTGCCAATCTCTGTACTACGCATTATTTAGGCATACTCTTCTGCAGTCTGTGTACTATGCATTATCTTCGTGGCTCAATTTCCATTCCATTCTTTTCTGGGTAGGGTTATGTTTAGTTCTCTATAAAAATGCAGTTCTATATTTGAGTATATGAAATGCTTAGGAGCACATGGCCCTGAGAATAAAGTAATATTTATTAGTAATTGTCAATACAGAAAACAACCATCTACTATTATCACAGAAGAATTATTAAAATTGGGCAAATTAAGAAGGAAAAGGCATGCACTAATTGTAGAGGACATGGAGATGTAGTGATAGATGTCTGGAAGCAGGTTGGTATAACTTAAGAAAATAATAAGCCTCGAGTAATGGAGCCACCTGTGATAGGAAAGACAAATGATGCTGTTACCTTGCTGAAATAAAAACAGAATGTCAGAGAAAAAATAATAAAAAAGCATGTGACTAACCATGAGAGTCAAAATTGTTTTAAAACTATAACCCATTCTCAGACTTCAAATATTTTTTTAAATATTATTTGCAAGTAACGTCTATGGATTGATAACTCAAAAAATAATATAAGAACACTATTTTTCTGTACACCGTTTTTCACCTATTTCCAGTTCCTTCTCGCCAAGCAGAGCTGGATTTTGGAAGCTGTTAATGAACAGGGAAGTGTCTGGAAGGGAAGAGAACATGGGCAGGATGTAACAGGCAGCGCTTAAGTTTCCACCCTTGGGTTACAATGGAGAGGCCTCAAGCAATCACCGTGCCATTGTGCCAGGCTTGGAATGACACAGCCTCTGGGACTGGTATCAGAATTGGAGAGAGAGGCTCAGAAGAAGAAATTCTGGATAGATTAAGTTTTAGCTCAACTTTCTTGCCAAAAACTCAGGGGTGTGTGTGTGTGTGTGTGTGTGTGTGTGTGTGTGTGTGT
Source organism: Cnephaeus nilssonii (assembly GCF_951640355.1). Taxonomy (NCBI): domain Eukaryota; kingdom Metazoa; phylum Chordata; class Mammalia; order Chiroptera; family Vespertilionidae; genus Cnephaeus; species Cnephaeus nilssonii. The sequence goes on from NC_137074.1 coordinate 46,998,047, forward strand.
GTGTTAGACAGAGAGAGAGAGAGAGAGAGAGAGAGAGAGAGAGAGAGAGAGAGAGAGAGAGAATGAGAGAGAGACTCTAAAACTCCTCATTAGAAGGGAATTTTTATTTTTAAAATCCCCATCTTGGGTCCTAGGTGATGAGAGAGTGGTACTTGGGTAAATGGGTTATAGTATTCTAGAACTAAACTGAACTTCAAGGCCCATATATTGAAATACCTCTCTTTACAAGTTAAGGTTAATAATTTTTCTTTCTGTAGTTGAGCTATAGGCATAGAAATATGGCCCATTTACCTAACCTTTTATCTATAATACCAAGGAAAGAGAGATTTAAAAATGACTATTGTGACAGTAGACGCTCCAAAAATGTTTTCATAAAGAACTGATGTGCAAATCTAGTTGAGAACAAAAAGAAAATGTTGAGGCAGGAGAATAAGCTCTCAGACTCCAGGTCATTGCCATAATTTTCCTCTGGGCTTGCATGGTCAAGGGAGATAGTCTCTCCTGTCCCAATACTTTTTCCAAGGGCTGAATCGTATTTACATTTGGGGGTGGTTTTAATCTTAATAGTTAATAAATGTATTATCTTAAGCTTTTCCCTGTTATGCTCCCAAGATGTTTAACACCTTAGGTACAAGGACAGTCGGTAAAAAGCAGAAGCTGCAGATTTAATTCAGATGTCAGTTGGGCTGTTCCTCACTCCATGCTGCGGTCTTAGATTGCACTTCTTGTTTTACAATTGGTTGCCCTCAAGCCCAGAGGGGACTGGGAGAAAGAGATCTTAGATCACAGATCATAGCTCATACCTTCCTTCACTACTACTGGAAAAATGAGTGGTAGTAATAAATCACTTATCCTTTACCTAGATAAGGAAAAAGCATGTTTGGTTTGTTTGTTTTTTTGAAGAGCAGTGATCCTCAACAGGGGTGTGGAGAGTACAGTAGGAAGCATGAATGAATGCCTGGGTTAACTAGAACAACCAAAAATATATTGGTTGGTATTTCCATCATATCACATACATTTTCTGAATGCAAGTTGCTAAAAATTTTCTTAGGCAATGAGATTATTCAAAATTTAGATCCTATATTTTGCTATTAAAAGAATATACATCTGAGGTGATGGGATTTATGTTTATCAAGGAAGTGTATGGGTCAAACTGTTCTGAAATATATTATTGCAAATATACTCAAGCTTTCTTTCAGCTGGTATGATCCTTTTGGGTGGGACTTGAGCTGATGGGATAGAGGGGGTTAGGTAAAAAGCCCTTCTTTCATAATATTATGAAGTTAAACTTATTCCCTTGTTGCATACATTTTTAACTTCTAATTGTCTTATGTCAATAAATAAGGAAGAACAAACACAGATGCCATAAAGACATCTTAGTGAAAAATAACTTGGTGATTTCCATAAAAGTCTTTTTTGAAGATAAAAAGTTATCAAGCCTAAGGGACTCATAATTTTCTTTCAAATGTGTGATGAGAAAATACTCAGAAGACTGATATATCGCTATTGTCCAATGCCAATTTAGTGGACTGAGTTGCTAGTAAAGCATATCTGGTAAAGTAGTAAGTTTTGGTTCTGGAAAAGAATGGATTGGAGTATCAGGATAAAACAGTTGACCAAAAAGTTCAGATGTAAATTATATTCCTTACCTTCTCTTAAGAACACATTTTGGAGGCACAAGACAATAGTAAGCATTGGTTTATTCATATGCTACTTTTCTAAACATTTTATAATTTTAATTTATACCTTTTAATTAAGTTGCAATATTCATAACATTAGTATTGTGGAGGAGAAAGTTAGAAGAAAGAGCAACTTACCCTTTTTAAATAAATGTTTAATTACATATGAGATGGTACATGGCTATAAAAATGAGTAAGAAACAGGTCCTACACCAAAAAGTTAACAGTTTATAGCGGGAATAAATATGTACATACATGACAGAGGACATATATTCAGTGTCATATGAGAAGTGTGAACAAAATAATTTAAAGGTAAGATAAAGAGAGTACCTCAGAGGAAAAGGATCGAGGAAGTCAACATATATATGCAGGATGCAGCTTTACTTGGGAGGATAGGTAGAGCTTTCTAAGTCCTAGAAATATAGAAGAGTACAAGGATTTCAGGTGAATAAACAAGCATTAGCAGAGGAACAGAGGTGGAGTGAACGCTGGTGTACTCAGAAATCTCAATTGGTTCAGACAAACTTGAAAGTATGAAAGAATTAGGATATAAAGTTAGAAATGGAAGGTAGAATGACTCATGGAGGGCCATTACACATTTAATCTAGTGACAATGATAAGCCATGGAAAGATTTTGAACAGAGGAGTGGTGTAATGGGATCTGTACCCTGGCGCACTTGGGGAGGATAAATGGCTTTGCTTAAGACTGCCTAGAAGTATAAACCCCATTTCCCTGCATTGTACATCGGCTGCCTGTCTTGCAAGAATATTCATCACTTCTGTGGGACCTTTAGAAGGGTAGAAATGGATTGTTGCTAAAGTCTCATGTGACGTGTGTGTTCTCTACCCATAACTCTTTAATAGCTGTGGGCCCTGCCATAGGTAAGTTGGGAACAGTTAGCCTTGGTTTGTCCTTATGTAATTATGTTCTATTCAAATATAATTATTAATAGCACCACTTACACTTTCAAAAGTATATGGTCATCCTATAAACAAAGACCTTACTCTTTATTATTTTTCCCAATCCCTCACTCCAAAATGATAAAGTAATATAAGTTTGGCTGTAAACCACATATTTTTATTTTGAAATCAAACACACAAACTATTTAGATTATTTCCCCCACAAACAATAAGCACTTTCTTACAATCCAGCATTTACAGAGCCAATTAAGCACAGTCGCCATGCTAGGCACTATAAGAAAAGCAGAGATTACTAAATTGCCGTCACTGGGCTCTGAGAATTCACAATCCTAGAGTGTACATAAGTTGTTTGCAAATGACTCCTGTAAAAGCAGGATGTAGTAAGACACACCAAAAGGTCTCAAAGACAGTAAAAAGGCTTCAAACTGTTCATGACGAAGATCATATTTCACATAGTTTGAGGATCAGAATTTAGCTCAGGGTGGGGGGAGGGAGAAAGGTCATTCTGTGTAGAGGGTAGAAAATGAATGAAAATTCAAGGAGAACTATACAAGACCAGATAAAATAGCATGATATATTGACTTGCAAAGAGAATGTTGATGTAAACACTGATCTGTATTCATTACGTATGTCAAGATTTTGTAGAAACAGCAACAAAAGATGGTACGGGCTTTTATCTCACTAGAAGCTAGAACCTCTGCATATTTCGAAAGCATGGACAGTGTTCAGAATTTGAGATTCAAAAATTTGTCTGTGTGCTCCAGGGATGGTAAGTGGCATGATGCTGGGAGGGAGAAGATAACCCAAAGGATCCTTGGGTAGGTGAAGTGGAGGGTTTCCTGTTCTCATTCTTTAGTCTTCTACGGAGACAGATAAGATACCTTACCCACATAGGGATTCAGTAATACGTTTTTAAAAATGTAATCTAATCTGGGAACAAAATCCAGACTGACTCTCTATGTCAATTAGGATCAAGTTTATTTATCAAATATTTATCCTAGAATCAGAATAAGAAAACCTTGTTCTTTGGGCACTGCTTTAAATGCAAATAGTAACCCTGGAGCTAAATGTGAGACAATATATCAAGTATGACATTTGTCAAAGAATGAGAATTCCCAATTCTAATGGGTAAATGATAGAGCAGAAGCAGAAGTTAATGTCCCATTTAAGAAACAACCCCTGGAATTAAACAAGAAATAAAAAACAAAAATCGAGATCTTGATATTTCACATTTTAAAATATTTGCCATAAATTTTTTCAAATTTCATTTCATGCAATGATATATATTTTCATTTTAGATTTAAACAGAAATATTGGGCCAAAGACATGTGTTTATCCATTTTAATATCCTCTCCTTCCACAATCTCCTTCATTACTTTCATTCCACCCAGGAAGAAAATGTAGGCAATTAAAGAGATAATAGTGGGGTAGGCCAGGGTAGGTTCATGAAGGAGGAAATTCAGTGACTTGATTTAAAGACAGAGGAAATAGGTAGGAGGAAGAACTGGGCTCTAGGATAAATGAGGGATATCCAAGCTTGTAACTCATTCCTTTCTCTTCCTCACCCACCAAATCCTCCACTTGCATAAAGTAGATTTAGAAAATTATCCAATATTGGCTTGTGATTGTCCTATTTTTAACTCTGTGAAGACATTAGGGGAAACAATGAATTTCCACAAACTACCACATTGTTATACAGCCTCCTTTGCAGAAATAAGTAATTCAATGAAGTGTCTGTAAAGTCTTTTCAGAAGCAGTACTGTATTCTTCCCCAGATTATTTTTAATTTGGATTTACAGTAGAGTACACCTATGCTATTCAAAAAGCATTCCTTCCCATCTTTTGCAAAAAAAAAAAAAAATGTTGGAAACTTCCTTATTTCATGTTTGATAATGTTTATACATGCTTTCTTTTCCAAAGACAAGCTAAGATAGGGCTGTCCTGTAGGTTCAAGCTAAGATGGCTTCACGGGATAATATTCACTTGTCAAGTTAAAATTCAGTCACTGGTGTCAAGATAAGGCCCATGTTGGTTCTAGGTGAGGGAATAACTGGCAAGAATCAAACATGTTTGGAATGTCAGTGGCTGTGTATAGAGTGTAAAGTGATATCTCGTGCAAAACTTGTGATCTGAATTGCATCTCCCCTGTGTTTCTTAAATAAAATTAATTAAATAAATAAATAACTCATGAAAGCTGAAAGAGGGAATTTTGAGTCAAACTTATGGTGTGTTGCCAGAGGCGGAAATTTATGAAACACTCTCGTCAGCTCTTCTGGAAACACTACAAAAGAAATTGTTCTACTTTCTTATTGGTGCTAAAGCCACTAATAGGTGCAGTTTAGTATAATACCCCCATGAGAATTACCACCCCCATAGTGAGCTTGCCTTGGAAAGAACTCTGTGCAGGCATTTTCTTTTTCCTTTTAAGCTTGCACAAAACACCCAAAGGGGCCATTTCCAATCCAGGCAGTGATCTTTCTCAAGTTTATTCTTTCTCAGATCACAGAGACAATGAGGAATATGTCTTGTTTACTCAAATCAGTCTGGATTAGTGTCACTCTATTGATGGAGCCCGAATTAAAAGGAAAACCATTACCCTCTCAAAGGGTAGCATCAGATGTTTGGGGAATGGCTTGATTACTTTTAAATAGACCATGTGAGACTCTGTCACTGGACTAAGGCTGAGGACTCTACAAGACAGACACAGAGAATGGTTACACTGGGTGGAGTAACCATTTCTAAGCCTTAGGCCTGGGAAATTATTTCAATAGAAGATCCCAATGAGCTTGAAAGGCTGAACATCAGAACAGTGATATTTCAGAGAAGAGATTTTTCCTGACTTCTTTCTGCAGCCCAACACCACCAACCAAATATTTATCTCCAGGACAAATCCTTCCCAGTTTTTAATGCTCTGCTGGGGGCTACTTCACTCTCCTAAAAATTTATCAATTCTCCCCTGGTTCAGAATAACCCCCTCGTCCACTGAACTCTTGTGCTTCTCTGCTTGGACCTGATCCCTTCTCCCCATCTCTAGATTGAAGGCCCTTGGAGGACAGAGGATGTGTGGTATGCTGGAAGGGGTATCTTCAGATGTTTATATATACTTACAGAAATGGCTCTTTGTGACTGACCTGTGCAAAGAGCTATGCATTCGCACACATTGTACAAATCCTGTCTCTGCCTGTATGCCATGAATCATATGCTTTTCCTTGACATCTCGCAAGTGTGTGTGTGTGTGTGTGTGTGTGTGTGTGTGTGTGTGTGTGTAATGAGCCCAGGTAGGTATTTATTTCCATTATGCTTCAAGTGGCAGGAACACAGAACATTTTTAAAAGACAGGGCAGTTTCCTGAGTAAGGAATGGCTTGTACTCTAGCAGAGGTAAACAGTGTAAAGTGTGTGCTACTTTCACTTAATTGATTACTCATGAGGACAGAGAGTGCGCTTGATTTAAAAAAAAAATAAACTGAACAGATCAGATTTTTATCTGGCTTTGCAGTCTCTTTAAAAGTGTTTACTTGCTTCCACACTGTTCCCCTGATTCGTTTTGTCCCCTGTATGTCTCTCCATCATCGCCAGAGACAAGGGTGGCTTGCACTGGCTGAATAAGCTTGATGATTTGCAAACACTTTTCCTTTTTTATTTTCGATTGTGTTATTACTAAAGGATGTCTGAGAAATCTTGGTCATGTTGTTCTTAAAAATGGTGTCCCAGTTTTTTGTTTGTTTTTTTGTCTGTTCAAATCAGACACTAACGAGCTGTTGTAATTATTAAACGGATTGATTGATAGTTACTTTCATAATGGGGTAAATAGAATGAAATGAATAGATGAGTGTCTTTTAAAGGAAGGCATGTCTTCTGCATGGCTGGAGACTCTGTTTTTATTTTGCAGTTAAAAGTGACAGCTTAAAGGAACAGTCCAATGTTACATAAGTCACCATGTCTAATTACAAAGCATAGTAAAAAAATAAAAACTTTAATTACCTCTAATATGATGGAAAATGTATCAATCAGCAAAGAACTTGACAAGCAGAAGCAAATTGGAACTCATGAAAGTGTTCCTCATTTGAATATGTATCGAGTAATAAGACTGAGAAGCACACTCCTTGTTTCATGCTTCAGTTTCCCACTTGTAAGTAATGGCTAGTGTTTTCAACCTCTGAGTGTGAGCTTTGGAGACTGGGGAGGGAATGAAGTCATGAATTTAGACTATTTCCAAGAAATGGTCTGTAAGTCTGATAAACTACAATCTAAGTTCCTCAAAACATGCATTTGTAAGTGCCCTTAATTATGGCATTCTTCTAAAATGCATTCTGTATCACTGGACAGAAAATTATGGAATGTAAAGAGGAAAGGACTGATTTGGTGGCCTATCTACCAGAAACAAGTGTCTTACCTTAAGCTTTTTTTTCTGAGCGGTTTCTTTCCTAGGCAAACGTGCTTTGGCCACAAGCACCATCATCAGTAGGAAGTGAATAATTATAGGATCAAAAAGATCCAGATTCTTGTTACTGACCTAGATGTATTAGAAACAAAATGTAGACCACTAGGTAAACACACACACACACACACACACACACACACAAAACCACACAAAACAACAAAACAAACAAACAAAAAAAACACATAACACACACTGCATTGGCACAAAAATGTGTATGTTTTGTTTTAAGGAAGTAGAAGCTCATTAATAAACTTCCCAGCTAGGTGTGAGCTATCAAGTATTACTCATTGCCTTGTGAGTGACAGGACTGGCTATTCTGTTACTAGTTCCCATAAAAGCTGAAGCTAAAAGCATGATTCCCACCTACCAAAACAAAGCAAAACACAAAGTGAAGGTCACAGAGATTACCTGGAGATGCACTATAAGGTTCACCGGGCAGTAGTTTATAAAGAGGTGAATCCAGTTTGGAGACAGACTTCAGCATAAAAATCAATACTTCATTGTGTTGGAATAACAGAGAGACTTTCTGATAGTGGTTTTTATTTTGAAATGTGTTACATGTATTCTTTTAATAAATGTTTCCTGAGCATCTACTGTGTCACAGACACTGTTCCAGATATGAGACTCGGCACTCAGCATGCCAGATAAGTATATTCTCATAAATGTATGATCTAGCAGAGAAATCCAACATTAAAATTATTAATGCAAATAATTATAATTACATGACGCAAATGGAAAATTAGAGTGTTATGACAATGTAAAACAAAGGAGAATACCTATCTGGTTAAAGAAGACTTTCCCTGAGGGATGACAGCGAAGCTAAAGGCTTCTAGGTGATTGGGAAACAGCTTCCATGTACAAAAGGCTTGAGGACTGAAGGAGTATTTCACTTTTGAAAATTTGAAGAAATGCCTTTTTGGTCTTTCTTTAGTGAGCAAAAGGGTGTTTCAATTAGTGAAATATAGACCATGTTAAAGACCTGGGACTTTATTTTAAGAGAATCGGAGCTCACTCAAGGTATTCAAGCTTGGGAGTGATGTGATCAGATCTGCAGTGCATTTCAGGGGGTAACTCCAAGGAGCTCGGTCCCTGACTCTTGGCAATTACACACATTCTAAGAACAGTTAAAGCTTTATATTCTCTTTAATAAATAGAAAATATTTTCTTTAGATATAAAAAAGAAAGGCTTGCTTTGAGTGTAACTTTTAGATAAAAATTCCAGTCAGAAATTTGAGTAACTCTGATTTACTTAAGAAAGTGGCTTCTCCAACCAGACTGACTGGTTTCACATTTGGGCTCTGTCACTTACAACCTTGAGCAAGTTACTTAAGCTTGTGGAGCTTCAGTTTCCTCATCTATGAAATATGTATACAACATGGGATAATAATGCCGCCTTGCTCTTGAGGATTAACTGGGTAAATACATGCAAACACTGAACACCATTAGGAACATAGTAAGGAATCAGAGTATGCATAATAATAGTAGTCATAACACCTACTATTATTTTGATATAGAGGATTGAATATGGATGTTTCAGATTTTTAAGTAATTTTCATGGTCAGGATTATTTTACTGAAATTGAGATGTCTTCTCATGGGGAGCAAAGCTATCCCCTGTGAGAAAATGTTCATCACATTTAATCACAACATTGTTTTAAGTCATAATTTCTGATATGGACTAGACAGATACATTATCAAAATTCTTTTTAAATATTTTAGACTCACTTGAGAAACCAGCAAACATTAGTGATGAACTTATAAAGTCACCGCGGTTTCATTTCCATATTAATGGCCTAAACTTCACTGAAAGTTTTCATGACTGTATTTTCTCTACTTAATGTTATCATGTCTGCTAAGTAAATATATCAAAATAGTGATTTTATAGATTGAAAATGACTTCAAGCATACTTTTGTTCCAATTTTAATAACTCCTGATTTACTTTAAAGAAACTGAAACTGCATTTTTTTCTATTATCTGGATCAAAAATTTCTGAATATTGAAATTATATCTTTCTGTTTTCTGCTAAGCCCAATGCTTCCCTGGTATGTAAAATGATGTAGGCTTATTTCTGAATTGAGATGCGCATGATTTTAATTTTGTTCATTATTACTAGAAGGGAGTACTTATTGAAATCATAGAATTTTTGTTTATTTTTATTTAATTGAGCTCTACACAGTATAATTTAGCCATCTTTGGATCAAGTTTTAACTTTAATACATTTCAACTTCTTAGCTTTTCAAATACTATGTCTTCTGTTTGTTGACATTGTGGCCACCTCTTCAGCCAACTTTGTGTTTATTTATCTCACCTGCCTTGTCTGGTATTGGTTGGGGCGTTTAAAAAACTCTCTCTTAGATTATGGAAACTTGGTCCTCAAAGGAATCTTGACACTTTGTGTCAGAACATAAAACATTCTGGTAAACAATCTGCCTACTGTCTTTCTACGTTTGTATGTGTTAATTGCTTTACTCTTACATATTGTTTATTACAAGGTCTGAGTGTATTTTACCCCCAACATTCACTCTTTAGGATCATTTGAACTACAAAAGAAGTGAAATATCTTACATCTAACAAAATCTGGTTTTGAGAAAAATGTGATGCTAAATAAATTCTTAAGATGGAAAGAAGGTACTTTAACTTGACACTATAACACAAATATATTCTTGACCTTGAAAGGAGCACTTTAAGTCAATTGTGTTTAATTCTAGCATAAAACAAACTATCATTCTCGGAGGTGAGGCAGGTGGTAGAAGACAAAAAAATGAGAAGTATTTTCCCCTAGGCAGTGCTTGTTGAAAAGTCACTATCCTGCTCATATTTGTGGATGAAAATGTGGTACTGTCTGCCAGAGAATACTCCAAATGAATGTTTTGTAAAGCCGGTGTCATGGAGAACACTGTTTTCTTTTCCCAGAAAGAGCTTTAGACTGTTCACAAAAGCTCCTCCATGAAACCTAAGGTGAAAGGTTATATCAGCCAGGAAACTATATATGCTGCCTGAAACATTTGAAATGTCTGCATTTGGCTGGGCCAGTCTGTATAAAGAAAAAAGTTATCTTCTTTAAAATCATCTCATGGCATTTTAAAATAGCTTTGCAGATGAGCATGCTCATTTCTAGAATAATATGAGAATTGGCTCACTGTGGTACTTGATCATCAGAATCAATCTCCTGATAGGTGAGACCCAGATTGCTCCAGGACCTCGCCCAGGGGTCCACAGCACATCAGTGGTAGTGTTGAGACTTAGACCCCCATCACCAAGTCTAACTCCAGAGTTCTTTTTCATACTAGGATTATTCATAAAAGTAAGGAGTGCTGAAGAATGTACAAACCCCTAGCGTCGTATAACAGTCAGTAAATGCTTATAAATCTAATTTCTACCAAATGAAATTTGGGCAAGTAATTATTTCCTGTGACAAGGGAACATCTCAACTGAGGTAAATAAAGTGTGATGATATATCCCAACAGTAACCTCTCCTATCCCTGATTTGGTTCTCATTACCATTTTTTATTAACTTCTGACCATGTATTGTTGGCTATTGTTGCCATGTGGCCATAGTTATTATAGACAGCACTATCTGGGAAAGAGAACTTACAAAAATCTTTCTTATACAGATAAATCAGAGGAGTGATATTTTCAAAAACAAATTATTTTTAAGTCCCTGTTTCCATTGTACTGGTCAAATGATTTTATTGGAATCCTTTTCTGATATTAAATCTCTTTACAGGAGTGTAAGTGCATCATCAACTTTAAATAAGTATAAATCCAGGTATTCAATATTGAGTTTTATTTACAGCAATATATACTTATACAATATTTCAGAGTTGCTGAGAAGAGAATTTTGGCTTGTGTTATATTCAAAATTTAAGATTATTAAACAGTGTAATCCATTGGGGGGAGGTAGGAGGGGACATAAAATGAAACTGAAGAAATTGCATTTATAGGGCACTTTTAAAGCAGTGACCAGCCAGGAAAAATCTAATCTTTTATAGTGTTATTTTAATTTTAAGCATCCAGATTGAATTTTAGTGAAGAAATAAGTCAGAGTCTTTAGATGGCTATGAGAATGAAAATGGCTTGGGGAGGGAGAGTGGGGAATAAAACCAAACAAGAAAATACTCTTTCTAGATTTGGCAATGGTAGTTTTACTTTTTTTTTTTTTTTTTTTTAATGATGAGATTCAGCCTTTGGGTGTACCTACACTTATCATACCGGCTTCATATTTCAGAATATCCCCAGGCAGTTCTGTAATTACCTGAAATATGCTAAGTCTCTGTGACCAAAATGTGTTTCATCCTTTCTGTGGTCAGATTAGCCAGTCTGTGATGAACCTGAATATATTCCAGCTACAGATGTTGGTAATTTTCCTGGGTCAAGGAAGTACGTCCCCTATTTCAAAGTTATTTCATAGGCAGTTGATTGTTTTACTTTATCAGGCTTACCATAATATCAGACAATTTGTGGTCATTTTCACCTTTTATATTTTGTGGAAATAAGACTGCTACCTTTTTCAGATGTGATGGGAGAGATAGAAAACATTTTTCATTCATTCACTCATTTACCCATTTGTTGTCTGTAAAGTATATAACATTATTCTGAGATCAAGATACCTAGTGGTTAGAAAAGAACAATCTACTTCCTATTTTATTTCAAATGTTTTAACAGTTTTGTTACATGAGAAACACATGAGACATAGGGGACCCCCATAGAGTTCTTCCAAGGGCATTTTGTGACTGATATGGAAGTGTCCTGTTCTGACTTCTGAGCCTCTTTTATTTGTCATTGTAAATAGGCATTAAATTAGCATCCCAGCATAATTAGCATCCCAGCTCCGTGTTTATGGAATTACTTAGAGTAAAGAAGGGGCACAAGGACTGCTCCTTTCACCCCATCAGCTTCACTTTGATGGGAAATAAAGGACAAATATTGTGCATATTCACCTGGCAGAGAGCTAGCTCCTCAGGCATGCAGAGTGCCACCACAAAGAGCCCTGTGCCTGGTTTCATGCTCTGCTGTCACCATTTTGGCACGCTTCATAATTTATGAACCAGAGGCCCTGCATTTTAATTTTGCAATGAGCTCTGCAAATTATTTTGTAGGTCCTGCCCATGTAACACTTATTCTTCTTGGCTGTGTTGGTCTGTCGTCGCCTCCAATCGCATGCCGTCAATATGTCCACTCTCTCTTCAAATATAAAATATAAGCTAATAAACTTTTATTGATGCTAACTAAATGCTTTTTAAAATTATCTTCAAAAGCACTGTTTCCTATGGCAGGTTCATGACATTGATTTTTAATAAAGCAGTGAAAAGTATCCACATAGATTTCTAATAATACAATTTTTTCTTTGGTGGGTTTGTTGTTTATGTTTGGGGCCATGTAATTCATAGTTAGTAGTTTAGTTTTTATCCTTTTTTATTTTTTAAGATTGTTGAGTATACTACTTGGCTTATATTTATTTAAAGTAAAAATTTGAGAAAAAATTCAATTGAAATGTGTTTTTCAATTTTTACCTTGGATAGTAAGCAGCTTTCCCCCCCCCCCCCCAAGCCTTAGTAATTGAGCTTTAAAATATAAATGGAGGCATTTGCTTTGGAAGCTTATCCTGTTGTGGTTATGTAAAATATTGCATCTGGAGCTGTATGAAATTAAAAATGATGGCGCTCAAAAATCATATTATTAATCACTTTTGGAAGACAGTTTCTGCTGTTTTTGTACCACCCAACATGTTCAGTCCAGGGGTCTCCTTTGTGCCTCCAGGGTAAATGGAGTTTCCATTTTTCTTAAGAGAAGCACTGAGTGTTTGCTCGTTGGCTTTTAAAGCTGGGTCCCAATACTTTACTCTTTACACATATTGGGAAAAAAATTCAAAGGGCCACGTTTCTTTGTTCTCATCCAAGCCCACAATTAGGTAAAGTTCCCTTCTGTGTAGCTGGAAGGAAGGGGAAGGGGGTGGCCCAACAGGCATTTTACTGCCTGTGAGAAAGTGCTCCTCCAAGTTTTTGTCCTTTTTGTCAGGGACGGCTGCCTCCCTAATTGTACTGCTGTAGGGAAGCGCGTGCCTCTGGGAGCATTATCTGATTCCCACAGGACATCAGAAGTACTGTGTATACTGACCCTTAACTTGAACACAAATAATAACTTTTCAACCCCCTTCCCAGGCTCTTGCCACAGTCTTGGAAACCTAACAACTTTACTTTGGCCAGGGGTTTGGCTGCTTTGTATGGGTCTCAGGTTGTATTTTTTTTTTTCTCCTCTAGTTGTCTTACCTACAGTTTCACGGCACTTGTCAATTGAGGAAGCTGAAGGTGGAGGAGAGGAGAGGAATCAATGTAGAAGTTAGAGGGGAGAGAAGGCGAGACAAACAGCTGCTCTTGTCAGCATGGGGATAAGTGTAAAGAGATTAATAGTCATTTGAAGAGCAAATGGGGACGTGGCATTCGGCAGTGGAATGCGAATGTATAAATGTAATGGAATGAGCAGGCGACCGTTAACATTTAGACAGATGCTCTCTGGACTGAATGGAATGGCAGAGTCCGTTTGTCCTCCCACGTGAAGTGAAATGCATAAGGCTTAGTAAAATACTTTTATTAAACGGTAATTTAATTCAATTTTTTAAAGCATCTATTTCTTTGTGAGTTTGTCTGACTTCATCTGGAACTCTCAGAGTTATACAGGGTAGGGCAAAAGTGGTGAGTGCAAGAAACAGAGTTTATTCTTGCATTCTTATTTATTGCTGGATTTTCACTATGAATAACTGTAAACCTCCTTTTGCCCCACCCTGTATATCAACTGAAGAGCCAGGCAACTCTTTTCCTTTATAAAATAGGAACTACAGTACCACAGAACTGCCTTCTTCTTCTTGCCTTCGGTTTGGCTTCCCTTAGTTAAGTGGTGGAAACAGTGAGATTTCAGTGTGACAGAAGGTCTCACAAAGGGAAAACGGTACACTAGGCCCTTCTGAAAATGTGTCCACTTTGCCTCAGGTTTAGGAGTGACGTGAATTGCTGACAGTTGTGATATTATGGGCAAGGCCCTAGACATGGAGTCAGAAGATTTGGTTTCAGAATCCCCATTCTTTGCTATTAGCCAATGCTTGAGCAAATCACTCCCCTTCTCTCATAGTCATACAGTAAAGTTGTCTTGCAGATTAAGTTAGAAGAAATTAATTCATTCTTTCCATTAGTATCTTATTGAGTCCCTCCTCTGTGCTCAGCTCTGTTCACATCAACACCTCTGCATGAGCAAAAAGACTTCTAAATTATATCCAACATAGAATTTTAACCATCACTATATGGTATTTCTCTTACACATGTTCTACTCTATAGAGAATAAACTGCTAGGAAATGAAAGAGCAGATAAAAAATTAGGTTGTGTTTAGATGATATACAGGCATGTTACCTTTTAAAATATCTAGGTGGCTCTCTTTAACCCTACTACCCACGCCCCTCCAGGCTTTATGAAACTAGCCCTTAGGGAGCAATGGATACCCTGGGTCAAATTTAGAATTATAAAACAATATAATGTATATGCCCCATATACAATAATTTGATGCTTCAATCCCCTAGAGAACATGTCTACTCAGTGGTCTCTCTCATTCTGAACAGCATACAGAAGGAAAGAAAGGAAAGGGAGAACAGGCCATATTCATTTGTTTTAAAGAATTCCTAAGCAGCTATTCAGTACTGGGTACTTTTGGCCCCATTGGTGAATAAGCACATAGTCCACTTTTTTAATTTAAATATATCGGTGTGACATTGGTTAATAGGATCATATAGATTTCAAGTATGGATTTCTATGTTCCAAGGTCTGTATATCGCACTGTGTGCCCACCCCCTAAAGTCAAATCATCTTCCATCACCTTATATTCTACTTTCAAATGCTCTTGAGAAGACCACAGTCTCCAAAGGCTGCATGTTAAGAGCCGTGTGATCTGTGCAGATCAGTACAACACACACACGCATGCCTGAGATGTTTCTTGTTTCTGATTGTGTGACACCAATCGGACATTTTACCTCGAACGTTAAGGACCTGAGGTTGAACTCTGTAGAATGCATGCACCAAATGATGCCTTTTTTGAAGCAATGATCTGCAACTTAAATGGCTAACATTGGGGTTTCTGGGTGTCCTGCAGCCACAGTACACGAACCTGGGGCTCCTGAACAGCATGGACCAGCAGATTCAGAACGGCTCCTCATCCACCAGCCCCTACAACACAGATCACGCTCAGAATAGTGTCACGGCACCCTCGCCCTATGCGCAGCCCAGCTCCACCTTCGACGCCCTCTCACCATCACCTGCCATCCCCTCCAACACCGACTACCCGGGACCGCACAGCTTCGACGTGTCCTTCCAACAGTCCAGCACCGCCAAGTCAGCCACCTGGACGGTAAGAACACCCAGAGCCAATAGATGGGCCATTAAACCTGACCCCCAAGTACCAGCATCATCTTCAACACCCCCAGGGATTCCACCCCATCCAAAGCTGAGTGATCCATATTTGCATGATGGAAAATTTCTCCCTGTCATCTAAGGACATTTTGTTCTTGAATATTTAATACTGAACCAGACACAGAAATTTGCCATTGAGTGGAAAAACCCCCAATCTGGGAACCAAAGGCTGGCTCCTAGCAATTTCAGCCTATGTGTTCTTGCCTGGCTCATGCTATTGGGAGGTCTTTTGTGTGTAAGTTTTTTGAAAAGTGTAAAGCATTATGCCAACAAGAATGATCATAATCATAGGATATGTGTCTGCAGTCCCCTGAATAGAGGATGATTACCAGGTTCATTATTTCAAAAAAGTAAACATTAAGGTGTGATTTTTTTTTAATGAATAAAATCACAAACACAACATCTATAATAAGAAATTAAAATTTCATTTACTAAGGTAGGACTAAACTTGTTTATACATGTAGGTTCTATAACATGGATTATAATTTATTCATACATGTATATTTATTACATAGAAGCATTTTCCCCAAAATAAAACCTCTAAAACTATCAGAACCCTGAACTAGTCCAAAAATATTCTGATTTAAAATGTTGAAAAAAAAAAACAAAAAACACACCTTTTTATATATAGCTTTTCTAAAAAAATATGGAAATATTTTTAAAAATTAAAAAGGTACAAGAATGTTCAAAGTTTATTTTGTAATGGACTATAATATGAATAGAGCTCAAATAAAAGGGAGGGGACTAACAAGACTGGTTTTAACTGATTGATCAAAGACTGCCCAAACCCAAAGTGGTGTGCATGTTTGTTAAACAATTTGATGTTTGCGTGGATTAAGAAATGCTTCCAAATATCATCATCTTGTTGAGAAGTAGCTTTAGAATTATCTTAACAGTTTTTCCCTCCTCATTGGAAAATAGGTTTCTTTGGAAAGCAGTCTCTTTCTGTGTTATGGTATCCAGCTCACTGCAGGTGTTAATCCAGTGAACAGAATTTATGTAATAATCTGCACTGGTAACACTGTGTTCCAACATAATTTCACACGTGTTCTCATTATGACCTCACTTCTTTGTGAGCCAGGTGGGACATGTTGGATAACTCCCATTTTACTAGTGAGGAAAGCTGAAGAATGTGGAGGTTAGATGACATCCCCAAGTTACAGAGGCTTTTGTGTAGCCGGATCTATTTTTGATTCTGCCCTCCCCCACTAGATTGTGTACCTTCTTTCCTCATCATTTCACATCAGGATGTCCCCAAACCATTTAAAGTTGTTGTAGGGCTTTTCTTTCATGGTTTGAGAAGCGGTTCTGTCACGGATTATATTTCAACCATAATGTCTACTAGCTTAACACTTCATCTCCCCTCCATGTGTTATTCATCAATTGTGTCATAATGTTTAATCTCTTTTGTAGTAATAATCCCAGTGTTGGACACTAAAGGTGAGTAAACTTAGAGTCCCTAGACCTTAAATTAGCAATGGTTGGTCAATAGAAGTGATCTTTTGCTAAAGAACCAATCGAACAACCGTTTTATAAATAGAGTACTGGTGTGTTTTAGAAGAAGTGTCACCAATTGGACAGTTATAATCACTGTTGTTCAAGGCTAACTGTATCTTGTTTGGCATACTCAGGCAGAGTTCCACTATATTAGGCTTGGGCACATCTGAAGGGATAGTGGACATATCGGGCCCCTAAGTGATTAATCACTTCTAAAATGGTTCAGAACTTTGGGGATGGAGCTTGATACAGGTACAATATTATATCAATCTTCCTCACTCTTCCCTTCCTCAATACCTCCTCATACAGAAATCTGAATATTTATTTTTTCAGATTTAGCACAAGCCTCAACTATCTTTAATCATAGCCTGTCTTTCATAGAAGTAAATTGTCTCACAAAGAAAGGTTGAATATTTCTACTGAAATGATCAGTTAGAAAGAAAATAAAACATTTTGCAGAGCACACTAGTAGAATTTCCTGACATGTGGCAACAGTGAGATCAGTACCCTGAGAAAGAGGGTAGGAACTGTGGTAATTGGAGCAGAGTACTGGGCGGGAGCCAGGAAGCCAGGATTCTTTTTTGGATCATCTTTAGACAAGTCACTTCATCTTTCTAGAATTCAGTCTGTGCCCCAATAAGAAGGAGTATTGTGAATGTACTTTATGCAGTAAAATATTCAGCTAAAAATTGTTAAAATGATAAATTTAATGTTTATGTATTTTCTCACAATAATAATAAAAAAAAAGACATGAACCTAAAACAGCTGGGAACCTACTTCTTGGTTACATGGCCCATAAATTCCTTTTTGGTTAAAAAATAAAGATTATGGTGAAACCTATTCTCTTTCCTTAAGGTGAGATAGTAATGAGCAAAAAAACAGTTTTTAGAAAAACTTGGGTCCTAATGAGATATTTGGCCTGCCATTAATGAGTGACCTTGGTTGAGCTGTTTTGTCTTCCCTGGGTTCAGTTGCCTACGATCTACCCTATAGATTTTACATAATAACGTGATTGAATTAGAGGTCTTTTCTTTCCTATGAGTATATCACCTGGTGTTTATATTTTTATTAGTTATTTCTTGTTCACAATCAAATTTACTTTTGGCCCAATTACATTTCTTCTGAATCTAGGGCTCTTTCATCTTTATCTGAGTAGCTGCTGAAATCACCTAAAAAGATATAAATTCTCAACCTTGCACACCAGTGTCTCATATATAGCAGCATTTAACCCTTTGAGTCAAATTATATATCCTCACATTTATACATAGACCTCACATTTTTTAAAGTGTTTTCCTATTATGTTTATATTATTTGAGCCTCATAACCCAGGCTATTATCCCCAGTCTTATTAATGAGGAAACATCTAGAAGTAACAGTTCATGGCTAATACTCAGCCAAGGAGGGAGAGGAACCCAGGCCCTCTCACTCCCAGGTCCAGTCTCTCAACTGTTCTATCTAGACTGTCTTCCCTCTTGATTAATAGAAGGCAGGGATGTACAGGGACCAGTGGGCCCTGTAGAGTATGGAGCAGATGTTGGAGGAAATTTTAATGCCATGTTACACAACACCTATTTTTTAGTCATCTGTGCACTTTAAAACTATTTTTCAAAATACTAGATTTTAAAACTTCCCACAAACTGGAAGCGGTGGAAGCCACTGTCATTAGGAAGAGGCCACACTTATTGCACAGTATTCTGCTGATACTTTACTAACAATCATTTTAGTATCATTTTATCACTTGTCCTCCTTCTGTGTTAAGTTTTCTCATTTACTTTCTGGTTTACTTAGGATTACTGCCACAATATAATTAATATATTTAAAGCATATATGCATATTTTATTTGCTCTCTCTGTTTTAAGTAACAAATGTGGTTGTTTCCAGTTCCAGAAAAATATGGTATTTATTTTAAACTTCTTCCAATGAAATAAAGCATGACAACATTCCATTTTCTCTATTTCACACACACACACACACACACACACACACACACACACACACACCCCAACACTGAGTTTAGGATTTAGTTTCAGACTTTCTTATTATGTCTACCGGTATAGTGTAATTGCCACTAGTTAGCAAAGCCGACCGTTTAATTTAATGGAGTGCCAGTCCAGCATTGTAGCCAGGAGTCATCAGTCACAGGACAGTTAACAGAATGATAATTTGGAAATGGCAAGGAACTTGAGTGCAAATTTTAACCCTGAAATTTACTAACAGCATATTGGGACATGCCCAAAGAACTCAATCTATCTAAACCTCCCTTTCCTCACCTACAAGTGGAGATGTTAATACTTTTCTTATCACGAGGATTACATGACATGTATAAGGACACCTACCAGTACCTGTATAGTCATGGGCACACAGGTGTTTAGAGAGTCTGAGTTTGAATCCCTTTGTTTCATGAGTTTGTTATAGTTTTGTTCAGGGTTCATTTGTACAAGTAATAATCTGAAATAATGCAAAGCAACATTTTGTCTACCTTTTTTCTTAGTGCTTTTGGGTTATTAACATGCATATGGTAGTCTCCAAGGACTGTGAGAATATCCACTATTCAAATATATGAATAGATGACAGGATGAGAACAGGCTCTTCCATGGACAGACTTCAGGCTGGCTGTGCTCCTGTCCTAAGCCTGCCCAAGCAGCTCAATGATGGGCCCTGTACAGATTTAAGGATCTGTAGACTTCGGCATTTATTTCTCATTTTTATTTTATTTTTTATTATTTTTATATTATTTTTTATTAATTTTTTTTTTATTTATTTCAGAGAGGAAGGGAGAGGGAAAGAGATAGATAGAAACATCAATGATGAGAGAGAATCATTGATCAGCTGCCTCCTGCATGTTCCCTACTAGGGATCGAGCCTGCAACCAGGGCATGTGCCCTTGACCAGAATCAAACCTGAGACCCTTCAGTCCGCAGGCCTATGCTTTAGCCACTGATCCAAACCAGCTAGGGCTTATCTCTCATTTTTTACCTTCCCCTTAATTTGTGGGGATACCTTTTTTTTAATTTTATTTCCCAAGTTAAATAAAAGATAACAGTGAACCACACTTGTTGAAGAGTCAGCATATTCATTTGTGGTAGCAAAGTACTGTAGGCAGCCTAAACACTCACCAGAGGAGAACTGGTTCAATAAATTGTGGCATATCCATATAGCAAAATGCTTTATGTTCATTTAAAAGAATCTCAAGTGCTTATCTGCAATGCTTTTGGAATCACTAGTGAGAAAAAGAGAAGCTTTCCATGGCACCTGCTTGAGAACTGAGAGTATCAGTAAGGACACCACTTCTGGGGCAGAGTGTTTTCCTTTGCTCTAGTGGAGAGGCCTGTTTGTGAATATAGGTCAATCTGTCTTGCTTATTGGACTCGCCATGCACCTTTGTCAGTTTGAGAGCTGTTTTTTCACAACCTGTGACACACAGTATTATCTGTGTGCAAATACTAAAAATCCTCAGGTTAGTGTCTGTTACACTCACTTTAAGACAATGACTTGGCCTCGGGATGTATAATCACTTTTTGCTGTTGTGTCTTTCTTCCTTCATAGACGTCAAGATCTTAGAGAGCAGGCACTCAGTGCCAAGCACAAATTTCAACATACGCTAGGCCCTGAATAAATATTAAGAAACTTTATTTTCCCCTCATGGTTAAGGGAAACAATTCTAGTTCCAAGGAGTGTTCCTCAGTTCTGATCTTGATTGTTAACTGTCCATGAATTTGGTCTCTTTGGCCTCCACCCAAGACTTATAGAGAGCATTCTTCCTTTGTCTTTGCTAATCATGTTAGCTTCATGTGGTGTTCAAAGCCTTGAAAAATCTGGCTTGAACACATGGAGAGTTTAGGGAGGTGACATTTGAAAGGGGAACAGCCAGTTCCCTGGAGAGTTTCATTGATCCCAGCGTGTTGGTCCTGCATACTTGCTCCTCTTTACTCCACAGCAGGCTGAGATGTGTGCCTGTGGCCCACCCTCCCAGTCATCAGATTACCTGTAATGCAAGACTTCCAGAATAAGGCTGCCAGCTCTGTAGAAACCCATTGCAAGCCAGCCCATTGCGTGGCTTTCTGGAATCTTGGGACTCTTAAGGATTGCTCATCAAAGAACATTATGTACACAGACTTTTTGATGGTGAATGTGATTTATCAGCTCCCTTACATAAAGGAAATACTTCTCAAAGTTGAAGACTTTACTTGGAGCTTGAGCTGATCTTACAATTGAGTGGCTGTTATATGTCATTGGTGAAGGACAGGAGAGCAGTCAGTTGACTTGGCTCCTGCCAGTGATACATTTATTAATCCTAACAAGGTTATTTTCACTCTTTGCCAGAGCTGTCCTGTAAATCTCCCAACCTACATATAAAAATGCCTTTTTGTGCCCCTCTCATGATGAAGAAAATAATAATTTTGAGCATATTCAGCTGTTATCTAAACTATTTCTTAGTTCAGAATATTAAGGAAGAATGTTGTAAACATAGTACTTAGAGACTCCTAATGATGGTTCATGTTACTCACATAACTCTAGGCTTTGGACTCACAAATGAATTTTCATTGTAAGACATGCTGCAGAGATGTTGTTCTCAGGCCAGTGCAGGCTAACTTAATCAGCATACTTGCCCTAATTTATTTAAATGACCGACTAAAAAGAAAATTAGCAAATTTAAATAAATCTGGCTTTCCTTTTTTTATTACAAAAAGCAAAACAGCAAAAACCCTTTTCTTTTTTCTTGTCCTTTCTCTTGCACTTCCTCCTCTTCCTCCATCTTTCCTTCTCTCCCTTCCTCCTCCTCTTTTTCTGTCTCCTCCTTCACCTTGGCCTCCTCCTCCTTCTTCTTATCTGTCACTATTATCATTAGTAGTGCTCAATTTGGTTTTGTAGACATTACCAGCCACTCAGTATCTTGTTTTTTCTCTGTAGCTCCATTTTCCCAGAATGGTGGATTAAAATGTGAAAGATTAATTTTTAAGACCAGTTAGAAACCTGGATTTGCACATAATATCTCTAAATGATAGTAATATATTTTTTTAACTTGTAAAACACAATAGACCAAACAAAACAATAGGCAGGCTGAATGCCATTCTTACAATATATTAATGGTGACAAAGGATGATTACTTAAAGTTTAAATAAGTAACTAGAAACTAGAGTAAACATCTAAGAGATAGGTTACTATAATATACTAGAGGCCCAATGCACAAAATTCACGCAAGGGGCTTGGACCTCGCAGCCCTGGCTTCATCCAGAAGGTCCTCCGGAAGGACTTCCAGAAGGTCCTTTGGCTGTTCGATCTAATTAGCATATTAGCTCTTTATTATATAGGATTCCATTCAGAAAAAAAAGTTTTGTAGATTAATCTCTTCCTACAAAATCCTAACCAATACATTGACAAAGTAGATTTTTATCGATTTGTTTTCATGTAGTAAATGATCTTTCTACCTTCACATTTCTCTATTACATTGATATTTGTCTCTCTCTCCAAACCCTTCCCCCCCCCCCCCCCTTCTGCTCTAAACATATCCTTGGGTGAGGATTAAAAAAATAAATAAATAAATAAAATGTTATTTTATATAAAAGATAATGGTATGCAGTGTTGTATCCTTTTCATAAAGGATCTTACATATTTGTTTTTATCACTAGAAAATGTATGTCTCTAACTTAAACTCTAAAATTGACCAAAGCTATAATTGGAAAAGGGCAGTGAGATATTTTCTTAGCCCACTGACGGCTTATTTTTAATTGGTACATTGAGAGTGTACAGGAACAAAAACCACCTGAAAATTGAGCTATAAACAGAGAATAATATCATAAGAATTTTTTAATGACTCAAAAAAAGCACAGTATATCATTAAGCTTGACAAGAGATCCCTTAAAGTCAGCCCTGAATGATGTGTGCCATTTACTATGGGATTGTTGCTCTGGGTGCTTTCCCATCTCTGAGCTTTGCACCTTCTTCTGTTTGCCTCCCCCAATGTTAGCCATGTCTGTAGTGTGACCAAGTCTTGCAGAAGTTCCCACCTTCTGGTGAAAGGGACAGATGGATTTTTCTCATGAAAGGTATCTACCAATCAGCTGTTATGTCATGAGCAAAAGCAACTTCCTATAAAGTAAATCCTCATAGTTTTCTATCAACAGCAACTTGTATAGCTACTCAGGTCACTGGGACCAGAAGACTTGAGATAACATAGCTTTCTGCCCAACAACTTCCAATTCTTTGAAATTAAAGGAGAGTTTATTGTAAAATAGAAAGGGAAATCTTAGACTCTATTTAAAGCCCTGCAGATGTTTTATGTGGAATGATTTTTAGAACCAGGGGTCCGGTAATTAGGCTGGCAGAGGCCTAAAGGTAATGATCTTAGTAGCTGTCTCTTCTGTGGCTTTTAATAACGATTATGGCTGCATCATCTGGCTCCTCTCAGCTGAAATTTAAAAGAAAATTGATAGTAGCCAGAGACACTGGATCTAATTTATTGTGAGGTAAATTATAGAGGGATTCTCACTTTACAAATAGAATGAGTCTTCTTATTTTAGTTTGAATCTAATAATGAAGACTCATGATTTCTCAGTGGGAAAAAAAAAAAAAAAAACCTATAATTTGCCACCATGATATTATATTAGAAAGGTCTGAAGAATTGGAACAGAATTTCTAATTGTGTTTACATGGCATTAATACTGAATTTTCAAGTTCATCAAACAGGTATTCCTTTGTGGGTTACTCATTTCATTTTCATTTTTACTTTAGTTTTTATGCTGTTTAACCTGTATCACTAAATCTCATGAAAATTATAAAGAATAAGATGAGGACACCATTTCAAAAGACGTTTTTTGAGTGGTTTTCAAGTTGTATAAATAGGAAGACTGATGATTACTTAACAAGAATCCTAATTTGAATTTGAGAAGTCATCTGACAGTCTGGGAGGAGTATGGCTCAGGAAGCAGAACACAGGACTCACAGAACAGCTTCCAGGCTGTGTGATCTGGGGCAAGTCCTTGGGCTCTGTGCATTTGTTAAACGGTACTGTAATACAGCAGGGCCTTGAATAATGCTATTTTCTTCAAAGTCATTTTGTTTTAACGATGATGAGATGCTGTAGGAACGTAACTCTTGTTTATATCAATTAGCCTATGGTAAAACTGGTTTCGTTATAAGTCGTTTTGCCGCTGTTCCAAGAACCTATTAAAGATGTTAAGGGAGGATTTACTGTATTTACCTGGCAGGATTGCTGCGAGGCTTCAAGTTTATGAAGTTCTTTGGGAACCTGGGAGATGAAACTCTAAAAACATAATATGATATTATCTTATCCTGGATTTTTATTTTTAGATTTACTTGCATGAATACATGAATACTGCATCATATCCAGGCTTACAATTCAGGGAGTTATATGAACTTTTTCACTTACAAGCAGACATAAAATGAAAAAAATAAAAGATATATAAATCCCAAGAAATAAATGAGATGAGAATATATTATATAGAGTATGTGTGCGTGTGTGTGTATATATATATATATATATATATATATATATATATATATATATATATATTTTAATATAAAATAAATTTTTGTTAAAACATGTTTAATTGAGTCCTGTAATTGTTAATCAGTTACTTTTTTTTTCTTAGAATCTCAGTGTTTTATTGGTAACATTTTAGCAAATCAATAACACAGTTGAAGTTATGATCATTTTGAGTGGGTCATTAGAAGAAAATTTACTTTTCTTCTTAAAAATGCAAAAATATGCATATTCATATAAATTCAAATATGTCACTCTAGTTGAGTGACAAAGAAGTTAATTTACAATCATTATAATTTGGGCTAGAAATTCCTTTCTTCTCTCCCCCTTTACTTACTTTTTTCCTTCTACCCTATGTTTTGAGATTTTCATATTTATGAATATGGAGCCCAGATATTAAACAATATAAATTATTTTTACTTTTTTGTTATTACTTTGTATTCTTAGAAAAGCAAATTTCATTTTCCCATAAGAACAATATTATAGTTATGTATTACATTTCTGATCAAGTGATTGTTATTAAGTAAGTCATAGATCTGATTAACTCTATTTTATAAAAGTTTTGATTGATATGTCATTGTAATCATTTAAAACAACATAATGATTCTCATAGTCCTATAAAATTTGTTGACTATCTTGTGTGCTTTGACATATGTGTATTAAGTTTACTTAATCATAAAATGTTAACAGTTGTTTTTATAAACTTGACTTGTCAAAAATTGATATGCAATTATAACTAACATTTTAATTAACATTTTGACATGCCAGAATTTTGAAGCAGTTGATGTGCAATAATTTTATGTTTCTCAAATTTTTCTCTAGAGGAATTAAAGTGAATACTTAACATTCCTCAGAATGATACTAAAAGAAAAATTCTCTAGTACAGACCATTCCTCAAAAGATTTAATCAATTTTTGAAGATATTACTAAGAATTTTAGTTATTAAAAAAGGAAAAATTGGATTTTATTGAATTTGAAAATAATATGTTTAGTGTGTGCCTGCCACTGTGCTCTATACATTAGGAGTCTTGAGAGAGTAAAGTGTCCCAAAGGCAGCTGGTTATGAGAAGGGCTGGGACTGCTAATGGAGAAGTTCTGTTCCTTTGCTTTAGTGATAGGGAGGTATTTAAGGACACATGTTTTGTATTAGATACTGGGTTGGTGCTTGCCTTTAAGTACTATCTATTCAATTTTATCACCTGCACTCACTCTTCTAACCTTTCTGTACAAAACCATAGAAGAAATGGGTAAGCCCCTTCGGAAATGGTGTTTAGTTGATAATTAGATAAAGCAGATTGATAAACAGGCAAAATAGAAAGTATTTTATAATAAAAATTTGGAATAACATTTTCCATATTTTCACAGTTAGAATGGATCCATAGAAAATGTATCCTGTTGTGATAATATCTTCTTGAACTAACCCAAGTAAATGTCTCCTTTGCTTATTCTCATGCCCAGAATGTGTTGAAGTTATGCAAGTGTAAATAAGTGCACATTGTTTAAAGAAGCTTTAGCCTAATGTTATTCCCTTTGAGTTTAGGAAGACACTTGGCAAATAACTATTTTAATCAGTCTTTTAACAATAAAATCATCGACCTATAGGATTTACTATGGATAATTCATTCATAGGCTTATACTGTTCTTTCATAGTACTCACTGGTAATCCTACCTAATAAAAGAGTAATATGCAAATTGACCCTAACTCCACTACACCCACAAGCCATGCCCACCAGCCAATCAGGAGCAAATATGCAAATAAACCCAACCAAGATGGCTACAGCCACAGAGAGCAGGAGGGAGGCTTGGGTTTCCCTGGCAACAGGGAAGCCAAGCTTTCTGCCTGCCCTTACTGCCCCAAGCCTCCACTCAAGGCAACAAAGTTTCAATTATAGAAGGTAAACAAATCCAAACAGAAATGGCGGCAGCTATGGAGCTGGAAAGAGCAGGAGGCAAGGGTTTCCCCCGGCAATGGAGGAAGCAAAGCTTTCTGCACACCCTGGCTGGCCCAGGCCTCTGCTCCAGGCTACAAAGTTTCAATTATAGAAGGTACATCAATCCCAAGAGAAATGGCTGCCAGCCACGGAATGAGCAGGAGGCTTGGCTCTGCTCCAGGCTACAAAGTTTCAATTGTAGAAGGTAAATAAATTCCAGATATCAGGGCCTCCTCTTGGGTCACCAGGGGGCGTGGCTGGCTTGCAAACCACCACAGGCCCCTCACTCAGGCCACCCCATGCCCCAAGGGAACCCCCACCCTGATCTGGGACACCCTTCAGGGCAAACCAGCTGGCCCCCACCCATGCACCAGGCCTCTATCCTATCTAATAAAAGAGTAATATGCAGATTGACCATCACTCCAACACACAATATGGCTGCCCCCATGTGGTCAAAGATCCTGCTCCCATGTGGACACAAGATGGCCACCACAAGATGGTCAGCAGGGGAGAGCAGTTGGGAGGCACCAGGCCTGCAAGGGAGGGCAGTTGAGAGGTACCAGGCCTGCAAGGGAGGGCAGTTTGAAGCAATCAACCCTACAGGGGAGGGCAGTTAGGGGTGACCAGGCCAGCAGAGGAGGGAAGTTGGGGGCAAACAGGCTGGCAGGGGAGCAGTTAGGCATCAATCAGGCTGGCAGGCAGAAGCGGTTAGGGGCAATCAGGAAGGCAGGCAGGCAAGCGGTTGGGAGCCAGCAGTCCTGGATTGTGATCGGGCCTAAACGGGCAGCTGGACATCCCTCTAGGGGTCTTAGATTGCAGAGGGTGCAGGCTGGGCTGAGGGACACTCCCCGCTCCATGCACGAATTTTGTGCACCGGGCCTCTAGTATATTATATTTATCTTCAAAGATGATGTTTGAGAATCATCATATGATAATTTAACAAACATCAGCTCATCTGTGCACTTCTGAGGTGTAAGAGCTAGAATGTCAGGTGATGGGGACTTGAGGTCTAGAGAAAGGAAAATGTTTTACTCAGTAGCAGAACCAGAAGGACTAGACTTCTTTTGTCTAGTTTCTTACTAAAGAAGCAATGAAATACATAGTGATTTGTATAAGTTGTTATAATGTGTTCATATCTCGGGATCAATTTTTTGCCTAGTGTTCCATGGTTTTCAGTTATAAAGGGTTTCTTTGCACTAACATTGTAGACATAGGTATTAAAAGGTATAAGAATTGGAAACAGATTTTTTAACCTTTGCACTCGGATGTCGAGTGTGACTCGAAACGGTTAGCATTGGTAGCAGCTCTTTTTATACTCTTTGAATGTATCAATAATTTGAAATATAAAAAAATCCAAATAAATAAGTTTGTATGAAAAGAAACTCCAGTTTTTTATTCTACTGCCGTGCTTTGTAAAATCTGGGGTATTTAAAAAATTAAATCCCAAGTAGAATAAAGGAATCGAGAAAAAAGCAAGCGAGTGCAAAGGGTTAATAAGTTTTTATAGATTCTTCCCTCAACCCCCACCCAAGTGGATAAGGAAGAATATGGGAGAGAGGAAGTGAAATGGTTTGTTAGAAAACAGTGACTGGGTCCTTCCATAAAAATATGACATGCACACTTCAAATATGTTACTTGGATGTTTTCTAAGATACCTTTGCAGCTTTGACAGTATATTTTCATAATATGGACTTTGATTTAGAGGAAAAGAGCCAAACCAACTCAAACAGAATGTTCAAATTCAATCTAGAATCTTCACTTCCTTGATTACTGCATTCTATAGTCTACTGGATATGTTTGTTTCAAAGTATAAGAACATACTCATTTTCTTCAGTTGTCTTCTTAGGCAAATTGAGCTATTTCCAGAAAAGAAAAAAAAAGGGGTAAGGGGATTTACTTACTTTCTTTTGTTTATAAGTCTTGTTCCTTTTTGAGAACTGTGTTTTTTTGTTGTTATTTTGTTTCGTTTGTTTCAAAATAAACTCAGTACTAGATGGTCTTAGTCAATGAATATGATAAATATGTCATTTTATATATTTTTCTAAAATGATTTAAAATTTCCAAGAAAGAAGGTCTCCATATTTATCTGGCAGTATTTTTGTGAAATAAAGATAAGCAATTTAAATTTAAGGTCCTTGCCCTAACCGCTTTGGCTCAGTGGATAGAGCGTCAGCCTGTGGACTAAAGGGTCCCAGGTTTGATTCCAGTCAAGGGCATATACCTTTGTTGCGGGCACATCCCCAGTAGGGGGTACGCAGGAGGCAGCTGATCGATATTTCTCTCTCATCAATGTTTCTAACTCTCTATACCCTCCTTTCCTCTCTGTAAAAAATCAATAAAATATATTTTTTTTTAAAAAGAAAGAAATGCCTTCTAAATTCATATTAAAATTTAAGGTCCTTTTTCCATGGGTAGTAGTGAGGATTTTATTTTGGTAACTGTGGGGCTTACTCTTTACTTAGTGCCATAATGTAATTAAAGCAGTATTTTCATGTAGAAGCACTTTTTACATTTTAAATGTTATTTCTACCTGTAAGAAGTATTCTTTTATTATAAACTAGTGGCCCGGTGCATGAAATTCGTGCACGGGGGGGGGGGGCGCGCGGGGGCGGGGGCGTGTCCCTCAGCCTGCCTGCACCCTCTCCCATCTGGGACCCCTCAGGGGATGTCTGATCCTTGTGGGATCGGGCCTAAACTGGCAGTTGGACATCTCTCTCGCAATCTGGGGCCGCTGGCTCCTAACCACTCACCTGCCTGCCTGCATGATTTCCCCTAACTACTCTGGCTGCTGGCCTGATCACCCCCAACTGCCCCCCCTTCCGGCCTGACTACCCCAACTGCCCCCCCTGCCGGCCTGCTCGCCCCCAACTGCCCTCCCCCTGCCAGTCTGCTTGCCTTCAACTACCCCCCTCTGCTGGCCTGCTCACCCCCAACTGCCCTCCCCTGCTGGCCTGATCACCCCTAACTGCCTCTGCCTTGGCCCTGCCACCATGGCTTTGTCTGGAAGGACATCCAGAAGGTCTCCTGGAAGGTCTCCCAGTCTAATTAGCATATTACCCTTTTATTAGTATAGATACTTTTGATTCTAAGCTTTCCTTCTCACTGACTCAGAATACAACCTAACTCACAGAGCTTAGATTTGCCTCTGACATCGTCTGCCTTTGTACAGTGAGTATCCACATATACTACAAAGAAATGACCAGAGCTATTTGGATGTCTTTTATCACTGGTCTCAAAAGCAGGTCAACCGTGGTCACCACGTGGAAAACAGATACTTCAGGACAAAGTAAATTAAAAGGGGAGGAATTAGAATGGATATATTTTGCCTGTGTGCTGCTCACTGTACTAAATCAACAATGAGAGGTTACGTCCTCCTAAGACTTGCTTATAAGCATTTCCAAGCTAACAGATTTCTCTTTTTCTAAATGGTTTGAAGTCTATTTTGAAGTTGTTACTTAGGCATATGGTTTTAGGGCATAGATTAGCTCCTAATTTATTGCTTTCTTCATTTGCCTGACATTGGAATTTAGACTTCAGAAACAGACAATTTAGTACTTTGAAACATTTATACAGAATAAGGAATGATCTTTTTAAAATAAATTTCTGATTTAAAAGGAAAATGTTCTTTCAACTGCTAAATTATAATGAGATGTGATATAAAGCACATAATCCTGTAAAATATGAGAGATATGTGCAGCACATCTTTTTTAGTTATCTTGCAGGAATCAGGTTACAAATATTGTGACTCTTAGCCCTTAGCTTTCCAGCATGTCCTTGCTCTTCCTGAAAGTGGAGACTATGGCTCTTTTACTAAAGGACAAAAAAAAGTGCCTAAGGAGGCAGGGTGGTGAGTGGAAAGAATTCAAGTTTTGTGGTCAGATAGACCTGTGGAAGAATTCCACCTCTCTCTATGTGGCCTTAGGCAAGACACAGTCTCTAGGCCAGCTTCTAAATGGGATAATACATCTTAGGTAACAGTGTTTTTTTAAAAATCTTTATTGTTGAAAGTACTACATATGTTCTCTTTTATTCCCCATTGGCCTCCACCCCCCATCTCTTCACCACCCTATTGTTTCATGGATTATGCATATATGCATACAAGTTCTTTGGTTGATCTCTTCTTATCCACCCATCCTCCCCTGCCTTCCCTTCAAGATTTGACAGTCTGTTCGATGCTTCTATGTCTCTGGATATATTTGGTTCAGTGTTATCGGTAGGATGGGATATAGTGAAAATAAAGTGCCCATGGTGCCTGATAGATGGTAATTTGTATTAGGATGAATCATAACTTAAGGATTAGAATTTCGACTAAACCTGCCCCGACTCACAGATTCAATCAATACTGTAATAGGATACCCTCTTTATGGAATAACTCTAACTTCCAGTACCTAGCCTTCCACTATGTAGAGAGATGGTATATTAGAATAGTTCTTTAAATATTTTATCCCATTGAGGAGCAGAGGGAAGTTAATGTCTACCTTGGGCATCCTGAGGGTAAAATCTGTAGTGTTCAATAGAAGACATATGATTTCTGATTTTTTTCCTATAGCATTTATCTCAAATTTTCTTTTTATTATAAATACTAGAGGCCTGATGCATGAAATTCATGCAAGGAGCTTGGCCCTAGCAGCCACAGCAGCTTGCCTGGGCCCTTGCAGCCCCGGCTTCGCCCAGAAGTTTGTTCGGCTGTCTGGTCTAATTAGCATATTACACTTTTATTATTATAGATATTATTTAAATAGAAATGTCTCTTCCCCTCATCTGAAAAACACATGTCTTTCAAACATTTGAAAAACACATGTCTTTCAAATTGAAGTCCCAGGGAGATGATTAACCCTTTGCACTTGCTTGCTTTTTTCTCGATTCCTTTATTCTACTCGGGATTTAATTTTTTAAATACCCCAGATTTTACAAAGCGCAGCAGATTAATAAAAAACTGGAGTTTCTTTTCATACAAACTTATTTATTTGGATTTTTTTATATTTCAAATTATTGATACATTCAAAGAGTATAAAAAGAGCTGCTACCAATGCTAACCGTGTCGAGTCACACTCGACATCCAAGTGCAAAATATTAATACTTATTTTGTGGCTTTGAATTATACCCAGGCACAACACCATGTATACTTCTGATGTACAGGTACCTTAAACAACTTTTTAAGAAGCACAATTTTAGATAAATGAATGTGCTCTGGAAGAGACCATGGCAGGTATTTATTGGTTACAGCCAAAGACCCCAAAAGACTAGGACCCATGCTGTGAAATGATGATATTGTCAATCAGTTGTGCAAAGCTTCCTTGAAACTAGCCAAGTTCAAATATTTTTTTAATATATTTTATTGATTTTTTTACAGAGAGGAAGGAAGAGGGATAGAGAGTTAGAAACATCGATGAGAAAGAAACATTGATCAGCTGCCTCCTGCGCACCCCCCACTGGGAATGTGCCCGCAACCAAGGTACATGCCCTTGACTGGAATCGAACCTGGGACCTTTCAGTCCGCAGACTGACACTCTATCCACTGAGCCAAACCGGTCAGGGCCCAAGTTCAAATCTTGTTTGGAGAGCTCCAGGGGGCACAATGACCACAAAAGAGGGAGACTCATTCAAGCTCAAGTGAAGAAGGGTCAGTGTTCTCTAGGGATGGAATGTACTGCCTCTAGTGTTAGGGAGCCTTCAGCTACTGGAGAACATGAACACAGAGGCAGGAAAGAACCTGACTCAAGTTTTAGAGGAGAGAAAGATTTCTGAAGTTCCCTTTGAATTGGAAACTCTATGCATCTAGAAGATAAATGTTTTGTAGCTACAAAGAAAGAGGGGAACGCCAATGGACTTACTCTGTGCCAGACAGTTGGTTGTGTGGGGAAGAGGGTAGGCTTTCCAGACTGCTAGTAGGAGCAGATGAAGTTGAAAACAGAGAGTCAAGCCTGACCTGCTCTCCTTGAGACACCAACTATACCATTCTGCCTGAAACAGTGGTCTTGTCTAGAAAACTGCAGGAAGTAAGACTCTAAAGATAGGTAGAATGGGGCCAGCCTATGTAGGTTAAGGCATTTGGACTATATCCCATGTACCGTGTGCTGACACTGAAGACTTTTTGAGCTCAGGAATAATCATGCTCAGATCTGTATATAAAGTCAATTAATCCAGGACTGTCTGAGATTAGTTGGAGAGGGCCTGGAGTCAGAGAGGCTGTGTGGAAGATACCACAGTGGTGCAGACACATATGGTAGGACTGAACCCTCACTCAGTTATATAGTACACTCAGTGTACAAGGGCAGAGATGGGAGAGGTCGAGTGTCGGTTGCTGAAGTCCCTGCTTCCAGGGGCTGCATAGGAAGGTAGGGAGGAGGAATGGAGACAGGGAAAGAGCTGAAATGATTAACTGTCTTATTAGAGGAGATCTGTTAGTAAAGCGTGGGCAGCCATCTCCTAGTTGGGACCTTTCCAAATCACTTTACCTTCCTGGTGCCTCAGTTTTCTCACCTTTAAAGGGGATAGTGCCCAAGCCGGTTTTCTCAGTGGTGAGAGTGTCCATCCATGGACTGAAGGGTCACAGGTTCAATTCTGGTCAAGGGCACGTACCCCAGTTGCAAGCTCAATCCCTGGCCTTGGTTAGGGTGCATGTGGGAGGCAACCAATCAATTTGTCTCTCTCACATCAATGTTTCTCTCTGTCTCTCACCCTTCCTTTCACTTTCTCTAAAATAATCAATAGAAAACATATCCTTGGGTGAGGATTAAAAAAAAGGGGGGGGGGTGATAGTGATGTCTACCCTCTGGGGATGTTATGAGGATCAAATGAGATGAATGGAAATGGTTTATAAATTCAGAAGTCTGCCTGCATGCCAACTGCTGCTGCTTTTGGACAGACACAGCAGGGAAGGCTCGGACTCCCCTAGCTTGTAAAATTATATCCCACTCTTCCTCCTGGGGTCCAAGCTGAAGGTTCTGGTTGAATGAGATGATTCATATGCAATCTATTTCAAAACTTCCTACCATGTTCTCTCTCACCCCTGGTAATAAAATCAGGAAGCCTACTGGCTCGCACAAACTTGACCCTGATGCCTTTCCTCTCTCGCTGAGGAGGAGCACAGTGGTCTCTGGAATAGAATCCACACTTTTCTCTTGGGCTGATGGGGATGGCTGGCTGGGGGGGATAAGGACCTGTTTGTAAGGCTCATCTAACTGGGCTGTGCTACAGATGCTTCTCTATGGAGTCAGTAATTCTATCTTTAGAGGGGCTGCTATTACACCATTTTTTACAGTATTTGATCACAGACAAAATAACACTTGTCATAAGCCATACCTCCCAGGGAATGATTTCCCCTTGAAGCACTGTGAGGGGAGAGGCCCTTGTCACAATTCTCATGACTGAGTCACTGCCATGAGCTAACGTCTCTAGCCTCATGAGTCAGTGCTGGCCTGGGCATCAGTGTTGTAGGCAAGAAAAATGAAGCCACAGGTTAGACTCCCCTGTCGTCATCAGTCTGCGCAGAAGGAAAGCCAACCAAGCCATCCTCAGATAGTGTCATTTTGGTAATCAGACATTTGGTTCTTCTCCTCTGGATGGATGTAGAATGAGCGTGAGAGTTTTTGTTGAGTTAATAATAACATTTTAAAACGCTGTGATTTTTGTGTGTTGTTTTCCTTCAGGCACAGTAGGTGAAATGATGTGTTTGAGAGAGGATTGTTCTTGTAATAGGCAAGATGGAGCTTGCAGGAAAACATTTGTAACCAACCCATTCCGCCTAAGAGAGAGCCAAGACTTGTTTGTTTTTAGTGCTTGTTAAAACATGTCTAATTTTTAAGATTTATAAAGTTTTAGAGGATTCCCCATAAAATGTTATTTCTTCATATAATAACTATGTGTATTTTCAACCTGATGGTTAATATGTATATCCTCATGGTGTGTGGGCAATGCCAATGTTAGCCTAAGTGGTGAAGAATGCTTGTCAACAAAAGTGAATATAAAAATATTAAGAATGTCAGGAATAGGTCATGAATATATGTATTAATCCAGTGAAATACAAGAAGAGATTGTACTTTCCAAAGTTTTAAATGACCATGATAGACATTTTGTACAAAGAATAATAAGAGAAGTACCTGGATATTTGCTCCCAAGCACTCAGAGGTCTTGCTCAAGTCCTGAACAAACAGGAAATAACAGAAGGGGAGACAGAAGTCAGTGAGGAAGAATAAGCTTGAATATTGTCAATATCAATTAAGCAACAGGAATGTATATATATATATATATATATATAATGTAATATATATTATATATATATTATTATATATATAATATATATTATATATATATATATATTTCCATATGTATATATGGAAATATCCTGTGGGAGAGAAAATGAGAAGCCACTGGTGTTTTTGTTTGTTTGTTGATTTTATAGATATTACTTATGTACCTTCTTAAATCTATGTGCTTTAAAAAGTACTGATATTTTATGGTGGTAATCTACATCTTGACACACCATTGGGAATGTGCTGTAATGTACAACAAACATTCAGAATTCACAAGAAAGACGGATGTTCCTCACTACTCCTGGAGACCCCCTGTCTTCTCTTTCCCTTTCTTGCTTCTTTTTTTGTTCTGTCTGTAACATGAGCCACCTGGAGCAAAGGCAGAGAAAGCGAGAAAAGGATAGGAATGATAAGAAAAACAGTAAGGGAACTTCCAAACTTAAAGTCTAGGTTCTTTTTAGTAAAATGAATCTTTGGAGCTTCAAAAAGGGACATTAGTGTAATTAAAGTTTTCTTGCCCATAAAAACCAAATCTCTTTATGCTTTCTGAGGCATCTGTAAGTATTGGATGCAGCAAGAGCAGCATTGCCCTTTGCCTTGGACATTCAGGAGTATTTTGTCACTGAAATAAATCTGGGTTGATTATATTGTATCTGTTTTTTGGAAGAGGCATTAGTTCACCTTCAGAAAATTAATTTCCCTTGTGTTCAGTCAGATTTTATTTTATTTTTAAAATTTATCTTTATTGTTGAAAGTATTATAAATCCCCCTCCCCATTTTTTATTGTTTATTCAGAGTTTAGAAATGATTTTATGGACACAAAAATGTTAACCATGGGTCTCTCGAGAAAGTGAGATATGTATATATTTTTGTTTTAGCTATTTTCATTTTTATATTTTTAACTTTTCTTGGCATTTCAAGACACATGAAATTTTTATTTGAGGACTATTGATAAAACACAGTATGAATTAATGAAGTACCGTATGAAGTACAGAAGTAAATATCTCAGGGAAACACCCCAATAAAAAGATAAAGAGGACCTATGAGTAATGTTAAGAAATACAGCTATGTGGGGGAGCTCAGTAGTTACATGAAAAAGACACTGTTAAAATGTTTATATTGAAATGTTTTACATTTTATCTTCTCAGAAGTTTCGGAATACTACCCACCCAAACTAGGATAACACAGTGTGCATGTATCATGGCTCTCCTAGGATTTCTCCAACTGCTGCTTCATATGTTTCATATCATATGCATGTGCACACATGTCACTAGGTGCCTTTGTTGAAGCTAAGTTGAAGATCCCATATCATTAGACCTCAGTTGTTATAATTCACTAAATCACACCTTTGGTTTTAAAGTGCATCTCTTGAGCACCAGAAGGTGCACTTTGAAAACAGACATAACAGTTTACTACAAGTGACCAGACCCCTCTGAGACTCAAATTCGCCCTCTTTCAGGTGTAGTCACCTTTGCAAATTGTTGAGAGTGCAATGTGTGAAGCCTGTAGTCCAGTGTCTGCCACTTAGCAGTCCCTTGATTAATCATGCTAGTCCGTATCAGAGCTAGAGACTGTAGAGCAACCATATTAATAGGTAAGTTAGCCCTTCTTCAAAGAGCTCAACGTCTATTAGGGCAAACTGATAAACCTAGCTGTGATTCAATGTGACAGGTGCTATAATCTGTCTGGAATGTCCCCCTACCTACCACCCTCCTTGTCTGCCAGACAGACTCCTGCTCATCCTTTAAAAGTCACTGGAAGCCTTAATTGTAGATGAAATCTTCCTTTGTCACCCGCTACCCCAACACACACACACATACTTGCTCAGGAGTTTCTTCTATCTTCATTATGATTTGTTCGTATATTCAGAATGACAGTCCCACCTTTATCCTGTGGACTCAGAGGCAGTGGCTTTGTCTTTTCATCTCTGTATCTTAGTGCTGGCACATAGAATGGGTCTTAGCAGATATTTGTCAAGGAAGTTTCCTTGTGTGAACAAAATGTGATATAGCACAGAAAACAGACTGATTGACCTTAGCTTCACAAAAGGTTAGACACCTCAAGTTGGCTCTCCAAAGATGAGCAGGGCCGTGCAATGAGGAAAAGAGAAAGCATTCCAGATAGAGGGCCCAGGTGAGTAAAGGCAAGGAGACATGGACATGGTATGTAAGTGTGGGAGCAGGAAACAGTGTGATATACCTGGGCCGTCCAACGTTAAGAAGAATGGGAGAGAAGCAGAAATGAGGCTGGAGGGAAGTCCACAGAGCCAGATTGAGAAGGGCTCTGACTCATGCTGAGTGGTTTGGCTGTAATCTCGCAGGCATTGAGGAGACAAGGAAGGGCTCTGAGTAGGGCGGATGACATCACATTCTACGGGGGGAAGAAAACTGGCAGCAGTGTGGAGCTGGGAAGAGCAAAGGAGGGGAGAATGATTGGGAGGCTGTTGCAATAATTCAGTAAGAGATGAGGGCCATGGGAAATCGAAGTGAGTGTGGGTTTGGAAATCAATTTGCAGTATATATTTCAGAGATAGAAACCCACTTCCTGTAATTAGGGTTGTTTTGTGTCATCCTAATATAGTGTCATTTCCTATACAGTTGTTTTAGAGCCACATCTTATCACACTGCAGTAACCAACAAGTCAAATGGTATTCCTCCAGTGTTTGGGAAGTTTAGGGTTTTGTGTTTTGCTTTTTTCTCTTAGGATTAGTCTTGGCTATTTCTCCTATTGCTCTGAGAAGTCCCACATGTGTATAGTTGGCCAGATAAAGGAACACCTTTTCTTCCCTCTGGCTCCATTTTGTACTGGAAACGTCTGGGAGAAAGTTTTATTGATTAAAGAAGGAAGATCTCTGGCCAGAAAGGCAGTGACTGACTTGGTGGCTTTGGCCAGGCCACTCTGCTCTGAGCTTTATCTATGGAAGAAATGTATTACACTCAATTCTTAAGCCTTCTTCCTGTTTCTTTTCCTAAAAATAAGAATACACTAAATGCTTAAGCCTTCTTCCTGTTTCTTATCCTAAAAATAAGAATGAACACTTTGGCATTTTACCAGGTAAAAATAATATATCTAACAGTAGCTCAAAGAAAGTGAAAGCATCTTTTACTTTGGTAACACAAAAATCATGCTCATAAAAAAATAGCAATGCTATTTTATAAAGTCAGTTAACTAGAAAAATGCATTTGTGCTTTGACCCATGGCTGGTCCTCAATGAGTGGTAAGCAAATTCAATTATAAAATGTTTTTATGCCTTTTTGAACATTAGAGATTGTGAATTTATTACAAAGGCTATTTACTGTTAATAAACTTCTTTTTTATTTTTACTGGTACCCAAAGAAGGATTCAAAATTATTGACAGATACCGTATTTCTAAATCTAGCGATAGAACTAGACTAAGAGAAAAGACTTTGTAAACACCTGCCTAGAAACTCATATGAAAAGAGGAATCAGGAGATCTATTAAATGTCTCTTCCTGCTTTAGTGCCTGGAACATGCTGTTTCTGAGAAGTATACTACAGGGATTTCTCTAACTGATACTAAATATAATATGGTTAAGAGCTGTCAACATTTATTCTGAAGCTAGATTCATGCAAACAAGTTTGAATCATCAGTTTTTAGAGAATCTGCCTCCCCCGCTTTCCCACCTACTTACCTGACCCAGATATTAAGGGTGGGAATGGAAGAGCTAGAGAAGCGTGTGTGTATTATTTTAAATTTAAAACCAAACGGTGTTTAAAACGATTTCCCTGATAATTAGCTCATTTCGCTTCTAACTACATTTAGTGCCAATGATTTCTATACTGCTCTGACAGTTTTCAAATAGCTGTCCTTTTCATTAGCAACCCAAAATGTAACCTTCACTTTTTTCCACCAAGACAAACTATTTTTCTGGGGTATATTTGTATTTATTCACAGGCACATCTCATCTGATATACAATAATCCCTCTTTACACAATTTCGGAGTTACTAATACTGATTTAAATATTAGCTATACTGTCAACCTTCACTTTCTCGACTGGAAAGCAAGGCAGGTGGCCATTTACTAGGATTAGAGGGGGCTTCAGAGAGAGAGTATGAAACTATTGTTGACACAGAGACCGTTCAGCCTATCTGGAGTTCAGGTTTAGATCTGACAAAGAGATTCTGGGTGGTGAATAAAGCTCAAACTTTATAAATTGGACTTAAGAGCTACCCTTTGAACAGTCTGTCAGAGTTCCTGATACAGAAGATTGATAACTTGTGAGTTTGAAAAACAAAACAAAAAAAACATCTTCTTTTCAGTTTGATTTACTGTAACTCCCATTTTCATGGTAAGGGTTAGGGATAAAGTTCATTTCACCAAATTAAGAAAAAATCTGGAAGTTGGATATCAGCATTAATTTTACTGCAGTGAAAAATTTGTAGTTTAATAATAGGAGTTAAAAACTTTAACATCTTTTCATAAAATGATTTTGTATCACAGACCTCAGTGATATATTTATTAATAATTTAAATATAGTTTCCTTTTACTGGTTTTATATGTGTCATTGTCCTTTGCAAAGTATGCAATTTTGTTGTTCTTATTTTTGTAACCCTTCCACTTGAGTGAAAAAAATTGATAAAGGTAGGTTTACATCTAGGAGTTCGTAGTCCTTTGGCAGGGAAGACCAAAGGAGACCTATAATCATAATAAAAGACAAATTAATATGTATCACAGAAAAAATAAAGATACATTTTCTCTGGGGCTTTGAAGGAGGAAATGTTGTTGGAATAAAGGAATGAATGTGTAAATGTGGAATGAACATCACTTGTAAGGTCTGGGGCAACTGAAACAAAAAACAATCATGCAGAATGTAGGTTGAAAACATGTGTCCAGTTGCCCCATTACAATACTAGGGAAATGGAAAAAACAAAAAGCCCCCCTGCCTGCTTTTTCTGAAGGAGATGGACTAGAAGTGCTAACTCAGATGAGCAGCCTGTCTCTATAGTCTGCATGGTTTCCCTGCCCAGTGCCCCTGCTGCTGACTTCCCTGGAAATGAAAACCCATAGGGGCTTCAGAGTCTAGTGAGCTGCGCACAGGCTTGTATCAGTGACAGCAACACAAATCCTTGTGATTGTGATGTGGAACATTGTTATTTAAATCTGCTGGTTGAGGTTCTTTGGCTCCTGAGTTCTTTCTATGACTATGAAATATTTCCACTTGAATTGATTAGTTATCTTATTATTAATTTCCCACCCAGTTCATTTCGTTAAATAAAAATCCATTGAAGAGGATAATGTAAGTAGGCAGAAAGTTTCCCAATTTTCTTTGAGGGTATTGCTTAAATAATTGTTAAGTAATATTTGTATTTATACCTTTATAATGTACAGCTTACATTCATTTCCATGCTATCATTCGAGCTTCACTACACTCCAAGTTTGGTGTTGTTATCCTCATCTCCCTATGAAGGATGAGAAAGCTCACAGGTGAAGTGAGGGGCCTTAATCTCTAGGCTACTAGATGGTGGAGTTAGGACTCTGGTTTTATAGTTAGCTGTTCATTTTACATTAACTTTGCAAGACTGTTCCTATCTGCACTATTTGAGCCCCTCCGCCTCTCTAATCTTATGTCTCAATTATGGAGTACTATAATTAAAGAATTGAGCATTTGGCTGATAAGTAGTAGGTTTTAATTTATAACATAGAAGGCTTTCATGTTAATTTTTGTCCTGGAACTTGGTGTGCCACGAAAGCTATCATGCTCTCATTAGGAGATATGAATCTTCAGACAATGTGTGCATTCAAATTTCTTCTCATTGGGCTTTACTGATTGGCTAGTGGAAAACATGAACGTTAGCTGAGCCTTCTCTGCACAGGGCTTGACTGTTCCTCTTATCATCAACCCCAGGGACTGGCAGATGGACAGTTGTTAGAGGCAAAGTCCCAAATCCAAGGAGATTTCTCAGGGTCAACTTTCTTGAGAAGGCCAGGTACAGTAGCTCTGATAAAACCTATGTAAAATAGCTGTAGCTAGAGACTACTTAGCAGCTACAACCACAAGTTACACTAATGACTCGGGAAGGAAGAGTAAAATAAAAAGCTATTTGCCCCTTCCTTCATTTTCTAACAAGAACATAATGTTTGACCTAAAATTTTCTCCTCTCTCAATACAGTCAATTACATTTATTCTCTTTTGCACGGAATTATGGTGTCAGAAGTTGGCAACTGATAACCAACTCCAACATTTAGGTAATGGAGAAAACACTGGAATCACCATTTATTGCACATCAGGCGAAGAACTCCTTAAGGCACTTCACATTATGTTAGCTGATTCATACAACAATTCTGTAAGGGAGGTGGTGAACATTCAGATTTTACAGATGCAGTGTTACTTACCTTTCTAGGACTAAAGTCATCTAGTGATAAATAGCAGAGCTACGCTCTAAGTTCAGGAATGAGTGACCCTTGAAAGGAAGGCCCTTCTTACTATTATCTTGACCTTCGCTCTGTATCTGTTACTAGTTTACAGCTGTTCTTTGCTTGTCCAAATTTAAGTGCTTCTCATGAGATAAAGACAGCAAGAGCAAAGGTGAGCTGCATCTTTCCTTTTCTTGTCAGTGTACAGTAAGTAGGATAGATTTGCTAAGGTTCTCCCTTATCCTGGTTCCTTTACTTTGCCCCTGGGGTGGAGTAATAAATGAGCTTCCACTTAGTATAAGTTCTGTATCACTCATTACTTATTTTTATTTTTTGCTTTTTTCTGCTCTACCTAAAACAAAGTTAGTATGGGCAGGGGGACAATAGTAATGATCGTGATGGCATCAAGAAGAAAATAGGGCAAATGAATAGGAACAAGTAAGTACTTCAGACCAGTATGTAAATAAGTTTATCTCTAATGTAAAAAAAAAAAAAAAAAAAAAAAAGATTGTGCCTTTGGCTTTAAAACTGCCTTCCCAATTTGTGAGCATGCTTAGGATTATGTAAGTGCCATGTCTTAATAACAAGCCCAACACCTCTCACCTAAAGAATGCAGAGTGCTTTGCAAAGAGTAGAACTCACAACACAGTACTCTTGTGATCTAGAGACATTTTTACTTTTTAATGCTCTATTTTATAGACTGGGAATCAACTCAAGGAGATCTACTGATCTCTCCATGTAGACAAGGTAAATTTAGGACTAAACACTAATTCCCATTTCCTGTCTCCTCAGAAATAGACTGCAAGGAAAGGTTAATCTGATGTCAAAGAGAGCAATTTTCCCTGGTTTCCTTTTTTATTTTTTTTTAAAGAAAGAAAACACAAACTACTTAGTGGATATATTTGCATAAAGGGTAGATCTGGAAACATTTGTTTTATTAAGGCAATAATTCCTGTTTCCCTAAAAAACAAAACAAAACAAACAAAACAAAAAAACACTAAAAGTGACATCTCTGCTGTACTGATTTCAAAACTATAGCAATTTAACAATTAGAAAAGGCTATACTTTTGCACTCAAGAACCTGTGAATTCAGATTGAAAAATATTTTATTTTGAAAGATGCATAGGAAAGAAAGAATTGTGACTAAGGAGAATGGTACAGAATATATATATATATATTAATCACAGGTAAAAGGGAGAAAACAAGCGGGATGGGTGTGCGCATGTGTGTGTGTATGTTGCAGATAAAACAGATTTTGCAGGTTGAGAGACATGACGATACTTGTAAGGTATGAGAGAGACAAGACCGGAGGCGCCGGGAAGCTTGACTACTGTGGAGTGCTCAGTTGAGACTTGTCTCTGCCCCATGGCCTGCAGCGTTTATGTGGAAATTGGGGACGCTTTTACTCGTTCCAAAGCCTTACCTGATCAGACCTGCCCAGGTTTGAGTTTGGGAAAAAAAGTGTTTGAAGTAAACAGGAAAATTACTCACCTTAATGATGTGTTTTACTGGCACTGACAATGCTTTGATAGTCTGACAGATTCTTTTTTTTTTTTTTTAAGTTTTGGAGAGGAGAGACTTGGGGGGAATTTAATAATCTATTTAGAAAACATAGACTCTTATGCTTACTCACTTGCTAGTAAGTAGGGATGGAAAGCAGGTTTTGTGCCATCCAAGTTGTAGGATTTCTCCTCCTCCTAATAAACTCAAAATCAGAAATTTTCCATTAGGGCTTTCTACTGAAAACCAACCAAAATGCAAGTCCATTGATTCTGGTGCTTTTTGTTCACGTGTCTCCTAATTATCCTGCTGCTGTTCCCACAGGACAGTCTTCCTGTGCTTTGGCTGTGGGCTCCCGATTTTGTAGGTTGCTTTCATCTATGGTGGTGATTAAGACCATAATCCAACTGGTTTGATGAGAGAGTTGGTGCACCAAACAGCGCAAGCACACCTTTTTTTTTTCTTTCCCATCCGAAACACAATTCCTAAATCTCTGCACCTGAATCTCTGCTTAGGCTGCAACATTTTGAGGTGGGGTGGGGGAATCATGTTTTTGTTGATACTTGGTTTAAATATAATAAGTAGGTGTTGATTTCATAAATTTGTT
This sequence comes from Cnephaeus nilssonii, assembly GCF_951640355.1. Classification (NCBI taxonomy): domain Eukaryota; kingdom Metazoa; phylum Chordata; class Mammalia; order Chiroptera; family Vespertilionidae; genus Cnephaeus; species Cnephaeus nilssonii. The sequence goes on from NC_137074.1 coordinate 47,041,211, forward strand.
TCTTCCTTTTTTAATTTTTTTTTTTTTGGTAAACTGTTAAAAGATACACATTTCTACTTTGAGGACTGAGAACTGGATCATGCATTTTTAAATATTTTAATCTTGATTGGAATAGAGATGGAGTGGTCCCATGAAATGAATCCTGTGAAACAGAAAACCTGATGTGTCCGTGATTCACTGTGACCTGGGTGGAGTCCATTCTTGTTCTCAGATTAGAATCCAACACAGGTAGAGCTATAGGGTTTGAGAATTAATTAAAAATTTTGAGCTTTATATTCTTTATGAAGTTATACATAAGGTGACTTGTATACTCTGAAAAAATACAGATGGATGGTTAAATTTGATAAACTTTAACTCCTAAGTCTAACAGACTAAAAGGGGGAAGAACAAATTATAGGTATGAAGGCCTTTGAAACAAGATATCTTTACCAGCTCTCTCCCCTTAGTCTCTGACTGGGAATACCTTGAGCATCATTTTATTTATTTTGGTTAAATCCCTAACTGGAAATGCATCAGGTGGCCAGTAAGATAAAACAAGTGGAAATATTGACTACAGTGTATGTGTACCAGCCTCTTGGTGTTTCAGGTATAATGAGCGTGTATAATGAAAGCATTGCAATGCATTCTTACCTCCTGCTTTAGTCCTTTGTTCTGTTAGCAGCCATTTGTCAGCAACCAGAGCAAATCTGGGTTCAACTCATTATAAGATGTTCCATAGAAGTGGCTTGGGAAAGATTTGGCTTAATAGTCAGATGTTTCTGTCAGCAGCTCTGTCTTTGAAGCAAGTGCTCAGAATGAACATTCCCTTGGCCAAATAGATAGTGGGTTATTTTCATGAGTATTTACTGTTTTCAGATATTTCACTCTTGATTCTATGCCATTCCACCTTCAGGAAAATGGCAATTTTGAAAGAAGAAACATTTTTCACTTGATTTCTCTGAAATAAATTAAATGTACTTGTGCAAATTAGAATGTCAAACAACTCTTTTTTTAAAAGTAAATTTTTCCACCCTTGCCAGTATGGCTCAGTTGGTTAGAGCATCATCCCGTACACCAAAAGGTGGCGGGTTCAATTCCCAGTCAGAGCACATACCCAGGTTATGGGTTGGATCCCTAGTTAGGGTGTGTACAGGAGGCAACCCACTGACATTTCTCTCTCACATGAATGTTTCTCTCTCTCTCTCAAATCAATTTTTTAAAAAAAGAGTAAATTTTCTTATTTCAGGTGACATATGATATGACGTTGAAAATGCCTAAAGTGTTGAAGGTTTACAAAAATCACAGCATTTATTAATGTTAATTTCACCTAAGGAAATGGAATTATTTAGAAAATACCTTCTAAGATTGGGACTAGCAAGCAATTGGAAAGTATACCTCTTTAGAGATAGACAAACCAAAAAGGTTTTGTCTAGTGACCTGCAGATGAAATTATATCACTTAACCAAATTTTGCTGCTATCTCTCACTTCACTTCCCCCAGAAACTTAGAGCCAATGGCATGTTGATTCAGTTTGGACAATATCTCTCATGCCTATTCTAAGTCTCTCTGACCCACAGCAAGCCCATATACTTCTGGTTCAGCTGGTGCAATTGGTTCCATCCCTGCTCACCCCACTCTTCATCTTCAGTGTCACACAGAGGGATCTTTCCAACCCACAGCTCAGGCCAAGGGCTGTTGATGGACTATTGCTGGTGACTGCATACTGACCTCTAAGCATGTCATGTTCAGATCAAAGCGTTCCTTTTGGCCCAGTCTCCCACTAATAACAATAATCCCTTTCTGTTTGTAAAATGCTTTATATTTTTTAAAACACACATATATATTATCACATTTAATCTGTATAACAAATCCATCAGGTTGGCAGGTATTACCCTCACTTCTCAAATAAAGACTTGTGTAACTTTGGAGATTACACACCAATTTGATGCATAAGGGAGTGAACTTTCTGCCTTCATGTTCCTCATTGTGTGCTGTGATTCCAAAGATACACTCTGCCCCACCGCCACATGTGATGTTTCAGTCATCAGAAGATCCTTTTGATTTTGTTTTTTCCACCCTCATGCCTGGTCTCCTGCTATTTTCTCTCTCCGCAATAGTCCTCTTTCCCCCGCCTTGTTCCTGACTGTCAAAATTCCTTTTGTACTGCATTAATATTGGCAAAATGTACTAATTGTTGAAGGTAGGTGATGTGTCTGTAGGGTTCAATAGATTTGAAATTTTTAATAATAAAAATTTCTATATATCCTTCCCAGCTAAGGTTGCCAGATTTAGGGGGAAAAAATTCTAAGATGTGAAGTCATATGTGAATTTCAGATAATAAACAAAACATTTTAGCCTAAGTATACCCCATGTAATATTTGAGATATACTTCTGCTAAAAATGAGACATTGTTTCTGAAATTAAATTTTAACTAAGTATGCTGGATTTTATCTGGCCATCCTATTCCCAAATCAAACAACAACTCTTTAAGCAGACATGAAATTTTCATCCCTTTTACTGAGCTGAGTTCAGCATCAGTGAGGTGACAAAGAAGTTTGCACATGAGTTAAAATACAAGCTGAGCTATCACTCTTGTCTTCACCAGCCTCGTGTGTCTCCTTTTCTTCTTCCTTTTCTTCTTGCCTTCTCTCCTTCTTCTTACTTTTCTCCCTCTCTCCCTTCCTTCCTTTCTTCCTTCTTTGTAAGTGCCATATCTATTTCCTTCCTTTCTCATATTTCCTGCATGTTTCAAATTTGTTGGCAAGGCAGCTGCTCTTAATAGGTTTGTTTTAATAGTTTTCTTATTATGGCTAAAAACATTTTAATAGATATACTCTAACTCCACAGTCTAACTAAGATAGTCATGTTGCATTCTTTTCCCCGTTTGGGGCTAATTAGAATATTAAGTTTATAAAGAAGGAAGAAAAGTGAGCAAGATGAAGCGTGTTCCCATCTTAAACAAATGAACTGTAAAGAAATAGGAAGTACCATGATGATAAGCTTTTAAGAAGTGTTGTAAGTAAAGGAAAGGCTTGCTTAAATATTTCCCCATCTACTAACTCCCACTCCTCCTCTCCCTCCTCTCCACCTCCCTCCCCCCTCCCACCCCCCAGCAAATGCAGACACATATTAATGGCCCACGCAGTCTGGAACTACCATTCATGGAAAGAGACATCTCAAAATTATGTTGGTTCTTATGGATTTACTTTAAAAGGGGGAGGTAAGAAGTTTAAGAATTGGCTTAAAAGTATTAAAAAGCAAATCTGATCTAATTTATTAAGTTACACCTTTCTTTTTTGGCAGTATCTTAACAACTTAACAAGAGTCTCAGTATTTCAGATGTTGACTAACTGTACTAACCTGTAATAAAGAAACTCAGCAATCTGCCTGTAAGATGGTGTAGCCTTGAAAGAAATTCATCTTGTCATTGTTCACTTAGAACCTGAGGGACAGCTGTAGTTAAAGGAGACTTAAGTAAGTCCCTTGAACTTTTCACAGATTCATTGCAGCACATGGAAAAGCACCTGGTATATTAAGTGTCCTAAAAATACAGTAAGTCAGAGGAGATCAGCATGCATGGCCTCTGTTTATGTTTTGAAATCCATTTGCTACTCATTTCTCTCATTTTTAAATCCTATTATACCTACACCTGGGCATCCATTTCTCTGAGGTGAAAGAAATGAAGGATATAAAATATCAGAGTAACAATGATTCTCAACAATTATTGCTGGTACTCTGATGGAGAGATTTATACCTCTTTGCTATTCTGACTTAGTTCCTGTCAGAAGGAGAGCCCAGTAGAATTACGGTTTAAATATCATAGGTAGAAGCACCAACTGAACCCTGTACTGCTTGCCCACTAGCAGAAACATAATAAAACACAATGCCTTCTGAGGAATGTCAGAAGTGGAATGAAGAACTCAGTTACATGGATTTCTGTTACAGTGCTAAAGCCAGCCTTTTGATCTGTTTTCTTTCTGTCTCTACTGTCTTGTCTTTGTTTCCTGATGACCCCAGAAACATATCTTCCCATACAATAATATTAGCTAGTACTTAAGTCAAATATTAATCTTTATAAGTTTGTATTGAAAATACTTTGTGTCACTAAAATAATTTTGCTGTTCACTGGTCTAGCAATTAAGCTCCCCCATGAAAATAACCTCTGAGACAAAACATGGTGATGCAATGAGGAGAGCTGTTGTTCACCAGCATTTATCTGCTTCAGACACTGGACTATACACAAACATAACATGGTATCCCCACTAGCTGTCCCTCACAAGTTTATGGTGGGCAGTGGTGTTATCTCTGTATTAGAGATGGGGTCCTGAGGTTTGGGCAGCTACACCACATGCCAAAGTCATATAAGGGTTTGCAGCAGGTCTCCTGTTCTCCTCTCTGGTGCCCTGATCTATTGCCTGGAGTCGAACCTGGTCCTGCCATTTAGCAGCTGGGAAAGACTGGGCAACTTGCTTAACCTTTCTGAGTCTCAGTTCACTTGTCTAGCAAATGAGAGTAATAACCTACTCCCAGGTTACTTTAAAGATTATATGAACTAGAACTAAGAGAGTGCCTAGACTAATTCATGTTCATTAAGTGTTAGCTTTAAAATATATATATATCCCCAATGTGGATCCCATTTCCTATAGTTGCATCAACCAGCCCCTATCATTGAGAATATTTGAGCATACATTAGGCATGGCAGATGTTGTGGCTCATTAAAATGCACAAATCCTAAATTTCCCCTTTCCATACAATAATACTCAAAACTGTAGATGTCTATTCATAATTCAGACTACTATTTGAAACCTGCAAGTGGAAGCAGTTCTTTCAGGAATGAATTGAATTAGTTTTACTTCTCATAAAAAAAGTGTTAAACTCTTGATTTTCTAAAACAGAGCTTATCTATGTTGTGTGTGTGTGTGTGTGAGAGAGAGAGAGAGAGAGAGAGAGAGAGAGAGAGAGAGGGAGGGGAGGGAGATAGTGGGAGAGAGAAAGAAAAAAAAAGAGAGAGAAATAAAGGGGGAATCGTCAGTCCACACAATTAGGGTTTGGAGGGCATTTGCTACAATTTTATAAGCTTACATTCTTGTAAGGTGATAAAAAAAATATATTTAAGGCCTCTCAATACTGTCTGGGACTTTGAAAACCAGAAAACACATTGGTATTTGTTTCATTTTTTATGTCTTAATTTTATATTCTGTGGTATGTCATAAATATGTATATATATTGATCTTTCCCATGTGGTAAGTTTCTGGAGGGTACAGACCCTGTCTGCCCTCACATGAAGTACTGTGACTTGAGCTCACACGAAGTCCACAAATGCCCAGGGAGACATCCTACAATGTACCATATGATGGGCATGCAGGTACAGTCAGTACCCTGGATTTGAAGTTAAAACCTAGATTAGAGGCTTGACTTCAATTTCTCCCCTTATTTTGTGAACAGACTAGTTTACCTACTTGAGCCTCTGAAACTTCATTGACAAAAAGAGGAAATAGATGATTTTCTCATTGTGTTAACTGAGAATTAAATTAATAATGTGCATGAAAGTGCTCTATAAATTGTTAAGGACTGCCCAGATGGGTAAGTAATAGTGTCACTTATGGAAACCAATAGATGCTATTACCCTCCCTATTGTCCAGACATATTTTTCCATCTCTTGTCATAAAATTGGCTCACCTCGCCTTCCCATAGGAGGAGTATCCCACAGATTTAAACAAATCACCTTGATTGGAAAAGAGGGCTCACTCTTAGGGTTTATGTCTAAATGAAACTCCAAAATAAGCAATGGATCGAAAGAAAGAAAAACAACTATGATATTGTCTTGCAAAGGGTGCCTGGCACATTGCATAGCAATAGGGGTATAAGTGCCTCCAGCAAAGAACTGTTTCTAAATGTGTTTCAGTTCCCTGGAAAGACACAGCCCTCAGCTGGAACTAGAGGTCTGGAAACTGTACACTGTGATTCATTTTAAAGAGACCACAAGAATGTGTGTATAAGTATGCACAATAATTTCAACTCCAGCATTGGGGCGGGTTGATCAAAGGACAGCAACCAGGAGTCCTCCTCCTAGTTTGAGAGGAGAGGACATATTCCTTGTGGGCAGGGCTGGTGCCTATGTGCCCCAAGGCTGCCTTCTTTATATGCCAAGGAAGGGGATAAGAAAATAATGGGAGAGAGGGCATCAGGTTTGTAAGGTGACCAGATCGTCCCGCTTTTGGCGGGACAAAACCGATTTTTAACAATTTGTCCTGCGTCCCACGGCGTTTTAAAAAAGTCCCTATTTTATTTTAAAGAGTCCAAAAATAGGGACTTTTTTAAAACACCGTGGGACGCGGGACAAATTGTTAAAAATCGGTTTTGTCCCGCCAAAAGCGGGACGATCTGGTCACCTTAGGTTTGGGCTCCAAAGGGAAAGAAAGGACAGGTCTAAAAGCCCAGGTCTTTGCAAGGTATTAGGAACAGTGAGTTACTCTGAGGGGGAAGGAAGACATTTTCTTTGCCTAAAGGGCCAATGATCGTTTAAACCCTGGAGCGTGGCCCAGTCAGCCAGATGCTACTTCTGTGGTTACAGGGAAGCAGATGGTTGGCATAGATTGTCTTCTGTCTAGAGCATGTGTGCCCAGGAATCTCTCCAATGTGTCCACCAAGCCTGCCCCGAGATGACACCTTCTTGGAGAGAAGGGCTATAGCCGTGGTCGACAAACTGCAGCTCACGAGCCACATGCGGCTCTTTGGCCCCTTGAGTGTGGCTCTTCCACAAAATACCACGGCCTGGGAGAGTCTATTTTGAAGTGGTGTTAGAAGAAGTTTAAGTTTAAAAAATTTGGCTCTCAAAAGAAATTTCAATCATACTGTTCATATTTGGCTCTGTTGACTAATGAGTTTGCCAACCACTGGGTTATAGGAATGTTTTATATTGAAAAGATCATGGGGTTGGAAGTTAGGAGTCTCAGGTTCTGACTCTCTTATTGCTGACTTCTGGTGTGACCTTTCCTCTGGGTCTGCTCTCCCGTTCATACGTTGAGGAGTTGGTCTAGATATGTCTAGTGGGATGAGGGCTGAGTTCTCTGCCCACCAGGGTTCATGCTAGAAGAACTTTTATTCCACATATAATTGTATCTTCCTGTGTTGCTGAGGAATGTTGAAGTTTTTTTTTTTTTAATTAAGGGCCATGGAGTACTTGTATGTCAGGACAGTTGTTTGTGGGTGTTTAATCAGTCCCGAGAAGAAGACAAACTCCCTAACATACATTCTCATTTCTACCAGGTATTGGAATGTCACTTTAAACATTTGAGCCCCAGTCTCTGCACATGTAAAACAGGGAAGTCCTCTCATTCCAGCTTTCTTTTCATTATTGTTGTGACTTGAGGAAATATAAAAGGGGAGCTAACACGTATTGAGCACCTGCTGTATACCAGTCACTCTGACAAATGCTTCCCATTGTCAGCTTTGTGAAGGTAACTGGGAATGGTATTACTGGTCAGGCAGGGTTGGCTGGTGAGGGTACTGACAAAGGACACTAAGTAAAAGGTCGTTTTACTCTCCAGGGGAGATGAAGTTGCAAAATTAACGATCAGGCTTTGTCAAACTTTTTTTTTAACTTGGCTTTCTAAACTCATACCCTCAGGCAGCTAAATGAGGCTGACAGGCTCCACCCCCACCCTCCCCAAGGTTTGTGATAACATACTGTCCCCCAGCAGGCAGGCTACAGCTGCCTCGGGCTGGTGCCCAGTGCTGGCCTCAGAGCTGCCTGTGGCCTCCCAGAGAGGTCCCAGGGCACATCCCTCCCTGCCAAGGTTTTGCTGCTTTGTGGTGCAGTCTGAGTGTCCCCCATACACACACACCTGCCAGGCCCTGTGGGCTCTGGGCTGGTCTTTAGGGCAAGCGGGTAGCAGACAGCCCACCTGCTTGATGTCAACATCTGTGGGTGCGGCCCCAGGAAGAATGTGCCGCTCCCAGCCTCAGCTCAGGTAATTAATCCCCACAACTGACAGGTGGCAACAGGCAGCCCTTTGGCTGGGGCCATCAGGAAAAGTGCTTGGAGGAAGGATTTTTTGTAAAACTATCAAGAGCACAATTCGTACATGTCTGGCAGCTAGACAACTGTGGCAGGAAGGGAGACGGGGAGGAGAAGTGGATACCTTGCCAGACGACTATGGGGCCAATGTTGGGATCTCTTCCTGCCAATCGTTATGATAGATCCAATAGGATATGGTGGCTCAGGACTTGTTTGCAAGCTCACTTTGCAGATTTCCCCTTCCTTTGAAGTAGATACAGTCCTAAGTGGAATGCCTTGGTTGTAAACAAAGAAGTTGGAGCCCAAAGGGTGAAATGATTTGCCTAAGATGATGCAGGAAGTCAGTGGGAAGGTGGAAGACTAGAGTCTTGTCCTCTTGATTTCCTGTCCACGATTCTTTTGGGATTATTTTCTGTTCCATTATATAGATGCAGTATAGAAATGGAGTGATAAAGCTGTGGTCTAGTCCCAGGAAGGATCATTAGTTAGCTCTTGAATGATGCTTTGGTTTTCCATTTAATCTTTTAAAGTTGACTTCTCAAAAGAACACCCCCATTTCACCCCCAAACCATATAAATACATTCACTTTCCCTTTTTGTTTTTGGTATTTTGGTATACCAACCATCATAGCTGTCATAATAATAACCTGATATTTGTTTAGAGTATATTTGCTTAACTAAAACTTTTGAAGTGGTTATTTTCAATTATTTTTTAAACTCTCTTCCTAGATGTAAAATTTATAATGTTTCTCAAATGAGTTTATTTGTAGAGGACAAGTCTAGAATATAGCATATAATTAGATCATACAGTTATATGTGACTAGAGGCCCAGTGCACGAATTCATGCACCAGTGGGGTCCCTCAGCCTGGCCTGTGGGATGGGGCTGAAACCGGCTCTTCAACATCCCCCGAGGGGTCCTGGATTGCGAGAGGGTACAGGCCAGGCCGAGGGATTCCACCAGTGCACAATCGGGGCCAGGGAGGGATGCAGGAGGGCTCCAGGGCATGTCCAGCCTGTCTCACTCAGTCCCAATCTGCCAGACCCCAGCAGCAAGCTAACCTACTGGTAAGAGCATCTGACCCCTGGTGATCAGTGTACATCATAGGGAGTGGTTGAGCAGCCTTAGAATATCATTAGCATATTAGGCTTTGATTGGTTGAACGGATGACTGGACGACCGGACACTTAGCATATTAGGCTTTTATTATATAGGATAAGGTTATTCAGTATGTTTCAAGCAAATCACACTAAAGCTGTGTGTGTCTACTTCTTTCTAGCTAAGACTCTTTTTGCATTTTAGTGAATTGGATATTTATAGTTAATTTTCCAAAGCATATTGATCAAAAGTTATGTTATGACCCTTTTATGTTTTACTTGCAAGTATATTATTTCTTCCTCCATTATTCTCCCTCACCACCAAGTCAGTTTCCAGAAGTTTATTTTGTCCTCTCTAAATACTACATCTGCTTTGTATGATTTTTTTCATACTAATTCCAATTATTGATTTCATTACCCCCTTGCCCTTATAAAAGGGCCTTTTTAACTTTCCAGTTCTCAAGAATACAGTTTAGAAAAGAAAAAAAAATGAATGTTGTAGGATAGCTCTAACTAAACAAAGACAGGCTTTCTACTTGATTGCTAAACTGGGATGAATTGAATCATGACAGCTTTGGGGCTTCCTTGCTCCTTTTTTTTTTTTTTCTTTGTCAAATACTTTAGGTTATTTGAGGTAGCACAGACCCTACCTTCCACCTCCTGGATTCTTTGAACTGTTTGAAAATAAGAAACATCAATTAGAAGTGCGCCTAGCATTTTCTGTTAATGAATGCTGGCTCTCTTTTAGAGTATTTGTAAATCTCATTATTTTTATTTTATTTTAATCAACCCAAATTCATGCAGAAGGCCAGAAGTGTTATTGATGTGTTTATGCTTTAGCTTAATTTTACTCTCTTTTTAAGTCCTAACCATCCTCAGTGTAAGTAATTTGCCCTAAGAGTTAATGGGCCACAACTGCATCTGGATGTATTATAGGCTGAGGTTAATTCTGTGGGCTAATGGGCAATAGGTCATAATGCACATAGTATTACATTAGAAAAAATTAAAACATTTTCTTCTAGCACAATAGCATGCCAGATGTGGCTTTATCTGGAAGCTGGCCACAGGAAGTATCAGGAATAGCTTCAACAGTGCTCTATATAGTTGCTTCCCTTGTCAATGGGTTGAATCGAGCGGTGGGTTTTATGATTATTGATTTATTTATTTCATGGAATTTTATTTCACCCATATTCTTGCAGATTGGTGGGTCAAGTCAGCCTTGTGATTTGGGATTAGCATAAGGTATGGCATTTCTTCTGGGAGAATATTAAAAAAGTAAAGGGTTTTTGTTTGTTTATTTTGTTTTGTTTTGTCTTTTGATGGAGTGGAGAGGGAGGGTCTTTGTTGAACCTTTAGGAAAGGAAAAAGTTATGCAGGTGTGTGCTGATATTAGCTGGCATCTCTCTGCATTGTGATACTGAATTACCAGTCTGGCAGCCAAGAGCGTGTAATATAGTATGTCTACTGAGGCAGGTGGTGATGGTGAGGCTGTAGTTACTGGAATGCTCCCCCACCCTTCTATTTGCAACATATTATTAGTAAAGGAGCTGAATTTACTCTTGTTTTCCAAAATCCCCTGGAATTATTTTATTTGAACATGATATTTGGCTTTGAGCATCTCACTCCTCAATATGTCAAACTCCCTCTCCCCCTCCTAAAACAAAACAAAACTTAGGCAAAGCTTGCTTTTCCATTTTGTCAGGGATATTGTATAGCACGAGTTTAGTTCATGTGATAGTTTTGAGGCATTTCTGTACCATGCCACTATGGAAATACTCTGTTCATGTGAATCTTCAAGACTGTGTAAGGGCAAATTTGGTTAAAGATCAACAAAGAATTGGTTATTCGTTCTTGCTCATAGGCTAGTACTTCCTAGAAATAAACGCACCATTGAATGTGCATACATATGCATGACTGCATAGCTTGATTCCTATACTTTTTACTTATTTCTGATCAGGAATCAGAATGAATATCAGCACTTTGTTTTCCACATTCTTTTTAAAGAGTTTACCTTGTCAATGTGAACCTAGAAACTGGGTTCTCTAACAAATTTGCACCATTTCATACAATCTTCAAAATAAAAGAAACATTAGAGATGTTTCTCCCTTATTTTCTCCCTTTGGATGATTAACTTGAGTTTCCAGGAGATCACATGAGCGGCCTGAAATTCTTCCGTGGGTGACTTCCTCAGTGTCAGGAATCTGTGACTGTTTTTGAAAGGTCAGTTATTTCCATCTTTGAGAGTAAATCTTTCACATGTGCTTTCCTACGCCCTCTTCACAGTACTTCATTTTCTAATTTCACATTAAAACTTACCTAATTTAGAGACACAACCTCATGGGCTGTCTTACCTATATATGTAAAAGGGTTTGTACAGTGCACTGCTAATTTATTCAACCTAGGACCTGAAGTAGTAAAATTGGGTGGGCATTGCATGTTATTCCTATGTTCAAGATCCCATTCTGAGAATTCAGTTACAATTTAGGAAAGACAATCTTAATTTGTAGACAGTATTTTAACAAATTAAAAAAAATGTGATACTGACTCAAAGAACATACAGTATCCTTGAAATCCTATAAGAAATTGGTGTTCATACCTTAGTTTTGTAGATGACCTCTGGGGTTTATACTTGTATTTATAATCATATTGTGTATTTATGTAATTCGCTCTGGTAGCTAACATACCAGTTCCACTTTGGTCCCATATATGAGTATAAAGACTACAGGGTACCTGGGGAAGACCATGGGTCTGTGTATCAAGATGGTCCTGTCGCTGAGTATTTTTGAGCAAGTCTCCTCTCATTTCTGGGGCTTGGATTTCTCCTCTGTAACCTAAGTGGCTGAACTAAATGAACTCTAAGCTTTTCCTGGTCTAACTTTCTAAGAAAAGCTTAGCAATGTTATCTTGAATTAAAATGCGTTGAAACAGGTGACTTAATAATAGAAACATGAAATCTAGTCCTTGGTTTTCTATAGAAACTCAGACACTAGAGTATGATGTAGTTGTAAAAGTATTAGCTTTCCAGAAGAAAGGAAATCTTAATTCAACTACACATTGCCTAAATTTAGTTGTGTAACCTTTAGAAATCATTTTTTGTAGGGATGCCCTCCAAACCAAGTTGAACCCCACATTTAGGTTTGTCTTTCTCTACTTTTTCTCTAGAAAATATATCATAATTTTAGAAATATTTTATTTACTGTCAGTGTTTACTTAAAACCAATTCACTTAGGGTAAGGAGACTGCTAGTTCCTTGGGATCCAGGACAGAGCCTGGCATGAAGTAGGTGCTCACTAAATATTTGTTGCATTAATGAACCCATTACTTCTGTAAGCCTAAATTTTATATCTGAAAATTAAGGGGAGAAGAAGGTTTGGACAAGACATGCTATAATGTTCCTTCTGGGTTCTAACATCTTATTTCTAGATTCTCTATCTTCTAAAATCTTAAGCCGGCAACAATTTTACAGGTTGGTGCTGTTCATGCTAAATTTATTCATTAAAAATTGAATTAGAAAATATTTCAAGTATACAAAAATAGTAAGTAAATTTAGACACCTAGAATCTACCAAAATGTTGAAAATTTCCATATTGCCTTAAATATTTTTAAGTAGAATATTACAGATAAAGCAGAAGGTCTTCCTCCATTCTATCTCATTCACCTGTCTCCTTCTATTAAAATAAATGAAATACATCTAAGTATAAGAACATGGATAAATCTTGAAAACATCAGAAGTGGAAATAGCAGATTACTAAGATGAAGTTTTGAGCAATGTAATTAAATAAATTTTAAGGACACATAAAATTATAGTACATGTACTTATGGAAATATGCACGTGCATTTTTAAATGTACAGCAGCAGATAAACCAAATTCATTTTTTAAACAAGTGAATCCAATAATTTATCATGGTTTAGAACTTAGTGATTACTAGCAGATCAATATGAACTATGTGTTTCATTGTAAATGGTTAATATTCAAACTTCAGCAGACTATTGTTATCTGGCAGCAACCACTTCCTGATGAAGCTGCACTAATGTTTTCACAATACTCCCAAAATTACTTAAGCTACATTAAACACTTTATGTGGAGAATCTTAAAAAGATGAGGCTCCAGTAATTATCCATAATATGTGGCTTTTATGTTGCTCTTTGCAGTTGACTAAGGCTTCTGATACCTGTAATTTTTTCCTCTATTCTAAGAGCTGTATATTGTATATTATATATTTTTTTCTATTTTAGGTTTAAGAGAGGTGAAGTGACTGCCTAAAAGCCTAGGGAATATATAGAAGAGGCAGAATTTAAATCTTGTTTTTTGACCCTAGTCCAGTAAAGTTGCTTATTGTTGTCAGTGTGGGGTAAGAGTCCTTTTCCAATGCTCTTAGCTTTGAGAACTAAGCCCTTTCCTCTTTCACAACAAAATTGGCCTATTAATTCCAGTGTTACCTCATGTTATTTTCTTTATCCAGAATTAAAACTAATTATTCTTTCTTTTTCTGTTTGCTGACTACTCCATTAACTAAGACATGTCTCACTTAGCTATTGACTATTGGAAGCCCTGTATTAAAACTAACTCTCATTCACTCTGCTTTGATTTAGAAAAGGGATAAGCAAATAACACATTTGTGCAAACATCTTTTTTTCCTAATGAATAACAGTGCTTGGTCTGTTTTGTTGCTTCCCTGCATATCTTTCATGATGAAAACTAGTAGACTGACTTTTAGAAAGTCTAAAACATTTCTTCCATCTCTTCACCTTTTCATTCATTCTGCTGCCCTAGTTTAGGCCCTCCTCATTCTTGTTCCTGATTAAGTTTATCTTCTTCCTACTTTGCTCCAGCCTTGCTCCTACCAGCTTTGTTTTACTTAATACATGGAACTGATTAGGTCTTCCCCATGCTTTACAATCCTTAGTGACTCTTCTCTGCCTGCAGGTAGAGTCTACCTGTTTCTTGTAACATCTAAAACTCCTCAGAATCTGGTACCTGCCTTTCTAGCTTGGACTCATTGCTTTCTGCTCTCCTTTTCCTCCTCCTTCTCCCAACCTATCTATATTTCAACCATAGTTAGCATCTCTTTGCTTATACTTACAATGTTCTCTCTTTATGAAAAGCCTGCTTTCTGCCTCTTGGTTCTCCCTTTTTCCCATTCTTGGGTGCACCCATCTAGTTGGTTGAACAACTTGTCTTTTAACTCCTATTTTAAATAACACAATTTCTATGAAGCCTTTCTTCTCTACTTTAGTAGAATATATTTACTTTCCTCTTTCTCTCTTATCTACAACCAATCCATCTGCAAATCTGGTAAAAATGTATCAAGAAATCAACTGCTTCTCACCAACTCCACTGATGGTCTAAGCCTCTCTCATTTTTTACTTGGGATATTTGCATAGCTTCCTTACTAGTCTCCCTGCTTCTATCTTTGAACCTTAAAGTTTGTTCTTCATATAACATCCAGAATCTTATTAAACACAATTAAACCTTCTCAAACTTCTCCAGTGGCTTTCTATCTCATATCAAGGAAAGCTGAAGTCTTTAACCCTGGCCAACAAGGCCTTGCATGAGCTGGCCCACATAATGTCTCTGATTTCTGATCTTATCCCCATCTCTGTAGCCTTTGCTCACTGCTTTCCAGTGGCACTGGCCTCCATGACAGGAATACTCACCCCAGGATCTTAGTACTTGCTGTCTTTAATAACTGGAACATTATTTCCCCAGTTTATATATGAATTATTCCAGTGCTTCCTTTATATGTTTTTAATATTAACTTATCAAAGATCCTTGATAACCCTAGATAAAATAATATCCTCTTCAACTCCCCAACTCGTACCTTTTGACTCCCTATTTTAAATTTACTCTGATTTTTTTTCTTTATAGCATTTATCACCATCTGACATAATATTTATTTGTTTATTCAAAATATCAGCACCTTTAGAGCATGGACTTGTTTATTGCTAAATATCTAAACCTTGAATAAAGTCCTCACTCAATAAATACCAAATTTATTAACTAGTACTTAATTGCTTTATCTTGTGGAATCCCATAACACTTTCTACATACCTCTGCTATATACAGTGAATTTGTGTAGTTTATATTTCACTCTGTCTCTAATTTACTTCAGACTTCTCTACAACACTAAAATATGCATTGACTAAAATACCTAGTTTTAAGGGATCCAGCTAAAACTAACTGGTGTACTAAAGATTTGTGTAATGTGGTCACAATACATCCTGCAGTGTTATATTTAATATTTAAAACTGGAGAAGCCCAGATCAGTGGTTGAGCATTGACCTGTGAACCAGGAGGTCACAGTTCAATTCCCCATCAGGGCACATGCCCGAGTTGTGGGCTTGATCCTCAGGAGGCAGCCAATTAATGATTCTCATTATTGATGTCTCTATCTCCTGTTCCTCTCCATTCCTCTCTGAAATCAATAAAAACATATTTTTTAAAATTGAGTAAAATTTATATTGTATGAGAAAGGCATGATTAAATGGCATATTTCCTTTCAATACTGTAATTGCAACTGCTTATAATTATATTTTAAAATCCAATCATGCTATGATATGTTAAATAAAAAATGATGCCAAACATTTTATATGCCCAGTTTGCATAAGGGAGTGTGTGTGTGTGTGTGTGTGTGTGTGTGTATACAAATAGGAAAAAGTCTGAAATGTTAATGGTGTACAAGGTTTGTACACTGAAAACTAAAAAAAATGAGAGAAAAAAAATTGCTGAAAGAAATTAAAGATGTCCTAATTAAATGGACATCTATATCACATTAATGGATTAGAGGCACAATATTGCTCAGATATTAATTCTGCCCAAAATGACCTATACAATCTCATCCAAATTTCTACCAGGCAATTTTGTGGAAATTAACAAATTGCTTGTAAATTTTATATGGAAATTCAAAGAACATAGAATAGCCAAAATAATTTAGCAAAAGAGGAACAAAATTGGAAAACACAGATTACCTAATTTTAAGACTTGCTATAATAAAGTTACCGTAATCCAGACAGTGTGATACCCATGTATTAGATGTGTAGACCAATAAAATAAAAGGCAGTGTCCAGATAAAGACTTGAACACACATGGTCAATTACTTTTCAAAAATGATGCCAAGGCAATTCAACAGGCATGAAAGGTAAAGATAATCTTTTCAACCAGTGGTGTTGAAACAATTGAGTATCCATGAAAAAGAAAAAGAGAAAGTAGAGGGGCATGTGTTGAGGGGAGAGCAGGATAAAGAAAAGACTGAAAATAGATACAAGACTAAATGCAAGAGCTATGATCATAAATCTCCTACAAGAAAACATGGAAAATACTTCTAACATTGGGTTAGACCAATATTTCTTAGGATCCAAAAAGCATGATTAAAACAAAACAAAGCACACACACCCAGAAGAAGAAACTAGGCCTTAGAATTAAAGAATCTCAAATCAAAGTTGGGAGCATTTCAAAGGTGAATGTTAAAAGTTCCAGAGAGAAAGAGACATTACAAAAAGCCAGGAGTGTTCCAATTTGCAGTCTCTGCTGACTCATATCACCAGGGATTTAAAAATCTAGGCCTACATCAGATTCCCACTTTTTGTGATCTTGCAAAAGCCTGGGAAATGGGTGAAGAAGATACTGGCCATTTGGTAGGGAATAAGGAAGCAGGCAACACTATAGAATTATGTATATACTGTAGACCAGGGAGACTGAATTTAATATTGGAAAAATATTAAACATCGTCACGGAAACAATTAGCAAACAGGGAAGCTAGTACAGTGGCAGAAGCTTGGCTTTGTCAAGAACAGGTCATGCCAGACCACTTCAGCCCGTCTAGTAACTGAGTGGCAGGCCTGGTAGTTGAACCAGAAGCAGTAATGCAAATGTTTCTTGGCCCTGACCAGCTATTTAGATGTAGACAATATAAAACCCTCATCACTAAAATTAGGAAATATGGTCTATAGTGCTAGATCAATCCTAGCTGAGAGACATAACTAAATTGGCCTGGCATCGTGTGGAGAACAGAGGGAAACCATGAATATTCCAGATAGGGAACAGCATGTTCAAATGGGGGGGTGATAGATGGATGGTGTGTGTTTGAGGCATTCAGAGGTTTGTGTGGGTAGAACATGGGATGGGAAGTGTGAGGGTTTGGGGGTGAGGGGTAGAAATGAAAGAGATGGGGACAAAACACAAAGGGCCTTAATTAACCATGTGAAAGAGCAGAACCTTACTGGTGAATCCCCCAATGCCATGATGGAAGTCCTAACAAACAGTTGGCCCTAGGGTTCAAGGTGACTTCCAGGTTTTTTTCATTTCTATCACTTGCTGCCTCTCCCTGCAATTAAATGAGCAAGCATTATATTGAGAAATAAAAAGAGAAATTATTGATGCTAAATAGACCACTTTTGAGGTCTATTTTAATGTTAAAGGAGATTGTATACTTTTAAGTTGATTTTTTTAAAGAAAGCCATGTAATTATGAATTAGAAAAATGTGAAAGTACAAAAAGTTGCACTTCTGAGCCTAGAGAATAGAGAGATGAGGGACTGTTACCAGAGGAGGACAGACTCATATTCTGGTTCCTAACCAGCTCTTCTCTGTGACCTCAAGAAAGTCTTCTCTATGCCTTAATTTTTTACCTATAAAATGGCGTAAAAATACTGATCCATTATTTGTTATCTGTAATTCTGAAACTCAAAGAGCTCTAAAAACTAAGGTGACCAGATTTTAACATTGGTGAAGCGGGACACCATTGACGGGGGGGTGGGGGGGTGTCTTTTTTTTTAAAATATATTTTATTGATTTTTTACAGAGAGGGATAGAGAGTTAGAAACATTGATGAGAGAGAAACATTGATCAGCTGCCTCTTGCACAACCCCTACTGGGGATGTGCCCGCAACCAAGGTACATGCTCTTGACCGGAATCAAACCTGGGACCCTTGAGTCCGCAGGCTGACGCTCTATCCACTAAGCCAAACCGGTTTCGGCCCCGGGGTGGGGGGGTTCTTGATTAAAAATTTGGTCTATATTGTAATCGCTTTTGGTTTTTTTAATAAAAGGAAATTCACTTAATAGATCATCGTTGAATTTGCATCCTCTTTTCTTACTCATTATGTTAAAAATCTAAAAAAATAACTTAAAATTATATTATAAATTATTATATACATATTGCTTAAAAACACAGTAAGTAGGTACATAATTACATGAACATATTTTATTGTTAGTTTATAAATTAAATTAATTTGATTGTTATAAAGTAACTATATTTTAAAAATTATTTTAATTTTAATCCTATATTTCTTTCTAAATAATAACAATACTAACTTGTATTATTTTTCCTCTGAATTTGCCATAACGTAAGTCGTAAGTGTCACTTTCAAGGCCGGCGCTAGACTTTTTGCAGCCACTATAAAATATAAATAATACGAGTACTGTCTGCTAAATTCAAGAA
This sequence comes from Cnephaeus nilssonii, assembly GCF_951640355.1. Lineage (NCBI taxonomy): Eukaryota > Metazoa > Chordata > Mammalia > Chiroptera > Vespertilionidae > Cnephaeus > Cnephaeus nilssonii. The sequence goes on from NC_137074.1 coordinate 47,059,743, forward strand.
AATTTATGTATTTATGAAATAAATAAATAAATTACTTACCTAAATTATCTGAATAGCTGATTTGTAATGACATCACTTGTTTAACTAGCTTACTAGCATGCAGTACGATGTGTATCGTCTGAGAGACAGTTACAAAATGTTTTCGTTGTTGCCAATCCCCAAAAATGTCATTGTTCATTAAGTCCAAACAATGGTGGTCGAATTCTAACAACTGATCAACAATGCGAACTTTGATAAGCAGTTCTTGATAATCAGTTCTCAACAACTATTTGTTATTATTAAAGTTTAACATTATAAAATTAACAAAAATAATATAAAACTCATATCCTGGCTAAATAGCCACATGGCCGCCGAAAACCGTATATTCCCTTCCCGTTCTCCCGCAGTTCCCTAGCTTGTCGTGCATTCTTTCCAAAAATCGGGACTTTTTTAAAACGCCGCGGGACGTGGGACAAATTGTTAAAAATCGGGACTGTCCCGCCAAAAGCGGGACGTCTGGTCACCTTACTAAAAACCAACATTGGTTCTGTTTTAATTTCATAAGTTTGTGCTAAACTCACTTGGTGTTGAAATCTAGTCTGAATTTGAAGCTCTTATAGTCATTTCCCAGATGATATGTATATTCATGAATTTTACAGAAATGTTTAGATTGGGTTATGGGACACTGCCCTAAATCCTGCTGGAGCTGTTTACAGTATTTGCTATAAGAACTTTACTTCCTTTCTAAAATCTAAACGACTATGGATTCTGAAACATCTGGCCCCAGGGTTTTCAGATAAGAGATCATATACCTATAACACCTTCCCTATAGGGTTATGTGAGGATTATATTTCTTACAAAATAATTCAGAAAATGGAGAAGCTGTTATTATTTATCTTTATTTAAGTTCAAAAATTAGATTCTCTTCTCCCATCCCTGAGGACAAGGGAGGATTAACACCTGGTATGGCCTAAATTTATTCTTAGTACTTCTGTATTTTAGTCTGTCAAGTTTGAGTTATAGTATATTAATTGTTAAAGCAGAATGTTTCTCTTAACTGTCCTCCTCTGAACACATATCATTCTTTTTTTTTTTTTCAATCTTTAAATACTTGGATGGATGCCTTATTTGCCGTCAGGTATTAGCTGACAGACTTACTTTTCAATCATCTTTCCTAAGGTCTATCTTATGAAACTCATGGTTAAATTACAAATAAAAATACATCTTATTTTTTTGGAGTTCTCATTAAAAGTGGGTTCTTAACATGTCCTAAGATAATGTTTTTAAAGTCATTGGTTTAAAACACTAGAGAAAAAATATCTATCTAGGTTTCAATCAGTGCTTCCCAAGCAGGATTTTATTTTTATGATTGATTTTTGGGCATACTTTCCATTTCATCAAGTCATCTAAAACCCTTTTGCTGCATTTAATCCTTGATCAGCTGGTGTGAGGAACTGATTATGCAATACACTACTAATATTAAGAAGATTTTAACTGAAAATTGTATATACTGAAATACTTGGGATATAAAAAAAGATTATTAAAATACATACTATATTTCAACCAACCTACCACTGAACTCCTCTCCCTGCAGAAGGAAGTATGGGCAGGAATGTTTCATTCACGTGTGAATGGAAAAATCTCTATCTCCATCCTTCTGCTGCCATGATTTGCTTTGTTACATTAAGCCAGTCCTTTTTTTCATGAGAGTATACAACCAAATGGCCACTTCCAGATGTTTCATTCTCTTAGGCTATGACATTAGAACATTCGTGTGGCAGTTTGAGGGTGTTTTTGTTTTGTAGTTTTCTAGCAGGTTGACTTTGGGTAAAATATCCTCATATTCTTCCAGACATTTCATCTTTAAGAAACAAAATTCCCCAAACCCTAATCCCTGCAAGTCTCTTTAGATATTGTAAGGACAGGATTTATCATAATCTGTATAATATCACTCAATTCATGTGAACATTGTTTTTCCATTTAGTTTCCAGTACTTTATAAAGCTTAACCATTTAAATCCCTCTGAGACCCAGTTTCTTCATCCCAAAGAAAGGACATAATGCTATTAATGGGTTTTGAAAAATGTGAAATCTTTTATAAATGTTGGGTTTTATTTCAAGTAGAAAAAAAGTATTAGTTGGATTAATGAATATAACTCTATTAAGATTGCTCGCTGTCATATATGTAGTAGCCAATGGTAAACATGTAGCTATAAAGGCTGCAAAAGGTGAACTTAATTTTCCTTGATTTGGGATGTAACAGTATCTCCTATTGGTTCTTTCCTTCCTCCACCATCTCTGTGCAGTATTCCACTGAACTGAAGAAACTCTACTGCCAAATTGCCAAGACATGCCCCATCCAGATCAAGGTGATGACCCCACCTCCTCAGGGTGCTGTCATCCGTGCCATGCCCGTCTACAAGAAAGCTGAGCATGTCACCGAGGTGGTGAAACGGTGCCCCAACCACGAGCTGAGCCGTGAATTCAATGAGGGTAAGGAGGAGAGGATTCTGTGGCTGTTCAACTAAGCTCCTTGAAAATAGTGGTTCTGCGGAGATTTTGTTTGGAGTCCATTTACCTGGTTCCACCCTCTGCAATCTGATGGCAGCTTAGTCTATCTTTTTTGGTGACTGAGTACCTGAGAAGAATGATCAATATATTTGTGGCTTTCACAATGACTTACAATGCTTGAACTATTTAATTTAATATTAGTAATTAGTGAATAACCTGGACTTGTCTCTCTACTCCCAATTGGTTATTTTTTTTTTATTTTTTAATGAGAAGGTGTAAGAAGAACAATGTGGCATTTAGTCATTTGGTCTGCTCAGCCCAGGCCAGGTAATCTAGCTTTAGTGCCTTCCCAGAGATGGTCAAGGCCTGACCAATTGAGAGTTGGGAGGGTAAGAAGAAGGAGCATAAGAGGTGAACAACATGAAGAAACAGAAGACAAAAGTAGGGAAAAAAATGAATGAAGACAAATGATAGGCAAGAGAAGTAAATAGAAATGTGCAAGATAAGCTGGGGAGGGGAACAGTGGAGTGAAGGACTGGGTGAAAGGGAGCAGGTATCTTGGGGCCACCTTTATGATCTGTATCCATGCCAATGATATGAGCCACAAACCGACAATTGCTTTACAAAAGAGCTCATTGTTTCCAAGGGTTCCCTGATATTTGATATTCTAAGGTCTTGTGAAGAGAGTCTAAGTAAAGAACACAGAAAAATGGAAAGAAAGGATAGAAGAATGTACACAGATTCATCAGAGTGATGAGGGTGCAGGATGGGTGGACAACTTATGTAGAAAATGTATTTAAAATGGAAAGATTGCTTGGTAGCTAGAATGTGTGAATGTAGAGAATATAAGGGATGGAACAGAAAAAGTAGTGGAGAAAGAAAAAGAGTGAATAGAAATTTCAGATGAGAAAATAAAGTTTAAGTACTCTCACCTTAACACAACTAAGTTTTACACATTGATTTCTAGTCCTTTTCTACATGACCTCCTTATCCAGCCATACCTTTGCATCTTGCTTTTCACTTCACAATACTCCATAAAGATTATTTCTTATAGCTAAGCTTTATTATAGGTTTTTATAACTGCCCTTGATCCATCAAGATGACATAATTGTTTTTTTTCCCCCCCAATTTTTGACATAATAGTTGTTTTTACTTTTGCAATAATAGATGATGTTTCAGAGGGCATCTTGACTCACTTAACTTTTCACTGTTATTAAATACTAGAGGCCCGATGCACGAAATTCATGCAAGAGTAGGCCTTCCTTCCTCCTGCTGCCTGCACCAACTTCCCTCCGGCACCTGGGACCCAGGCTTCCCTCGCAACCCCGGCTTCCTCTGGAAGGTCATCCGGAAGGTCTTCCGGAAGGACGTCCAGAAGGAAGCCTGATCTAATTAGCATATTACATTTTTATTATTATAAATTATTATTATAGATCAGTTTTTGTGGAACAATAATACATGGTCAAAGATTAAGAACATCTTTATGGTTCCCAATTCTTCAATCAGCTTCTTTCTTTTGGAGCCCTGTCCAGTATCATAATTTTGTGAAACTTTGCCTGCAGTCTTTAAAAAATTTGCTTTCCCTTTCTTATTCTCCAACCTTGGGCTCTTTTAGCACAACAAAACCAGTAAGTTTCTCATCTTTATGACCAAAGCAAGGTCTAAAATTGGAGACTTTATGGTGGAGAAAAGAATAGGCAAAGGGAAAGTGATGTCCTTGCCATCTGTTGCCTTTTCTTTCATGTTTTTTTTTTTTTTCTGCTCAATTTTTGAATACTATTTCTCAAGCTTTTTAAAAAATTAAATCTATTGGGGGACTTTGGTTAATAGGAGCATATAGGTTTCAGGTGTGGATTTATATGTTACATGATCTTTCTATCTCACTGAGTGCTTTTTTTTTAAATTAACTTCTTTATTTTTCTTCTATTTTCTACAAACTAGCAAAATCTCCTCTATGAATCTAGTCAGAGATGTATTCATAGAGTTCTCTTAAATCTTGAATTATTAACCTAAACACTGCAAACATAGGATTGTTCTCTTAAATATATTTGAGTGTTCCAGTCCTTTCTTTCACTATAAAGGTTGTAACACCTTCATGTGTTAGATATCTGGCAACAGGATCTTTTCCCTTTTTTCAAGGATATATAGTTCCTCTATTAACCACTTTCTTTGGCAACCAATATCCTGTCTGTGCTGTTTCATTTTGTTTTCTTTGAGGGTGAAGAACTAACTATTTTGTCTTTCTCTGTTCTGCAGGACAGATTGCCCCTCCTAGTCATTTGATTCGAGTGGAAGGGAACAGCCACGCCCAATATGTAGAAGACCCCATCACAGGCAGACAGAGTGTGCTGGTACCTTATGAGCCACCCCAGGTAAAAAGATACAGGCTGGGCTGTGTTGGGAGCTGATTTAATTCAGTGATAGAAGGTGTTTTGAGCACCTATTTCTATCTTAGTCGTTATTACTATATATGTAACCTGTTTAATCTCTTCTCTTCTACTTTCTCTACACACTGCTCCTATACCTCTTTCAAAACTCCTAAATTTGCACTAAATTAGCTTGATAACATGGCTCTGTGCCCATGTTCCCATCTTAATGGTTCATAATAATTGAATTTGCTTATTGGGTTAAAGCACAACCTTATCTTATCCAAAGAATTTAACTGGCAATTGAGGTGGTAGTGAATGTGCAGCAATACTGGATGCAAGGATTCTTACACTGCACATGGGGGACCCTGAGAGGGCTCTCGTAGCTGAAGGTGGAATGAATAGGTGGAAGATTAGAAATGCAGAACCCTAGAAGAGGGAGATGAGTGTGTTGGCTGCTGCTTGCTGTGTGAACCTTTAACTGTAATTCTTCCTCTCTGGACTTCAGCTGCCTCATCTATAAATGAGCACTTTGGACTAGATGATTTAATGCTGAGGACCTTTTAAGCTCCAGAGTGTTATTTATGGAAGTGTTTCTTCAAATCTATGTTATTCTGTTTTAGCCACATAGGGAAAATATCCGTGGATCATAGTTGCTACTCTTGGTGATGTTTTCAGCTCTCCCTTTGCAGTGATATTCATATATGGGATGAACCCAGTTTAAATCGGGTGATATATATCAGCTTGCAAATGAATTGGGTCAAAGATGATTCTTTTTTAAGGCCTATCTCCCCTCATGTAGTGTCCAATGTTGCAAACATTAGCTTTCAGCTTACCAAGAGGCAAGCCAAAGAGGAAGGACAGTGGGTTTTATTCCTAGAAAAAGAAAAGCATCATCACCTCATCAGAAATGAAGCTGTTTAAATAGAGGGAAGAGATGAGAAGGATGAACATTTGATCAAATTATTGTTAATGGACTCTTTTTCCCCTGTGTTCAGGTTGGCACTGAATTCACGACAGTCTTGTACAATTTCATGTGTAACAGCAGTTGTGTTGGAGGGATGAACCGCCGTCCAATTTTAATCATTGTTACTCTGGAAACCAGAGAGTAAGTGGCATATGCAGAATTGCCATCCTGCAGAAACCATGGGCAGAGGGCAAAGTGAAACTGTGTTTGCTTTATCATTACTTGTGCATGTACAGCAGAGCGCCACCCTTGATTTTATCCTTTGTGCTTTAAATCCTTGCTGCAAATACTTACATAAAAGATCTAAGAAAGTGGAGACAAAGCAGGGTGGGTAAACACAGAGGGGAAGAAAGAGGGAAGGCATGCAAGTCGCTTCATATCTGAATTCTTGACATTTAGCTGGAATGGTTTCTGATTAGACAGTGTTTGTTTTCATGTGGCCCCCGAGGCATTTAACAATTTCTTTGAGTAAGTCTGGGCTGCCTCGGGGAATTTTATCCAGAGACATCCACGGGCTTAATTCAAGCTTCCTTCAAAATATGTAGCTAAATACAGCTGTTTAGCTAATGGCTTGGAGGTTCTTTGCAGAACAAATGGAATGTTGTTTACTAATATCGCCGGTGGCATGTAAGCACTTTTGTGTTCTGCCAAGTGCTTTGGGGTGCACCCTCTGAGCAGCCGTGACTGGCAGGTGGTGGTAGTGGTGCACTGGTGATGACCAGCAGTAGAAATGGGAGAACTCTAGGGAACTTTTACAATTCTTTCACTTTGACCCTTTCCTCCTCTCTTCTCTAATTCCTAGTGGGCAAGTCCTGGGCCGACGTTGCTTTGAGGCCCGGATCTGTGCTTGCCCAGGGAGAGACAGGAAGGCTGATGAAGACAGCATCAGAAAGCAGCAGGTCTCGGACAGCACAAAGAACGGTGATGGTACGAAGCGCCGTAAGTAGCTGTAGTGGCCACATGGAGGAGGGTAAAGTCTTATCCAGATAGAGGAGCTGGGGCTGAGAGTTGAGAAGCAGTATAATAGGACCAAAGGTCTCCAGGGGCAAAAGTGACTGGAGGCCCCAGCGCCAGTGGATGGAGGTATTCAAATGGACTCGAGGTGTGCACTCCAACTTGAAAAAACAAGTAGTCACTGTGAGGATTCCTTAGTCCAGCAGTCCCCAAATGTGGCTCCCAGACCAGTAACATCAGCATCATCTGGAAACTGGGGAGAAACACAAGTTTTTAGTTCCTAGACTTGCTGAGTCAGACACTCTGGGAGGAAGGCCCAGCAATCTGTGTTTCAGTAAGAGCTCTAGGTGCCTCCAATGCTCGCTGAAGTTTGAGAATCTGTATTTTAGCCTATTGGTGTCTTTCTGGCTCCAATTTTTCTGTTACTGAGCATGAGGGCTGAAAATACATCTGCCAACCTCATGAGTCTATGGGGACAGTGAGATTTCAAAACACACTTTGTAAAGCACCATCTGGAGAAGATACAGGTCTGTTTTTCATGGAGTCTTCAAATTGAGGCCTCCATCACCTTATCAGTAGTGAGGCTAATGATTTGGTTCAATTGTTTTATTAAGCAGAAAAATCTGTTTCATAAATGAAACCCACAATGAAAAATAGATGGAAGTAGAGGGGCTCTAGTTGAAAGGAACAGGAGCTGGGGGTGGTCTGGGGCCCCGTGCTCTACTCGCAACCACCCCTGAGGTACACCCCACAGAGGCGTAGGCCTCCAGCTACCCAAGGGTGAAAACCACAGATCCACAAGTGCCTCTAACTTGTGAGATTTGATTCTAGAAGGTGTCTCGCATAAGTCTGATATCACCACAACAAGTATTTTAAAGTATACCACACTGTAACTTATTTCATGTGACACTGTTTTAATTTTATTACTAATTAGTGTCCAAAAGAAACAGAAAGTACACTGTGTTTTACAGGAGAATCACAGCATGTTATAACAGCTAGTCATCATCAATATCTAACTGTTCAGTATGATTTGCCCTTCCTGCTAGGCTCTTCCTCTCTCTGATTATTCCTCACAAGGCTATATATATGAATGATATAAATTATATATAAAATATTTTTAAATATATTAATATAATATCAATAATATAAATAGAATTCTATTTCCACCTTAATTAAATAATATAAATAGAATTCTATTTCTACCTTAATTTTGCTCTTCAGTCTGCCTGGTGGCCTAGTTCCTAAATTCTTTCCTGAGCACCTCAATTGCCTACAAATTAATGAATATCAGTAAGAATGAATTATGTAAATTTTGGTAGAAAGATCATCTCTATACCCTGAATCCTGAATGCAGTTTCTAATTTTGGAAACCAGAGGGATTTGTGAGCATAATTCACTCATTTTACTGAAGAGAAAACTGAGGTCCTGGAAAATGAGATTACTTGTTGGAAGTTATGTGATGTATGTATGAACATGGGAGGGCTGAGCACACAGGCTGTAGACATTGGCAAGACAAACTCTACAATATGCATTTACCACCTTGGAAGATCAATGACCTGATAAATAAAACACAAAACCAATTTATCCTCCTTTCTTTAACAGCTATTCAGACACAGACCAGTAAGACAGGGATTCCTGCAGCATGACTTAAGCCACAGGTCATTTCCCAGCTTCCCAAAACCCTGCCTTTCTCTTGTTCTGCCTCACTTAGCCCCACCTCATTATTGTTAGGTTTGCACTTAATGCAAAAACAATCATCACAATTAAGTGGATGTTTAGAACTAGAAACTCTAATCTCACACGTGTTGCTGGTGCTATTGTCTGTTTAGTAAATGTGTTATTGCTTCAGAAATGTTCCCAGGATGAAGCTTGCTTTTCTTTTTCACTAGCTTTTCGTCAGAACACACATGGCATCCAGATGACATCCATCAAGAAACGAAGATCCCCTGATGATGAACTGTTATACCTACCAGTGAGTCTAGTCTCCCTTGGGTATTCATGATTACTTCATTTTCACCTTCTTAGAATATGCTTTTGCATGTGGTGCAGATATTCTGATTATCTGTCACAATGAGAAAGGGGTAATGGGGACAAGTGAGATAAAACAAAGAAATTATATATATAATTTCCCTCTGGCCGCCTGCAGGTACCCAGGACCTGGGATTTGTTCTGGCTGTCAGCAGGCATCCCGGGACCCAGGCTTCCCTCCAGCCCTGGCTTTGTCCGGAATGACCTCTGGAAGGACATCTGGTCAAATTAGCATATTACCCTTTTATTATTATAGATGACAAGATTATCCTAGACAGCATGACTGAACCAATTTAGCACTAAAATTTCATCAGAAGGAGTTCACAAAATCTATCAGGCAACATTCATAGAGAATTGACTGTGATTTCTTTTAGGGAGTACTATAAAGAAAGCCAAGCAAGGCAGAATCCTCAGTTATTTGTGAATGGCCAGAAGACTCAGTCCAATCACTATCTAAGAGCATTGTTCATCCCTACAAGTAACTATTAGTCCTCTCAATATGCCTAAGGTGCCCTGTTTTAGTCTATGGTTGCCTTTTGTTGAAATCTTATTCCCTTAGGTCTTTGCCAGCTAGACTGGCAGCAAAGTTTTGGTAACCAGTATAGCCCTTGATGCCATCTAAAGTGACATGAGACAAAGGTAAACAAGGCCAGGTTTGACTGGGAGCTGCCACCCTGGGATGGAAGTAAAAGCAACTCAACAGGTTTGGGTGTGCCATACCTGTTCCCTACCTTCTTTGGGCCCTGACCATCAGGGAAATCGACTTCTTACTGGTAGAACAATCAGACAGTGAGTTAGCTAAGATTCTGTGTCGTGTTTCTCAGGCTACATATAGAATCTGATGTGTGAACTTTTAAGTTAAACATTATCCTGATATACTAAATATAGTCATCCCTCCTCTCAACTGAGGATACCAAAATCCACAGATTCTCAAGTCTCTTATGTAAAACTAGCGTTCCCGTTGCAGGAAAAACCCTGCAATAGGGTTTCCTGCTGCACTCTACCCTGCCTGCTCTCCTCCCTTGTGCCCCGCCCCGCCTTCTCTGCCAGCCCGCCTGCTTTTCCCTTCTCCCCTGGCCCCACCTCTGCTCCTCCCTTCTCCCCCGCCCTGCCTTCTCCGCCAGCCCGCCTGCTTTTCTCCCTTCTCCCCCGGCCCCACCTTCGCTCCTCCCTTCTCCTCCCCCCGGCTTGCTTGCTTCTCCACAGCTTTGCTCCCTTCTGCAGCTCTTGGCTTCTTTTGACACTGTCTTGATATGCAAATTAGCCACCATCTTTGTTGGTGTAATTTGCATACTCGTCCTGATTGGTTGGTGGGTGTGGCTTGGCTGGTGGGCGTGGCTTGGACGTAGCGAAGGTGTGGTTAATTTGCATATTTGTCTATTATTAGGTAGGATGGCAATGCATAGAATCTGCCTTCCACATCCAGGGTTTCCCAACCACAGGTCAAAAATATTCTTTTCCATTAGAGGTTGGTTGAACCCATGGATATGAAATCAGGGATATAGAGGACTGACTGTATATTTATTGAAAAAAAAATCTGTGTATAAGTAGATGACTCACACAGTTCAAACCCATGTTGTTCAACCGTCAACTGTAAACCAAAAAACCTAGTCTGTTTTTAGCTGCTGACATAGAAATCACTTGAAAAGCTCTTTTTAAATTAAATTTCAGTTGTGAAGGAACCGTTGCTTCCAGGGGAAATACAGGGTCACGTTTCCGTGAGCCTCTGGTCACAGCACTTTTAGCAACTGATCAATATGTAACCCTGTTTTTTGCATGTTTCTGTTTAAAGGTACCTTATTTAATACATACTGTTGACTCATTAACATTGAATTCACAGACAATATCACTATAATCATGCCAAAACAAAACTTATCGAACCTGTATTTTGACATTACAGCCTTCTTATACTAGTACTCGAAGCACTAGACAGTACTTTAGCACTATACTCAGGGACTTCTTTAAACAGATAATTCACCACACACACACACACACAAAAAAAAAAAAAATGTGGAAAAGTGTGGCACTAAATAGACCCCAGAAAGGACAGTTGTTCGCAGCATGAGCACTGAAACCAAGAGGCAGCTGGAACATGCATGGGCAATTAAAGTTTTTGTCACTCTGCTTATGGCTGCAATTAACCACTAATTGCTGAGGAGTATTGATTTTCATGTTATAAATGTTTGCAAGTAGGAGAAATCATCAACATAGACTCCATGAAAAATGGGGATTGACAGTCACAGTGGTTCTAGAGTTCTTCATTTTCCCTTTTCTCCTTCTTCTTGTTCACCTAGGTGAGGGGCCGTGAGACATATGAAATGCTGCTGAAAATCAAGGAATCCCTGGAACTCATGCAATACCTTCCCCAGCACACGATTGAAACATACAGGCAGCAGCAGCAGCAGCAGCACCAGCATTTACTTCAAAAACAGTGAGTGTGTCCATGTGTCATTTTAGAAGGCATTAATGAGAGTGACTATCACATTAACGTGATCAGTGGGCGATATAGAAGATGAGGTTGTGAGACAGCAGGACATGATAGGATCAAATGACCCAGTGTGGGGTACTAGTTTCAGCAACCCTCTAGTACTTCTTATTATAACCTTCCCTTTGAGAAGTTCCACCTATATTCTGAAATTGAATTCAAATTATTTCAATTGAATTACAAAGAGACTCATACTAACAGAGTTAGTTCTCTTCTCTCTATCCCTATCCAAACACATCTGTCAATATAAGAATATTGACTATGCACAAAATTCGAGCAATAATGTGTATATTTAAAAACATGTAGTCTTCCCTTACCCCAATGAGTTATCTTGTACCTCTCCTGGGATGCACCCACATTTGGGAAAACCATCATAGAGTAAGGATAGCACATAGGTTTTACCGTAAGTGGCTTCCTTGAGTGCTGTGTTGGGAAGAACTCTGAAACCCAGTGCATGTTCCTTGGGGAAATATATGCAGCAGAAGAACAAAGTCGCACCACATTGCCATGTTTTAGTGTCCCTGTTCTAGGTTACCTTCCAGCAATATATTTTTGCATAAATTGGGCCAGATTTTGGATCCATATATACATATAATATATATATTAACTTTTACCTTGACTCTTGGATCTTTGATGATGATAATTGTTTTATGACTAACAAGAATAGAACAGCTCTTATAAAAGGAAGGAAAGTTGGTGAATCAGGACTTTGCTTATACTTAGCCCTCTATGGTTAAGAATAATCACGTGTCTGTACTGGAAGTATTGCCAGAATTTCTGTAGATATATGTAAAATGTATACATTTTTGCCCATTTGAGTAATTCAAACATTTGACTATACTCTTCAGGCAAAAAGAAATGGAGCCAAAATAATCTTGCCAAAGGCAAATATTATCTTCTACAGTAGAAAAGTACATGAACAATATATAATATTTTTTTCTGATATATTATTAGCTAACTATAGAGAGATAGCCATGGAAAGTAGAATCAGAAGGGTTTGTTATTCTTTTTAATCAACATAATTGCAGTTGAGGATGTTGGACTGCTTCTCTCATAGGCAGGAGGCATCCTCTAAGCCTTGTTGGCTGTGGGGCCTGGGGTTGGCAGTGGAAGTATAGAAAGATGTGCTCTTTCTTTAAAGGACTTCAGGCTCTTGAATGTTTAAGAACCTTTTTGCCTGGAAGGAGTTCACCATTTACTTGTAGCTTGAGAGTTTTGCGAATCATAATTTCAAGGTTTTAAATAAGGCTGAGTGGAAAGGCTAATCACGGGGTTTCTTGAGGACACGAAGTATTCCAAAGGAGACTTAGAATACAAAGTTGCAGACAAAATTCCCATCACCAATCCAATAGATTCTTTAGGATATATGTTAATATATGCAAGTTTTTATAAAATCATTCAACAGGGATGAAAGAAACAGACCTGTAACATCCCTTACAAACCTAGAGGGAATAAGAGCCTTCCCCATGTCATATCATGGTATTAAGAAACTCTCCCAAATCACCTCCAGTTCACTCTGGATATGTTTAGCTCAGTGAAAATATCCAGAATGACACAGTAGCATATCACGCTGACCCAGTTGCTCCATGATTCTCTTTTCTCTAGTTAACAGGAAGAGAATTGTCAGGCCAAATTGATACCTATTAAATGGTGTGGTTTAAGAGATCTGACCATCTAGCTCAGAGTTGGCAATTTCTTTTCTATAATGCACCAATAGTAAATACTGTAGGTTCTCTGGTCCATATGGTCTCCTGCAGCTACCCAGTTCTGTCCTTGTAGTATAGAAGCCACAGCAGCCAATATGGAACAAGTGAGAATCTGTTACAACAAAACTTTCCTTTAGGGCCACTGAAACTTGAAATTCATGTAATTTTCACATCATTAAATATTCTTCTTCTTTGAATTTTTCCACCTTTTAAAAATGTAAAAAACATTCTTTACCTATGGACCAGATTTGGCCCATTCACTGTGTTTTGCAGGACTTGTTCTAGGTAAGTGAGTGCCCCTTCCTTCTTGAGGCTCAGAGTTTTTAATAGGAATATTTTAAAGCTAAATGTGTATTCTAAAGTAGAGAGGTATTAAAAGGTTTTATGAAATTTTAAAGTGACTTTTAAGGTAACATTTCAGTATCTATCAAAACTACAGCCTTTATCAGAGATTTCTTTTGTCCCAGAAGGTTAGGCACACCCATCCAGACTCAAAATGATGCAACCCCATTATCAGCTAAGACTGAATAGTTGACTTGATTCACGTAGCAAACTATCAGCGAAGATCTGTTGCATGAAAGCATTAAGAATGGACATGAGAAAGATGGAGTTTCTGCCTTCTCATAGCTTTATAATTTCGTGATAAATTCATAACCAGAACACCTTTTGAATTTTAAGAAAGCTCTGGATATTTATTCTCAGCATCATGTAAATCAGAACAATTTTAAACAGCTTCTCTAGATCATACAATAAGGGGAATCATTTGGTATAATAGTTTTAGAGACTTAATAAGCCAGGAGGATCTACCTCGGTCAGTCCAGGACAGTTGCTATTTGTGTTTGTATATGAGAATACATTGCCTGGTATCCCCCATATGATCAGTTATCCCATGCTTATTGTCTGACTGGCTAGCATTGGTTTAAAGGGAAATTATTTCCCAATTTCTATTTCAAAAAACAATCTATTTCATCAAAGAAAAAAATGTATCTTAAAGTTGTATTATTTTAAAAGCCCAAAAGATTTTAGAGACACATGGTCACTTTTTGCATGTGTGGCCACAGATACATAGTGAGAACAAGTAGACTCATAATTACCAGGGGTGTCCATTTACAGTATCATTGCATGTTGTTATCTCTCAGTCTTGTAAGAGCTAACTTTAGATGTGATAACTTGTGCATGAAAATCTAACAAACTGCAAAATGAAATCTTTGCAAAACATAGACATTTGGTCTAATTTTGTCTAAGTTGCATTATACAATATATATATATATATATATATATATATATATATATATATATGTATATATATATATATATATATATATATATATATATATATATATGGCTTTCCAATGATTGATATGCATCTATATAAATTCTCCAGTTGCTGTACTCTTCGGCTGAGTTTTTTTCAGCTCTTTTATTTTCATGCAAATCTGCCAGAAAGAGCATGAATAACTAGACAAAGAAAAATGGAAATCTATTTCTCTGGCAATCATTTGAAAATAACAAATCAGCTTGGAAATGCCTTCAATAGCCTGTGATTTTCTTTCCAAAAACATAATACCAACTTTATCCTGGTAAGGAATCAATTTTGTGCTTTTCTTTATAGTAGAGAAAAAATTAGTGGGAAGGAAATATACTTTCTACAAGGTGGCAATAACACATTTTAAATTTAATTACTTCTATTAGATGCTCACTGTGTGTTTTCTCTCTGCTTGATTTTCATTTGTACATGGTTTCCCTTTTTCAAAAATTCCTTCCCAATTACCTTCATGATCATAGGCTTTATGAAGGATAAATTTACACTGAGATTTTGTGAATCAAATTGTTACAGATATAAGTAGGTTTTTTACCATTTATAAATAAATATAATTTTGGTTGATTTGCTCACATTGACATAAACATGGGGTTATGTTTATAGATGCCAGAATCTATGGGAGGACAAATTTTTTAACTAGGTGCCTTAACTTTATATTTTCAAGGGAGATTAACTCTTAGGTTTGCTCTACAGAAACCACTTAAGACATTTATAGCAATCTTTTTGTGTGTGTATTTTAGACCAATACTATTTTTTTCCATTTTTTTTCTGTAGTTTATTCTCTTTGGCTTCCATTCTGATATCAGGCCAACATCACTGTTAAAATTTTACTTAGCCTAACTCTTTATTTCCCAGGGAAAATTATTTTTGAGTTTCTACAGAATGAACGCATTTTAATAGAAATATGAAATCTCCTGAGGAGCACTTAGTGTATTATTTTCCTTTATGATCACTTGATGATTGTAGCTCATTAGATACAAGTCAGAGAATATTAGAGCAGAGCATGATCTTCAACACCATAGTTCTAATACCTTCATATCGCAGCTTGGGAAACTTAGGCCCAAAGAACTATACCTATGATTTTATGTCCAGATCATAATAAAGTTAAGATGAGAATCATATTTGAAAGATACATCTTTCTGCAATTATCTGGTCTGCTTCATTAGTTAAAGAAAATTGTAATAAAAAGACAAAAGCAAGCATCTATTTCTATTTTTCTGTCTCTGTATCAGTCATTTGGAACTTATCCTTGTGGTTTCAGTTTAAAATCCTATCACTTAGAGCTCATTTGGCTCTGATTTTCTTTAATAATGTTTCTCAGATTCACATACCTGAGGATGAAGCAAGCAATATTTTCAGGATCATCAATGTAGGAGAGAGTAGAGGATACAAATCTCAATGCTAGATGTGATAAATATCATATTTCTAAGTTTGATTTAGAAATCATCCAAATTTCCAGAATATTTGTTTGAAATTGCCAGTTTCTTAGATTAAAAAACAGATGAATATTGGTAATTCCATGTGGTTCAACCTTGTAGGTCATAGAAATGCACTTGTTTTTTACAGTTAACACAGTTTTCCTTTTTAAACTTTGCCGCTATGTTAGGAAGTTGCTAGAGCAGAGATTCATTAGCTCTGAATTGGTAATGAAGAAAAACACCTCAGATTAATTAAATTCAGATCTATTAGATCACTTTTCTAAGCTCTCACATCTCACCACAGAAATTATCTCAATTCTAGGTCTCAAAGTCTGAACCTCTGTGGTCCACTCACTCTTATTATAGCTAAAATATGATTTCTGCATGTTGTCTCATTTAAGCCTTGCTCCATGAGAAGCCCCAAATGTAAGATACAGGCAAACAGTCAAAGCTATACTTCTTTAGCTGGCAGTATATTACTTCCTTACTCATTGTTGTTCTGGCATATTTTTTATGATGATCCCTGTTCTGCTGGTGAGATGACTTTACTGAATCCTAGACCTAACCAAGTAAAAAAGCCTTTGTTCCTTTGCAAGGAGTAACCAAATATGACTTAAAAGCCAGTTGGGAAACTATTTCCAAATAGGCCATGGATTGCACAATTTTTAGCAAAATAAAGGGATTTGTTCCTGGCATCTTTATGGCATAATTGATGACTTAATTATGCAAAAGTTGCTTTCATATATTTGACATGTGCATTTATAGGCCAAGTTTGTGACTGGAGGATTAAGATATTTATCCATCTCAATCTGGGCACATACAAATAAATGCTCATTAAGAGGCCTTTACAAATGCATGATGACGCAGTCCCCAGACTGATAAGATCATATTTCTTCATACTTCATAGTTAGGCTAGATGGGAACAGTAATGAGGTATCTTAATTGGGTAGATGACATTTTTCAAAAGATTAATTTTTGTCTCTGAATTCCCTTTTTCAATTAATCAAGTGCAATATGCCAAGCACTGTGTTAAGCACCTTGACCTCCCTGATCTCAGTAGTTCTCACCTGAATCACTTGTGGAGTTTGTTAAAAATATATATGCCTGGGTCCAGCCTGGTCTCAGAAGGGACCCAGGAAAATGCAATTTTTAAAAAAACGTTATTGATGATTTAGATCCATCTGGTTAATTACCACCATGTTATCTAATTTCTTCTTCATAAAAATCTTGAGAAATCATCTCTGAGTAATTTTAAAAGTGAGTAAAGAGGAAGGTGAAAAAATAGCTTTACAGGCATTCTGTTCTATCTATACTATGATCATGAATGTAGGAGGATGTGTTTCTGTATTCAGTTGATTTGAATATATGAAGTCCTAAGCTTTCATCTTTTGTTTTCTCTGGTTCCTCTCTGCAGTCTCCTTTCAGCCTGCTTCAGGAATGAGCTTGTGGAGCCCCGGAAAGAAACTCCAAAACAATCTGACGTCTTCTTTAGACATTCCAACCCCCAAAACCGATCAGTGTACCCTTAGAGCCCCTTCTGTGTATTTTGAGTGTGTGTTTGTTGTGTTTCTGTGTGTGTTTGTGTGTGTATCCAGCCCTTGTAAGCAGGACTTGGAGACACTGGCTCAGAGACACAACTGTTCAAAGGCACACAGCCACTAGTGAGAAAATCTTTGAAGGGACTCAAAACTTTACAAGAAAGGACATTTTCTGCAGATTCTGTATCCTTAGATCTAGCGTTGATCAGTCAGGAACACGTGTTTGTGAGCTTTTGTGTTGTTTCTTGGGAGGGAGGAGCTCAGGTTGGGAAAGGGCATTAAGATGTTTATTGAACCCTTTTCTGTTACCTTCTGTTGTATTTCTAAAACTCATAAAGAAGCTTTTGAGCAGGTCTCAAACTTAAGATGTCTTTTTAAGAAAAGGAGAAAAACGTTGTTATTGTCTGTGCATAAGTAACTTGTACGTGACTGAGAGACTCCTTGAGGCCCTTTTAATGCTGGTCATGCAGTAATATTGCAAATAGTAAACTAAGGTGTAAAGTGTACTGCTGGGCAGTGAGGTGATAATTACCATACGTATCCAGTGTGGGGGATGTTCTTTCATTCTTTTTGAGAACTTGCATTATTAGTATCCTCCCCTCGTATATAGGTGGAAGTTCATTAATGCTGTGTCAAATCCCACCCTTGCTACCATATGCCAGTACCTATGATAGTCTTCCTTACTCATGGGAACCCTGGAGGCTTACCCTCAAGAAACTCTTGTTTAGACACCAAGGCAGGTAAACCTATTCTGTTATTTTAAGAGAAGGGTAAAACTGCCCCAGTAATATTGCTCTAGGCAGTTATATATCATTCTTTAATGCCCAAAATGGAGTTCAAAGTGCTCTCACCAAAACTATGATTATTATGTTTGATTGGCATTCCTATCCCTCTATCCTACTATAACACTACCCATATTGCTGACACTGCTCAAACTCCATTGTCCAGGAGCCTTATGTTTTGTTTATGTGATGTTCAAGCGGATGCATTTGAAACCAACACTCTTGGCCTAAAAAATTAAAGATAGAGATGATGGCTTCCTTTTTTAAAATTTTTTTGTTGTTGTTGTTCAAAGAGTTTAGAGAATCTATTTCTTTCCAGTTTAAAAACATTTTAAAAAAATAGTATTAAGACTTTAGGAAGCTTCTTTCTTCCTCATCTCCCCACACCAGATCACCAGCTCTTAATTCTGTGTCACCACAAAAGAGATTTCTTGTTATTGAGGCTGTTGCTTTATGGATGTGTGATTTTAATTTTCAATAAACTTTTGCATCTTGGTTTACCTTGCAGTTTCTTTTTTCTTTTCTGTCTCTCTTGCTTTTTAAAAAATTCCTTATAAATATTTTTATTTTTATTTAAGTGCTTGAAGTACTACCATGTGTAAGTCTAAATAAAAAGAATAATAGGAGAATTACTTTGGTTCTTCTTACACTGTCAGTATTTCCTGTTTTTATTTAAGATATTCTATATCAAGGTTATCAATCCTAAAAATAAATTGCAATGCCAACACTAACTTGAAGATATACCTTAGCACTGCATATTTAATTTCATCATAAGGAATCATGCACTACAGTATCATTTGTTCACATCTCTGAACAAGCCTTGAGTTACATATTAAGTTGCTAAATTTACTAAAAGGAATTTAAGTCAAATCCAAAATTAGTAAATAATTTGACTTCTGTGACAGAGGCATTAGTAAATATTCATTCAGAACTTTTAGTTGAGGTTATTGTCCAATGCTTTTTTTTTAAAGAAATAACAATATATCCCCATCTTTGAATGTTTATTTTTAAAAGCTTCAAAAACAATTGTTCTAAATAAAAATAATTAATTTAGTAGTTAAAATACTTAAGAAAAAACATTTATGTTTGAGATACAAGTATATTAGTAAAATCCGATGATCTTGTTACATCTGTAAAGTGTTTTTAATATAATAATTTTGATTTACAGATCCCATCAAGGATTAATTAATATGTTTAGTTATTTAATATTTATTTTTTCTTCTGAAGCCTTTTTCTTTCACTCTATTTTTATGTAAGTTTTTGATGTGTTTATAGTTAATTGTATATAAATGCACATATTTGAACTGATGGAAAATATTTTACAATTTTGGTTGATCTGTCTAGAGATTAAATGCTACCCTTTGTATTTAGAAGATTACCTAGCTAGAGAGAAAGGTTACAAGCAGAGCAGTACTGGGAAAAATTTAGAGGAGAAACAATTCTTTCCTGATGGTTCATGTCTTGCTTTCTATGACCTTCCTCATACCAGGGGTGTTTTTCTCTACTTCTCAATACCCCTGCCCCCTCTCAGATTTGTACTCCAGAAATAGGTTTGGTGAAATAGGTTTATTCTGAGGTATCACCAGATTATACTAACAAGTTGCTTTTTAATTGGCAATGGAAGATTTGAGGCAAAATCTTTTGGTGGAATTCTAGGCATCTCCAGTATGGTGGTGGAGATGACGAATTTGTGCCTTCCAAAGAATTCTGACTCTCAACCATCTAGATAGTCACTAGACTTGGAATCAGGAAACATGTTTTCTAATCCTGGATGATCTAAATGTCACTCTGAGATACTGAATTTTACTAACAATGTTTACAGAAGCCCAAGTTGTTAGAATTAAGAACTGGGACTTGACTTTACCAGGATTTCTCCACAACACTAGAAATATAGAAATACATGAAACATGCATTCTTATATTGCGGTTATATTGGATTCCTAGAAAAATCTAGTATGCCTCTGGGGGAAAAGCCTGAGGCTTACACCTTGTTATTTTTCTGAAAAGAGTTGTGTTCGTACTTTTTTTTTTTTGCTTTGTTTTGTTTTGATTTCATGTTGGGGAGGGGTAAGAAAACCATAATGCCACAGGTCCTGTTATCCTTCAGTACTTTTTTTTTTTTATCTCTTCAGATTCATATCAATCTTTGGGATTGTCTACTCAAGGGTTGTGACATTATATTTGTAAAGAAAAAAATTTTTAAGAAAGGTTGTTATTCAAGGGCTTTAAATTCAACACAAATTTATTCAGACTTATTTGCTTTCCACAGCACATAGAGATTATCAGAATATTCTTTGTATGTCAGACATTGCAAACTTAACCCATTGCACTCGCTTGCTTTTTTCTCGATTCCTTTATTCTAATGCTAACTGTGTTGAGTCACACTCAATATCCAAGTGCAAAAGGTTAATATTAAACAGATTATCCTGACTTTTTGCCTTGTGGATTTAATACTCACTTCTGCATTAAGGGAGAGGCATTCAGAATTTCTGAGCTTTTCAGACTCCCTTACTTCCATTCATCCACTCACTCTAATTTCTAGATTTGCTCAATTAAGAATCCTTTCACTTACTCCTATTAAATCTTAAACTTATACCTCTTATCTCCATAACCAAACACTAGAGTATTAAACATTTGGAGCTTGAGAGGAAGAGTAAAAGTAACCAATGTATCTTGCACGCCTACAAATTATAGGACAATGTCCAGGGCTCATATATAATGTAATCTTCACAGCAACTCTTCTAAAATGAATATAATAGGTTTTCTACAGATTAAGAAAATGAGACTCAACAGACTTGTAAAATAAAGTCAATTAATTTGTGTCAGATCTAGAGGGTGACGTTCACCTATGGTTTCTGACCAACCTTCCTCAAACATAGTTTAGGCAGTTTATAACAAATGAATTAATAAAATGATCAAAGACAAAGACCACAAAGGGAAAAGAGAACTGTAATGGGATTTGGAAGAAGCCATTTACTGTAACTGAGGTTCCAGGGAAAATGCAAAGCTTTTAAATATATTTTTATTTTCCTAATGGTGGACATTAATGGTCAAGTATTGCTTCCATCAGCTCTTATTGTACATTTTACTGATTTGGGGGAATGGGAGAGATAACTAGAGGTCTTTTTAGGTCACACAGGACCAGCCTGCCTGTGGAGTCTAGCAAACAGGCATGTTGGGAAATTGGTAGTAGGCAAAGCTAGAAGAAGAAGCAGCTGGAAAAACATCTCTTGGCCACTTTGCCCATGTTTTCCTGTACTTGGATATGGACTTACAGATGTTCCTAAGTATCTCCAAATGTGCTGACTCTTACACCAGGTGGAGTCAATTTGATGATAGCTGGGGGGCACCCTTTACTTTATCTCTTGTTCCCTGTGCTCTCTCAGTTTCCCACATTTCTCTTATGACTTCACCAATTTCTTGATTCTGTGACTTATTGCACACCACTATCTTATTTCTGGGAAGGTGCCATAGAATAAACAAACAAACAAACAAACAAAAAGCTCTTGGACTAGGAGCCAGGAAATTTCTCTACTCATCATTGGACAACTTATAACTACGTACATTTTTTCTTAGAGATTTATATTTATCCATTCCTACCCTGCCCATTCCTACCCTGCCATACCATGTCCTCCTCTACAGAGAGATGAGAATATTTCAGAAAATGGATAAAGGAGAGCTTGGTAACCTGAAGTATCTTACAATTGGGAGAGCTTATTATATAAACACCTATTTATACAACATGAATCTATCTATGTTCTTGAGAAGGGCTATAGAGAAAAATCAATGTTCTCCTACCTTAAAGGCAGTGATGGTAATGTGGAGCTGAATTGTTAATTGTATAATAATTGTCATTCATATATATGCAAATTTGTATATAGCATATTGTTTCAATTCCCCAAGCTGTGGCTCCTTAGTGCTATGGAATGGGGCCATTCCTGTTTTGTGTAATTATGGAGAGCAGTGTGGCAGCTTCAAAGACCAAGTGTCCTATTGTAGCACTCCAGTACTAGAACCACTTTTTATTATGATTTCAAACATTATTATACCATGTTTATTTGAAAACTGGGTTTATTTATAGAACTTTCAAAATTTGTTTTTATATATAGTTGTGTGTATATGTATACACACATACATACACATGTATATATTCAAATAAAACTGAAAGAAAAATGCTTTATCTTTCCTCTAATATCAATGTGACTGCAGCAGGGAAGAGACAAACAGTAACACAATAATACAGTTTGTTGCAAAGTCTGAAAGGGGAATTTTTCCCATCAAAGGTTAGAAACATGCTCAAAGTCTAATCTTCATCCTATAATCCAATAATTACTCACTGTTGATACCACATGGTCTATAAGGTTCTTCATCTTATCTTTTCCAGTTCTCACTACAGCCCTACAAGGTAAGTTGGATTATTATCACCATATATCCACTATTCCATGAGCTTCTCAAAGATGCAACCCCCTCTTATTAGTCCTCCTACCTCTAACATCTAATTCCAGTAGTAAGCGTATATGTATTTCATTTATATTGTTTTCCTGTGAGGAAACAAAGGCAGGGATGCTTAGAGGCTTGCTCAGAGACCTAGAGCTTCCTAATATATGCTCAAAGAAGACTTAAACTTTCATTTTTTTAACTTCGTATCCTACCCTGATTCTAGTAGATATCACTAGTTCTATATTCAAAGAAAAATTCAGGAATGACAGTTGTGTCAGTAATATCAAATGTATATTAAATTAAAATATGGCAAACCAGTTCTAGTAAATTTCCCAGTTGAAGTTATGCTGAATGGAAAACTTTTTTTCTTTGTCTACCAGGAGACTTGTGGAAAGTCAATAAAACATTTGTTTGGCCTCTAGGGTTCTCCTGCATACAGAAGTTATTGGCATTCCAAATGGTTATTTTATGGTCCATGAACATCTAGGCCAGTGATGGTGAACCTATGACACGCATGTCAGCACTGACACGCGTTGCCATTTCTGATGACACGTGGCCGCATGCCGATGATGAAACATTTGCTGCTCCTGAGGATGAAACATTTGCGACTATAGTCTTGGAGTTAGTTTTTTCCTCAAAGTGACACACTACCCGAGTTATGCTCAGTTTTTTGGCGAAGTTTGACACACCAAGCTCAAAAGGTTGCCCATCACTGATCTAGGCTGACAAAGCATGTTTCCATGTTGAGGCTTCTGCATGGAAGCAGGGTCTGCTGCTAAAAGGCCTTGTTTGATTGGCTGTGTAGTTATCTTCTGCATATCCCCAATGGCCCAGGAAACTACAAATGAAATGTTCCCACTGCCATTTGAGCTTGGTGTCTCCATATCTTTCATAAGCCTTTAAGTCTTCATTCAGTTCTTTTTCCTTATTGATTTCCAAACTTGTTTTAGTTGACAGGCAGGAGAGTGCAAAAGGATAGAAAAAAATTGTAAAGGAACAAAGGAGGGTACAGTTGTTCTCCCTCTCACAAAGGAGATATTCACTTTGTACTCTACACATTCAGAAAGAATATGATTTCATGATAGCATTGTGATCCCTCCCTAGTCAGGAAAGTTCTCAGGTGGAAATGCAGGTAACTTCTTGTCATTGATCCTGGAGGAATCATTTTGCAACTGTGTAGTTTAAGGCCATGATTTAATCTGAGACTTGTCGGAAATGACCAGTCCCCACTCTTCAGTGTCCCATGCTCACCATCATTCCAATGTTTGTGTTCCTAGGACCTCGATGCAGTCTCAGTCTTCATACGGTAACAGCTCCCCACCTCTGAACAAAATGAACAGCATGAACAAGCTGCCTTCTGTGAGCCAGCTTATCAACCCTCAGCAGCGCAACGCCCTCACTCCCACCACCATTCCAGATGGCATGGGAGCTAACAGTAAGAGCATCTCCCTTTAGCCACAGCTAAAGAACTCACAGGGCTAGTTTTAGAGGAAGATTCTGCTCTAGGATGCAGGAAAGACTTGCTTTTAAGCTAAGTGAGAGGCACAGTGGGACAGAACAGTTCCAAGTTGAGTGGCTTGAATTTCTCATCATAAACAGATTCTCACTTTTGAGGTGTGTGTTTCATTACAAAGTACATTGGTAGATATGAAGAAGGCTATTTGTTTAGTAGGGATAAGGATCTCTGTGAAAAGGACAGTCTACTCCTGTCAACATGGATGAAGACTCACTTTCTACATTCTTTGAGATAGTCAAAGGAAAATACATCTAACATGTGGGAAGTAGCATGGTGCAGTGGACTTAAAATCTAGAGAAATAGATTATAGTCTGGACTCTATTGCAATATTGGCTATATAGCTATGGAAAGGACACCTCTCTGCTCTAATGCTCAGCTTTCCATTCATAAAATCATCGCTCTGCACATTTCACATTCTATGATTCTGTGCCCTGCAATCTTGGCCTTCTCAACTTGTCTACTCTATTCCATTCACAATCATTAATGACTGACATAGGGAAAGAGTTTCTCTTTCACTGATTTACACACAGATCCCTTATAACAGCTAAGTAAAAAACAATGTGAGATTTGGGCATTCAAGTGGATGATTGCTATATAGCTTTGTGTGTAAATATAATTATCTTGTCCACTAGAACTAAATCTAGCAAAGTGGATACCCAAACTTGAAAGAAAAAAAAAAGATGGTAAAAATGCAGAAGGATATATAATATCTTCAGGGATGCAGGAGCCTGAATACTGTACATGTATCCTATAATGCCCTCATAAAACAGTGCCTCAAATTGTTTTACAAAATCCTTCATCATTTTTACTACACTTTTAAGCTTGTCTTTTCAGTTTTTCCTTGAAGAGACTAGGTTTTCTTAATGAAGTGAAGAAGAGTAGAATTGGGACTCTCAGTGGTCTGATGGCACATATTCAGACTTTAATGAGATGAAGATGTGTGTGATGTGATTGCCTGATATAGCAACAAAGACGTTAGAGCCAGGCTGCTCTCTCACTAGGGATAAATGCAACCTAAGACTCAACCTGACCCCTCGAAAATAAAATGAAAAGTACTCATTCACTTTTTTGTTTTTCTTTCTTATGAGATCTTAGAGTCCTCAAGTTTTTCTTTGGATGACAAGAGAGTAGTAATGATAGGAACCTTCACACTTATGTAACAGACTTTGTCTACTTTTTCTTATTTATACTTCACAATTTTCCTTTGCTGTCATCAGGAAAGTCAGAGGGGAAACTGATGAGACATGATAGTCCTGTGCTTTTTAGATGGCTAGTTAGTGGCAGAAGTCTTTTCCCTTTGGCCCACTACTATTCATTAAAGTAGAAGTAAATTACATTCATCTTTTTGTATATATGTTGTTTTTCTCTTTTTTTATCTGAATACAAATTTTTTTTCATAAATATTATTTATATTAAGCTATTCTTCTTTATAATGAGTGCTTACAGTTTATGGATTAGTAAAAAAAAAATCAATGTATGAATACAATCCTGAAATGGACCATAAGAAAGCTAGAATTTTTAATTGCATTCCTTCTTATTAGGTTTTTTGGTTTCTACAAATATTACAACAAATCTTCTTACTCCAAAATAAATATTCATTCTCTCACTCATAGATTTGTTAATTTGCTCACTTAACTTAAGTTTACTGAGCATCTGCTCTGTGCCATGCACTGTGCTAGTATCTGTGGGGATCTAAATGGGTACAGGTTTAATCTCAATGTCTGAGGAGATTAGACTAATGAGGGAGACAGAAATATAACCCATGAAGGCAAATACAACAAGGGAAATATTAACATCAGGAGCAATGAGCAATTGGACAGAGCATTAGAAGTACAGAAAGAAGTGGGAAGAGATTGTCCTAAGAGACTGTACAAAGGTCAAGAGGCATGTAATTAGTTTTTAGTTTGGTGACTATACTGATTGATGATATGTAGGGTACTTGATGGGGATGAAGTGAGAGATATGACTAAAAAGGAAGCCTGGTAGATTAGGTACATTAAACCAGACAAGATGGACCACTAGGATGCTGGTACGTGATGACGGCAGTAACCCTCTCTGTTCCTCCTG
Source organism: Cnephaeus nilssonii (assembly GCF_951640355.1). Taxonomy (NCBI): domain Eukaryota; kingdom Metazoa; phylum Chordata; class Mammalia; order Chiroptera; family Vespertilionidae; genus Cnephaeus; species Cnephaeus nilssonii. The sequence continues at coordinate 47,085,819 of NC_137074.1, forward strand.
CTTCTGTTCAGTTCCTATGATGGGCACCCACATGCCAGTGGCTGGAGACATGAATGGACTCAGCCCCACCCAGACCCTCCCTCCCCCACTCTCCATGCCATCCACCTCCCACTGCACCCCCCCACCTCCGTACCCCACAGATTGCAGCCTTGTCAGGTGAGTCGACAGTATGTGCCACAGTATGGGGGCCTGTCCTAAACATCTTTGGGTGGTGGAGGGTGGACACTGTCCAAAGTTAATAGCACAGTTGGAAAGAAAGAAAGCAGCCCTATGGTTGAAGTTCAGCTACCATTATCTCTGATCTACGTAGTGGTCAGCAGTGTTTAATCAAGGAACATCACCCTAATCAACATGGAGGAAAGTGAAAATGTGAGGTTATAGGCATATAATTTATCATGCCTATTCCCCCATCTTCACTTGCTCCCTATCTCCTCCCTCCCATTTTTACACTGTCACTTGTGGCCTTCAAATTGGTGCCCAGGGCTGGGGTTCCCAACAGGGCTGTAAACTTGCTATCCTGCTCCCTTTCTTGCTCTCTAGGCCTCATAGCTCTCAGCCACCATGGGATGATTATTTTGAAGTTGCATCTCCATAAAAGAGTTTTCATGTTAACTAAAATGACAGGGACTTTCAAGAACCTGATGGCCTCTGCTGCTTTGCTATACGGGAAATGGGAACACTCCAGGCAAAGGAGTTCAGATAGCATGAAGAGAGAAGTGCATGAAGCCTGACAGATCTGTTTCCCACAGTGGCAAGAATAGGCACCAAAATCTCACTCCCAGGACCCATCATCTGCTTCATGTGCAGAATAATTCTTTCGTTTGGCTGCTGGAATAATGCATTGAGCTCTATATGATTGGTGCTATAAAACTAGCAGCATCAGTCAAAAGGATGGCAAAATGCATAGCTTATCCCACCCAGCATCTGGTTCTGTGACAGACTGGTGGCATTATCAGTCTGAGACCAGCACCAAAACATAAATCTAAAAGCATTAATGGCTTCATAGTATAGTGGCCTATAAATTTATCTTAGTCTCATGAACCAATCCTAAGGACAGGTTCCATTCTCAGAACCATTCCCAGAACCCTCAACTACAAAACAATTAAAGTAGAGATGCTCTTTTTGAAGTGAAGAGCCAGGAGGCAAGAGGGCTGAGAAGCTGACCGCTGGACTCCTTCCTTTCACCCCCTGCAATGGCTGCTAAGGCACGATTACAGAGCCCCTTACAATTCAATTACCATTTGAAAACTCCTGCTCTGCAGGAATACTTATAGTTGATTTTAATTTTATAGACCTAAAATTCAACTCACTTATCATCCCCAAGACTCAAATCCAAGGACCACATACACTTAATCTACCCATAGTCTCTTCTATAGGACATCCCAGGGCAAAATGTTGGGTTTTTCTTTATCTGCCAATGCAGTTGGGGTGAACTTTCTTTTTCTGTTTCCTCCTTCCTCCTCCCTCCTCCCTCTGCAGTTTCTTAGCAAGGTTGGGCTGTTCATCATGTCTGGACTATTTCACGACCCAGGGGCTGACCACCATCTATCAGATTGAGCATTACTCCATGGATGTAAGTAACTGTTAGACTTTTCTCTTGAGTTTTATTTCTTCATTTTTTCCCTCTGGTGACAACCACCTTGTAGGACAATCCCCCTGGTTGTAAAATTTGTTTTTGTCATACCTTCCAACCCTCAATTTGAATGGAATCCATAACTTATTAAAAGATTCCTAGATCACAGCCTACACATATGGAAGCTTAGCAATCAATCTTCCTCAGCTTGTCTGATCAGTCAATTGTCTATTGCATACTATGTACAGAGTGGGAAAGAAGAGATCTAATTCCCACCTTCAAGAAATGAATAATTTCCAAATTTAGAGAACTTTTTGGATGTTCTCATTAATTGGTATCAGATCCTAGGGAGGATAGGAGAAAGCATGTGATATTATTCTCACACTTTAAAACATGGAGAGATGACAATATAGTCATTTACCATGATGAGTTGATGTCAGAATCAGGAATAGAACCTGAGGTGTAAACTTCTGGTCTTTAACTCTATGAATTGGCCTTTTCTGCCTTTCCTTAAAGTGGGACCTTAAAGGGATTCAGCTGCTCTTCTCAGTGAAAACCATATGTTCATTCATTTTCAATTCTATCAGAATAGGGCTCAGAAATCCATGATTATGGGGAAAGGTTACTTGTTATGAGTTTAAATCCCAACTCTGCTTTTTAGTAGCAATGCAAACTTGTGGTTATTGCTTTGCCTCTCTGGGCCGCAATTAATCCAATTGGGTTCAAAATCACTCTCCTCTGGCTTTTATATTCTTTGGTTTATATTTCGGAGCAAGCTACACCATGTCTTGAACTGCTGCTCACATGGGAGCTTGTATTGTTCTGGTTTAGGCAATCTAATTTTCCACCCTGGCTGCCTTTCATGTTGCTCTTTTTGGGGTTTACTATTCTGTCTACCAGCTTCCAGAGGTCCCTTTGGACTGGTGGAAGAAGATCCTCTCTGCCTCTGCTTCTGCCTCTGCTTCTGTAATTGGGACTTTTTTCCCCCTCTCCTTGAACACCAATGCCAGGGATGCCCTTGCAGCATGAGAATGCCCAGCCCTGTGGTAAACCATATATGCTGTGCTGCCCCTATTCCCACCCCTCTCCACCCCATACATCAGCTCTGGATGCTGCTCCCTGAAGGTGAAACTATAGTGAAAGCTTTCATAGTTAGTTCTGAGAGGTTTTAGATAACTACAATGATGTCCATCCATTGAAGACAATGGAGTTGCTCTGTTTGGGAACCCTACATGATGGAACAGGAAATATGTCTCTTCCCTACATTTTTAAAGTTTTACCTTCTACTTGTTCATTGTCCCCACTGGGGGGGGGGGGGTGTCAGGATGCTCCCTTGCCTATTAGGATCTGTAGGTGTTCTCCACAAGTGCATCTCTCTCTGTTGGCATTGGCTAGGTCTTGTGCCAGTGTCTGGGCCACAGCTTTCTTACCTGTCTGTAATGAGTTAAAATCTATCCAGAGAGTCATGCAAATTAATGAAGCCTAGTTTATAAGGAGTTTTGGACTTATTATTGCGAATGTCAGAAGCATAAAGAACTATGCTCACTTATCTACTTATGGATCATCTTCTCTATAATATATTCTTCTCCTAGAATAGGAAATGGAGTACCCATACTGCAAATGTCCAAATTGGGAAAGTTTGGGAAGCTATCTAATTCTGCATCCTCACCTCAGCTTCTTCCATCTCATTACTGGAAATAAAACTTCTTTTTCAGCTTGTCTCTCAATATCAGTCTAAGTTATTTGGCATCCCTTCCTGGAAAAGGAGTGTCATTAAATTTGAGAGTTTTCATAAGTATTCTTTCTAAGATGCAAGGGTGGATTAATAATAACACAACAATAATACACATGGTTAAGATTTATATAGTATGGTTTATAATTTGCAAAATACTTTCGTATCCATATTTACATTATTCCACAATGACCTAAAAAGGAATTGTATTCCATTTTACCAATGAGGCCAGTAGAGAATAAGTGACTTGATGAAGGTCTAGAGCCAGTCAGTGATAAAAGATCCTCTTTCAAGTTCTAACTCCAAGAACAATGTTGTTTCTACTCACCATGTCATTCCATAAAAATTTAAAAACAATAATATAATTTTCCAAAATTAGCCCTCACTGAAACAAGGTAATGAAGAGCTACTGTAGATAAATGTAAGAGATGCCACCACCTTAGTTAAGATCAACCATATTTGTCATGCCTTCTACTCCCATCCATAGAATATGGGAACATACTCTGCATTTTGATACCTTAATTTATCTAAGCACTAAGAGACATTTTGGAAATTGGGCCATTGAACTCAAGTCATTCACTTAGTTATGCAAACTTAGGCTTGTCAACTTCTCTAACCTTCAGCTTTCCTATCTAAAAGTAGGTATAATAATATCTACCACTAATCTGAGCATTAAATGAAATCATGAATATAAAATAATTAGTTCTGTGGATGGCACATAGAAAATCTTTAGTAACTGATAGTAATCTTTTCTTCTCAAATCCTCATTTGAGTGGTGGTGTCATTCCATTAATACCTTTCTTCTAGTGACTAGAACTATGTAGATTTGAGAGTTGGAAGGTACTTTACCATATGTTTCTGTTTTGACATTTTTGCCCTCTGATCTAACTATTGTCCCCACTTTAATTAATGAAAGAACTGGTACCAGTAAAAAATGAGCAAAGTGTTTTCCACAAGCAGAGATGGCACTTGAAGGCTGTACCTTTGTGCTTAGTTACATGCAGTGCCAAAGGTTACGGGAGAGCTATTTTATTTTCCAATTTAGAGATCAATAAATTCAGGTCAGTTAAACCAGAGGAGCACTGGGGAATGACAAAATGTTACAGACTAAATGTCAGTTGTCTCTTTGACCTGATTCTCCCTAATTAATTCCCTTTCCTATTGCACAGGATTTGGCAAGTCTAAAAATCCCTGAGCAATTCCGACATGCAATCTGGAAAGGCATTCTGGACCACCGGCAGCTACATGACTTCTCCTCCCCTCCCCACCTCCTGCGGACCCCAAGTGGTACCTCTACAGTCAGTGTGGGCTCCAGTGAGACCCGGGGTGAGCGTGTTATTGATGCTGTGCGCTTCACCCTCCGCCAGACCATCTCCTTCCCACCCCGCGATGAGTGGAATGACTTCAACTTTGACATGGATGCTCGTCGCAACAAGCAACAGCGTATCAAAGAAGAGGGGGAGTGAGCACTATTGTGTGAGCTCTTTCCATATTTTTCCCATCAGCCTACCACCCTACAAGGCACTGCTGCTTGACCTTCAAAGCATTTTCCCTACCTCCTTCCTCTTCTAAGTGTGGTTTCTTAAGGGAAGGAGAAGTAAAAGGCTACATTTACCTAATGTCCAACCAGGTGTCTGGTTCTGGTTCTGGCTTTAAGCCTTCAAATCTATTATTTGCAAGACTAAAGTTATCATGAATAAGTAGAAGTGAACAAAAAAGCAGTGAGTGTCTTCTTAAGCTGTAGAGCTCTCTCATTGACTTTTATAAAGCATTTTCACTCTTATAGTCTAAGACTATATATTTAAATATATAAATATACAGTATATATTTTTGAGTGGGGGGCATTGAGTATTGTTTAAAATATAATTTAAAGGAAAGGAAATTGAGTTGCACTTAGTGACTTTTTTAATTTACTTGTTTTGGATGGCTTATCTATACCCCTTCTCTCAAGGGATACCATGTACGGCAATACCTATTTAGAGCTTCTGGTACATGTGAGTGACAATTATGTATAGGTCCCTTCAGTTCTTTTGATGCTAAACAAATGCCACATCAAACCTTCGGGTAGATTCAGTTGTATTTACCATTACTTATTATGTGGGTGTGATATATACATATGTACATGATTCTCTATTTTGGTGTATCTTATGTTACTGGCATTCCTACTAGTGGTGGTGATTCACTTTGGGGTTATTTAATCCAATTATAAGAAAAAGTTCATATTATCACACACTAGAGGAAGGAAATATGCTCTCTTGCTTTTTGTTGGGAATGGGGAATATGGGTCATGGCTAAAATTCTTCAAAGGTCCATGGCATCATCTATCTGGATATATCAATAATCCCCTCAAATTTAATACCAGACACCTGATTTCTTAGTGTTTATTAGTAAAACATTTGTGGCCATTATAGAAGCCTTAAAACTGAAATTTATTAGTAGATTAACAAACTCAATTACACATTTACTACTCTAGGTAGAATTAAGGTTGAGTTGATTGAAATGAATGTCATCTACCTAGTTCTTACAGTGAAGTCACAATGTCTCTTCAGAATATCCAGGAAAATCAGATATTATATGGGAAATATTGAATCACCACTAAATAGTAAGAGACCTCAGTGGACCATGAATTTAAATTCTTGGAAGACCTTTTGAAACAGATAATATTATTTGGTAAATGTTTCTTTTAAAGACCCTCCTACTCTATAAAATTCTGCATGTAGAGGCTTTTTTATCTTTCTCTCTTCATGGTTTAAAATAGGAGTAGTGATTTGGAAAATATAAAATTAGGAGATTGGTTTTTCTCTGTGGCATCAGTTACATCACTATATCACTTTTCTTTTTTGATCAATGAGAGTTTCATTTTGTTGGAAAGTAACTGTGAGAACCCAATTCCCCATCCATCTCTCTCCTGGACTGTGCAGAGACATAAAAATGTCCCCACAGTTCAGGGGATAAGCCTACTGTGGAAGCTGTTGCTTGAACCACATAAACAAAGAGTTGTCTTCAATGTTTGGGAAAATATGACAATATTCCCCTAAATATTTTAGAAACATACTTTGTAGCAAATGTGTGTGTTTTTTCAAACTATAAAACAAATATTTTGTATATATGCTAATGAGCTGTAAAATCCTCTTGTACTTTCTGGTAAAGGGCTATCCTTGCACATAAGCTTCCATTTGTATTTTAAAGTGCAAAAGGGCTAATGTGGCTCTAAAATATAATGTATGTGTTTCATCTGAAAAGTGTACATATGTTTTGTGTATGAAATCACATATTTTATGTTTCAATTATTTTTTTTCTTTTGGGGATAGCGGGTTTTTCAGAACCACAGTTGAAACCTTTTATTATTATTATTATTACTGTGTTTTTTTTATATTTTCATGGAGATACCAGTTAGTAAAACTAAAAGGTCAAATAAGAAAAAAAATGTCATAAGTAAGATGGGGGGGAGAGAAAGTTGTTTTTTATTATTTTTATTTTGTATGTTCAAGAGGGTGAGTCCTTGATTTCAAAGTTTCATTGTGCTTAAATGATAATAAGCACTGTTAACTTGTGGAACAAGCAGGCAGCTTTGAAAACCTATTAAGGGGAAGAACAAAAACTGTGCCTTGGCAAAGCTAGGAGGACACATGGCTTCTTCTATTATCCTGAGTGTTTGAGTAAATGTAAGGACTTCTGAGCTATTTCAGCACTATTCAGATGGCACTAGGAGACTCAGAAATTCCTGTACTGTATCTCATGGATTTGGCAATAGCCAAGTCTAGGTGCAACTACTGGCCTCACATCCTGATGGAAACTTACACTCTTTGAGTGTATGAGTAGCTAGGACAATGGGATAAAATAATATTAAAGGCACAGAAATGGGCGTGGGCTTAATGTTCCCCCAGTTCAGAGATTAAGCCTTGTGGCCTTGTTGCAAATGGAAAGGTTTTTGTTTAGAGGTGATGAGAAACAGAAATGGAGAACTGAACTTTCTTCATTAAATCCATTAATATTTGTTTTCTTGATATTCCCCTAAAATATAGTATGTGGGATGTTGAATGTTTAAGGGTTGTGTTTTTTTTTATTATTTTTATAATTGTACAAAAATTAGTAAAATGTCAAATATTTTATATACTTTATTAATGTTTTTGAAAGATTCTTTCTTATAGATGTGATACTTTTTTTTAAGCTTCACTTGCTTGTCTTTTGGTATTTTGTATTATGGGCTTTTGGTGAGCCAGAGGCAAATCTATAATGTTTACCAAGACATGCAATAAAATTTAAAAATAATAAAAATGCATTGAGAAATGGTGTGGATGGTGTGTCGGAGTGTGTATGTGTGTGTGTATATATCTGTCTGTCTGTGTATCCTTTGGCCTTATTTTTAATCATTGAGGAAGAAAAATATCATGAGAAAACATTAAAGAGGTTCAGTATTGATGCTTCTCATCTCAGAACATTATAATCATTACTAGAGGCCTTGTGCACTAAATTCATGCATGGGAGGGGTCCCCTCAGCCCAGCCTGCACCCTCTACAATCCGAGACCCAAGGGGGGTTTTCCAACTGCTGGTTTAGGCCTGATCCCAGGGATTGGCAGTCAGACATCCCTCTCACAATCCTGGACCGCTGGCTCCTAATAGCTCACCTGCCTGTCGGCCTAGTCGCCTTCCATCTGCTCCCTCCCTGCTGGCTGATCACCCCTCACTGCCTCTGCATGCCAGCCAGATCGCCCCTAACTGCCCCCCGCTGCCAGCCAGGTTGCACCCAACTGACCCCTCCCTGCTGGCCTGGTCGCTCCTAACTGTCCCCCCCTGCTGGCCAGGTCAACCCTTACTGCCGCCCCTGCTGGCCTGGTTGCCCCCAACTGCCCCCCCTGCCAGCTTTATCGCCCCCAGCTGCACCCCCCCACCAGCCTGGTCGCCCCTAACTGCCCCCCCCCCCCGCTGGCCTGGTTGCCTCTTACTGCCCTCCCTGCCAGCCTGGTCGCCCCCAACTACCCCCCTCTGCTGGCCTGGTTGCCCCTAACTGGCCCCCCCTGCTGGCCTGGTCACCCCTCATGGCCCTCCCTCACCAACCTGGTTGTCCCACACAGCCTGCTTGTTCAGTCGTTTGGTCATCCTTCACTAACCCCCCTGCCGGCATGGTCATAGGCAGCCATCTTGTGAGAGTGTGATGGTCAATTTACATATTACCTCTTTATTATATAGGATTTTCTCATTTTACCCAATCTATGAAGCAGAAAAGACCAGAAAGATATCCTCACAGAATTCATAGTTTGACTGAGGTCAGAATAAGTGTGCTTTGGAAAGGGATTAGATACTCCTAATGTCTAATTTAGTGACCTTCTCATGGTGCTAAGAGGTGACCTGATGACTTGCTCAGAACTGCAGGGCTGGGATGCAGATTACTCTGGTTGTGTGTGGGAACAGCATTGCAGATGGTGGTCTCTGGGCACATTCTTCTATAAATTTAGTGTTAAATATCACCTTTTAGTTATAAACATTGGTTCAGTCAAGAAAATACTATCAAAATGGTTTAATTATTTTATTAAAGAAATGACAAAGCTCTTTTATGAGCTAGCATTAGATGGCATGAAAGTAATATCTTAGATTTATAAATAACTTGATAGAATAACAGAGTATATAATACACACAATTTAAATATATCAGTTCATTTTTCTAATTATAAATGTCATCATATTATGAATGTATATACACATTCATAGAGGGAGGGCTGGTTCAGCTTACATTAGGGGTGCCAAAAGTTTCCAATTCTCATTCCTTAAAATATAGGTGATGGATTCCCCCAAAATGAAATGGTTGATACAATGATGCCATGAAAACAAAAAGAAGCAATGAAGTGGATAATCCTCGATATTCTTTTAAGGTACTTCTGTTTTAACTGTAGTTTTGGTTATTTTTAAGTATACTTTTATTGATTTCAGAGAGAAAAAGAGAGAGGGAGAGAGAAAGAGAAGCAAATTGCCATCCAAAGTGGCTGTGCCATTTTGCACTTTCACTAGTAATGAATGAGAGTTCCTGTTGCTCCACATTCTTGTCAATCTTGGTTTTGTCAGTGTTCCAGATTTTGGCTGTTCTAATGGGTGCATAGTGTTATCTCATTTTAATTTGCATTTCCCTGACAACATACTTGGAGGATCTTTTCATATGCTTACTTTTTTCATTGGTGGTATATCTTTTTTAGTGAAGTGTCTCTTAAGGTCTGTGTTTATTTTTTAATCTGCTTGTCTGTTCTCTCATTGTTATTTTAAGAGTTGCAAAACTACTTTAAAAAAGACAAAATTTATTTATTCAATCATCATAAGTCTGGTAGACTCTTCTACAAATCTAAAATGCAGAATGTCTCAAGATTTTGTATTTCCAAATCTTGAAACATTTTCTTTTCTTACCATTCTTGGAATTACTTATCAACCAATTCCAATGAGCCAAAAAACTCAAGTTTTATACAAAGGAAGAATGGTGGAATTATCCAATACTAAGCTGTCAAATATGGTAGCCAGTATTTAAACATGACTTCTCTGCACCTGATATGTGGCCATTCCAAATTGAGATGTGCTGTAAGTGCAAAATGCACATGAGATTACAGAGACTTAGAATAAAATAAAGAATGTAAAATAGCTCATTGTTAATTTTATGTTGATTACATGTTCAATAATACCACAGATTAAATTAAATATATTAAAATTAATTTTAACTGGTTCTTTTTATATTTTATGTGTCTACAAAAAAAATTAAAATTATATACATAGCTTTCATTATAGTTCTATTGGCCAACTGGTCTAGAAATATGATACAATAAAAAGCCTAGAAGGGTAATAAAATTTACTATTCATAATTATCCAGTTTTCTCACTGTATGGCCCAAAAGTATTACATCTTACAAGATAGTATACAGTGGTCGGCAAACTCATTAGTCAACAGAGCCACATATCAACAGTACAACAATTGAAATTTCTTTTGAGAGCCAAATTTTTTAAACTTAAACTTCTTCTAACACCACTTCTTCAAAATAGACTTGCCCAGGCTGTGGTATTTTGTGGAAGAGCCACACTCAAGGGGCCAAAGAGCTGCATGTGGCTCGCGAGCCGCAGTTTGCCAACCACGGGTATAGAATAATATGCGACATTTATCTTTATAGTTTGCTTTTAGTTTTTCATAAAAATTCAGAAGATTTTATCTTTTCCTTATAATGGAAAAAAGGTTACAATTGACAGTGGAAGGTTTTTCAAAATTGTTAAAGCCAAAGATAAATATAAAAATACAGTGCCACTTTGGACTCTAATGATGATGGTGAAATGGGTTGTCTAAATTAAATCTCAGACTGAGTCTTCATGTGATGATATTCTAGATGAATTTTCCCAAAGAAAAAACTCAATGATTGAGCAATATAGCTTTCAAAATGAAAAGGATATATGGTTCTGTTTAATAGTTAATTATACAACAAGTAGAATTTTGCCATATAAATTTTTGGGACAAGAATCTGACCACCCTATTTTTATAAAATAACATGTTATATTATTATTTAATGACTAGAGGCCCGATACACGAAATTCGTGAAGAATAGGCCTTCCTTCCCCTAGCTGTTGGCACCGGCTTCCCTCTGGCACCCGAGACCCGGGCTTCCCTCACAGACCCGGCTTCGTCCAGAAGGTTGTCTGGAAGGACATCCAGAAGAACGTCCAGTCTAATTAGCATATCACACTTTTATTATTATAGACTAGAGGCCCAGTGCATGGATTCATGCACATTGAAAGGAAATTAATTAGAAGGTGGCTGGCAGGGTGGGATGGGGCGGGACTGGGTGAGATGGGCCCAACACAACTTAGAGGCAACCTCCTACAGTCCCTCCCCAGCCAGCCACACCTAGGGTGGCACCGGAGCTCAAAGGGCATCTGCGGAGTGAGCGGGGTCCCTTCAGCAGGTGGGGTCCCTCAGCCTGGCCTATGGGGATGGGGCCGAAACCGACAGTCTGACATCCCCTGAGGGGTCCCGGAGTGCAAGAGGGCACTCTGCAAAGTTGCTGTCACTCAGCAGCTCCTGCACTGAGCATCTGCTCCTGCTGGTCAGTGCATGTCATAGCTACTGGTTGGATGGTCGAATGGTCAGACAGTTGCTTCAACTTTTATATATATATATATACTAGAGGCCTAGTGCATGATATTTGTGCACTCAGGTAGGGGGGTGTCCCCTCAGCCCAGCTTGTGCCCTTTAGCAGTCCAGGAGCCCTCAGAGGATGTCCAACTGACAGCTTAGGCCCACTCCTCACAGTCAGACATCCTTAGCGCTACCACAGAGGTGGGAGAGGCTCCTGTCACCACCACTGCGCTCGCCAGCCGTCAGCCCGGCTTGTAGCTGAGTGGCACTCCCCCTATGGGAGCGCACTGACCACCAGGGCGCAGCTCCTGCATTGAGCGTCTGCTCCCTGGAAGTCAGTGCGCGTGATAGCAACTCATCATTCTGCCATTCGGTCGATTTGCATATTACTCTTTTATTATATAGGACAGATTCTTTTTTCTAATTAAATCTTTATTGTTGAAAGGATTACATCTGTCCCCTTTTCCTCTCCCCTTGACCCTTTCTAGCCTGCTCCTGTCTCCACCCCAGGACTTCACCACCCTATTGTCTGTGTCCAAGGGTTATCCTATATAATAAAAGCCTAATATGCTAAGTGTCCAGTTGACCGGTCAGCTGTTCAACCAATCAAAGTGTAATATGCTGATGATATGGTAAGGCTGCTCAACCGCTTGCTATGATGTGCACTGACCACCAGGGGGGCAGACAGTCAACTGGTTGACCAGTCACTATGACTTGCACTGACTACCAGGGGACAGATGTTCCGACCAGTAGGTTATCTTGCTGCTGGGGTCCAGCTGATCTGGACTGAGCAAAACAAGCCAGATATGCCCTGGAGCCCTCCTGTGGTCCCTCCCCAGATGGCCAACCTCCCACATCCCTCCCCACCCCTGATCATGCACCCATGGGTTCCCTTGGCCTGGCCTGTGCCCTCTTGCAATCCAGGACCCCTCAGGGGATGTCAGAAAGCCTCAGGGGATGTTGGCCAGGCCGAGGGACCCCACTGGTGCATGAATTCATGCACTGGGTCTCTAGTACATATAAAAATACAAGTTCTTTGGTTGATCTCTTCCCAACCACCCACCCAACCCTGCCTTCCCTCTGAGATTTCACAGTCTGTTCCATGTTCATCCATTTATTTTGTTCATTAGATCCCACATATGAGTGAGATCATGTGATACTTGTCTTTCTCTGACTGGCTTATTTCACTTAGCATAATACTCTCCAAGTCCCTCCATGCTGTCTCAAATTGTAAGAGATCCTTCTTTTTCACTGCTACATAGTATTCCATGGTGTAAATGTACCACAACTTTTTTGAATCTTGTGCACCAAAATATGCTTTTTAAGTGGACAAATGCTGGATGTACGTGTCTATCAAAGATACTAGGAAGCAAATTGATTATGTAGAAATTTAACTCTTTGAATTGGTCACTGTAATTGGTGCTTAATAAATGTAAAAATACAAATTTTTTTTAATTTTGGAGAAAAGAATATGGTAATCTTTTCAACAATATTATGAGCCATCAAATGTTCCAAAATATTTCAAGTATTGCATTTTGACAATTCAAATGCAAGAGAAATATTCAGAAGTAATCATAAGCTAGAACATATTTGAAATCAATATTTATAAGATGGTTGTATTTCAGATTGAATGACAGCCCATAAGCAGTTAATTGCATTCTGAGGATAGTTCCCATTATATATATATATATATATATATATATATATATATATATATATATGAAGAGAGAAAGATAGATAGAGAGAGATAGATAGATAGATAGATATATATATATATATAATATATAGTATATAGTATATAGTATATAGTATATAGTATATGGTATATAGTATATAGATATAGATATATATAGATATATAGAGCTATATATAGATATATATAGATATACTAGTGGCCCAGTGCAGTTGGACATCCCTCTCTGGCAGTCGGACATCCCCTGAGGGGTCCCAGATTGGAGAGGCCGGGCTGAGGGATACCCCCCATTGCACAAATTTCATGCACCAGGCCACTAGTATACACACACACACACACACACACACAGACACACACACGTGTGCATATATATGTGTGTGTATATATATGTGTGTGTGTGTGTGTGTGTGTGTGTGTGTGTGTGTGTGTGTGTGTATACTAGTGGCCTGGTGCATGAAAAGATATCCTCTCTAATAAAATGGTAATATGCAAATTAACCATCACTCCGCTACATAAGCCACGCCCACCAGCCAAACCACGCCCACCAGCCAATCAGGGCGAGTATGCAAATTAACCCCAATCCAAGATGGCTACAGCCACAGAGATCAAGGTTTCCCAGGTAACAGAGGAAGCCAAGCTTTCCATAGCCGTTGCAGGCCTAAGCCTCCACTCAAGCTACAAAGTTTCAATTATAGAAGGTAAACAAATTCAAACAAATGGCAGCAGAATGGAGCTTGAGAGAGCAGGCCAGGGTTGCTGGCGGCAACAGGGGAAGCAAAGCTTTCCGCACACCCTGGCCAGGCTCACCCGCTTAAGACTACAAAGTTTCAATTGTAGAAGGTGAATTAACTGCCACAGAAATGGCTGCCGGAGCCCCAGGCTTGGCTCCGCTCCAGGCTACAAAGTTTCAATTGTAGAAGGAAAATAAATTCCAGATACCAGGGCCTCCCCTTGGGTTGCCAAGGGGCGTGGCCAGCCTACAAACCACCACAGGCCCCTCGCTCAGGCCGCCCCACACCCCAAGGGAACCCCCACCCTTATCTGTGACACCCTTCAGGGCAAACCAGCTGGCCCCCACCCGTGCACCAGGCCTCTATCCTATCTAATAAAAGAGTAATATACAGATTGATCATCACTGCAACACACAATATAGCTGCCCCCATGTGGTCAAAGATCCTGCCCCCATGTGGACACAAGATGGCCACCACAAGATGGCCAGCAGGAGAGGGCAGTTGGGAGGCACCCGGCCTGCAAGGGAGGGCAGTTGAGAGGGACCAGGCCTGCAAGGGAGGGCAGTTGAGAGGGACCAGGCTTGCAATGGAGAGCAGTTGGAGGTGATCAACCCTGCAGGAGAGGGCAGTTAGGGGTGACCAGGCTGGCAGAGGAGGGAAGTTGGGGGCAAACAGGCTGGCAGGGGAGTAGTTAAGCATCAACCAGGCTGACAGGCAGAAGCGGTTAGGGGCAATCAGGAAGGCAGGCAGGCAAGCAGTTGGGAGCCAGCAGTCCTGGATTGTGAGAGGGATGTCCGACTGCCCGTTTAGGCCCCACCAGGATCGGGCCTAAACGGGCAGTCGGACATCCCTCCAGGAGTCCCAGATTGGAGAGGGTACAGGCTGGGCTGAGGGACAACCCCCCACCGTGCACGAATTTCCTGCACCGGGCTTCTAGTATATAGATATATATAGATATACTGGCCACTAGTATATCTATATATCTATATCTATCTATATATATCTATATATCTATATCTATATCTATATCTATATCTATATCTATATCTATATCTATATCTATATCTATCTATCTATATATATATATATATATATATATATATATATATATATATCCTACCTAATAATGGAGTAATATGCAAATTGACCGCACCTTCACTACATCTAAGCCATGCCCACCAGCCAATCGGGAGCAAATATGCAAATAACCCAACCAAGATGGCTACAGCCACTGAGAGCGGGAGGGTTTCCGCGGTAACAAAAGAAGCCAAGCTTTTCACGCCTCCTGTTGCTGGCCTAAGCCTCCACTCAAGGCTACAAAGTTTAAATTGTAGAAGGTGAATTAACTCCAACAGAAATCGCTGCTGGTCGCAGAGCGAGCAGCAGGCTTGGCTTTGCTCCAGGCTACAAAATTTCAATTGTAGAAGGTAAATAAATTCCAGATACCAGGGCCTCCTCTTGGGTCGCCAGGAGGCGTGGTCGGCCTGCAAACCACCACAGGCCCCTCGCTCAGGCCGCCCCACGCCCCAAGGGAACCCCCACCCTTCAGGGAAAACCAGTCAGCCCCACCCATGCACCAGGCCTCTATCCTATCTAATAAAAGAGTTATATGCAGATTGACCATCACTGCAACACACAATATAGCTGCCCCCATGTGGTCAAAGATCCTGCCCCCACGTGGACACAAGATGGTCACCACAAGATGGCAAGCAGGGGAGGGCAGTTGGGAGGCACCAGGCCTGCAAGGGAGGGCAGTTGGAGGCGATCAACCCTGCAGGGGAGGGCCGTTAGGGGTGACCAGGCCGGCAGAGGAGGGAAGTTGGGGGCAAAAAGGCTGGCTGGGGAGCAGTTAGGCATCAATCAGGCTGGCAGCAGAGTGGTTAGGGGGTGATCAGGCTGACAGGCAGAAGCGGTTAGGAGCAATCAGGCAGGCAGGCAGGCGAGCGGTTGGGAGCCAGCAGTCCTGGATTGTGAGAGGGATGTCCGACTGCCCGTTTAGGCCCGATCCCACCAGGATTTCGTGCACCGGGCTTCTAGTATATATATATATATATGTCTAAAATGGTGAAAACAAAAAATATACTTAAGTTCTTATTAAAATTGCTAAAGATGTTTTTTACTATCTTCTTATTACTTGTCTATTTCATTCACAAAATTAATACAATTTTTTCAAGGATTAATTAAATGCTGATGATAATGGGTAATGACTTATTCCTGTTCACTGTAGTTATTAGAATAATTTACCCAATATTAATAGTTACAGAACACAAAAGAGAATGTCAATTATATGTGCCTGGATTATCTAAAATCTGCATAGGACTTCTGAGATCCAGGGATCATATTTCTGCTTTTGTCTATAACTTATTGTTTATTTAGGAATGCAACCAAAGAATCCTAGTGGTTTACAAGCCATTCGTGTTAGTAAAATAAAATAATGGAATAAAGGGCTGTGCATGTGTGGTGGGTACACATTGGAGCCTTCCTGACCCAGGGAAGATACATGTGATCTTGAGTCAGGGCACCCACAGACTGGCAGGAGGTGACGTTCATTATCCCTTCAAGGATTCTTTTTAGATATACTGTTTTGTTTGTTTTTAATTGATTTCAGAGAGGAAGGGAGAGGGAGAGAGAGATAGAAACATCAATGATGAGCCGAAACCGGTTTGGCTCAGTGGATAGAGCGTCGGCCTGTGGACTGAAAGGTCCCGGGTTCGATTCCGGTCAAGGGCATGTGCCTTGGTTGCGGGCACATCCCCAGTGGGGGTTGTGCAGGAGGCGGCTGATTGATGTTTCTCTATCATTGATGTTTCTAACTCTCTATCCCTCTCTCTTCTTCTCTGTAAAAAATCAATAAAATATATTTTTTTAAAAAAAAAAAAAGAAACATCAATGATGAGAAAGAATCATTGATTGGCTGCTTCCCGCCTCCCAATGCCCACACAGGAGATTGAGCCCATTACTCAGGCATATGCCCCAAATAGAATCCAACCTTGACTTGCTGGTTCATAGGTCAACACTCAACCACATAGCCACACAGGTGGGGCTAATAATTCTTTCTCTTTCTTATTTATAGTTATCTTATTAAGTAAACTAGAGTGAAGGACACTTTCACCCTTCAGTATAGCTTTTTCCAGCATCCTCTTTGCATCCATAAAAGACCTTACTGTGTCCATTATTTTTTAACTTCATCAAATTGTGTTTTTGCCTGGTGCTTCAGACTCATTCCAAAAATGGCTATTCGGATATATAAATTTTCATAGAAATACCAAGAGGCAGAGTGAAAAGAACACTGGCTTGAACAAAATGTGATGACTGGGGCCAGATTAATCCCCTGCACCTCTGTAAAATGAGTGTGTGAATTCCTAACTTGTTAGTATTACAGTAGTATTTTAGGAGTGACCTGAAGGATGGCATAAAACAGCACTGCCAAAATATACTATATATGAGGTTATAGCTTTAAGACAAATTATAGTCCCAAAGCTCAAATATACATTTTTTTTTTAGATAATTGTAGTTTGAACTGGTAGTTTAAACTGTTGCTTTTAGAGTCAATGTTGGGTGTGTGCTTAAAATCTATGTGCCAAGTGGGTGGCAAGTACTGGCAGGTAAATTTCTCTTTTGTGATTCTGATCAGAATTTAGGCCTAGGATCTTGAAGGTACAGCATTTTGTAATTTGAGTAAAAGTTAAGTACACAGGGCCAAGAAAGGAAAAACATTTCTAGCTAAGATAATTTAGCTTAGGGAACAATAGATAGTAAATTAAGAATTTTATGGCACTTTAAGTCATCTGACAGTTGCACTATAATTTGGAGAATACCACAATTTATCTGTAAAAAAAAATTATGATGACTTGGCATACTAGTTTATATTCTTAAACTCTAGTTACTACCTTCTCTAAATGGATCATTCTGCCCTACCATTTTGTAGCCAAGTTCACATCAGCCTGTCCAATTTTCTCCAACTTACCAATACCTTCCTAACACTACTCAGCTCCATTAGTGAGTAAAAGTTAGAGAAAGCACTTGAAAGCATTTATAACCCCTAGGGTTCAGAAAAGCTGAAATTGTAAATGAGAGTAAAAGGAGAAAGAATAAGGAGATCAACCCCTTGTCAGATTCTGGGCTGTAAAATGAAATTCTGCTGTGTCATTCCACCTGGCCTCCTGTGAATTGCATGTTGGATATGTTCTCAAGAATTCTGTAATTACGGAGGCATCAAGGTGCAAACATGTTTGGTATATTAGAACAAATCCTAGTACCTAAAAATCCAACATAGAGATTGTAAATGAATGTTCTAGGAAATTCACTTTATGGAACATCACATGGGAAGGAGAAGTCCTAGGGAAAGTATCAAACACGCAGTGTTCAAAGTGATTTTCAGGCCACTGAGACATGTGTATGTATTTGCATTGGTATTTTTTCTTCTTTTACTACTTTTGGGAAAGGGACATCTCAATATCCTTTTCTTTTTCAGGGAACCTAAGGTGTTTCACCCTAACTGATTCAGTCATAAGTAGCACAGGCTCTCAACAAAAATGATGTAATCATTTTCTTTAGACACTTCCCTGCTTGTTTCCCTCTCTTCCTTTCTATGAAAGTCACCCACATCCTATTCCATTCTCCACCCAAAACTGATGTTTCTGGGCAAACGGTAATTCCCTCTATAGTGAATTGGGCATTGGGCTTATTTGTACTTTGCCAGGAGTTTCAGGCCATTTCTTGGAGGTAGTTGCCTGCCTCCTCATCCTTATTGACCCCCACTCTCAAACCTATGATACGTTCCAGTGTCACATGCAGTGCAGGACCTCATGTCCAAGTGCTGTCTCACCAAGGCTCAGCAGTATGCATGGTATTGTCCCATGGCTGGCTCTTGTTCAACCAACATTTGACACTCAATGGAAGTGCTGTCTTCTCAGATGCTGCCTTTCTCCTTCCCTCATATAATATCTTACACATGAGACATCGCTTGGCTGCCTCTCCCCTCCATCATTCATCTCCTTAGCCTCATTACTTCTTGTCCTGGGGTACAATACCACAGTCTTTGCTCATCACCACAGCCTCTGTAACACTTTGACCTCCCTTGGTGAAGATGGCAGCAGCGGGGAAGCTCTGCCTCTCCCATGACTGTAATGCATTCTTTCCTTCTCCGAGGAAGGGCTCTCCTGTCTCTTGGCTGACAGACTATGTTCTTATGAACTCCACTCCAATTATTTCTGTGATACTCTTGTGTAATACCAGGCTCTCCTCCTCATGTTGAATGAGGTGGGTACATTCATGGTGAGGAAACCAGAGGTGGTGAACTTTGTCAAGGTGTGAGAATCTGATGGGGCAGGCTGAGCTCAACAGAGGTCTGCACAGACATGGCATCTGGGCTTTGGTGCTATTGGGGTCCCCTGTGTGCTTCCTGTCCAAAGGTTTGCTTAGTTTCCCTTGATACTTTCTGGTATGTGTAAGACACTGTGGGAAATTCCGGGTTGAGAAAGACAATGCACTACAGTGTCTTAGAAGCACAGACCAAAAGGAACTAATGCAGGAATCATCTAGTTAAATTTCTCATTTTAATGAGTAGGAAACAAGGTCCAGGCAGGAAATAAGACTGTCCAGCATCTCACAGCAGAGCTGCATCCAACCAACCAATAGCAAGGAAGAACCAGCAGGTCTTGACCTTCCTTTGCCATTTTTAGCAAAACAAAACCAAACTCCTACTTAGAAGAAACTTCTTTTCTGTGCCACTGCAAGGCCCGATACTGTTGCTTGTTCTGGTTACTCTCTCTTTCTCAGTGGAACTTGACAATAAATACTGTTGGGTGCTACTTACAAGTGGATCATTCTCTTACTCTCTATTTGTTTTATTCTTTATTACCCCCTTGCTTTTTTCAGCCACAAATACTCTCGGCTGGAAACATTCTCTGTAATCCACACAATAGGAGTATTGGAACAAATTATGGCTTTTAGGCTTTTAGTGCTATACAGATCATCTCATGATGCCTCTGCCACTTTATATTTATATATTAATGCCAAAAAAAAAAGTTCTTTGTGGTGCCTGGATTAAGGATTAACAACATTTCTGCCCTCACAGATTTTTTAAAAGGAAAAACAAGTCTATATAGACAGTTCCATTGCCTAGCAAAAATTCCCTTTGGAAAACCTATTGCTCCTTGACCCAAGAAAGACAAAATTTTTGCTCTAAGCCTAGCACCCTTTAGAGGGACAGGGCAAGTGTCCTTCTCAGTTGGACATTCTCCTGTAAGGAAAAAGTTTGGGTCTAATTATTTCATATCTCATCTCCCACACTATAGTGAAGTTTGTGTTTTGCCTTGAAGATGTGTGTAGAGAAAATATATGCTAAATAAAAGAGTGAACAAGAGCTTAAGTTCTACAGCTGACCTCCTATGTTCTCATCTAGACTTCAGCTGGTGAGTTTGGAAAAGTTACTTAATTTCTCTTTGCCTAGTTTGCCACATGTGTAAATGGAAATAGTTGTGGTACCTCATTACTCTTCATTACGAGAACTTGATAAGTTAATACCTGCAAAACATTTTTTAAAAGCCGAAAGCATTCTCAGTCTCTAAGTGTCGGTTTTATTTTACTTTATTTTTTCAATGAGAAGACTTCTACATCTCTATCATAGGTGAATCCTGGGAACTAATTAGGTTAAACTCCAAGTCCGAGTCTTAAAGTTTTGCAGAAGAACTTTCTCTAAGAAAAACTGTTCCACACTTTAAAAAGAAGACATTAGGCTTACTTTTTCTACTTCATGTTCAGAGGCATGTGGAAATTCAAATCCAGAATAATGAGGAAATGACAGGGATAGAAATGAAAGGGGCTATACTATAAGGCATGGGAACAACCCAGACAGGAGAGTCCAGAGCCTGGATCCTAATATTTCCTCGGCTCTGAATTTATTAATGCTTGGACAAGACATGTTGGTCTCAATCTTTCTTATCTCTAAGAGAACAGAAGTTTTTCTCCACCATTAATATTCTAGAAACATATAGTTCTATATGAGGTAGCCCACCACTTGAGAAATACAACAAGGACTTGACTACATACTGACATTACATAGCTAAAATTAAGAGGCCATAAGAATTAATACCATTTAGAGGAAAGCTGTGGGAGGTGCTAATGAAAATCCCTGGGATAAAAGCAAAGATTTGTGCAACAGCTACCGGTATTTTCCATGACATTATCCCTTCATACCACGCCTTTCCCAGCTGAGGCATCCTCTTCTAATCTCTTGGTAAATAGAAGAGACAATGTCAACACAGAAGAAAATAAGTGGCCATTTTCTAGATTATTCATATTAAATAAATAAATAACCTACCAAGAAAAATAAAGTTAAAGAAAATCTGGTAAAGGGACTTATAACTTAGATTGATTGCATAAGTAAGTATTAAATCTTTCTATTCTTTATATTTTGTGTGATAAACATCACATGCAAAGCCAAAATTTGCATGACAATGTAGGGAGCCAGTCAATATGTGGCTTAATTAAACTAGGAAGATGAATGGGAACCAACAGTATCACAGAGAACTAGGTGATTCACTGTCTTAGGTTATATAACTAAAGGCCAGGAAGGAGAGACCACTGCATCACCTTTATGTATTTTGCCTTTGAAAGGATTACAGAATTTGGGGAACATCTTTTTTCCTAGTGCTCTACAACTCAGTTGAGTATTCAAAAATTGCTAGTGATCTCACTCATCTAGGGGAAATAATGAACAACATAGACTGATGAACAAGAACAGACCCAGAAACAAGGAGGCATGGATCAGACTGTCGGGCCTCAGAGGGAGGGTAGGGGAGGATGGGAGTAAAGGGGAGAGATCAACCAAAGGACTTGTGTGCATGCATATGAGCCTAACCAGTGGTTAAGGACAACAGGGGGGCGGGGGGGGGCATGCGTGGGGAGGGGTGTGGGATGGGAATGGGGGGATGAGGACAAATATGTGATACCTTAATCAATAAAGAAATTTAAAAAAATAATAATAAAGTTAGTAGAGAAATAGAAAAAACAACTAGTCAGACAAAAACATTAAGAATACTACATGAAAAAAGGAGACGTATGTACTACTATTTGTAATACTTTAAACAATAAAATTAAATTAAAAAATACTAAAAAAAAAAATTGCTAGTGGGACCAGACACCTTCCAGAATATTCAGGCAACTGTTCTGTTACCCCTGGAGTAATTTGCAGTTTCTATACTTCCCAAGATATGGAGGGAAGATCAGTAAAGCTCTTATGCCTTGGGGTAAATTCCATATAAGGAGTTGTCCGGTTTTCTCTGCTGAGACTAGCTCATAGAGGAACCTTTCAATGATCAGCAAAACAGTGGATACTACTGAGAGAATGACTAAATCATAGAATACTTGCAGTGGTGACTTCAAAGGTACCACTGCATTCTATAGACAGGGACATTATTGCCCAGGTCATTTGAGTCAAATCAACTAAAGTCACACAGCTAGTCAGTGATGGATCTGGAATGACTTCCAGGTATCTTCTTCGCATCCACTGCAATATTCTTTCTCTCACTCCATGGTAATAATATCCTTAAATGTTTCTCTGATGTTTTTGGGCAAAGCATAACCCAGTTTAGCTTGAGCCAAACAATAGTACGCTAGTACGAGCCTGACATTACTCCCTAGAATATTAAGTGAGGCCTACAACTTGCCTTCACTGTTGGTCATACGTGGTAAAGAAACAAGTCTGTGCTTCCCTAATTCTCCTGAGTGTTTGGAAGCCCATCTGGGCCTCAGGGGAAAGGACCTGTTCCAGTCATCTTATGCAGTAACTTGTGCCATGGCATCCATTCTCTGCTGTTCTTAGATTTCTACTGCAGGCTCAGTAGATGACACAGGGGAAGGTGGCATCTGTGGGCCTAGTTTGAGAGACAGTCGCATCAAAACCAGATGCATGTCTTTATTTTATAAAGGCCTTAAGTATTACTACTGTCCCAATACAGCCAAGGGCCTACTTTGAAAGGAGACCTAGCATGCTTTTTTTACAGCAAAGCTAATCCCACTGAAAGCTTCTACAATTAAAGCGAGCTCTAGGGGCCAAGAAACAGACAAGTGAATTAAGCCCTAGTGACTCAGCTTCTCCTTCCTCCCTGCCCTTGTCTACCAGCCAGGAATGTGGGGAGGAAATGAGTTAGGTCAAATCTATGCTTGAGCCACATGAAGCAAAGAACTAGAATCTGTACAAGCCCAAGGTGTTCTTGCTGCAAAAATGCTATTCCTTTGAACTAAGCCTTCTCTGGCACTTAGCTCCAGTGAATAAGAATCTCATATTTATAAGTCTGGGAAGAATGTAAATGGAGAGAAAGGCATAGATGACTATCAACAGGTAAATAAAGTGTGACCAATGTATTCACATTTGCACAAACAGAGAACTAGGTGATTCACTGTCTTAGGTTAGATTTCCCACTATCAGACCCAGAAACAAAAGTTTATAAGGCACAAGTGATTTATTGACAAAGTGCTCCAAGGAGAAACAGTAAAAGAGTGGGTAAAATAGGAAGGGATAGTGGAGAATGCCAAGGAAGCAAGGATAGACAAAGCCTAAAGGAAGCAGCAGCAGCTTGAACTTGGAGGTGCACTCTGGAATGTCAAGCTGCCTCAAAAAGGTCTCAACCTGAGGCCAAAGTGTTCATAATCCTGAACCTATCAGTCATTAGTAAAAGGCTCTCTAAGAGTATATAAACTCCCAGGCACTTCTAAGCTATCCATGTTTTCCAATAAAGGGATCCTGTAACCCAGGAGCAGTCCTCCAAACATAACCACAATTACAGGCTATTGGAAGTAAAATATAACAAAGCCAGGGACACATATTTAAGAAAAAAATATTATTTAATCTGCAACAAACAATAAACCAAAATACATTGTTCAAAGGCATCTAGACCTTAACCTAGTAGCTTTTCTTTTGACTTGGAGATTTGTGTTCCCGGGGAAGAACAATTAAGCAGAGACCTGAATGAGGGGTGAGCCACAAAAATATCTGAATAGTGTTCTTGGGAGAGTTCAGAGTAAGAGCTAAGGTCTTGGATGAGAATATACTTGACATGTAACAGAAACATGAAGAAACCAGTGGGGCTACAATGGAGTGAAGCAAGCCATGAGTACTAGAAGATAAAGTCAGACAGTGGCCAGGGACCAGACCAAATCACACAGAGACAAGTAACCCATGGTAAGCAGTGTGACTTTTATTTAATCTGAGTATAACAGGAAATCAGTGGAAAGTTTTGAACAGAGAGTGACAAACCTGAGTTACATTTTGAAAACACTACTCTTTTTTCCCTGTGCCCCAAAGGACACAAGAACATCTATGTGAATCACTTTCAAGAAAAAACTCTGGATCTCACACAACCCCCAAGCTCAATGAGCAAACTGCATGTTAATGGTAAACATTGGTTACTCATTCATTCACATTGTTATGTTGTCCGTCAGACAGTCGTAGTAATGATCCCTAACATTTGCAAAGCAAGTCTATATACGCAATCTCTAATTTAAAGATAAGGTTGCAGATGCACAATCGGAGTATCTTTAATCTACGGTTCCTCTACTTTGCTGGTTTTCAATTTGTCTTAAGTTTTTCTGCCATTTTGGCATATAGTCTCCCTCATCAAAGTAACTGCTCTAAGATGATCTTATGTAACAAGCCTGCCTGGTTTGCTAGCAGCAAAATTACACACTGTTGGAAATTAATATTCTTGATGTATCCCATTTCACAGAAAGTTCCTCCATTCACATACCTCTAATGACTCCTCACTGACTACAGACTGAAGTTCAATCCTTAGCTGAGTGTTCCAAACCTCCTCTTCCTTAGACCAGGAAGACCTCTTCAATGTGTCTTACCTATGTTCTAACACAATGGAATCATCTGCTGTAATGCAGCTAGTCTTCATTGACTCTCAAACACCAGGCACTATTTTACTGCCAAGTCATTGCTTACTTATTTTATTTGCCTAAGTGTTATGCTTCCCTCAAGGCCAAATTCATGTCCCACCTCTGTTGTGGGGCCTTCCCTGACAACTAAGCCTTCACTGATCTTTTCTTCATCTGAACTTCTTCTGCAGTTGTTAGACTTAGCATATGATCCTTTGGATTATCACTGAACTCTTAAAGAATACATTTATCAATATAGGCCACCTGTGATTCTCTTGAAGGTCAGGGTCACATCATACATGTCTTTGTATTCTAGGCACTCTGCATATATCACTTAACTGTCCCACCAAACTCCTCAATGATAAGACATGCTGAGTTCACACCTCTGTTCATTCCCAGCAAACCTACTTCATTTTCCCCCTTTTGTAGCATATATGCATCTCAGTCCACAAACTTAAACATGCAAGCAAGTTATCTCTTATTTTTATTAAATCTTGAACATTTCTATTTCAGACTCTCCTTTTGTCAATATGGGAAGAATCCCAATCAATTCAGGCTTTCTCCTTCCTTTTCCTGAGGTTTATTCTAAGTTCTGTTGGAGGGTTTTGGTCTATTCGGCCCCTTGTCCATTTAGATATTTGCTAAGAATTCCATGATCCAAACTGGTCTTTAGTCAGTAATCTATTTCTTAGAGATTTCGTTCTCTCATGTGAATGTCCATCCCAGCTCTCTCCATGGCAGGCTTACAAACTTGATAAATCTCTCTGACACTGTTTAGACTCCACCTGCCTAGATTCACACAAAACTATGTCCATGTTGAAGCCTTGCTACTTTCCCAGGATTCTGTCCTTAGAACAAGAAGCCTGGCTTTTCTCTTCTGTGTCTATGAATGCCTATATTCTCATCACCTTCCCATCATGGCTCTCTCCAATTGAAAACAAAACTTTTATGGGCTAGAGGAAGCCAACTCTCATCTTCTTTCAAATATTTTGGCTCTGTCTAAATTCTGTAATTTACCTTTAGAAATGTATAACTCAAATCCAGGAAAACATCAGCAAATCATTTTCTTATTCTATTATGAATTATCTCTCTCCTAAGGCAATAAGGCTAGAACAACTACTGATGTGAATAGGCAGATAAAAGAAAATGGTGATGGGCATAAAATGTTATTCTATCATAATTATTTTAGTAAATAGCATGAACTTCTTCTCTTCTGCCTAATTCATCAACTTGGGAGTTAATTTAGGCTCTTCTACTTACCCACCTCCATGGATTCATTTTGCATGAAACCAATACCAAAAATAAACCGTTAGCCTAAAACTTGGCCCAATAGTAACACTGAGCCCCCAGAAGATTCTTCTTTAAAAAAAAATAGAATAAATAAACTAATTCAAAAATTCAAAGTAGGTGGGTAAGAAAGAAGAGGTAATGTGTTCTAAACATTCAGATGCAGAGAAATCAATTCCACCCTATGGTCTCTTATCTTCCCTAAGGCTCACACAACTGTTTACATATTCTAGATATTTAGTAGGCATTTGTTGTTGATGATAATAATGTTCATGGTGTTTACTTGAAGATCAACTTGTTTTTTTTTTTCCTTATAGGAAGTATATTATCTTTCTAAAAACTCACTTAATACAGTAAATGCAGGTTGATCATTACATCCAAATTGTGACCTTTACTATAAATATTATATATTTGTATATTTGTGACAAGAACTATAGAGAACTTTAAAAAAGTATTCTGTTCTAACAAAACCAGCCTATGATGTTAATTTTCCAATAAATAGAAGTAAAGGTCTTGAGGAAATGGCAGTATTTTATCATTTATGCAGTTGCCATATAGGCTTAGGATTTTTGGTCCTAAGTATCAAAGACCACCCTAATTTGGCCTTCAAGGTTTTGCTTTTCATAACCATTAAGCTTTAGAAATACATGAAAATTCACCATTTAGTTGCAAATAAATAAGACACACATCAGAGAGCCCAAGGCCTCTTCTTTCCTTCCACAACTGTGCATTAATGTGTGCAAAGCATGGTATTAGGTACCCACCTGGAAGGAGCTAAAGTAAGATTATAGAAGACTTAGTCTTCACCCTCAGAGAATTTCATAATCTAATTTATTAAATAAAACAAAATTAAATAGTTACAATACAATGTGATGAGAGGTGTAACTATTACAAAGTGTTAAGGAATCTCTAAGGGAAAAAAAAAAAAAAAAAAAACAGAAAAAAAAACTAACTCTCCCTTATGGAGTAAGAGAAAGCTTTGGTAAGAAAGTCACAGTTGACTTTGTGATTTTTGAATGAGTGGGGAGTTTCCAGGTAAATAAGGTGGGGAATGCTTCCCAGAAAAAATGGAATAGCACATACCTGTTTCAGGGAAGTGAATGATTCTGCTATAAAATATTACCTGAGCCTAGAACTTGGGATGCTTGGGTGTGGAGAAGTGTGATGAAAGGCAAATCTGGTAAGGCTGGTTTAAGCCTGGGAAGATCACGGAGGTCCTGTCTGCCATGGAGCAAAGAAACCCAACACCATAAACGAGAAATTTCAGAAGCTGTTGGGGAAGAGTGAGGCACTGTGGGAAATGAGTTTTAGAATCGTCTTTCTGGCAGCACCATGGGCATGGATTGGAGGAAAGCAAAGGACTAGTGAAGGTGCTAGTTGAGGTAAGAGAAGAGCAAACTTAACTTCAGGAACCTCTTAGGAACCTTTAGCTTTGCAGGACATGATGCAAAAGCCCTACCTGTCGTGACAACAACAACCTATCTCTAATACTCCTTTTCTGTCCACAGTACCAAGAAGCTCATAGTGCCAATTTCCTGTGTGCCAACCACTCTTGAGGCCCACAAAGAGTAGAAATATTTATTTGCAATGTCTTTATTATCAGCTCTCATATAATTGCACTTCTTTTTTTCAGAGTATTTTGCTCATATTTGGAATGATTTTTTTCATATGTGTGATTATTTAACAACTGCCTGATGTTCTTCACTGGACACTAATCTCTGAAAAATCAGGGATTTTGCATATACTTTCTGTGCTCATTACTATCTCTGGAAGCTAGCAGAGAACCTGGCACATAGTAGATGCTCGGTAAATTTTTTTGAAAATGTTGACTGAAATGTTGAAAAACAGTTGAAGTGATGACATTCTGCTCTGGAAAAGGTTTGATCTTTAAAACGGTAAACAAAATATTCAATCTTTGATTTAATTACTGTTTAGTAGATATTTTTTGCCCTTTATATCCAAATTTCCTTTCTAACACTGCATGTGGACACTAGCTCTGTACACTAAATTCTGTATCTAAAGTTCACTTAAAATAGAAAGTAAAACCCTAGCCAGTTTGACTAAATGGATAGAGTGTTGGCCTGTGGACCGAAGGGTCCCAGGTTCAATTCTGGTCAAGGGCACATGCCTGGGTTGCGGCCTGGGTTGTGGGCTCAGTCTAACATGCAGGAAGCAGCCAATCAATGATTCCTCTCATCACTGATGTTTCTATATCTCTCTTCCTCTCCCTTCCTCTCTGAAATCAATAAAAACATAAAAAATAAAATAAATAAAAATTAAAAAGGAAGTAAATTTGAGCAAATTATTTTATTTTATGGACTTTAAATTCCCCAAATAAAATAAAATAATACCAACTGCTTAACCAGGCTTTAATTATTGCTCTTTACTTTCTTTTTTTTTAAAATTTTCTTCTATAACTAAATAGGACTTTTTTAACCTAAGGCAAACAATTTTTTAATCATGACTTTAAATTTGATGAGGTTCCATTAAGAAACTCCATGCATGTCCCACTTCTAACAGGCATACATATAAAGAGAGAGTCAAAGCACTTCATTAAAGGCAGAAAGATTAAGGCAAAAGATTACACAACAAAACCACCCACATTCAGTTTTGCAACTTTAACAGTCAGCCTGAATCACCACCCTAGAGCGACCTACATTCCATTCCAACCCGAGGCTTCAGCTTATTATTCAAAATGAAGAAAGTAAAATATTAGTATTGGTGACCAAAAAGGCAGGTGTGTTTCTCTTTCCTTGGTTACACTTAGCCCTGGAGGCATCAATTGTTTCTTGATTTTTACTTAGTAAACACATCTCTTGGGAGGTAATTACAGAACCAACACACATCTTAAGATCACCAAAGAATAACAATTAGTCCTATTTCTTGCAACAGAATCACTGGCTTAAGGATCTCAGAAACAAGTTTTAAAATCAGCCTTAGCCATGCCCGGCTCACTCTTACAACAATATCCTCCACATTATTTATCCCATTCTTTACCACACTGTCCTATTGAATGTCCTACTTTTCTCCTTATTCATGTTCTTTGTTTAGCCTGAAATAATGGCCCTCTTCTGGTAATCCTGCTCATTCTTCAAGTGTCCACTCAAATACCACACTCATGTTCTCCTTCATCATTCTTGGCAAACCATTATATTCCTTTGTCTGCATCCTTACAGCCCATGGTTTATGCAGTTACATAGTTTACTATTCCAGTCATTTAATTTTTTTGTCTCTTATTCTCCTGATATTTTATTGCAATACCCTTTAAACCAGGAATGGTGGAATTTGTATCCATAGGCCTACTTAGAGCCTAATTTGTGCCCAAGAGAGTATAGGCAGTTGATAGTAAGTGATGAGTGAACAAATTCTAAAGAATAGACAAGTATCTTTACAATAATAAATATAGCTACAATAAGACAAATTACAAGTAAATATTTGTTACAAGAACAAGAAACAAATATACAAAGAAAAGTCAATATAGTTATTGTACTTGAGCATGAAAATTAACATTAACTTCTAGGAAACCAATAAAAGACAAGAAAGGAAAGATTACATAAGTCACATGACTTGGTTAGGAGGAAGGGGAAACTGGAAATAGCCAGTACTTACTCATAAGGATTGAAACTGAGCCTCAGATTATCATAGTGTCTTCTAAAATTGAGATGATCTACCTATAATCTATCTGTGACCACCCCCCAAGAAAAATAATAACAATACTCTCCCTTAAAAAATACAAAGATGTAATAGTTTTTATATACAATGTCAAATATTCAATCCAAAATTACTAAATAGGCCAAGAATAAGATCAAATGATGGAGAAAAAAAATAGTGGAACAGTTGAAACATACAGAAAAATAAAAATCTTCTCCAAAACTGACAAAAGAAATTAATTCACAGATTAAAAAGACTATATATCTCAGGTAAACTAAATACAAACTAAACCATCCTTAGACAAATCAGTGGAAAGCTACCAAAAAAAGGGGGGTGGGGCAGGAAGAAAAATTGTAAAGCACCCAGAAAGTCAGACATATTCCTTGACATATTCCTTTCAAAGAAGTAGAAGACTGATAAGATAGCTCTTCAAAGGAAATGAGGAAATCCAAAAGACAAGAAAAGGACATTGAGAAATAAAACTCACAATCTAAAATTATATGCCAAGTGAAAATAGCTTTCAGCCCTAACCGGTTTGGCTCAGTGGATAGAGCGTCGGCCTGAGGACTGAGGGTCCCAGGTTCGATTCCGGTCAAGGGCATGTACCTTGGTTGCAGGCACATCCCCGATGGAGGGTGTGCAAGAGGCAGCTGATCGATGTTTCTCTCTCATCGATGTTTCTAACAGTCTATCTCTCTCCCTTCCTCTCTGTTAAAAAATCAATAAAATAGCCGAAACCGGTTTGGCTCAGTGGATAGAGCATCGGCCTGCGGACTCAAGGGTCCCGGGTTCAATTCTGGTCAAGGGCATGTGCCTTGGTTGCAGGCACATCCCCAGTAGGGGGTGTGCAGGAGGCAGCTGATCGATGTTTCTAACTCTCTATCCCTCTCTCTTCCTCTCTGTAAAAACTCAATAAAATATATTAAAAAAAAATCAATAAAATATATTTAAAAAAAGAAAATAGCTTTCAAAAATAAACATGAAATTTAAAATTTTCAAATAAATAGTGAGAAAATTCATTAGCAGCAAGTGCACACTAAAAGATATACTAAAGTTATCCTTTGGGAAGAAGGAAAATGTAAACAGAAATGCAAGAAAATTATTTTAGACAAATGTAATTGGGAAAAAAAATTACTGATAAGGGGAACTTTGAAGGAATAGAAATACTATACCAATAGTATAAAATATCAACAGTATAAAATACAAACAGTTAATAGTTCAAAAGAATAATGGTAATATAACATGAGGTATCATCTACACTAATAAAAGAGAAACATGCAAATTGACCATCACTCCGCTACATCCACCAGCCATGCCCACCAGCCAATCAGGAGCGAGTATGCAAATTAACCCAACAAAGATGGCGGCAGCCATGGAGCTGGAGGAGGCACAAGACTTGGGTTGCCCCCAGCAATGGAGGAAGCCAAGCTTCCCACACGCCCTGGTCTGCCCTGGCCTCCACTCAAGGCTACAAAGTTTCATTTATACAAGATAAATAAATCCCAGATACCTGCTTCCAGCCAACCCTGGCCTCCGCTCAAGGAGGTGCTGAAAAAAAAAAAAAAAAAGGAGGGGCTGGGAGCCTGGATCACCAGGGGGCATGGCCAGCCTGAAAACAACCCTCAGCTCCTCACCCAGGCTGGCAACACTCCATGGGGTGACGATCCCCTCTGGGGGGCTTGGCCAGCCTGAAAATGACCATCAGCCCCTTACCCAGGCTAGCTAGGCACCCCAGTGGGAACCCCCACCCTGAAGGAGGTGTGGCCAGCTTGAAAACAGCCCTCATCCCCTTACCCAGGCTAGCCAAAACCCCTTGGGGTGAGGGTCCCCATTGGGGGTTTGACCAGCCTGAAAATGGCCCTCAGCCCCTCACCCAGGCTGCCTCACACCCCAAGAGAATCCCCACCCTGATCTGGGACACCCTTCAGGGCAAACCAGCCAGCCCCCACCCATGCACCAGGCCTCTATCTATACTAATAAAAGGGTAATATGCTAATTAGACTGTGAGACCTTCCAGGAGACCTTCCAGATGTTCTTCTGGACAAAGCCATGGTGGCGGGGCTGAGGTAGAGATGGTTAGAGGCCAAGAGGGGAGGGCAGTTGTGGGTGATCAGTCCAGGATGGGACGGCAGTTGTGAGTGATCAGGCTGGTGGGGGGTGGGGCCATTGGGGGTAAGCAGGATATCAGTGGGGGTCAGTTGTAGGTGATCAGGAAAGCGGGGAGGGGGCAGTTTGGAGTGAGCAGGCCAGCAGGGGGGCAGTTGAGGGAGAGCAGGGCAGTGGGGAGGGAAGGTGGGGGCGAGCAGGCCAGCAGGCGGGGCAGTTGGGGGTGAGCACACTGGCACGGGTGGCAGTTGGGAGTGATCAGGCTGGTGGGGGGCATTTGGGGGCAAGCAGACCGGCAGGCAGAGTGGTTAGGGGCAATCAGGCAGGCAGGCAGGCAGGCAGGTGAGCAGTTAGGAGCCAGCAGTCCCAGACTGCGAGAGGGATGTCTGACTGCCGGTTGAGGCCCGATCTCTGTAAACCAGCAGTAGGACATCCTTCGAGGGGTCCCATATTGGAGAGGGTGCAGGCTGGGCTGAGGGACACCCCCCCATGCATGAATTTCATGCACCGGGCCACTAGTACATATATAAAATTAAAATATCTGATAATACCAAAAAAGTCTGAACTCAGGGAAATATGGAATTTAAGTGTTCTCAAGTACTCACATTTTCTGAGAAATGGTCAAAATGCTGATTAAAAGTCAGCACTAATTTTAAAAGAAGTCAGCACTAATAAGTTAAGGATTCATGCTGAGATCCCTACGGTACTTACTAAAAGAAAAGAAAAGTAACATATCTAATAATCTAATAGATGGGGGAAAATGATCAATTAAAAAGAAAACAACAGCTCAGCCTGCATGGCGCAGTGGTTGAATATCGACCTATCAACGAGGATGTCATGATTCCTGGTCAGGTCACATGCCCGGGTTGGGGGCTCAATCCCCAGCTGATCAAAGATTCTCTCTCATCATTGATGTTTCTATCTCTTTCTCCCTCTCCTTTCCTCTCTAAAATCAATAAAAATATTTTTTTTAAAATAAGACAACAAAAAAAGAAGCAGAATGGGGCAAACATAAAACAAGGAGAAAGATGGTAGATTTAAACTTAAAAATATGTGATAACTAGGGGCCCAGTGCACAAATTCTTGTACCTTGAAAAGAACTCTGGGCCAGGAGGCTGTGGTAAGCACAGGGGCGGGTCTTGGCCCATCCTCTGCACCCCCTCCTGCTGCAGACCCCCCTGTCCCCTGTCTGCCAGCAGCCCCGCTCCTGCCGCCACTGCTCCCACACGTTGAAGGCGCTGACCCCGTTCGCCCTGCTGACCTTGCAAAGTGATGGGGGCCAGCAACAGCAGCTGTGTGAGGCAGCCAGTGCTGTCAGTGGGTGCGAGCGGTGGCTGCTGCCCTGATCGCCCCTCAGGAGCAGGGGAAAGTGGAGAAGCCCTCAGGGGCGATTGGGGCCAGCAGCCAGTACAAGTGGTGGATTCGGCACCAGCAGCAGGTGCAAGCTCTGGGCGGGACTGTGGCTCACAGGAACAAAGAATTTTCAGTAACCGCCAGAGGCTCGCCCTGATGACAGCAACCAGTGCCCCACCTTGGTCAGGCGCCCACCTCACCTGCTCCACCATCCCACCACAGCTGATGCCCACCATGTTCCATGCTCTGCCACCTGCTGCTGACGCCTGGCATGTTCCATGTGCACCCCCTGGTGGTCAACGCACTTCAAAGCAACTAGTCGTTTGGTTGTTCTGCCATTTGGTCTATTTGCATATTAGGGTTTTATATATATAGATTATCTGTAAATTGACTACATATTTCATATTTGATAAAAATAATGAGTCACACCTTAAGCATAAGTATATAGAGATGTTAAAAACTTTTCAACAATTGGGAAATAATATAATAACTAGTCACCAAAATTTACCTAATATTATTTTATTAATATTAGGCAAAGTAGGCTCTAAGACAAAAAGCATTATTAGAAATAATGAGAATAAAAATTATAAATCTGTACTTAATAACACAATCTTGTTATATAGAGTAAGAAGTGACACAACTATAGTCAAGATGAGAGATTTAAAACTTTCTTTGAATAACTGGTAGAATAAGCAGACAAAAGTCAGTGCAATTAGAGTTTTGAACTACATAATTAATAAACTTAATCTTAATGTTTCACAATATTAAAAATAATATAGAGTAAGTTTATTAGAAGAATATACTACATAGTATACTTATAAAAATAATGTAAAAATTTCACATGTTTGCATATTAACCAAAATCAACTCATGGGTAAATTAATAAATTACAGTGTAATTTACAAAATATTTTGACTGGCATACAAAAAAATGTGGCATATTAATGTAGTATACAGTTATTACTGACATAAAAAAAAAAACTTTAGGCTTTACAGGCCTGTACCAGAAAGAAGATATATATATATATATATATATATATATATATATATATATATATATATATATATATAGATAGATATATATATATATATATCTTGATATATATATATCATGATTCAAGTTTTCATCTTAGAACATTAGGAAAATAACATTAAACACAAAGAAAACATGAGGAAGAAAGTTAAGAGTATAAATTAATTAACTAAAAACCAAAAGTACAATAGAGAATATTAAAAAGCCAAGAGTTGGTTTCTGAAAAAAAATAGTGAAATGGATATACCTTTTTAAAAAAATTGATCAGAAAAATAAAAAAGTACAATGTACCAATATTAGGAAGAAAAAGGAACATCATTATTGATACATATATTAGAAAGATAAAGAATATGAAGAAAAAATGTTTGACTAATAATTTTATAAATTAAATGAACAAATTTACAAGATCATAATTTATGAAAATAAATACAGGAAAGAAGAGAAAATCTAAATAGTGTTATATTTAATTTTCAAAAATGAGTTTATCATTTTAAAACAGATCACAAAACACTTTCTGGGCACAGATGGCTTCAAAAATAAATTTTCCCAAACATTCCTGAAAGGCAGAACATCACAGAAGAAGCTAATAAAAGTAAAATAAAAACTTTTGTTTTTCTCTTTCTTAATTGATCTAAAAGATTATTTTTAATATGATAAGAACATATTGGATAATTATGGCATAAAACTAAGTGAAATGGATAACAAAAATCTCATCAGAAATAGAAGGGAGGATTTGAGAATCCTTTGTTATAAGTTAACTGCATTACTTGTGAACTGCTATAGTGTTATTTAGAAGGTGGGCTTTGATTAATTGAGATGAATATTACAAAAACCAGGGCAACAACCATTAAATAATTCAAAATGAGTGGAATAGATTTGCTAAGAGAGGAGATAAACGCAATAATATAAAATAATAAATTAACCAGAGAATTGAAAAAAAGAGGGGAAAAAGAAACAATTGCAACCAGTAGAAAACAATGAAAAATATATTAGATTTCATGCCAACTATACCAATCCACTAATCACTTAAATGGGAAAGATCTAAATACATGTAAGAAGGTAGAATGTAAAACTGAATAAAAACAAAGACCACACTACATGTTGTATACAAAATAACATCTATCTATATAAAAGAGGAATATGCAAATTAGCCAGGATGCCGTAACGTCACGACTGAACAGCAGGGACCTGAGGCTGCATGGCACCTATCCAGGGCAAGGGACCTCAGGCCGTGTCTCCCGCCCTGCAGGGCTTGACAGGGGACCTCAGGCTGTGCCCTCCACCCCACGGGGCTTGACAGGAACCTCAGGCTACACCCCTCGCCCGCAGGGGCTTGATGGGGGACCTCAGGCTGTGGCCTGGCCCCCTGCCCTATGGGGCTTGATGGGGGACCTCAGGCTATGGCCCCTGCCCTGGCACCAGACCAGGATACCTCAGGCTGTGCCCCCCGCCCCAGCAACAGTCTGGGGGTACCTCAGGCTGCACCCCCTTCCCAGCGGGGCTTGATATTATAATATTATTGATATTATAATATCAGCATAATACTACATAATACCTGAGACTGCACCCCCTACCCAGTGCCTGACTGGGGGACCTGAGGCTGTGCCCACCCACCCAGAGGGGCTTGACGGGGTTGGGGCCAGCCAGGTCTGGGTCTCACCCAATGGGGGTGGGGCTGGCCATGTCTGGGTCTTCTGCATTTTAGAAGCACATGCAGGTGGTTGGCAGGGACTTGACTCTAGGTCCACGGCGCACCCCGAGACTCTGACAGGAGGGAGATTTTCATATACATTCTACTAATTTTCTTTCATCTCTGATACTTCCATTATAGAGAAAGGGCAAATAGCAATATTAAAATATTTCCTCTAATTAATTCCCTTTCAATGTGCACAAATTTTGTGCACTGGGACACTAGTTTTAAATATAAAGACTCTGGTTAAAATAATGATATAGTATGCTAACTCTAATCAAAAGAAAGAAACTTTACCAAAAAAACAAAAGACCAATATTCTTCAGGAACACAGATGCAAAAATTCTTATTAGCTACTTGAACTAAGCAATACATAAAAATGATAACAAACCATGCTATATGTTTTTTCCCAGGAATGCAAGATTGGTTGGTGATTAGACATTTAATCAGTGTTTTTTTATAATATAAACAGAATAAATGAGAAAATATGATCATTTAAGTAGATACACAAAATTCAGCACTCATCTACACTAATAAAAAAGAAACATGCAAATTGACCATCACTCCGCTACACCATCTGCCAATCAGGAGCAATTATGAAAATTAACCCAACAAAGATGGTGGCAGCCTTGGAGCTGGAGGGGACACGAGGCTTGGGTTGCCCCCAGCAATGGAGGAAGCCAAGCTTCCCGCCCGCCCTGGCCAACCCTGGCCTCCGCTCAAGGCTACAAACTTTCAATTATACAAGATAAATAAATCCCAGATACCTGCTTCCAGCCAACCCTGGCCTCCACTCAAGGAGGTGCTGAAAAAATAAAAATAAAAAAAGGAGGGGCTGGGAGCTTGGATCACCAGGGGGCGTGGCCAGCCTGAAAACAGCCCTTAGCTCCTCACCCAGGCTGGCAACACTCCCATGGGGTGAGGGTCCCCTCTGGGGGGCTTGGCCAGCCTGCAAACAGTCATCAGCCTCTCACCCAGGCTAGCCAGGCACCCCAGTGAGGACCCCCCACCCTAAAGGGGGTGTGGCCAGCTTGAAGACAGCCCTCAGCCCCTTACCCAGGCTGGCCACACCCCCTAGCTGGGAATCTCACCCCATGGGGGCGTGACCAGCCTGCAAATCACCACAGGTCCCTCACCCAGGCTTCCCCATGCCCCAAGGGAACCCCACCCTGATCTGGGACACCCTTCAGGGCAAACCAGCTGGCCCCCACCCATGCACCAGGCCTCTATCTATACTAATAAAAGGGTAATATGCTAATTAGACTGTGAGACCTTCCAGGAGACCTTCCGGATGTTCTTCTGGACAAAGCCATGGTGGCAGGACTGAAGTAGAGGTGGTTAGAGGCCAAGAGGGGAGGGCAGTTGTGGGTGATCAGGCTGGGGGGGGGGGGGGGCAGGGCCATTGGGGATAAGCAGACCAGCAGGGGGCTAGTTGGGGGTGAGCAGGCCATCAATGGGGGTCAGTTGGAGGTGATCAGGACAGCAAGGGGGGCAGTTTGGAGTGAGCAGGCCAGCAGGGGGGCAGTTGGGGGTGAACAGACCAGCAGGGGAGGCAGTTGGGGGTGAGCACACTGGCACAGGGGGCAGTTGTGGTGATCAGGCTCGTGGGGGTGGGGCAGTTAGGGGCAAGCAGGCCGGCAGGCAGAGTGGTTAGGAACCAGCAATCCCAGATTGCGAGAGGGATGTCCGACTGCTGGTTTAGACCTGATCCCTGTAAACCAGCAGTAGGACATCCTTTGAGGGGTCCCATATTGGAGAGGGTGCAGGCTGGGCTGAGGGACAACACCTCCCCACCATGCACAAATTTCGTGCTCCGGGCCTCTAGTTTATGATAAAAATTCTCCTCAAATGAGGAATTGAGGATAATTTCTTTAACTTGATAAAGGGCATCCACTGGAAATAGAATGTAACTTTATACTTAATGGTAAAGAGAAACTGATAAAACTGCATTGGTAATAAACGGTTTGAAAAAACTCTATTTTTGATTCCTGCTTATGAATTTTCAATAATTAACTCCAGTAAGGTCAAGTGAGTACTTTACTCACTTCAGTAAGAATATAAACAGGCCTAATCTTTCAGGAAATCAACTGGGCAGCATGTTCAAGGAGCTTTAAAATGACTATACCCTTCAACCTAGAATTTCACTTTCTAGAATCTACTAGAGAATCTTATCAAAGATATAGGTAAATATTTATGTATAAGAAAGTTCACTGAATGATTTGTTTGTATTCATAGAACTATATATTGAACTTGAACTTTACAACTGTGGTAATTAAGATCATTTAACTTTTCTTTTAGACCTAGCAATTTACCTCCAAAACTATTTAGGGACTCAGTTGTTCCTTCTTTCCACAAAGAGAAAGGTTATTCATTCAACATTCTGCTACCTGTCTCTAAACTGACAAAGAAAGAATCTCCAGATGGGTGGCAAGCCTAGTCTAGGGAGGCTCACAGCTCATAGTCAGAAAAGACAAAAGACAAAAAAAAAAAAAAAAAAAAAAAGCTCCTTAAAGAGTTTTAAGGAGGACAGACAATCTTTCATTAAACTGCCCCATCTTGGAGTAGCTTGATTGAAGTTTTTAGTTTAGGTCAGTAGAGCATTGATGTGATAAGGGCTAACCAGAATGTAATCAGTTAGACTTTTCTCTGTTAAAATTTGGGTCATTTTCTCTCTGTTGGGATCATTCTACCTCCACTCTTTAGATTCTAGGCACTATCTCAACAGAGTGTCTTACATGTTTACCTATTGCTTTTTTTCCCCACCATCTTAGGTTGTTTACAGAGCTTCACAGTCTATTAACTAAAAATAATTATAATTTTATAATACCAACCAATATACATGTATATCACACACACACACACACACACACACACACACACACACACACACACATTTTATAGCATTGCTTACTACCTAATGTGAGGTATAAGTTCAAATGGCCTTCCAATGAGTTAAGATTTTTGTTGTGATCTCACCCTACAATAACAACAACAAATGCTAGCAATCAAAATTGCCATCAAGGAGAGATTGGTCAAACAAATTGTGGTATGATTATACAATGGAATACTTTTTTCCAACAGTTGTCTTTATGACCAAAGACTGTAAGAAAATTTCTCCATTATGTATACAAGGTGCTCAAAAATTTGTTGAATTAATTTGTACTTTATATATGTTATAATATAAGCATAATACTATATATATATACACACAATGTACATGCTGCTTTTCCCCATTTACCACAATTAAAATGTCTATAAACATTCTTTGAAAACATGACTCTTAAGTAACTACATAAAATTTTATTGTGTCAGAAAGCAAATTAGGACTTGCTGTAAGAAACTATATTATGTTGGTCCCAGAAAATAAATGTAGATAGTATTTTCCAAATATTTATTTCATTGTACTATATTAATAAATATTATCAAGAAATTTTCTCTTAAGATTTACATATCTGTCTCAAAAAAAAAAAAAAAAAACCAAAAGAACGCACAACAAACCAACAAAACACAGTACTCTTCTGAGAAGCAAATATCTAATTGTCCCAGGCTACCAAAAAAGACTCCACTGTGTCTTCCATGAAATGATTATATTTGTATAAAATTTATTAGTTTTTAATTGGTATGTTTAATTATAGAAATTAATATAATTTAATTAATTTTAATTACTTAGATTATAATTGTATTTGAAGATTATAATAAGCTTATTACATTTGTATGTCAGGCATTAATCCATTTTTTAAAATGAAATATAGAGATCAGAGAAGTGAAGTGACTTACCTAAAGTCACATGAATAATTAGTAGTAGAACCGTGGCTCAATTTCTCTGACAATATATTCAATCAATGAATTTACTACATCTTGTGGTCTCCCATGAACTGTTCTGCAATAAATAAAAACATCAATAATGGTTTTAAATAAAAAGCGTAGGACATTTCTTGACTACATAACCAGAACCTTTATACCAATCTAAAGACTTACTATGGTATTGCTGCTGTGGTGGTTTTTACTAGGTTTGTCTGTCTGGCACTCAGAAATACTGAAATTCTAGGAGAAATACCTCTAATGCCTCAACTACCAGATTTTGAGGATTGTTCTAGGTTCTTGTTTTGCATAACTGGAGGAAGGTTGCTAAATCTTATTCTAAATCCCAGAATAAGGAATCACTAAATTGACACTTGGACAATGGGCAACACCCTGAAAACAGCAGTGCAAAAACATTTATCTAGCTTCAGGGACTTAAGAACCACCTTAGAGCCCTGCCAGGAAGGCTAAGTTGGTTTGAGTGTCGACCCATATACCAAAAGGTGGCAGGTTCTATTCCCTGTCAAACCATATACCCAGGTTGTGGGTTTCAATCCCTGGTCAGGGAGCATATGGGAGGCAACTGATAGATGTTTCTCTCTCATCTCTCTCTCTCTCTCTCTCTCTCAATCCTCCTTTTTCTAAAATCAATTTAAAAATATATCCTTGGGTGAGGATTAAAAAACAAACAAACAAACAAGAACCACCTTAGAGAGGGCTAAAATGCAGATTAGTATCTCTGATTGACCCTAACAGATCCACTTGAGTTTGGGTTTAGAATCTACATATTAACAAGATTCTTCAGGTGAATTTAATGCAAATACTAATTGGAAACAATTATCTACAGTGATGTAATTTTTTAACATAAGCTGTTTGACAAAACAGTGAAAAGGATTCAGAGTCCAAGTATCCCTCCACCAAGATTAGCTTGCGTACAACTCTGTTCTTTTAAGCATGAATACCTCTGCCTAACAGTTGTTTATCATTCACTTTAAGGAGAACCTTAGTTATTAAATAGAAGAAGTTGTGAACTTAGAATTTGAACATCGGCTGCTGATTAGCTGTGTGACCATGATACCTTCAAGAAAATGGAAAGAAAAATCCACCTGGACCAATGCACACAATGGTTACTACAATGAAATGGGATAATAGAAGTGAGATAACATTAAAAACCAATTTCCATAGTAAAACGGTATTAGATTCGTTTTCAAACTCTGCTTTATATTAGAATATGAGAAATCTTTAAAATTTTTCTGATGCACAAGCATGAATAACTTTTATAAAACTCCCCAGGTGATTTCAATGTGCAGCCAAAGCTCAAAAACAGCAGAGTAGACCAATCCTTGCATTTGTACCATCTTGCATGGTTTAATCTCATTAGAAACTACCAGGCATTTATAAATCCCTGCTGCAAAATCAATTCATTCAATGCTCTGGGATCAACTCCATTTTCACCATAAGTCAGCACTGTTTTATGATGGGCATGAGCAGAGCTTGTCAAATGGCCATTTTCTTACTGTCTTTCAACATAGCTTCCCTTAAGTACTAACTGGCTTGGATCAAGGAAATTGGCAGCCGCACCAGGGGAATCTCAGGAAAACAGCTGCCATACTGTACCTTGCCACAGGGGAAAGGATCAACCCTTCATTTCTGGGAACACTTAGTCACCGACCACATGTCATCAGCCTTACAACTACTTAGTTCCATTTCCCTTCGGGTGAGACTGAGTCACATTTCTAGAGCAATGACAGCAATAGAAGATGGTGGAAAGGAGAGATGTGTTACCAACATGGGGATAAGGATGGCTTATCTCAATTTATTCAACGTACATGCCTCTGGGTACAATTAGTTCAAAAAACCATTAAATTATTCAGGCTCCAGTCTAGATAAGGTCCTTTACCTCATAAAATATTTATTTAGGTTTAAAGGAGGCAATGATTTGCGTCTGATAGAGATCAGCACTTAATCCCCAACCCTATCTTGAAATTAAGAAGCATAGTGTGATTGAGGAGCGTGTTGAACCAAAATGACCTGGCAGAGACTTTATTTATCATGTTCAGCCTTCAGATAGTTTCAAAGACATTTGGACACGCAACATTGCTCCAGTCTCCCTCAGATTTACCTGCACCAGAGCATCAACATTGCAATTCACTCCTTTCATTACCTGACAGCTTGAAGTCATCTCCAACCCCAACCCACCAGTACCACCACCATTAATTCTCATTGCAACATCACAAAATGGCAGATTTCTTTTTCATAATTTCTTAACATTTAATTCTATATCAGGAATCAGAGTAGCTTCAATCTAACTATATAACTGTTAGCAGTTTACATATTGTTTCTGAGTCTCATTTTCCTCATCTGTAAAATAGAGCTAGTAATTCTGATTCACTAATGTGTTGGGAGTTTTCAATGTCATGTTAAAGTGGAGAAGACACTTTCTAAATTATAGAACTGTTACAAGTAAGATGATAATGATAATGATTGATGATGATGATTCAGAAAACCTGAAGAGGTCCCAGTATGTCAGGATCTGGAACAAAATGCCCCCTTGAATTTGGAACTGTAAATTATGGAGATTAACCCCCTTTTGTGCAAGGAGAGGGTAGTATAATGTAGTACACTACTGTGGACTAAAAAGAGGTTCTATGGAAAGTAACCTCCATACAGGTGATCTGGTCATAAATTCCTAACTGGGCAGGTCAAGGTGAGTAATCACACCCCAGGAATATAACTTCATTACTAAAAGGTTTATCTTTGTTGTAAGCAAGCCTTGTCCTTTGTTCCTGTACACCAAGGTTAACACACCTTTGAAATAAGTGTAACGACCCTCAAAAAAGCACATAATATTGTCATCTATCTTCCTTATTTTTTTTAATGGGAACTTTTTTTTTATTTCAAGAAAAATGATTTTAAATATAATAATGTTATATGCAATAAACATTAATATTTTAAGAAAAACAATCTTAAATATAATACATGCAATAAACATTAATATCACATGAAAAGTGATTTTAAATATAATAATGTTACATGCAGTAAATACCAATTATTCAAGAAAAATTATCTCAAGTATAATAATATTATATGCAATAAACATTAATATTTCAAGAAAAGGATTTTAAGCATAATAATATTACCAAAACTGTAATAACATAGTATGATATCACAAAAATTGTAGGAAATATTAAAAATCTGCAAATAACAAGATTACTACTATTATATTCTAAAATATTATATTTTTTCCCTCTGGCTCTATTTTTGTTCATCAGTTTATGTTATTCATTATTTCCACAAATGAGTGAGATCATGTGATATTTATCTTTCTCTGACTGGCTTATTTTGCTTAGCATGATGCTCTCCAGACCCACCCATGCTGTTGCAAATAGTAAGAGTTCCTTATTTTTTACAGCAGCATAGTATTCCATTGTATAGATGTACCACTGTTTTCTAATCCACTTATCTGCTGATGGGCACTTAGGCTGTTTCCATATCTTAGCTATTGTAAATTGTGCTACTATGAACATAGGGGTGCATATATCCTTTCTGATTGGTATTTCTGATTTTTTTGGATATATTCCTTGAAGTGGGATTATTGGGTCTAATGGGAGTTCCATTTTTAATTTTTTGAGGAAACTCCATACTGTTCTCCACAGTGGTTGCACTGGTCTGCATTCCCACCAGCAGTGCAAGAAGGTTCCTTTTACTCCACATCCTCACCACCACTTGTCATTTGTTGATTTGTTGATGATAGCCATTCTGACAGGTGTGAGATGGTACCTCATTGCCATTTTGATTTGCATCTCTCAGATAATTAGTGACTTTGAGCATGTTTTCATATATCTCTTGGCCTTCTTTATGTCCTCCTTCGAAAGTGTCTATTTAGATCCTTTGTCCATTTTTTTAAATTGGATTGTTTATCTTCCTTTTTTTAAGTTGTGTGAGTTCCCTGTAAATTTTGGAGATTATCAGAGATAACATTGGTAAATATGTTCTCCCATGCAGTGGGCTTTCTTGTTGTTTTGTTGATGGTTTCTTTTGTTGTGCAAAAGCTTTTTATTTTGATGTAGTCCCACTTGTTTATTTTCTCTTTAGTTTCCATTGCCCTAGAAGCTGTATTGGTGAAGATTTTGCTTCAACATATATCTTATATTTTGCTGCCTATGCATTCTTCTAAGATTTTTATGGTTTCCTGTCTTACGTTTAAGTCCTTTATCCATTTTGAGTTTATTTTTGTGTATGGTGTAAGTTAGTGATCTACTTTCTTTCTTTCTTTCTTTCTTTCTTTCTTTCTTTCTTTCTTTCTTTCTTTCTTTTTTTTTTGCATGTATCTGTCCAATTTTCCCAACACCATTTATTGAAGAGACTATCTTGACTCCATTGTATGCTCTTGTCTCCTTTGTCAAATATTAATTGAGCATAATGGTTTGGGTCCATTTCCGGGTTCTCTGTTTGGTTCCATTGTTCTATATATCTGTTCTTGTGCCAATGCCAGACAGTTTTGAGAACAGTGGCTTTGTAATATAGCTTGATATCTGGTATTGTGATCCCTCCAACTTTGTTCTTCTTTCTCAGGATTGCTGCAGCTATTCGGGGTCTTTTTTCATTCCAGATGAGTTTTTGGAGAGTTTGATCTAGGTCTGTGAAATATTCTGTGGGTCTCTTAATTGAGATTGCATTGAATCTGTAGATTGCTTTGGGTAGTATGGACATTTTAATGATGTTTACTCTACCAGTCCATGAACACGGTATATTCTTCCATTTGTTTATGTCTTCCTCTATCTCTTTATTTGACATCCTGTAGTTTTCCAAGTATAGGTCTTTTACCTCCTTAGTTAAGTTTATTCCTAGGTATCTTAAATTTTTTGTTGCAATGGTAAAGGGGATTATTTGTTTAGTTTCTCTTTCTGTGAGTTCATCATTGGTGCATAAAAATGCCATAGATTTCTGGGTGTTAATTTGGTATCCTGCTACACTGCCAAATTCATTTATTAAGTCTAGAAGGTTTTGTTTGTTTTTCTTTGTGTGTGTGTGTTTTTTTATGGAGTGTTTGGAGTTTTCTATGTACAGTATCATGTCATCTGCGAATAATGACAGTTTTACTTTTTCTTTTCCAATTTGGATGCCTCTTATTTCTTCTTCTTGTCTGAATGCTATGGCTAGCACTTCCAGTACTATGTCAAATAGG
The DNA here is from genome assembly GCF_951640355.1 of Cnephaeus nilssonii. Classification (NCBI taxonomy): domain Eukaryota; kingdom Metazoa; phylum Chordata; class Mammalia; order Chiroptera; family Vespertilionidae; genus Cnephaeus; species Cnephaeus nilssonii. The sequence continues at coordinate 47,130,636 of NC_137074.1, forward strand.
AGTGGTGAAAGTGGGCATCCCTGTCTTGTTTCTGTTCTTAGGGGAACTGGTGTTAGTTTTTGCCCATTGAGTATGATGTTGGCTGTAGGTTTGTCATATATGGCCTTTATCATGTTGAGATATGCTCCCTCTATTCCAACTTTGCTGATAGTTTTTATCAAAAATGGGTTTGGGATTTTATCGAATGCTTTTTTTGTGTCTATTGATATGATCATGTGATTTTTGTCTTTCAATTTGTTTATGTGACATATCACCTTTATTGATTTGCAAATATTGTACCAGTTTTGCATCCCTGGAATAAATCCCACTTGATCACGGTGTATGATCTTTTTAATACATTGCTGGATCTTATTTGCTAATATTTTGTTGAGGATTTTTAGCATCTATGTTCATCAGTGATATTGGCCTGTAATTCTCTTTCTTTGTAGTGTCTTTATCTAGTTTTGGAATTAGGATAATGCTGGCCTCATAAAAAGAGTTTGGAAGTGTTCCTTCCTCTTGGATTTTCTGATATTGTTTGAGGAGTATAGTGTTAGTTCTTCTTTGAATGTTTGGAAAAACTTCCTGTGAAACCGTCCGAACCTAGGCTCTTGTTTGGGGGGAGTTTTTTTTATTACTGCTTCTATTTCATCAATGGTTATTGGCATATTCAGGTTTTTTTATTCTTTCTGATTCAGTTTTGGGAGATTGTATTTTTCTAGGAACTTATCTATTTCATCCACATTGTTCAGCTTGTTGGCATATAGTTGTTCATAGTATTTTCTTACAATCCTTTGTATTTCTGTGTTGTCCGTGGTTACTTCTCCATTTTTATGTCTGATTTTATTTATTTAGGTCCTCTCTTATTGTTTCTTGATGAGTCTGGCTAATGGTTTATCAATTTTGTTTATCCTTTCAAAGAAGCAGCTCTTGGTTTCATTGATTTTTTGTATTGTTTTTTTAGTCTCTATGTTATTTATTTCTGTTCTAATCTTTATTATTTCCTTCCTTCTGCTCACTCTGAACTTTTCTTATAGTTCTCTTTCTAGGTCTTTAAGTTGTAGGGTTAAATAGTTTATTGCTGATTTTTCTTGTGTTTTGTTGTTGTTGTTGTTGTTGTTGTTGTTTTTGAGGTATGCCTGTAGTGCTATGAACTTCTCTCTCAGGACTGCTTTTGCTGTGTCCCAGAGATTTTGGGTTGTTGTGTGTTCATTTTCATTTGTTTCCAGGAAGTTTTTTATTCCTTTCTTGATCTCCTTGGTAACCCATTCATTGTTTAATAACATGCTATTTAGATTCCATGTGTTTGAATGTTTTTACTATAGTTGATTTCTAATTTCATTCCACTGTGATCTGAGAAGATGCTTGATATGATTTCAATCTTCTTGAACTTGTAGAGACTTGTTTTGTGTCATAACATGTGGTCTATCTTTGTGAATGATCTATGTGCACTTAAGAAGAATGTATATTATGCTGTGTTGGGTTGAAATATTCTATAAATATATATTAAATCCATCTGATCCAGTATGTCCTTTAGACTCTCTGTTTCCTTGTTAAGTTTTTGTCTGGGAGATCTGTCCAGTGAAGTCAGAGGTGTGTTAAAGTCCCCTACTATGACTGTATTGTTGTCAATCACTCTGTTAATGTCCTCTAGAAGATTTTTTATATATTTAGGTGCACCTATATTGGGTGCATAAATGTTTACCAGGGTTCTATCCTCTTATTGGATCAATCCCTTTAGTATTATGTAGTGACCTTTGTTGTCTCTTATGATGACCTTCATTTTAAAGTCTATTTTGTCAGTATGAGTATTGCAATTCCAGCTTTTTTTCTTTTCCATTTGCTTGGAACATTTTTTTCCCATCTTTTCACTTTCGTCCTGTATGTGTCTTTTTTTGGGGATGGTTTTTTTTGTAGACAACATATAGTAGGGTCATGTTTTTGCATCCATTCAGCTACCCTATGCCTTTTGATTGGAGCATTTAATCCATTGACATTTAGGGTTATTATTGAGAGGTACTTATTTAGAGCCATTTAAATTCTGTATGGCTAGGTTTCTCTCTCTGTTTCTTCTTCTCAGCAATCCCTTACAGCCATCACTTTAGCATTTCTTGTAATACTGGCTTGGTGGTGATGAACTCCTTTAGCCTTTTTTTGTCTGGGAAGCTCTTTATTTGACCATCTATCTTACCTAATAATAGACAAATATGTAAATTGACCATACCTCTGATACACCACCAGCCAATCAGAAGTGATATGCAAATTAACCCAACAAAGATGTCGGTTAATTTGCATACCCAGGCACTGAGTGATGGGGCAGGCGTTCTGCCCCACCCCTGGTCTCTCAGGGCCTCTGTGCAATGTAGGAAGGCGGTGCTGGAGTGGAAAGAGGTGGCTCCCAGAGCAGAAAGAGGTGGCTCCGGGGCCTAAGCAGAAAGGGGCTGGGCCAGAGTGGAAAGGCGGTGCCAGCAGCCAGGGAAAGGAAAGCCCATTCTAGCACAAATCTTCATGCATCGGGCTTCTAGTTTTGAATGATAGTCTTGCTGGATATAGTAATCTTGGTCTCAGATCCTTGCTTTCCATTACCTTGAGTAATTCATGCCATTCCCTTATGGCCTGTAGAGTTTCTGCTGAGAAATCAGATGTCAGCCTCATGGGAACTCCTTTGTAGGTAACAGGTTTTTTTTGTGTGTTTTTTTTTCTTGCTGCCTTTAAGGTTCTCTATTTGTCTTTAATTTTTAGTATTTTAATTATGATTTGTCTGGGTGTGGGTCTGTTTAGGTTCTTCTTGTTTAGGGTTCTCTGTGCCTCCTGAACTTGTGTGACTTCTTCTTTTACCAGATTAGGAAAACTTTCTGCCATTATTTCTTCAAACACCTTCTCAATTCCTTTCTCCCTTTCTGCCTCTTCTGGCACACCTGCTATTCTAATACTGTTGCATTTCACATTGTCCCTCAGCTCCCTTAAGCTATCCTTCTATTTTTTTGTTTTTTCTTTTGCTTCTCTGACTGAGTGATATTTTCAACTCTGTCTTCTAATTCACTGATTAGATCCTCAGCTTCCCCTAATCTGATGTGTATTTCTTCCAATGTGTTCCTTATTTGTGTTATGTCATCCTTTATCTCAGACTGTTCTTTTTTCATAGTTACTATATCTTTTTTCATACTGTTGAGCATTTTTACCATCATTACTCTGAACTCTGTTTCAGATAAATTTCTGAAACAGAGTTCAGAATTCTCTGCTGCATTTACTAGTATCTCATCCTCTGAAGAATTCTCTATTTCTTTCATTTGGGGGTTGTTTCTTTGTCTCCTCATTTTGGTTATCTGTCTGGGTTTGTGACTGTGTTTTAGGTAGATCCTCTACACTTCTCAATCTCTAGTGCAGGACAGTATTAAAGGCTGTTTCTGACAAATTGGACCAGGCAAAGACTCAAAGCCTCCAGAGACCACCTCTGTCTACAGACTAATAAGATTCTGACTTGAATTGCCCCCAGGCAATCATCCTCAGGTGTAGGGAGAGTTTTTTCAACAGGGTGGAGCGGTTGCTTCTGCCTGGAGGCTAATTATTACTTTTATTCTCTTAAATGGCCTCAGGGCAAGGTGTTTTCCAATAGGGTGTGTCAACTGTCTTCCCCCCAGACAAGGCAGATGTCAATGTGGGAAAGCTGTCCTCTGCTGCATGAGGGAATGAATCAGCCCAGGAAACTTGGGGTGCCTGCCTTCTGAGCTTTATCCCCCAAGTCCTAAGTCCTGTGTTCTGCTCTCACAGCTCCAGTCCACTTCATCCTCCCTCTGCCAGAACACAAGGTGGGTGACTCCACAGGAAATTTTTGTGCATTAGCCCTTTAAGAGGGTGTCCAAACTTTCAACTGTCACTCCCTGGAAGACAGCACCCTGGTGCTTTTCATAGCTAAATGTTATATGAGTACCCTCCTCATATTTCATGCTCTCTGCAGGGGAGTCCAGCTTATGGATTACATCCCAGAGTTCTCAGTGGCACCTCCCCCATCCCCGCACAGCTGAGATATCTTTCTGGGACTTCAGTTGCTATCTGTGGGCACCTGGACAGCCCTTTCATGCCTCTGTCCCTCCTACCAGTCTCTATGTGGTCTCCACCTTCGGTCCTCGGGTATCAGCGTTCTCTCCTGTGAGTTTTCCATTGATTATTCAGGAAGCCTTTCCATATTTCAGTTTTAATTCCAGCTTGTTCCTGGGAGCATGTTTGTGCATCATCCACCAACTCTGCCACCATTTTTAATTGCCTCTTCCTTAATTTTAAATGCATAAAAGAAACTGCAAAACTCATTCTCCAGAGCATTTGAGATCTTACATCCCAGAAATTGTCATCAGTTTTAGCTCAGATAAACTTATAAACATTCTTTATAGGTTTGGACATTTCTTACAAATAAATCAACATTTCTTTGGTTGAGTTGGCAGAATTCCAAAGAAACCCACCCAAAATCACCCTACAATCTGGACCTGGTGGGAGATACCAACAAAGGCCCATTGTGCTTCACCTTGCATTGGATGAACTTAAGCAAGTTTTCGCTTAGAATCCCAGACCTCCTTAATTTAAGTAGCAAATTCTGGCTTAATTTGAGCTATTCTTACAAAATATTTAAGGTGGATAAGGTTTGAGATAGTCCATGGAGAGGAGAAGAAAAATGGATGGTTGCTTTTAATTTCAGCTTTTTAATTGGGTTTCTTACTGAGAGTCTGAAAAAAACTTTGCCGATTAAATGAGAGATTGAGCTCTCTTTAGTTCCAAATGAGAAAGGACATTTGCTTCCCCAACCCAAATAGCCAACAGACAATAGTTGTTGCAGATCCTTGAATCTAGAAGTGGCAAAGATGGATGCAGCAAGGTTTCCAAGGAGGCATTGTAGCCAATCCTGGACAAGCATGCAGGAGCCCCAGGGACTAGGTGCTCCAAAATGAGTTCATCCCAAAAGAGGAGCATATATGACTTGGAAAGTATTGTGGTTCTTGCGGCATCTGGGAAGCTTTTGTGGTCCCTTGCTCAGGTGCTCTTACATGACTAAGAATCTTTGTGAGGTTGCCTGAGGAAAATTCTCCTCTAGGGTATGAAATGGTCCTACAGGGATAACCACCGCATTTGAGTCCTCTGGTGAAGTGCACCTAAAGGCTGGTTTTTCTTAGAAGTTTGTTCAGACTCTACAGACCTCAAAGGAAAAGCTAAAAGAACATGGGAAATTGTGCCTCTGAGCTTGACAAGCCCCAGGACAGTCAGCCTCTCATTAATACTAAGGTGGTAGAGATGAGGATCCTTTGATACTTCTAAATAACTTTTTTGCATGTGCAATTAAAAAAAGCCAGCAATAAAATTATGCAGAATAAATGGAAAGAATATTTAATTGGCCTCTTGAAGCTTCAAAAAAAGGATTTAGATAAATGGATTAATCTATGATGTCATTCTGGTGTCAAGCCAATTCACTGAGGTACTGAAAATGGCTGTCCTTGTTTTAAAAGGAGAAAGATTATTTGGAACTTGACTTGTCAAGGTCAGATATAAATTGTAAATGCCTCCAAAACAAAATTTAGATCCAACAGTTCTTTTATATTCCTAATTACTGAACATAGATTTACTTATTTTTGGCTTATGAAGAATATTTGTCAATAAAAGAGCCTTGTTTATAGAGATTATAAAATGTCTTCATAAATCTTTCAAGTTAAAGAATTCTAATAGCTTACTTCTTAAATTTCATTGACAATTGAAGTTTTAAGGGTTAAAATTTCAGTATAACTAGGAATGACTTGTGGTGTCCCATAAGGGCCCCTGCAACACCTCAAAAAGATTTGTCTTTTATGTTAATTTGCTTGGGAAGCATTGTAAAATAAGGGGTAAAAATCTACTAGGGTATATAACATGGGTAAACAATGGTAGCAAATGAAACAAATAGCCAGGGCTATGGGAAATACAAAACAGCTACTAGGTTCTTACAGGCTCCGTGGCAAAACCCATATTTTTCCATTTTTACATTTCTTTGTGTGTCATAGTGTATTTAAGCTGGATTTAGGTTAGATAAAGACATTTATGAGCTGACAGTATTGAAAAAAAGATATCTTATGCTTTTGCCAAGGTTTGATAAGGTCCCCTAAGGAAATGCCAAATCGGTAATACTTTCTTTCACATTGAGCTCCCAAGAGACAAAGACTTTAAAGATTATTGACTGCAACCTGGAGATTTTGTTTATTGGAAATGACATCAAATAAAAGACAATTAGACAATTTCTAACCTTGTTGGAACTTACCTTATCTGGCACCTAACTATGAATGAACATCTCCCTGTCCCTGACACTTGCCTCCACCTAAAACAAACATCAAAGTCTTCTCTAGGATGAGAAGCCACTGCATCAGAGGCAGCCAGCTATCCCAGGACATCAACGAGGCCTGTGTACCTATGAATTGATGTTGCACTCAGAAACTAATTATTTGATTGTCTCTACCTGTCTGCTAATGATATTAGTCATAATAATAGTTATATATATATATATATATATATATATATATATATAGTCCTGTTGGCAGCTAAAAAATGGCACCAGGTACTAGCGGTGAGTTAGACTGGATCTCAGTTCAGCAACCTAGTTACTTAAGTTTGACTTGAAATAATTCAGAGCCAAAAAACTCAAACTGTAAGAAAAAGTTTATGTACAAAGTTACAAGGGTCCTAGTAGAAGGACCCTTGAGGTTTAGAAGAAAGTGGGAGAAAGATATGCATCTTGAGGGACAAAACGGGGAGAGGTTTGGGTATGTCCCAGAAAAGAGAGAGAGAGCAAGCACTGGGTCCTCAGTCCTGAGAGCTTTTATGTGGGGTCTCAGGGAGGAATCTCAGTAAAATATTCCTCAGTTTTCCAGGTGTGCACCTCATGGCCTCCAGTGATTGGCTCCTGGGGGTCATTAGTCAATACAGCTGGTCCTGATGTCAGCCATGACATCACCTTCTGATTTTGCTGCCTTTCTTTTCGGGCCTGGAGTTGAAACAAAGCTGACACCTAGATGTCATCTTTCAGGAGTTAATCCTTAAGGGAGTGGTTGTGCAAGGGCTTATAGTTTTTCCCGTTGCTAGGCACCCAGGGCTCTCTGCTCTGGTAACCCTCTGTACCTGGCCGATTGTTCCTACTACAATCCAACTATTTTTAATTACTGAGCATATATAAGATAACTTTTAGTATTCTTTTAATAACTTATATAAATGTTATATTATATGCAAAATATAAAAAATGATGATAAAATGAATCATGATAGTTCACAGAATAGAAATGATCCAGACAATGTTTCAATAAAGGCCATGAAATGTGATTGCCTTCCATTTACCTTCCCTTCCCTATTTGGGAAAATAGGGTCTCAACTCATATCCATGGTTATGGTATGGCCCCATCCCCAGTGGCCTACCATTTCAACAAGATGGAGTCGAAACTGAGACTTCCTAGAAATGAGCCTTCTTAGCACAGTGAGACCGTATTATCTGACCAAAAGGTTCATCATCAATGTATCCTTCTCATTGATTTATGGCCCAAAGTGGGAGTTGTGGGTGAAAATGGGGTTCTACAGAGACTAACCTTATGGGTTATCTGATCATAAATTCCTAACTGGCCAGGTCATGGTGGGTATGCATGCCCCAGACATAAAACATTTTTAGTAAATGGTTTTATCTTTAGCTTCAACAAGTTCTATCCATTATTTTTATGCATCTGAATTAGCATACCTTTGAAATACAGTAAGTATAACCACTCTCAAGAGAACACATAATCTTAACTACCCTGTAATCCAATTCCTGCCTTGCTTTCTCTCACCAGCATGTAATTTTTCTTATGTTCCCTCCCTAATTTTAAATGTATAAAACAAACTGCAGAAATAACTGGGAGAGAAACAAAAATGGTGGCATATGTAAACACCTAAACTGCTGCCTCGCAAAACAATATCAAAACTACAACTAAAAGACAAAACGGACACCATCCAGAACCACAGGAAAGCTGGCTGAGTGGAAATTCTACAACTAGAAGAAAAGAGGAAAGCACATTGAGACTCAGAGAAGCTGCAAAAGGCTGAGGTACGGAGACTCGCAAGCGGAGAGGACATGCGGCTGTGTGCATGGGAGGCTGAGTGCGGGGCTGGCGTTTTAAAGCGGGAGGCAGAAGGAAGCTCCCGACTGCACTGAACTCCAGTCTCGGGTGAGATGCTGGGAAACCAGACTCATTCAGGGGGAATCTGGACTGTCAGGAAAAGAGAAAGCACACTGAGACTCGGGAGCTGCAGAAGGCAGAGGTCCGGAGGCGCGTGTGCGCAGAGAGGACTGACTGCTGAATGCATGGGAGGCTGTGTGCGGCTGGCTTTCTAAAGCGGGAGGGAGATGGAAGCTCCCAACTGACATGAACTCCAGTTCTGGTCAAGTTTCTGGGAACCCCAACTCATTCAAGGAGAAACTGGACTGTCTGGCAGTGGGCGAAACTCGAGGGTGGCTTTCTCTCAGAGGTGCTTGCAGCGATTACTGAGGGACACTGAGACCCAGGGCTGACAGGAAACCAAGGCTGTCTGCTCTGCCCTGAAACTCCGCCCCATCCAAGATGAGCACAGAGGCTTTTGCAATTTTGTAAGTCGTGTCTCATAAGAATGTCTCCAGCATAGAAGTTCTCTCAGCATAGACACAGCTGATCCTTACAGCCAATTGGCCTGGAGATCAATACCTCCCAGTGATACCAACAACAATCAAGACTTAACTACAACAAGGCTGAGCACACAGTCCACAAAGGGTGCACCAAGAGTGTCCACCTCAGGTAACTGTGGAAGTTGAGCCACTGTGCCCTAGAGGACACCTAACACCCAAAGCTACTCTACCAACTCAGGGAAGCAGCCAAAATGTGGAGACAAAGAAATAGATCACAAATGAAAGAAATGGAGGAAAACAAATGACTGGATATAGAGTTCAAAACTACGGTTATAAGGCTTTTCAAGAATTTCCTAGAAAAGGCTGATAAATTTAGCAAGACCCTCGAGGATATGAAATAGGACCAACTAGAAATTAAACAGACACTAACTGAAATAAAAAATATTATACACAGACCCAACTGCAGACTAGAGGACCACAAGAATCAAGTCAAAGATCTGAAATACAAAGAAGCAAAAAACACTCAGCCGGAAAAGTAAAAAGAAAAAAGAATCCAAAAATTTGAAGATAGTGTAAGGAGCCTCTGGGACAACCTCAAGAGTACCAACATCCGAATTATGGGGGTGCCAGAAGAAGAGAGAGAGCAAGATACTGAAAACCTATTTGAAGAAATAATGACAGAAAACTTCCCCCACCTGGTGAAAGAAATAGACTTATAAGTCCAGGAAGCACACAGAACCCCAAACAAAAGGAATCCAAAGAGGACCACACCAAGACACACCATAATTAAAATGCCAAGAGTAAAAGACAAAGAGAGAATATTAAAAGCAGCAAGAGAAAAACAGTTAATTACCTACAAGGGAGCACCCATACGATTGTCAGCTGATTTCTCAACAGAAACTATGCAGGCCAGACGGGAGTGGCAAGAAATATTCAAAGTGATGAATAGCAAGAACCTACAACCAAGATTACTCTACCCAGCAAAGCTATCATTCAGAATTGAAGGGCAGATAAAGAGCTTCACAGATAAGAAAAAGCTAAAGGAGTTCATCACCACCAAACCAGTATTATATGAAATGCTGAAAGGTATTCTTTAAGAAGATGAAGAAGAAGAAAAAGGTAAAGATAAAAATTATGAACAACAAATACATGTCTATCAACAAGTGAATCTAAAAATCAAGTGAATAAAAAATCTGATGAACAGAATAAACTGGTGAATATAATAGAATCAGGGGCATAGAAAGGGAGTGGACTGACAATTCTTGGGAGGAAAGGGGTGTGGGAGGTGCGGGAAGAGACTGGACAAAAAGCGTACACCTATGGGTGAAGACAGTGTGGGGGGGGGGGGGGGTAAGGGCAGAGGGTGGGGTGGGAACCAGGTGGAGGGGAGCTATGGGGGGAAAAAGAGGAACAATTGTAATAATCTGAACAATAAAGATTTATTAAATTAAATTTAAAAAAGAAACTACAAAACTGTCATTCTCCAGAGCATTTGAGATCTGCACTTACACTATCTTTAAATGAAAATTCATGTACTGGGGTCCCTCAGCCCGGCCTTCCCCCTCTCACAGTCTGAGAGTTTTCAGGGGCAGGAGGCAACCTGGCGATGAGGGTAAGGCGATGCCCCCATCACACCTCTGCAGCTGCCACTGCCAGCAGCGCAAGCCTCGGCCAGCCTTGGTTACCTGAGCCTCCGGTGGCCCTGGGCAGCTGGGAAGCCACCATCTGAGACTTGCCTGTGCCTGGGGCCTGCCCTGGGTGGCTGGGAAGCTGACAACCGAGGCTTGCTTGTGCCTTGGGCTGGCCCTAGGTTGCTGGGCAGCCGACATCTGAGGCTTGCCTGCACCTCAGGTGTTGGCTGGGCAGCTGACATCTGGGGCTTGCCTGCACCTCGGGCCAGCCCTGGGCTGCTGGGGGGCTGAGGGCGGGTCTGGCCACACCATGCGCCTGCTGCACCCCTGGCTGGGCTGAAAGGACTGTGGGACTCTGGCGGGGCTGAGGGGACTGGGCGCCGTCATCCTGTGGATATGGGCACCACCATCTTTGTGACAGTTGATGGTCAATTTACATATTCCCTCTTTATTAGATAGGATAAAAGTGTAATATGCTAATTAGACTTGACAGCTGAATGACCTTCTGGACATCCTTCCTGGATGTCCATCAGAACCAAGCTGGGCCGTGAGGGCCAAGGCAAACTGCAGTGGCTGTGAGGGCTGAGCACCTTGCATGAATTCTGTGCATCGGGCCTCTAGTAAGTTTATATTCTATATTCTATATAGGGTTGAACATTTCTTACATTGACACAACAAGCATAGAAGAGCATTGATTAATATCAGAATACCTGTAATTTATTCTCATCATTGTTATTAATAATTTAAGTTCCCTGAAGTCCTATTTTCTCACTTGTGAAAATGGGGGTTGAAAGCTCTATCTCATGGCTTGAGAAGAATACGACTTTAATGTCCCCAGGATCTGCTGAGTAATAAGTGGCAATGGGCCCATGCTCATTAGATTCCACCTATCTGCTGATACCTGCCTACACGAAAAGAAAATGCATTCTGGTCTTCTAGGTATCTAACTCTTTTAATTTCAGCTGTTATCCATGTGCCTTATTTCCTTACTTCTTTAACCTAAAAGTAAATACATGAATCTATAATAATAAAAGTGTAATATGCTAATTAGACCAGACAGCCAGATGATCTTTCAGATGAAGCCGTGGCTGCCAGGGCTGAGCCCCTTGCACAAATTTCATGCATTGGGCCTCTAGTAAATAAATAAATAAATAAATAAATAAATAAATAAATAAATAAGAGGGAAGCAAGAAAAATGATCAGAAAATATCACAGCTTTGCACATGATGGTTATTCTCAGAAGAAGAGAAAGAGAAATGGTAAACATCAATGTACTGGAGGCAGTACAAACAAGGTACATAACTGTCTCCTAAAGATGCCAAACAGGAAAATTTACAGCTCCTTACACACCCACAGCCAGGGTAAGTTGGGAAATAAGAAAAACAAAAACAAAACAAAAGATAAAACACAAGGAATAACAACATTAAAAAAACACATATACACACAGATGGCTGTTGGGTGGTTCCCAACCATCCTGCTATAAAACTATATCAAGTAATTAAGATGACAGATGGAGTGGAAGAATCACCCAGAGCCAGCTAAGGCGGGGCTTCTGACTGCCTCTAAGATAAAGCATCCTGGAGACTTGCGTGAAAGGATGTGGGCTTTTATTTATTTACTAGAGGCCCGGTGCACAAAATTTGTGCACAGGGGGAGTGTGACCCTCAGCCCAGCCTGCACCCTCTCCAATCTGGAACCCCTTGAGGGATGTTCAACTGCCCGTTTAGGCCAGATCCTGGTGGGATCGGGCATAAATGGGCCGTTGGACATCCCTCTCACAATCCAGGACTGCTGGTTCCCAACCACTCACCTGCCTGCCTGCCTGATTGCCCCTAACCACTTCTGCCTGCCAGCATGATCACCCCCTAACAACTCCCCTGTCAGCTTGATCGACGCCTAACTGTTTCCCTGCTGGCCTGATTGCCCGTAACTGCCCTCCCATGATGGCCTGGTCACCCCTAACTTCCCTCCTCTGCCAGCCTGGTCGCCCCTAACTGTCCTCCCCTGCAGGACTGGCCGCCCCCAATTGCCCTCCCCTGCTGGCCCTGTAACCCCTAACTGCCCTCCCTTGCCAGCCAGGTCTCCCCTAACTGCCCTCCCTGCTGGCCTGGTTCCCCCCAACTGCCTTCCCCTATAGGCCTGGTCACCCCAAACTGCCCTCCCCTTTCAGCCTGGTAGCCACTAACTTCTCTCCCCTGCTGGCTGGGTTTCCCCAACTGCCCTCCCCTGCAGGCCTGGTCACCTCCAACTGCCCTCCCCTGCAGGCCTGGTTGCCCCCAACTGCCCTCCCTTGCCAGCCTGGTTGCCCCTAACTGTCCTCCCCTGCTGGCCTGATTCCCCCCAACTGCCCTCCTCTGCAGGCCTGGTCCCTGCCAACTGTCCTCCCCTTCAGGCCTGGTCCCTCCCAACTGCCCTCCCCTGCTGGACTGATTGCCCTCAGCTTCCCTCCCCTGCTGGCCATCTTATAGAGGCTATCTTGTGTCCACATGGAGGCAGCCATCTTTGACCACATGGGGATGGCCATCTTATGTGTTGGAGTGATGGTCAATTGGCATATTACTCTTTTATTAGATAGGATTTTTTTTTTTTTTTTAGGATGCCTTAAATTGATCAACTCCTACATTTACCCCCTCCTTTCTCTATTGATTTCCTGGACTACTTTGGGAAAACCAATCTTCCTGTAGGTTTTTAAAATATATATATTTTTATTGATTTCAGAGAGGAAGGGAAAGGGAGAGAGAGATAGAATCATCAATGATGAGAGAGAATCATTGATTGGCTGCCTCCTACACGCTCCCTACTGGGGATCGAACTCGCAACCTAGGCACATGCCCCTGACTGGAATCGAATGCAGGACTCTTCAGACTGCAGGCTGACACTCTCTATTCTCTGAGCCAAACTGGCTATGGCTATTCCTGTAGGTTTTACTAAGTAGCGGTGAAACTCTCGTGATAATTTTAAAGAATGACATGGCTGGGGCGAGCTATGGAATGTTTAAAAAATAAAATAAAATTTTAAAAAAGCTGAATCATCTACTGACTTAGTTGTTCCTATTTACTTATACATATTTGTCCCTCTAACTGGCATACTTTGTACTGTGTGGCAAACTCCTAGTCATTTTTCAAGACCCAACTCAGAGATGACTTCCATGTGAAGCTTTTACTTTCCCTCTCCGCCTGAAGCTACTCCTGACTTTGTGTTTCCATGGCTTTTTGCATATATTTGCATTTATAGAAATTATAAAGCATTTAATATTTTATAGTTTATCTTTCCCTCTAACTAGACCTGAGGGCTAGAACTGTATGAATATCTTTATTTTCCCCATAGCAAGTAGCACAACTCTTGATTCATTAAGGGAAGACAATATACATTAATAAAATAAACAAAGGAGTAGATGAGTTGGTTGGCCTCTTCCCTTCTCTTCCTGACACTACAGACATAACTAGTACTTTCTGGAGCACTTTGAGGACCTGCCACTGCCATGTGCTATTCTTGTGGCTTTCCACGTGTGAATTTCCCTGGCCTTTGTCATGTAGGTCATCCCTTTTGTAGGCGGGAGGGTGATCAAACATGGGTGTTAGAAGTCAGCCCCACCACTGAGTCACAGTGCCTCTGGGTGCTGTGGTTTCACTCCCTGTGATAGGTCTCCCTGCAGCATTCTTGCAAGGTGAGTTTTCCTTCTCATTATCTTTCCCTTATAAGGTGCCAGAGGGAATGGTTGCTCAGGACTGGGGGCCACAGATGGAGAAACAGTAGCTAGGAGACTTTGCCTAAGGCTATGAAGTGGTCTGAAGTCTTATAGTTAACATCTGGTGAGAATGTCATGACTCAGTGCCCTATTCTCCACCCCAAGTTTCTTTACCCATCACCTCTCTTCATTCTGCCAGGCCTGGACTTCAAGACCATGAAATAGAGTGATATGATTCTATGCCTGAGCCACTTGCTACATTCTGAGTTGGTTCAGGAATGCAGTCTTAAGTGACTTTGCCTTTAAATGACTAGAAAAGGACATGATACTTCACTGAGTACCCTTTGAAACTAGGGCCCTTTTGGAGGGCTAGTTGTCAGGTAAAGTGTGACATAGAATGGTCCAGACACTACATAATAACTGAATGGCAATAATACTCACATGTGATGTCTTTTTGACTACTTAAAAGACTTGTATTCCACAGTAATCAACCTTCTATAATATGTAATTAAAATATCTATTTAGGATAAAAGTAACAAATTGTTCTGTGTTAAACATTAGAAAATATAAAAAGAAAAGAAAAACACACATTTATCCCACCATTTAAAAATAACTACTGCTGGTTTTAGATATTTCTCCATATTTTTTAACATAGTTTCTCATCTATACTAATAAAAGCTTAGGTGGCGTCTCACCCTCGTGTCATCACAAGATGGCCGCCCCCATGTTGTCACAAGATGGCCACCCCCACATCATCACAAGATGGCCGCCCCCATGTAATCACAAGATCAGGGGAGGGCATTTGAGGGCCATCAGGCTGGCAGGGGATGGCAGTTGGGGGCAATTGGGCTGGCAGGCAGAAGCGGTTAGGAGCAATCAGGCAGGCAGGCAGGTGAACGGTTAGAAGCCAGCAGTCCCAGATTGTGAGAGGGATGTCCCAGATTGGATAGAGTGCAGGCTGGGCTGAGGGACAACCCTTCCCCCCCCCCCCCCCCCCAGTGAATGAATTTTGTGCACTGGGCCTCTAGTTCTATATAATAAAAGGCTAATATGCAAACCGACCAAACGGCAGAATGACCGGTCGCTATGACGCACACTGACCACCGGGTGGGGTGGGGGGGCAGATGCTCAACACAGGAGCTCCCCCCTGGTGGTCAGTGTCCTCCCATGGGGTGTGCCACTCAGCCAGAAGCTGGGGCTCAAGGCTGGTGAGCACAGTGGTGGTGGCAAGAGCCTCTCCCGCCTCCACAGCAGCACTAAGGATGTCCAACTGCAGGCTTAAGCTGTCAGTAGGACACATACCCCGAGGGATCCTGGACTGTGAGAGGGTGCAGGCAGGGCTGAGGGACACCCCCCCCCCTCCCCCTGCCTGTGCATGGATTTCATGCACTGGGCGCCTAGTACCTTAATAAGGGAATAATTATTATCTTATTTAATGAGCAAAGGATTATAAGGTGCTGAAACCGTAAGGTGCCTGGAAGAATAATTTAGGAATAGGAAGATTCAGGCATCTGATCATTTCCTATGTGATCTTGGCTACATCTTATAATTAATTCTGATCCATAATTCCCCTCTCCCCCCAAAGCAGGTGAGAGAATTCAGAGCCAATGTCAATGCTAGCTCAAAGCCCTGAGAAAAAGGTTGATCGTTCAATTCCAAGTATTAGAGTGATTAAAAGTTCATGTACATTTAATTGGTAAAGATACCAACTAAATTAACCTTTAACTTCAAACACACTGCTAGGATTTGTATAAATTAAGGGACTGTCTTATGAGTTAATTATTTACCTGATCGATAGCTTTTTTCACTTGCCCCAAAATTTTGAGGTATAAGAAGGGAAGGGAATAAGGTAGCTCAAAAGACAGTGATATGAGAGATTGGCTGCCATTCTGATTCAGGAAATAGCCAAAGAGTGAATCATGCCATCAACTAGCTTTACACTAGTAGTGAGCTATATATAGTGTGAAGGTAGTTTTCTGCATTCAAATGACCACATATCTTATGATTTTAGCATACAAATTCTGTGGGTCTCACACCCTCTCCTCTGATGTCCAGACACCATCGCAAAGGAATTCCAATGAAATAGGCAAAGATTGAGGGAGATGGGAGAATTCCCAGTCTTGGTCAGAGGAATGGCACCCATCTTCAGTACCTACACCATTAGACTGTGGAAGCTATTGGGTAAGAAAACAAGGTTCAGGTTTTTCATTTTTGCATTGCTGGTCTGTGAACTCTTGAGATTTTTTTCACTATAGTTTTATTTTAGTGAGAAATTGCTTTCTGTGTAGGAAGAAACTTTGATTCTGGGGATCAGAGGGACCAAGGTAGGGTGTGGAAGAAAAGGTCAGAGCTGGAGTTTTGGCTTAGCCCTGGGCTCAGGGCTC
The DNA here is from genome assembly GCF_951640355.1 of Cnephaeus nilssonii. NCBI lineage: Eukaryota > Metazoa > Chordata > Mammalia > Chiroptera > Vespertilionidae > Cnephaeus > Cnephaeus nilssonii. The sequence continues at coordinate 47,146,949 of NC_137074.1, forward strand.
TGGGTTGTATAACCAAGTTTAAGGTAGAAGACAAGAGGCTTTCAGGGCAGAAGTTGCATTCAGGAATAAAGACAGGGTATTAGCAGGAACATTCCATGTGTCCTATTGTGGATTGGCATTAAAAAGCAGAGAACTCTTTAGGCATATAATTTACAAAAATACCCAAACATCGTTTAAACTAAACTGTGTTGAGTAATGGTGATAACAGTGATGGGGATGATCATAATTACTGCTCTTGAGTGTGTTCTGTATGCCACTTGGCATGCATTATCCTCTTGACAACCCCATAAGATAGGTATTATTTATTTCATTGCACAGATGAGAAGATAATGTTTATATAGAAGGTAAACAACTTTTTCAAGATCACCCAGCTAGTTAGTAACTGTACCAGAAAGTGGGGATTTTCACAGCCTGTGAACTTTTCATCACTACTTGCTATCCCCATTTTGGGGTGAAAGCTTTGGATTTGGCCCATGATCACTGCTACAGCCCCTGAGCAGAGAATGCAGGATGCAAAGGCTGGGTTCTCCGGAGACTCCTGCCCCAAAAATGTCAGCACTACTGATCCAAAAAGCCCTCACAAGCAGATCCAACTTCACTGGGTGGTAGAGCTGGATGGCATTTTGTAGCAAAGGCTGCCACGGAAGGGTAGGATCAGCCTTCATGAATTGCAAATTATTTCCTAAGGAATTCTCTCAGGGAAGAAAGACTGATGGGTGGGGTCTCAGACTGATGGGAGAAGGTGCAGTGGGGCCTGGAAGGGATGTAGGCAGGACACTGATAGCTATTTCCTGCATCTGTCAGGGCAGATCACAGCTCACTTATCTTCCTTCAGCTCCAAACAAGTACTTCTTTTTTATTTAGAAAAGAAATTATCTTTAAACAAATGTGGCACCAGTATCCTGCCACCCTGATTAAAAGGAGGATGAAAATAAAATGATTTCTGTATCCCTCCTGGCCTTGGAAGCTAGCGTCTCCCAGGGAAACGGCCATCTCCCAGTGGCAGCCTAGCTCTCCACTTGTGAACCTGCCTCTAAACCTGTCTGCTCTCAGAGCCCCATTAAGATCTGTGCTCACTGCCACAGGCTGGCCCAGCAAGGCTGCTCACACTGAGACCATGGCTGGCTTCCCAGGCGAACAACCGCAACAATCAATGACATCAACCCAATTAGCAGCAGCACCCACCTTGTGCAAGCAAGGCTTCCCTGCTGTCTTACCCATGTCTGGAAAAGAGCTCCCGGGCCTTGGTGGGGAAGCTGGTGCATTGAGAGGCTAAATGTTTAGCAGTGACCTTCTCTCAGAACCCTCTTGTCTTGGAGATAAGTGAAAGAACTGGAAAAAGATCAATCTCTTACACCATAGTTTGCCAAGCAGCCAGCAGATCATAGTGGTTTTCAGATGGTTCCGTTGGGAAGGAACACAGTCTTCCCTCAGCACCTAGTGAATGATCAGAGGTGCAGCTTTATCAGATTTCTCCTTCAGTAATGAGGCCGTGTTTGCCTGCCTCTCACAGAACACTGACTAAGGACAGGGCCCTCTGCAGAAGGCGGGAGGTAGGTAGGGGAATGAAGCAACTGTTTTCTTTGGCCTCATGCGCCTGCTTTCCAACTTCACTGAGTAGCAGAAGTCTGGGTTCAAAGGCAAAATCTAACCATGCATTGGCTGCTGAGCTTGAGCAAGTTGCTTAAACTTTCTGAGCTCTGTTTTTTGTGTTTTTTTTTCTGTTGTTTTGTTAAAAATGTGATTATACAAATAATCACATTTTTAACAAAATGGGGCAGCTGGAGGCCTGGGAGGTGCGGCGGAGAGCGGTCCCCTCACAAGCCAGCCTTTTAACTCGGGGCAGCTGGAGGCCTGGGAGGTGCGGCGGAGAGCGGTCCCCTCACAAGCCAGCCTTTCAACCATATGGTTCTTCAACCATAGGGATGAAGAACAAACCAGTGATTGCCAGAAAGTCAGGTTGGGAATGAATGATGGCCAAGGGCAGCCTGCAGGTGATGGAACAGTTCTGTGTCATGATGGTAATGGTGACCACAGGACTCTGTGCACTTGTCAAAACTAATATAACTGTACACTAAAAAGGGAGTGTGCATTTAAAAAATAAATTTAACAATGGAATTAAAATAACTTTTAATGGTCAGTTATAAGAATCTATAATAATAAAAGCATAATATGCTAATTAGACCAGATAGCCTAACAACCTTCTGGACATCATTCTGGACATCCTTCCCAATGAAGCTGTGGCAGAGGGGGCAAGGCAGAGGCAGTTAGGGGTGATCAGGTAGGCAGGTGAGTGGTTAGGGGTGATCAGGCAGGCAGGTAGGTGAGCAGTTAGGAGCCAGTGGTCCCAGATTGTGAAAGGGATGTCCAACTGCAAATTTAGGCCCAATGCCACAGGGATGTCCATCAGTTGGACATCCCCCAAGGGGTCCCAGATTGCAAGAGGCTGCAGGCTGGGCTGAGAGACCCCCCCATGCATGAATTTCGTGCACCAGGCCTCTAGTAAAGATGATAAATGGTTTGAATGTACCTGGCACAATGAATGGTCCATCTATGTCCTAAGTATATGTCAGGGTTTTGTTGTTGCTTTGTTTTTCCTTTCTTTCAACATTTGTTTTTCTCACCCATAGAATGGGAAATAAAATATTACTCCTTAAAAGCATAAAAAGTTTTACTGTCTTCATAAGCATGGTACAATGATAATATGAGATTATGAACATAAAAACTTTATTAGCAGTCAAGATGTAGCAATTCATTTACTCCTTCATGCATCTGCATTTTTGAACTGTTGTGTTAGATCCTGTGGTAGGCCCTTTATGAGGCCTGCTGGATAAGCATAACACAGCCAGTTTCTCCACTAGTGTAGCTCATAGCCCAGGGAGGAAAGCAGATGAAAACCTGTTAACCTGTGTACAGTTGTGGTGGCTATAGAAATATTCTAAGGGACAGCTAATGCAGCCCTTTAACTAAATAGTTTCTGAAATCAGACTTGGAAGGCAAGTAGGACATGAGCCCCAGGGACAGTAGGGAAAGAAGAAGGGTACCACAAACTGAGGAACTATATGGAAAGATCTGAAAGTGAGGGAGACCAAGGCTCAGTCCAGAACAGAGCACTTTTCATTTCCAGTTGGGGTTGGAGATGGCTCATTTTGAAGATGCTAGCCTTCAACTGGAGACTTGACCAAGTGTGACCATTAAGGAGTCTTCTAATCTCATGGGCATATAATCCTATGACCAACCTTGGCTCCCTCTTTGTACCCACTCAACTATGGCCTTGGTTCTTTTCTTCTCCTTCAGTATCTGGATCAGAACCTAGAAGAAAGTTTCTCCCTTGGGAGAGACTTTTAGTTTGCTTGCATTTGCTTTTGTATATCACCCAGTGTCCAACCTCAGGTTTTCACTACCGGACAGGAGGTGATAGGAGGCATGGAAGGGGTTCAAATCCTCTGAGGCTGCTAGATGATGTCAACCTCATTACCAGAGTTAGCACTGTCTTCCTGGCAATGCCCCTCAGGTATCTGCCCCTGTGTGAAATTCTTTCATGTGACATTTGGCTGGCAGAAATTTTGCTTCTTCTTGCCACTTTTATCCCCTGCTGAAAAAGGAAGCAGAATCAACAGTGGGACAAAGTCCCAGTTCTGCTGAATAAACACTTAAAGGCTAGGACTGATCATCTACTATTTTGCACCAGGATGGTCATTAAATAATCCCAGACTATTTATACATAGCCATTTCCCCCAGCTTAGCTCCTGGACCATTCCAACTCTTGCTGCCCTAGCCACCTCAATCCCTCCTCTAGGACCCCTGGGACATTCTCACAGTCCAGCAACTGATAGGGTAAAGCTTGCCATGAAGGGCCTCCCCTGGACACCGGCCACTGAGTGCTTTATTTGTTCTGATTGGTTAGAATAAACCAGTTGTTCTGTATTGTAAATATCACCTCTCTGGTAGAAGGAGGATAATTTACGAACTTACTTTTCCTGAGCAAATCATTTCTTTCTTTATGGGCTTCTATTAGTCAACAAAATTTAAATTGTTATCATTGTGTTAAGTACATGGAGTTTTGGGACTTGTTGACTTCTCAGGTCTCTTTCATCTTTAACAGTCTATGACTCTGTACACTATGATAATATTCAGATTCCTATATCTGAGGCCGGACTAGTTCCAGTACGCATCCAGAGGGAGGAGTTCATAGTCTGTATGTAATATGAGTAGGAACTTCTCAGAATCATAGATCCATAACATTTTAGAGCTGGGAGGAACTTAGAGTTCACCCAGAAGGCTTTTAGAAATATTTCACAGAGTTCCTGGGAACCCACAGAGGTAGATAGAGAGGGCCGAGTGGACAGGGCTTCAAAGTCCTGACTCCTGCTTCTACCCAAGCATCACTGATATTTCCAGTTTTATACTGTGCTACTATTCCTAAGAGTTTATTCAAGAATATTTCTGTGTTTGGGGAACAAATCTTAAAATCCTGACTTGGCAATTTGCTCTCACTAGATCCCTGATGAGATTACTTAACCTCTTTGAGCCTCCAGTCCATATCTATAAACTGGAACCAATGAAACCAGCTCCCAAACTGTTAGAGCACAATAAAGCTTTCAATGCAATGCCTGCCATGAACTAGGGGTATGGAATCTACTGGCTGGCTCTAAATCCAATCCTTGGTTACTTCCTTGAGGTGGAACGAACATAAGTTCCCAGAGCTTTTCAGAAAAGACTGAGCGGGATGAAACACACACACACACACACACACACACACTCACACACACACCTGGAACTGCCAAAAGGATATTTCAACAGCAACAATTGCACTTGCAACACTTGCTATTGCTGTGTTACCAAACAAGGTGACAATAGCAAATCCCATTCAACCACAATAGCAGGGCAAGATCACCCTGATAATCACTGCAACACCAGGGATTTGGTTACTGCAAGTAACTCGCTGACCTTATTGGGCTCAAGTCTGTATCTACACAGTAGCTACACAGAAGTTGAATAACCGGTCTGGTTCCTGGCACTCAGGGTGTGGCCGCTATAGTGCTTCTAATGTCTTCTTTAAATTGACTAATTCAGCTTCTCCACCATCTCTCCATGTACCCTCTCCAAGATGGTGTCTTCTGTCTGAGACAGCATGAAATGAACAAAAAGAGGTGTGCATCTTGAATTACTTTCTTTTTCTGAAGGGATGATACTTTTCTGAATGGAACAGCCTAGAACTTCCTAGAATCTCTGCTTCATGAAACCTCTGTTTTTATATGACTAATTAGAGAATCCACCTACTCTGGAGGCCATTAAGCGGGTGTGAGGAAAGATTCCAAGTAGTGTTCTAATCACAAATTGTATCAGTCACGGCTCTGTAATCAGATGGAGGTTGGCCCGCCCTTGGTGTCATTTTCCAGGCTGTTGGGGCAACGGATCCTTGGGTTGTGTTCAATCCCAGCCCTAAAATGAATTGTCGAGTCAGCTGGGCCAGTCATCTGCCTTCTTTGCATTTCCTCATAAATGGAAATTTTATGTTTCTTAAACATATTTTTTCCTCAATTGGAACTTAAGCAATGTTTCTCTTTCTCTTGTTAATGTTTTCTTGCTTCTGAGCCCTGTTTAATGACAAATTTAGATTCTAGTTCTTATCTGTCATTGACTGGTGAACTTTGAAAACACCATTGCTTGTGACTCCTAAAAGGTTACTGAGCCCAATGCTTCATTTTACAGTTGGAGAAAATAAGAACTGGAAGGGGGAAGTTGTTTTTATTAAAATCACTCAAATCCTGAGTGGCTGAGCTAAAACCTGTGACTCAGTCAACTGTCCTTTCTACTGTGTTTGTTCACTCATTTATTTAATCACTTAGACATGCATTCAATAAATATTTATTTACATATATATTTTTCTTTCATCAATTTCAGAGAGGAAGGGATAGGGAGAGAGAGATAGAAACATCAATGCTGAGAGAATCATTGATCAGCTACCTCCTGCATGCCCCCTATTGGGTAGTGAGCCTGCAACCCAGGCTTGTGCCCTGATCAGAATCCAACAGTGACCTCCAGATTCATAGGTCAATGCTCAACCACTGAGCCATACTAGCTGGGTAATAACTATTTTTTTAATATCTATTTCATACCATGTACTATTCTAAACTACAGAAATAAAGCAATGAATAAAATTCCTACCCTAGAAACTGTATTCTGAGTGGAAGGGGACAGACAATAGACTAAGTAAATTAGATGAAATGTAAATAGGAAGTTAGATGGTGATAAGTGTTATGAAAATAAATAAAACAGAAATGGGGAATGGGAATGTCAGGTAGAAGAGCTAAGAAGGTAAGCTTGGATCTTGACTTGATGGACTTGATAGATGAGCCATGTGGACACCTGAGGAAAGAATAGTTCAGGCATAAACAACAGTAAATGGAAAGGCCCTGAGGCAGAAGCATGGTGGGTGTGTTGTAGGAACAATAAGGAGGCCAGTGCCACTGGAGCTGGCAGGAACTTATGGAAGGTAAGAACTGAGAGGTAACTGGCTCAGATCTGTGGGCCACTGTGATGACTTTGCCAGTGAGATGGAAAACCAGGGGAGGATTTTGAGCAGAGGAGTCACATGATCTGGAGGTGGCACAAAGACAGCTACTGTGGATCGCAGGGAAGATGGGCATAAAAACTCAGTAATGAGGAGAATGAGAAGGGTCATGGAAGGGGAATGAAGGGCGGAGCTGACTGCTCAGCAGGGACACAGAACTTAGCCTGGAGCTGTATCACTGTATCGCTGTATCGGGTCTGGAAGGCTTCCTCGAGGAAGAAGTTTGCAAGAAAAAAGCAGCCACCAGATGTAGGGTGACCTCCTCTCCAGATCTGCTGGAGATGATCCTGGTTTTAACTCCTCAGTCCCCGGAAAACCAAGACAATTGGCCACTGTACTGTGAGAGTTTCCTGGTAAAGTTGGAGAGGAGGCGGGAGGTACGAGAGGGACCTAGAGCAGAGAGAACAGGTTGTAAACATCTGAGAGGCAGAAGAGGGTGATGCTGGGGGTGGGAGTACAAGGGAGGAGGTAGATAGGGCCCCAATGTGGGCAGTTCTGTGGGCCATAAGAATAAACAAGCCATGGGATTCATTGTCAGTGGAAAGGTCTTAAGCAAGGAATTGTAACACTAATAACCTGTCAGTTTTATCCCCCCCCCTCAGTTTCCTTATTGTAATAGAGCCATAAACAAAGCCCATCATTTGTAAGTTTCAGATGAAAACTGAAAAGTAAGAAATCAATAAACAGAGTGGGAAATAAGTTTGCATCAAAACATTCCAGCTGAGTGTTCAGTTGCTACTGGGAAATCTTCATGTCCAACAAGGTCACGTTCCCTAGAAAACTAGTTTATTTTTTAATTTCCCTGTTTGTATTAATGATGTTATTGTTTTACTAACCTCAAAATCTCAGACACACGAGTTTTATATTCTTTCCTTGCTGATTCTGTCAGCCACAAAATCCCTATTTCTTTTTTCTTCAAAATATCTCTCCTTAGTTCTGAACTCTTATGTCCCATCGCTGTGAGCCTGGTCAGGCTGTCCTTACCTGTGAGACTGGTCAGGCTGTCCTCACCTGTGGCTAAGGGTCTGTGTGTGGGGGCAGAGGGTGGGAGGAGTGGGATTAGACCTCCTGGGCAATAAGGGGGTGTGCTGTCTGAAGGAAATTTAAAAACAACCAATTTAAAGTCAGTTTGCTTTGTATTATTTCTTTTTAAAAAATATTTTTTTATTGATTTCAGAGAGGAAAGGAGAGGGAGAGAGGAAGATAAATATCAATGATGAGAGAGAATCATTGACCAGCTGCCTCCTGCATGTCCCCCCACACTGGGGATCAAGCCTGAAACCCAAGCATATGCCTTGACCAGAGATTGAACCATGACTTTCTGGTTCATAGGTCGTAGCTCAACCACTGAGCCACGCTGGCAGGGCTGCTTTGCATTATTTCTATGAGCCAGCCATTAATGGCAATGATAAAATCTCCCACCTCATCCTCTAATCCTATTGTTTCCTTCATTGGTCTTCCTGAATCCTGTTCTTTTTCTCCCAATTCTCATATGCCAACTTTGCTATGCAACTATAGTGAATAACCACGCATCCTTAGCTGCCTGAAACCTCAGAAGCCTTCCTGAGGTTTACAAGATCAAGCCCCAATGCCACAGTTTAGCTCTCAGTCAAGCCCTCAGTAACCCGAAGCCAGCCCAACAGCTGAAGCTTATCCTGTTACTCTGCATCCCATGCCCTGTTTGCTATGAGACTCTGTGCCACAAAAGCTGTAGTTTCCTGCTGCATTTTCTGGGAGGAAACTAGTTTTCAATCCCAGCACACCAGATACCACTTCTGTGCCCTTAAGCAAGTCACTTTCCCTCTAAGAAACTCGATATTCTCATTAGCCAAATTAGCTTAATATAGCCCTAGACTGAAGCCACAGGATTGCAGGAAGGGCCAAATGAGACCGTGGTTAGGAAACTGTCTGCCCACGTGTGCCAGGATGGTGATTGTAAGTGGTGGAGATAATAATCGTCAGAGTAGTGGCTGTCACCATTCTCATGTTGTTCATGGCAATGCATGACTCTGTTTTTGCTTTACTCCTCTCATCCTTGCCATTCCATACCCCACTCATCAAGAGTAGACCAACTTCCTCAAAAATCGTTCCCTTGCTATTTAATATTTAAGCTTTCCCTGAACCCTGCTCTTTTCAAAAACTCCCAAAGCATACTCCCTTTGCATTTACACAGACACCATACATATCATGCAGTCTTCCCACCTGGACTACCAATGTCACCCGTTAGCTTTGTTTAGTATCCCTCTCTCAATGCTGAACAAGAGATGTTAAATCAGGACCTGATGAATGAAGAATGAATGAATGAATGAACGAACGAACGAACGGAGGGTTAGTGTAGGTTGTTAGCCATATATTAATAAAAAAAAGGAAGCAAAAGCAATCAGACATTGTTGAGCCTAATGGGCTGGGGAGCTGAATCAGAAACTGAGCCCATTTGCTTCACCAGAAAGCTACAGCTTCGCACACTCCAGGGGATCACAGCATTGTCCTTCCCAGGATTAACAGCCCTCCCTTCGCCCTCCAGTACTGGTTTGTGGGGGGAGCAGGGGAACATAGGCACATGCACAATGGAAGTCAAAATAGTGCAGGGGGAGGTGCTTGACCACAGAGGCCTGTCAGTCTAACCTGGGAAAGGGATCAATTGGCTAGGGGTAGGCCCATCAGAAACCCAAGAGGGCTTGGGAAGTTGATTGATTACTTTGAAAAAGTTCATGGTCCTTCCAAACCTGAGATATTATAATCCCAGGAAAGAAAGAATTCTTTCTCTTTCTCTTGCCAGGGAACCACGTGCTTGCTCCCTGTGCTCGCTAGTTCTCTCTCCATAGCCATGTGGCCCTAGCAGCCCTGTGGCTGATAGCCACAGGGACTCTAAAGGCAGACTCCATGTGGGAGCCTGGATACCACAGCACAACAAGGGATTGCAGGCTGGAACACAATCTAATCTAGCCGGGGATGGTGAAAAGGCTGAACTGGACTAAGCTTTACTATGGCACAGGATCTCTGGACATTGGCCCTGTTTCTGGCCCTGATTTTCCATGGGACAGACAGAGATGGGGACACTATAAATCCAGAAGCTGCCTTCTATTTTCACCCAAATAAATCTTACCTCCTGACATCATCCTCCCTTGTGGGTCCCCGAAAATGCTTTTACTCACAACACCATAAGGACCCCACTTCCACCGGCAACAGAGGCACCTCTTTTTTACCCCTTAAAGCAAAATATGCTGATAGTGCCCTCTGCTGCTTAGTAATGATTCTGTTTTCTGCACAGTAGAAAAGCAAGTGAGAGAATGCTTAGTAAAATAAATAGATAAGAATTATGTCTTTCCCCTAGCCAGCGTGGCTCAACAGTTAAACAGGTCATGGTTCAATTCCCGGTCAGGGCACAACCTGGGTCGCGGGCTTGATCCCCACTGTGGGGCGTGCAGGAGGCAACTGATCAATGATGCTCTCTCATCACTGATGTTTCTCTCTGTTTTCCTCTCCCTTCCTCTCTGAAGTCAATAAAAATATTTTTCTTTTTTTAATTGTGTCTTTCAGTGTGCTGAGATAGAGAGGACTGGGAATAGCTGCTGAAAGGTCCCGGTACAGGCGAGGCCAGGGAGTCAGATGGCCAGAGACGGTGGGTGCAGAAAGCCAGACATCTCTTTACACTGGTGATTGACAACCTGTTTGCCAATCCTCTTGATTTTGTATAGCAAGTTTCTATTCTCCTGTGCCCCTACCCCAGAAAAACATGTTACTTATGGCCAGAGATGCTTTTTAAATCCAATTCTATGAAAGTTAACTTTGAAGATTCCAAGATGCTTCGTGGGAGAATGCATTTTTAAAAAATGTCATGAGAGCTGGAAAAGGATTGCTAGAGAAACCTTAGCCTTATTCGTTTTCCTTCTTGTTAGGTGCTCTGATATGTAGTAAAAATAACAATGGACTTTTAATAATTGCCTGTTCTGTGTTGGCATTTTCATTCCATTATCTCATTTAAATCTCATGATAACTCATCAGATAGGTATTACTAGCCCTTTACTGATGAAGACATTGAAAATAAGGGCAAGAAATGTGTCCATTATTACTGAGTTAATAAGAGGCAGCAAGGGGGCCTAAGTGTGGGTGGCCCAGTCCTGCCCTCTTCCCTATTCTACCCTGACTCCTCTCATGATGGGGCTCTGGACTAGTGGTCAAGCTGCCTAGGTTTAAATCCAGATTCTACCAGTAACTTGTAGTAAAGTCCAATAAATAAATTTCCTTTCTGGTCCTCAGTTTCCCCAACTCTAAATGAGAGGCGTCGGACCAAATGCTAAGGCCCCTTTCACCTTGCAGTCTGTTACTGGTAGTGGCAGTCATTTACTGAACTCTAAATACAAAGCCTTGTTGTGAAGATGATTGGTTCTTGAGGATCCAACCCAGGCTTGATCTTCCCAGTCTAATCAGCTCTGAACAGTTCAATGTTGGCTTCAGATAACAATGACCAAAAGCACTCTGTGCTAAGCTTTGCAGGCTATTTGAATAGTTTCCTATTTAATTTGTACATCATTCTGCATGTAAATGATGCACACACACCCCTACAGAGTCTAAACCATGATGCTGATTCTGAGAGCAGGGTGGGTGAAGTTTTCAGCATGCCAGCTTGTCCCATGTGACGACAGCTAGGCGTTAGTTGGTGAGTGCCTTGGTGGGCAGTGTGCCCCAGGTTGATGGGCCCACCTTGATAGGGCAGCTTCCCCGGGAAAAGCCTCTCTGAGTGCTGCTGAGCCTTTGAAGTGGCTCACCGGTGCTTCAAAGCAAAGTTCATGGTACAAGGAGCAACATCTGATGTACTTCTATTACTTTTAGAGACAAAAACATTACTCAGAAGCCAAAAGTCTGGAAGGAAAAGCTGTGCCCTGTGCTCTGCCCCACGGCCTGGAAGTTCAGAGAAGGCTCCCTCCGAGTGCTTGCGCGAGGAAGCCCGAGCTGCCTGAGCAGAGCTGCAATCAGACCTGGCACATCCGCGCAGGCGCAGCAACCATCTTGCTGAAGACAGTAGCCTCCTTCTGAATCTCCACGGGGTTGTGGAGGAGTGTTGAGGCTTGGGGTCATATAAGTTTATAATAATTCCTCCTGCCTGTAGCTCTTCATAAAAAGATGCTCAGAACTGCAAAATATCTTTAGAATTTTTTTACTTAGGAAACACATCTACTATGACTTTGACTTAATTGTTCATCTAGTCTGGGTTTCTTTTTCTCTATGTGTGGCTAATGGTCCAGTCTACCGGAGTGCTGTGAAATGCTTAGTGACCGCAGTGGTGGCCAATGAAGGGAAAGGGAACATTCTTCCAGGGATCTTTGACTGTCTCTAGTCAATGCCTTCATGCCTGCTCTTCACTGGGGGCTAAGGAGCTAACGATGTAATGAATTGAAAATGAAGACTACTCAGAATGAAATTCTGCTAAAAACACACTTTTACCTTAGATATGGAGGGGAGAAAATTACTAAACCATTTTTATTTAATTATCAATATTAACTTCAAGGAAGCATAATTCTAATTCATATTATTTGTGAAAAAAGCACGTCCTGAAACTCTGAACTTAGAGTGCAATAGAAATACTGGGGTCTGTTCAGTAAACACTGTTATACACTGGAATATCACGAAAGCTCAGAATATTACTCTGGTGACCAGGAGCCTTGAAGTTGGCTTCTAAGCCTCGGGAACTCTATAATTTATTCTAAATGTAAGCAGTATGATTGCCTAAGACCTTCAAAGGCATTTGCAAGGTTTAGCAAACCAAAAGCAGGTACAGAGAACACACACAGTAGTGTATTGGACACTTATCGCATGGTGTCTCATTTAGCTCTCTGGTTTGAAATGAGGCAAATGGACCCCATCAATGCCTGTTGGAGATGATTTGCGTTTAAACATTCCCAAAGCTTCTGACACCTGTTCCGTTTGACACTGGAAGCGATGTCCTTACTAAAGTATTACATGGTTTTCTGGTTTTACTAAAAGCTTGAATGATTTTACCAAATGCTTTAGGCTCTTCAGTCAACACATCTGAACATCAGCAGGTGGCAGAAATATCTTAATTATTTCCATTTCTGAGATGAATGTGTAAGGATTTGAGTGAGCAGACTGGGTCCAGGTCATGTGAAGCTTGTCGGACTCACAGGCTGAAGAAAATGCCACCGGGAGAGCTCGCTGACTTCAGTCTGAGAGGTGGCTTTCCCTTCAGCTCATTTGCTTTCCGTAAGAAGCACGGTCCCAGGTGACTACACCCCACCCACTTATATATAACTCCTGACAAGGGAACAAAACAAAACTGTATTTTAAACTGGTATTTATTTGGATTTTCACAGGATTCATTAGAGGGTTTTTCCCAGGGCAATCTGTAGAAAAGATCCCAATCTACCCACCTCCAAAAGAACAATTTAATAGGAACTCTCCCAACTTTCCTGAAAGCTTAACATTTTCGAACCCAAGAAATCATCCAGTTCAAATTAAACACTTTTCAGTTGGGGACACTGTGGTGAAAGGCGAGGTCATCTGGCTCATTTCTGCTTTTGGGTGGTGGAACAGGCACTCGACACCTAGCTTAACTGTCAACTTCTCTGTAAAGCCTTCCCTGTCCCCAGCTGCTCCCCTCTCTGAACTAACATGGCCTTTCGTGTACTTGCCTCTGCCACAACTTTTCTATCACAGCATGTACCTCATTTTATAGTTTTCATTTGTTTACATCTATGTTTTTCCACTTTACTTTGAATTTCATAAAGTTTTACTCATTTTTTTACTACCTCCCTAAAACTACTACTGAGTAGTCATTCAAAACGGCCTGAAGAATTAATTCGTGAATTAATTACTTGACCACCTTCCCTGTGACAGTTTCTTTTCTCCGTGTACAAAATGAAGATTGCACTGATGTGTCTCGAGATAATTGCCCACTTGCGTATGATTGGCATGTGTTTCAAGGCCCTAAAAGAGCTTTATAAATGCCAACCATGATTACAACCCTTTGAAACAATGGGATATATGATTTACAAGTGGAAAAAGATGAGACACAGCAGGTAATGTTTCTTGCCCGGTTCACATTTCTATCCCCACCCATCATCAGATAGTGATTCAGAGGTAAAAACGTCAACTTGGGAAGAGTGAGGAGAGTGTAAGTAGGGTCTAGGTAGAATTTCCAGGACCCATGCCATCACATCTGATGGGGCCAAGGGCAAGGGCTCCCAGATGGAACGATGCTATCCAATTCACTTCTGAAGTGGAGACTTAGATGATCTGCCCTACCAGAGCAGAAGACGACTTGGGACAAGGACCGGAAAATTGTCCAACCCTACGGCACCCTCGACCTACTCTGTGGTGACCTACCAAGCACAGGGAGGGCGAGGCTTGTCTTGTTCACCTTTTCTTCCCTCTCCCCGAAGGTGTATCACATCAAGTGGCCAGAAAAGGTGGTTGTCTATTGACTGAACGGAGCATTCAGATTTCCTCCCTAATAATGTGTGTCAGGAAAAGAGGGGGCAGAAACGTTTTGTTTGCTTATTTTTCTGTGGGCCCTTAACAAGATCTCTGAAGGAAGAGGTGACTCACTGAGCCAACTTCTCATACGGCTGAGGTCATCATCCATTGTAGAGCAGAGCCAGAATCGATGATCAGATTGTTCCAGACGTGACGTCGTCTGGCCTCAGAGGTCAACAGCGGGCACAGAGAACACTGTGATTTCCCAGGGGGAGGAGGACTGGGGGAGGCTCTGACAGCGTGAGTCCGCAGCTCAGCCCAGCAGTGAGCTCAGAAGTGGTTGATGTTACTTGTCTCTCTGTGTTTGAGGAAATCAACCAGGTCCAAGACAAAACGAGCCCTGATGTCCCCTGTTGGAAACATCAAATTACCTGGGACTAGGGGATGTGTGGGTGGGCTGTGGGATTCTGTGGGAGGTCACTTCACATCACAGGCTTCTTGGCAGGAGCTGGAGAGGGAATCCTAAACATGGGCCCAGTCTAACTGACGCGTTAGGGTTTTCTGCCAAATGGCTCCTGTTTTCCCCGAATTCTGGATGTGGCAACAGTTCAAATTGTTTTCCCACTTCTCAGCCGTACCATTGTCAGTCACCTCAGAATGGTAATCCTTCGGCATGAGGAACTGGTGAGGTGGCCCCCATTACCTCCTTTCTTGACGTCAGTGAGGGGTTGTTTGCCGTGGCTCTTCTGTGAAATATTCAGCATTTAGACTGCAATTAAAATTCATAGCTATGTATTATTAAATGGTACTGACTCATTCCATGACTTCCCCTCCACTGAATAAGTGCCAGAAAGTGTCATGTCCACAGGCTGCATGAAACTACAAGTTCCTTGTCAAACCATTTACATTCAGGGCTCCGAAGACAGCACCTTACACATCCAAGAATATCACTCAGTGTTTTCTCAAGGGGAAATTTAAGTTCAGGATTCTTCCTGCTAGAGGGAGAGGAAAATGGCTCCTGAGAAGAACTTTCTTCCCTTTTGTGATTTTCACGAGAGCAGTGCCTGGCTCACAGAATTTACTCAAAAACGGGCTGATCTGATTGAATTATATACCCCATATGCACTATATCTCAGGGGAGAAGGGCAGGAAAATAAAGAAGTTTAGATTTTATAAAACCAACCAGTTTTTCTTCCCCATCATGTATTATTTAGTATTGGATATGTTTGGAAGCATGGCCGAGAGAGCAAACAACCCTGGTCCTATTCTCCCCTCCTGTTAAAAAAAAAAAAAATCTGTGCTTCTGCCTCAGACATGGACATTCTGAGCTCACCAATCACAGGCTCGCATCTCACTGTTCCCCACCTCCTCATCTGCAAAATGGGCACGTGAACAAGCTGTGTGTTACAAGCAATGAAATCACATAGGTGACAATAAAGCTTTGTAAAAATTTAGGCTTTTTATACACATGGCAATTTCCCTAGAGGTAGAGATGAAGAGTCCTAGACATAAAGTGATAAATTGGGTTTTATAGCCTGACCTGCCTCAACCACATAGAATACTGTCGAGTGAAACTAGAAAAAGGCACACCTTCTAGACAGGCACAAGTCTGCGGGTCCACAGATTGGGGAGCAAGCAGCACTTTTGCCAACTACAAAAAGGCAGCCCTTCTTCTTGTGGACGACGCCCTTTGCCAGGATTCCTGTGCCCACAAGCCTCCTGGGCCAGGCATTCTCCCATCACTTCAATTCTGTAACCAGGTCTTTCTGATCTCTGAGCCTCAGTTTCCTCCCAGGGATGGGATTGAACTGTGACTTCTATGACCTCCTTCACGCCTTCACTTTGTAGTTCTAAAAGCTACAAAAATTCTAATGGGCTCTTCTAGCACACGGACTGTCATTTTTGAGTTCAATTTTTTAAAGTCATCCGATGGCACTCCCTAACTATTTGAATGACATCATGTATGGTTTTATGTGGAGCAGATTAAAAATATAAATGCTTTCCAGTATAGTTGATGTCCCAGGTGTAAAACAATATTGGTAACCTACAAAACAGGAAAAACTCCTCCGTTGTCAGCAAAGGGTGGGAGATATGGATCTACCACAAAGTAGATTTATGGAGGCCTTCACCTACTTTCTGTGGGGCTGAATGTCAGAATCCCTGCTGAAGCCCCTTGCTTGCTCAGAGCACCCAGAGCACCCAGGAAGTGGGACTGCAAGGAGCCAAGGGCTGTTTTCTTTGTTGATGCCTTGTTGCCAGAAAACAGAAATCAGATCCTTGCCAGGATCTTCCTATCAGCAGATCTGAGTGCCAGCAAACAATCTCAGAGATAGCAAACAAACAGCATTCTACCTTTTCAGAGCTCAGAAACTTTTATAGCCTTAAAATTGGGTTTAAAGTTTTAAAATCACATATATATATAAAATGAACCTAGTCACACAAGTCTCAAAATGTTAGTAGAAGTAAATGTAATTGCATTTGTGAATATTTCCAAAATCAGTTCTTTTGTTGTTGTTTATTTATTTATTTAGAGCCAGGCTTCTGGAAACAAATACAGCCCGTTAGGACACTTAAAGAGAAGAAAACTAGAGCCCAGAAAGGGAAGGAGAGTAGCTCCAGGTCACACAGCAGGGCATATGTGATCGCTCTGCGATTATTATCTAATGCTCTTTCCACTCTCCCATGATGGAAATGCAACTAGAAGGTTGGGTGGAAAACAGCATGTAAATCGCAATGACTCATTTGTTCAGTCGCAAGGATGAATGTTCTTATCACTCACCCAGATCATAAATGGCGGAAAGTAAATGTGAGTTTTAGAAAAAAAATGTATTTGCTGCTTTTCTGAAATGTATTTACCTCTACCACTGTCCATCAAAGAGGCAAGTGACCTCCCACTGTCTAGGGGAGCAGGTTGCCCTTAGCTAGAAACACCACAGCCCCATCCCAAATAATGTCTCAGAATGGGCACCAAGGACCAGACGTTGTCTGGATGAACACCTCTGTTTGCTACCCATTTCTGTTTCTTCAAAAGCAGTGCTCCCACCTCTTGCAGGCACAGAGCATCTGCCAGCAAAACTAGTCATTGCCCAAAGTTGCCCCTGGGTCATCTCCAAAGCTCCTGTGGAACCACAAAACCATTACCTGAAGATAAACCAAATATTTGGGAGAAGAAAAAAAAAAGCCAGATATTAAAATAAGGCTCCCTTTATTAAACCAACCAGTCACAAGAACAAGCCCACATGCTGGACAGTAGCAAAGAGGAAGGACCACCAAGCTATGCAGATGAAGACTGGAATCAATTAGAAATCCATTTTTCTCAAGATCAACATGCTCCTTCTCACCCATGGACTCCACTCGCAGGCGACATGTCCAGATTCAGATGGGATTCAAGATTTTCTTCTAAAAGTCACTGGGGTGAAGATCCATTCTATTTCAAACCCCTGAACAACCTTCAGAAGAACACGACTCCCAGGGCGTCCTTTCTGGAGCACTGTGGAGGATGGATCGAAGCTTCCAGTGTAAGTTTGTCTTCTGGTGGAAACACCACCAAGGCCTTGGAAAGGTTGGGCCCCTCCATCTCACACAGTACTTATCAGAGTGGTTCTTTCTCAGAGCCTGGGGACCCTCGGCCAGTGATAGGTGAGGCAGGGCAGACCCCACCGCCACCGGGCACCTCAGGCTCCAACTCAAGGCCATCAGCACCATGAGAGGAGATGGCTGAGAGGCAAAGGGCCAGAAAGGCCTTCTGAGATGGCAACACACACTAGCTTTAGAACTATATCACACATGGTTTACCCCAAACGGACTTATTCTTTCTGCTTTAGCTCTTGGATCTGCAGCCAATGAAGTGCATGTGTGTGGAGGGGGGCGGGGTGGGGGATGACTGGGCATTGAGAGATGAACTGATGAAAAAAATAAGACAGACAGACTGAGTGAGGCAAAGCAAACATCCTTAGGAACAGAAGGAAGATCTGATGACTCGTATTAACCTGTTAATTTATACCATGGCTCTGTACAAAAATAAAAAGGTTCTCATAAGATTATTAACAATTTAAATAAATATCTGATAGAACACTCTTTCTCATTTTTATAGCTCATCTTTTGGGTTGATGTTCAGTTCGTGTTTCCCTTGTTGTTCTTGATCCAGGATTGCGATCACTTCATCGGCTTTTATCCGCTCCTGCAAAAAAGACAATTTGCACATTTTTGTTACAAGCATCATAGTCAGTCCTGGTGGCAGATGCTTTCCCAACACTTCCAGGCATCCATCTGTCCATGGGATGGAAGCTAAATCCAGTTAAGGATTGAGCCTCACCTCATCCCTGCAATGGTGCCTTCTCCTGACTTCCCTGTGTCCTAGTCCATCACTTTCCAAGATTTCTCTCTTGCCAAGAAGTCTTCTATATTCAACTGCTGACTCCTTTTTCTATGTTGTGGTCCTATAGACATCTCCAGGTCAGCTCTACAATTCAGTATTTCAAGCTGAATTCACCATTTTCTTCTGCACAGACCTACTCTGTTCCTCCTCACAAATCCCCTCTCTCAGTGAACCAGCCCCTGCTCACCCGTGTGCACTAAAAGCCTGACCATGGATCCTTGGATCTCATCTACCTCCTGTGCCCGCCCCTTTCTTTTCAGTGCACATTGCTGTTGCCTTAGCTTAGGCCAGGTTTCTAAACCTCAGCACTACTGACATTGTAGGGTGTTTAGCAGCATCCCTGGCCAGTAGCAGCTCTCCCCAAGTTATTTCAACCAAAATTGTTCCTGGACATTGTCAAATGTGCCTTAGGAGGCAAACCAGCTCTCGCTTGAAAAGCAAGTGTTTAGGCTTTCATCATCTCTCAACTCCATTGCTACAGCAGCTTCCAAATTGATCTGCTCCACACCCACACCCACATGCTTCTAACAGAACCCATGCACTTGACTCATGACCACATCATCTTCCTGTTCACTGCTCACAGCCCTGGCATGGCCTCCCAGTTCCTAAAGTTCCAGGTCCAATCTCCCTGCTGTGCTTATAAGGAGTTGTTTGATTTACATCATTCTTCTTTTTCAGCTCACCTGTCCTCTCTCACTTCACCTTACACTCCAACCTCCTAACTCACCTCAAGGTCTCTGAACCCATCACTCTCAGAAGAATTCCCCATTTCTAGTGTCGGCTAAATGACCCCCTGGATGCTTCCATCATATCCTGTGCTTTTTCTTACCCTCCACATCAGTCAAATAGCAGGTCTGGTTGGTTTATCTTCAAATGGCATCTCAAATCTTACACATTTTTTTTTACCTTCTAACTACCTTCGTCTACAACATGCTGGCTGGATAAGCGGAGCAGCAAATTGATCTTTCTCTCTCTCAAATCAATAAATAAAAATTTTAAAAAATTTAAAGCTATTCTTGTAACCCTTTCATACCCTGTAACTCCCCAGGACTAGGGGAGGCAGGGTAGCTAGGGCACATTGCTTCCCTCCCATACCTTCAGTTAGAATACAATTCATATTCCTTAACCAGTTTGTTGAGTCTGACCCCTGCCTCCTCTGTGGCCTCTTTTCACACCACTCTCCATCTTGCGCAGCACATTCCAGTCACTGGGTTTCTTGTTTCTTGACCACTCTAAGCTCCCTCTTGTCCCTGGGCCTTTGTAACCTGTTCTCTGCCTAGAATTCTCTTCCCAAGGCCGTTATCAGAGTTGACTTCCTGTCACTCAGGTGGCAACTCACCTGTCATCAGTCCCAAGGGCCCTCAGGGTGCCACCCCTTCCCTGTCACTCTCAAATCAGTGACCTTGTTCTCTTTTCCACACATTTCTCACTATCTGAAAACCTCTCAATTATTTATTCTTTTACATATCTGTTGTCATTTTCCCACTAGAAGGAAAGCTCCATGAAATCAGGGAATCCTGTCATTTGTGGTCACCGCTGTATTTCCAGTGACCAGAAAAGCTATTGTCACTTTGTGAGGCCTCCATTCTATCTGGCACATTAATAAAATGACATCGATATAAAGGTAACCAAAAAACCCAAATACACTAAATAACAGAAATCTAAATAGCTGTCATGCTGCCTAAGTAAAATGCCTGGATGCCACTTTCTGAATACGGGAAGAATAACCTGCTTCTTAACAACCGATGTACACACGAAACTTTCTCCCCAAACTGCCGGGGAAGGAGACTGTTGCATCCTTTCTCTCCTGAAAGGAAAGAAGTTCCACAGCGGGGATGCTACACACAGGAACTGAAGTCTCTAATATTGGACATCTTTAAGAGTTTATGATGTGAGATACTCCATAAGAATTAAGTACCTTTAAAATAACCTGTAACAAGAAAAGAAGTTGCCAGCTCCGGTGATTTATTCATAGGCACACTTCATCTGCTCAGGGATTCAATCTGAGAAGAGGCGCCTAATTCAGGGACTTTCAAACTTTGCTGCACATTAGAATTACCTGAGCAGCTTTGAAACTTCCGATACCCAGGTCACACCCCATGTCAATCAAATCAGAATTTCTGAGGTGGGCAGCCTGATGTCAGGAGTTTGTAAAGTTCCCCAGGTGATTCCAATGTAGAACATTGCTTGAGGCTCTGGTCATTTTTTTCTGTGGCCAGTAGATGTCGCTACTGTCCAGAGACTGGAAACATTTCCCATTATTTGCCCTTCAAAGGAGCACTGATGTTACTGGTTAGGAAGGACCAAAGATAACTATTTTGTGTTAAAACTTTTATTTTGATTAAAAATATCTTGAAAGAGAAAGTTGAGATACTGAATAATAAAACAGATGAACTGTTTGCTGAATTGAACACTAAAGAGAGAAAACAGTAAGGCAATTTTTCAACAAGCTATCTTCACTGTCGGCTCGCTTATCTGGGTTCCCTAGTACAGAGTGCTGTGGTGGCATGCTGGCATTTGGAGGTGGAGAAGCACAGGAAAGGAATTAATCACACATGAAGGAGATTGCTCAGTGTCCCTTGAAGTTTTCAGAACTCTCTGTGCTCCTTTCCCTCAGCAGGACCATTTTTTTCTCTTTCTGCACTTTTATATGCTTTTCTTTTTCTTTAAAAAATATTTTTATTGAATTTTAGAGAGAGAGAAGGGAGGAGAGAGAGAGAGAAACATTGATATGAGAGAGGAACAGCAATAGGTGGCCTCCTGCACTTTCCCCTGTCCCCCACCAAGGGCCATTGAGACTGCAGCCTACCCAGGCATGTGTGCTGACTGGACATCAAATCAGCAACCTTTAGGTGCATGAGACAACACCCAACCAACTGAGCCACAACAGCTAAGTCTATATATGCCTTCCTTGATTCCCCTACAACTCATACTGATGTCTTCTCACTTTCTACTTCCTTGTCGACCTCCCCAAGCTCCTCCTGGTCAGGTACTATGTTTTGTTCCCCTTTGTTACCCCACCCCCCCACCCCGCCGGCCTACCTAGCAGAGTTTCCCAGGTACAATAGTAGCTCTTCTGTAAACATTTGTTAAATATCTGAATGAATGCTTAGAATATGGGTGAGTTAGGTTTGATGGCAAAAAAGTATATGAGAAATCTGATTAATTTTAAATAGTTTCTGATTAAATTGGATTCAATTTAGGGATCTAAAGAGAAAAATTGGATGGAATGTCATTTTATTTATTTTTTAAATTATTTTTTAAATATAGTTTTATTGATTTCAGAGAGGAAGGAAGAGATAGAAACGCCAATGATGAGAAAGAACCATTGTTTGGCTATCTCCTACATGCCCCCTATTGGGGGTCGAGCCCCCAACTCGAGCATGTGCCTTTCACCAGAACTGAACCTGGGGCCTTTCAGTCCACAGGCCAAAGCTTTATCCACTGAGCCAAACCAGCTAGGGCAGATGGAATGCCATTTTAAAGAATAGAATTCATCAACAGTTGGGGCCAGAGAAGACTTTGAAGCTGTCCAGTTGAAATTCCCATTTCAATTTCAGCATTCCATGCCAAGCAGCTGGTAAGGCTTTAGTTAGAGCCATCCTGTGATGAGGAACTCACTACTTCCAAAGCAGACAATTTCACCAAACAGTGGTGACGATTTATAAGTTATTTCTAATATGTTGAATCCAATTTTTTTTCTAGGGAATTCTACCCATTGGTCTTCATTTATTCCTCTGCAACTTCACAGATAGAGCCTATCACCTCTGCCCAAGGGCATCCAGAGGATAAGATCATGGTCTCTTATCCAGGCTAAGTGTCCTCAGCTGCTTCCCATATAATAAGAACAATATTTTTATATTTAGGATTTAATTTAATCATAATATATAACATTGAACTTCCAGGTTCCCTTACCTCTTCCACATGTTTCATAAATTAGTCAGTGCTCCTTTAATGATTTGTTGAGAAAACGAATCATTCTTCCCAGTAACCAGTAGAAAGTGGTTCCTCTCTCCTGATGCTACAGTTGTTGTTTTTAAATAAAGCTCAAAACTAATTAAGGACAGCCAAATATCATTGATATATCAACTTCTGCAGACATTCACTTATTAGAATGAATGTGATTAAGAATTGCCTTCATTGGCAGTGAGATGTCATCTCACACCTGTCAGAATGGCTACCATCAACAAATCAACAAATGACAAGTACTGGTGAGGATTAGAGAAAAGGGAACCCTAGTGCACTGCTGGTGGGAATGCAGACTGGCACAGGAACTATGGAAAACAGTATGGACTTTCCTCAACTGCCATTTGACTCAGTGATCCCACTTCTAGGAATATATACTAAGAAACAAGAAATATCAATCAAAAAGAATATATGCGTGTGTGTCGTCCCCCCCCCCCATGTTCACAGCAGCACAATTCACAATAGCTAAGATCTGGAAACAGCCCAAGTGCCCATCAGTAGATGAGTAGATAAAAAGCTGTGGTTCATTTATACCATGGAATACTATGCAGCTATAAAAAAGATCTCTTACCCTTTGAGACAGCATGGAGGGACCTGGAGAGCATAATGGCTAAGTGAAAAAAGCTAGTCAGAGGAAGAAAAGTATCACATATCTCACTCACATGTAGAATGCAATAAACAGAGTAAACTGATGAACAAAATAGATCCAGAGACATAGAAATATAGAACAATCTGATGAATCTCAGAGGGAAGGCAGGGGTGGGTGGGTAGGTAGGAAGAGATTGACCAAAGAACTTACATGCATTTATGCATAACCCATGGACACAGACAATAGTGTGGTGAAAGCCTGAGGTGGGGAGGGTTAGAAGGGGCCAATGTGGGGGAAGAGGGACATCTGTAATAGTTTCAACAGTAAAGATAATTTTTTTAAAAAAAATGCCTTCATCATCTCTCTCCTTTCCCACACACTCACACCACAAACATTAGATGATCAGGAGAATTTTCTCTTGCATAAAAGACGGTCTATATTAGAAACATGAGAGAAAGGATTCTGTAACAGCTATAAAAGGTTTTTTTTGTTTGTTTGTTTGTTTGTTTCCCATGTTCTCTAAGGTTCTTGAAGGGTTATGAATCAACTTAAAGGACTTTTCATATAAATCAGTTTATGAAGCAGGTCTACGAGGCATCTAACTGGCTTTCTGGGTGGGACACTCACCAATTCTCTATAAATTGGGTCCAAGGTAAACCAGAGAGCCACAGCACATCTCTGGCCCTTGGTGACTGCCTTCACCCCATGCGGGTTCTCCCCTCCAGATGAGAAGCTGATCATTCGTCCACACTTTGGTTTGATAGAAGCCTGAGAAAAAAAGTGAAAATCAGACTCTCAATTCCTGTGTCACAACATCTCTACAATCCCCATTCTTTATCCTTCTATGGGAGTATTTGGGTCAAGTGTTGAGTCAAAGAATAATGGAATCCTGAGGTTGAAGAAGACACAGATTATTTCAATTGCCTCATCTGTAAAACAAAGGTAGGTCAAAATAATGCTAATTCAGGAAATAAAATTATTCAGGTGAAGGCCTCAGGTGGGGGGCAGGGGCTGGGTAGAGGAGGGCAAAGGGGGACATCCGTAATACTGTCAACAATTTTTTTAAAAAGTCTGAGGCCGGGAAACTTGACTCAGACTTTTTTAAACTTTTGGAAACTTGCAGAGAGAAACCCAAATCCCTAAATACCTATGTTTCACAGATAAATGTTGCTGTTGAAATAATCCATGTATCTTCCAAGTATAATAAAAGCAAATGTCTTTTGCTTTTCATCTAATGGCTGATGACATGTCAGAGAAGCCTTTGACTGGAGTAAATGTAAACCTTTAGCCACCATTCAGTTAATTATATTATTTCCAAGTTTTTCAAAAATAAAGACATTACCCCTTATTGCAGTCCCAAACTGGGTTATTTCCCTACTTCATGTGTTCCTCCAGAGGCAAAGAAGGGGAAGCTGAAAAGGAAAACTACCCATTTCTCTTTTTATTGGGACCAGTTACCTAGGAATTTTGATTACCTACAAAATTAGAACTCTACCACATAAATTCATCTGAAGTAGAAATAATTTGGGAAAGTAAAACTCCCAACTTGGAGATTTTGAATAAAAATGTTGTTTAAACCAGGTTTTTCTTTTACTTTTGAGGGGAAAGAATGGTTAGAGTCAGTAATTTTAAAAGTAGTTAAGTCCTTATATTAAAGGGTTAGAACTATTAAAGTGGAGTATTATCTGCTTTCACATAATTAAAAAGCAGAATAACAGTTAACCTTTGCACTCGGATGTCGAGTGTGACTCGACACGGTTAGCATTAGAATAAAGGAATCGAGAAAAAAGCAAGCGAGTGCAAAGGGTTAATCCACTTATATGTAGAACCTAATGAACAAAATAAATTAACAAACAAAACAGACTCATAGATACAAAGAACAGACTGACAGCTGTCAGAGGGAAGAAGGTTGGGGGGTTGGTTGTAAAAGGTAAAGGGGTTAAGAAAAAAAAGCACCCCCCATAGGCTCAGATAACAGTATGGTGATTATCAGAAGGAGAAGGGGAGAGGGGAGATAGAAGAGGGTAAAGGAGGGATAAATGGTGATGGAAGAAGATTTAACTTTGGGTGGTGAACACACAATACAATATACAGATGATGTATTGTATACCTGAAACCTATATACTTTTATTAAGCAATGTCATCCCAATAAATTCAATAAAAATTAAAAGTATATATGTAAATAAATAAATAAAATAAAATCCCTGAATACTGGGGGGGGGGGGGGGGATCCAGTTAATTTGCATTCAACAATGAATGAATTACTGATTCAGACGCTATTCCAGTCATCACTTTCAAACACTGAGCATTTCCAAATCTGGCCACGAGGTGGAGTAGAAGCAAAGAAATCTTTCAACAACCAGTCTGATTTTCTTTCTACCTGGGCAAGATGCATTTTTGAACCTCAGTTTCAGTGTTAGCAGAGCTCAATAATCAAATCCTTCTGCACAGAGGCTCTTCAAAATATGAGAATTTTGTATACAGACTTTAAACTCCAACCCAGACCTTCCATCTTGATTTAATTTCCCAGATAAAGAAGCATCACACTATTCCCAAGTTAGTATTTAGACTTTTTATCAGAAAGTGTAGGCACCATAGCCTTTTAAATATACATTATTATATTAAATTGTATTAAATATTATTTCTGAATTATAACAATGTACCTGGACAATTTTAACCAGAATCCTTATATTTCCTCTTTTACAGTAACATACAGTTTTTGAATACCATCTGCTTATAGTATAGCAGTATGTCATTAATGATAAATGACTTTCACTATTTTTTAAAATATGTTGTTATTGATTTTAGGGAGAGAGGAAAGGAGAAAGAGAGAGATAGAGAAACATCGATGGGAGAGGGAAACATCAATTGGTTGCCTCCCGCACACACCCTGACCAGGGATCATACCCTCAACCTGGGCATGTGCCCTGACTAGAAATCAACCAGCAACTTTTCAGTGGTGCTTGAGATGACACTCAACCTAATGAGTCACATTAGCCAATGCATGACTGTTTCACTATTAAGAAAAATATGTAAAATTTGAGGAGAAAACCATAAAACTAAGAAAATGTTGCAGAAATAGCATATGTAATGCAAAATCCTTGAAGTTTATCACATGCATGTCTCGACTATTTATATTTTGTATGGAGAAAAGAGATATCTCATAATCTATTTATAATTGAACTAGAGGCCCAGTGCATAAAATTCGTGTATGGGTAGGGTCCCTAGGCCTGGCAGATGATCAGGGCCGATTGGGGCCTTCTGGCTGCTGGCCAGGACTTCCCTTCCCTGGCTGCCAGCTGCTGGCCTGATCGCCCCCACTGCCCTCCCCTGCCAGCCTGATTGCCCCTAACCACCTCTGCCTCAGCCCCCACCACCATGGCTTTGTTCAGAAGGAAGTCAGATGTCCGGAAGATGGCCGGTCACCCAGGCTAATTAGCATATTACCCTTTTATTAGTATAGATTATCTTGTCAATTGGAAAACCTGCTTTTCTACCATAAGTATCCTCTTTGCTAAAAGACCAGAGTATGCTGCCCATGTGGTCTGTATGTACTCTGCAGGTTGCTTTTCCAAAGGCATCAGTTGGCTTAGGAAGATGGTGGTTAAATTTAACTTTTGATTTTTACCTATGAAGGTATGTTTGGAATCTCATCCAAAACATGTCATGTGACCAGACATACAAACGTGTGCATATGTGAATGTATAGATCAATGTTCAGGTATGGTTTTATTTGCAATCACAATCATACATATGCACTCACAAATTCACACCAATATACATACATACACACACATAAATGTGCATATATAATAGCTCTTATATCTTGGGTCTGATGGCCAATAATCAATCCAAGTATGTACAACACCAGGTTACTTGAAAGCCACTCTGTGGAATCACTTGACTTGTCCTAGGCTTGGGTGACTTAGGAATTAGTGTATTTATGTTTCCACCAGATTATAATAAGAAGACCGAGGTTCTGTTTCCAAGTCTAACTTAACTTATATGAGGATCAGGAAATCCTTAATACTTCTATTCTTTAATTTACCCATCTTTAAAATGGATGGGAAGATTTATATTTTGAAGGTTACATTTCTAACATTTTACGA
Source organism: Cnephaeus nilssonii (assembly GCF_951640355.1). Classification (NCBI taxonomy): domain Eukaryota; kingdom Metazoa; phylum Chordata; class Mammalia; order Chiroptera; family Vespertilionidae; genus Cnephaeus; species Cnephaeus nilssonii. Next base: position 47,174,001 of record NC_137074.1, read on the forward strand.
TGCATAAATCGACTGAGATTCTTTGCACCTCTTGAATTCTTGATCTCAGAAATACTTGAAACCCAACTGTCTGAGTCCTTGGAAAATGGAAAAACTGAGATTAAGAATAGTAAATAAATATGATAGAGAATAGGTTTACTTACCATGGACACAGATAATAGCATGGGGAAGGTCTGGGGAGGGACAGGGGTTGGTTGGAGGGGGGGAGAAGGCAGAAAAATGGGAGATATCTGTAATATTTAAACAACAACAAAAAATAAAGAATAGGTTTACTTACAGTCACAGTCTTGGCATCCATTTCAGTGAATATGAATTCTCCTCCTTCAAAGTCATCATTCATGTAGAGCAAAGCACTATACGAAGAAAGGGGAATCATTTGTACTGTTAAATGCTTACAACATCATTACCAAAGAATACTGAAGATTGATGATGAATTGACCATTCTGATTAGTAAGTTTTCCTTTGAACTAGACATTGAAATAACTGACCCTCTCAAGAGTAAGATCAGATGTAGTTTGGATCATACCCTTGAAGTATTTATTCCACTTACATTAATTTTTAATTATAGTTTAAAGCTCATCTCACATTTCACTTCCTTCAAAGAAAACCTAACTGGATTTAATCTAGCCCTTTGAACCTGCCCACACTAGTTACAACTCTCTTCTTCCCTGTCATACTAGTAACTCTACAAAATGTATTTTTTCCCTAACTAGCTGGAGAACTCCAAGAGGTGTAGCTTAGCCTTGCAGATAGAGGGCGCTCAATAAATGTTTCTGTACTGAGCACAGAGTAATAATAATTAACATACTATTACCTATATGGTGACTACAAATCCTGACTCTTCTCTTTACACACAAAAAATATCTTTCAATAAGAGAAAACATTTTTCCCACTTGAGTGTCCAGTTTCTTATTGATAAAATGCAGACATAGATAAGTGATGTGATAAGATCCGTCTGCATAAAGGATATGTTTCAGTGAATGCTAAGGGATCATAAATATATAAGCAAAACAGACATTTTGTGGAATACGATATGAAAAATATGCATGCATTTTTAAGAATAAAATATGAGATGAAGTCACTTCTCAATTGTGACAGCTGCTTCAAAAGGTTATTTGAGACTCTGCTTTGTAGCGATGAATGTGATGACAAGCAAAAAAGATCCACTTTCTAGTTTCCATGGGTTTTTGATAACTGTTGGACAAAAGCTTGGCTTTGCAGCAGGTGCTGGCTCTACCTATAATCCCGGAATGTGTAAGCAGGAGGCTCCTTCCAACATTCATTGGCCTCTGGATCCAACAGGCAGTTGTCAGCATGGATGGGATGACTGAGGTCATTTCTTCTATCCTGTTGACCTGCCAGGAGAGGGAACAGGGAAGAATGAAAGAAGGAGAGCGTTAACCTCCTACAGCAAAAGTGACCATCAGACTGCCTTCTCCCATTGCTGGTGCCCTTGTAAATCTGAAGATACAGAAAGCCGAACAGACAGATGAAGGAACACTAGGCGAGCAGTCAAGAGACTCTACTTTGGCCCCGCTTTGATATGAACCTGATGTAAAACTGTGAGCAAGTCACACCTGCTGCTACAGCTATATAAGTTATCTGATAAAAATAGACATTCCATGCATTTCATAGGTTGTACTTCATGGGGAGTAGTAATAGGAGGAGGATGAAATTAAAATGTTAAAAAAAAAAAGAAAAAAAGATGTGACTCAATTGAACTGTCCCAAGTGTAAAAGTCTTGCCCTGTGACATTATCCATTCCCTCCTACTCTGGAGGGGTGGAAGGGAAGGTCTAGGGAAGAAATAATGATAGCACATTGTGAGGGGGTCTCTAACTTTTTAAGAATATTTATTTCAACAATCCCTTCATCTTCTACACTACCACTCAATGCTTATGGATGTAATAGGAGACTAATTTCCAGGTTCCTAGTTCCCTGAAAAGTAAAACCTAGAACAGAAAAGCATTTTTCTTTGCAAAAAGAAAGTAGGAGAAGTTGATTTAAATGGAGGAAAAGGTAGAGTGATGGTCTGCTGGTACTTCAGGGATAAAAAAGGAGAAAAAGAGGGAAAGGAAAATAAGAGCTATCAAGTTTATTTTGTTTTGGAAATTTAGAACTCTTCTAAACCATTTGTCTAACATGTAATGGAATTTTGTTGAGCATTGTTTTCTTTCTCATCTCTCTGTGGGTAGAAGGAACAAGTTCAGACTCTGAAATCTCACCAGACAGGGCTGTTCGGCAGACCATGTGTGTGTAGGAAAAATACAGGGTTGAGTTCAGCATGAAATAGGATTCTACAATCTTTCGAGCCTTCTCGCTGATGTCATAAAACAGACGGGCACTCTTCAGTGGGACTCGGCCTTCATAACCAAACTGAGGAAAAAGGAGAACATTAGATACCATGGGGTTGATTAGCGAGCTGGAGAGAAACAGATGCTAGGTTTCCGTCAGCCAAGGTACAATGGTCATCTCTGCATTGGTTAGTGGGAATACTACTACATGCTTGTGGATTTGGGTTAGGAAAATGAACCATTGAAATGAGCCTTCCTAATCACAGAGAGAACATTAAGAGCTAATCACTCTCTTTTCTCTCATAACACTCTCCTCATTCCTCTCTTACATTTCTTGAGATATGGAACGATTACTTGTTCGGGTATGTTTTCACCATTGGACCATGAGTTCCTTGAGAAAGGGGTGGCAAGGGGGGACGGGAGCTGTATGTTTTTGGTCAGATACAAATTTAGAAAATATTAAGTTTGATAAATAGATGATAAATAGATAAATGAAGAAGGATTTAAAGCGATGCAGGTGCCATTTCATACTTGCTCCCTTCAAATGTCCTGATAAAACTATATTCTAAGCTCTTTTCTTTCCTGTGCCTGCCATTCACAGAAGGTCCTGGATTAACACTTAGGAACCCATACCCAAAACAAGTTAAGACTTTACTTTGAGTGCTTTCAGGACAGTTGCGCCTTCAAACTTTTCATTGGGTGTATGAGGTGAAGTTTTTCCTCTGTATCCATCGCCAACAATCATGATTCCCTAGAAGTACAATACAAGATGTTTTCTTAATGATAACTCTGAATGCATCAGGTCTTCCTTTCTGCCTTGATTTCCAGGAAGCTAAGAACCAAAGTCATCCCCATTTTGTTTTCAGGATCCTGGTATCATTCATTCTTCAAAGCAAAAGGGATATACTAGTATTTATTTAACTTTTACACTCTATTTTTATTATAAAACACCACCACTTTTTGTAGAAATATGTAGACTCGAAATGATTAATATATTGGTTATTGATTAAAATAAAGGGATTTCTCGGTAACTTTATATGGTAGACAGGGCCCATGCTGGATGATGGCTGTCCTAGGAATTTAGCTGCTAACTATTCCAGATCCACTAGCTATATTCAGATCTGGGCAAAACTAAAGTCATCTCAAGCCAAAGGCTATGAAAGTGCCTCTACAATCAATGTCCTTCTCCCAGAGAAAGTGACATTGCAGGCCTGGTTCTCTGGCTCCGGGTGAGACCAGAACCAATCACTTGCAGGCTCACAGCAGTCCAGCATAGTCAGGCCCCACCCTCCCAGGGGTCCTCACACTGGCCACACTGTGCAGCTCCCGGCATTGATCTTCCGACAGGACATTATCCAGGAGAACCCGCTGAGTCCCGTTCAGCTGCTCTGAGTTGTAGACGAAGGTGATGTTCTCGTAGATCAGAGGGCCACCTGAAGGGACACAGCACATTGTCTTCTCTGGTACCTCTGTCCCCGAGGGGAAGCACAGAACACCCACCAGCTAGCAATGTGCAGCTGAGGAGAGCCAGTATTCTCATGAATATTTAGGACTGCTTTGACAAATGACAAATTCAGAATTTGATAAACAATGTGGATTCAAGAAAAGGGCAGCTGTGTGGCTTTTCCTAAATGTCATGCTGATATAATATATTTGCATAGTATCTTGTATTTGATAAAATATCTTTTTATTTGTTTCCAGTGACAATCCAGCGAAGCAGACTGGGCATCTCACAGGATTCTCCTCTAGGAAGACTTTCCAGGATTCTCTCCACAACTGGACCCACCCTGTTCCACAGCCCTTGGTTCCTACCATTGTTATAACATCATATGCAATTACTCCATGACATGCCTCATCCCCATGCATGACGTAAACATCAGTTTCATGGGTATGTAGAGCAATGCCTTCACCAGGAAATCCAGGTAGTAAATGCACAGTCACAACCAAGTTACCTGACTCCTTCCAAGTCTTCTTTCCACCACTACCTGACTCTATATGGTCTTGCTTTTAGAATATTTATTCTACTCTGCTCTATGGGCATATCATTATATCACTGTCCTTGCACCAGATGGCTTCCTGCAGGCTCCTCTCTCTCCCTGGATAGGGTCCACAACTTTATCAAATTAGCCCCACCCAGGCTCTTCAGAGAATGATGCATTTGGGCCATGTTTAGGTGGTGAAATGATAAAATCTACGTCTTTTCCTCACAGAAAGTAGGATTAAAGGACAAAACCTCTGATGGTGAGGAAATCTTCAAATGTAACCGAGTGTAACCATCTGAATTTGAACCAGAAAAGTGAACAGAAAAGAAAAACACTGTTTTTTCTACTCTTTGCAGTACTCCCAAGGGACCTGACATGTACCTGTCAATAACAATAACTCGCCCCAGAGGGAGTGGTGGGGAGGGCACAACTCCTCCCTTCCTCCCACGGTGGCCAAGCAATGGTCTTGAACATGCAGGTCTCAAGCATGTCAGTTGAAGGGAGAAGAGACAATTGATGTCCACTATATCGCTTTAAAATAGATTAGTCAAATTAGGGAGCAGGACTAAGTGTTTATTATTCTAGTTAGGATAATAGAATCACTATAGCCTACAATTAAAGGAATTGTCTGCCATTCACAGAAGATCCTGGATTGACATTAGGAATCCAACTAAACCCAAAACAAATCAAGATTTTACTTTAAAATAATGAGGTAGTATTTATCAATCTTGAGTAATATATGGTTATCTGCTAAAACAAAAGTTCCCTAAGGAACTATGGTGCTGACAAATTATTTATACTATAATTTTACTTCCATATTTGCAATTATAAAGTTATGAAAACAGTATTTATTTTCATGGTTTCATATTACAGAAAACCAATTTATAAGATTAAGTAAAAGCAAGACCATAAACCAAATAAATTAAAATAAGCAATATTAATGAAATGATCAGTGTTACAGAAACGAAAAAGCTACATTCCTCATGAATATTCTACTAACTGATCTGGTCAAGGTTCTTTGAGGCAACGTTCCTCTAGTACTTTTGGTGTTTAATGACTCACTTATTCTACCACAATTTTTCTCTATTGAAATTACGACCAATCTTAGTGTACCATGATGAATTTTGGTCTTCAACTGGTCCTCATACATTATTTAAAATTTGTACTACTTTATTTCTTGTTAGTCTTCAACCATTGAATATTATTAACTGCTGCCAATGTGATGGTAACTGCACCCATACCATGGAGTTGTGAAATCTCATGGGAGTACTTGGCTATAAGGTGGTTATTCAGATGCCCCACTAGTTGTCCCTCTTAAATTTTTAAATTGTCATCAAACTTTATTATTATAGAATTTCTTGGATTTCAGGAATATATGCATAAGCTCCCAATTTCAGTACAAATCTTTTGGGTGAATAGAAAAAAATATATATAGTTCAATGTTTGTCAAACTTTTTTCTACAGAAAAGCTTTTGATGAAAAAATAGTTTCTTTTTTTGGTTTGTTTTTAATATGGAACGCTTCATGAATTTGCATGTCATCCTTGCGCAGGGGCCACACTAATCTTCTCTGTATTATTCCAATTTTAGTATATGTGCTGCCAAAGCGAGCACGAAAAATAGTTTCTTGACCAAATGTGTTTTGGAATTACTGAGTTAAACCAAATTTAAGAGGACTTTTTAGAACATGCATTATGAATAGCGTAAGAGTAGTTCTCACCCTTAATTGAGCACAATATCCTCCCTCCCTTCCCTCTTTCCTTCCTTCCTTCCTTCCTTCCTTCCTTCCTTCCTTCCTTCCTTCCTTCCTTCCTTCCTTCTTATGGCAGAGAGAGTCCAAGATGGACCCTAATGATCACTGCCTCCTGGTGTTCATAGGCCTGTGTAATTTGCTTCCCTCAAGTGTGGGCAGGGCTTGGATCTTGCTTGTAACCAATAGAATATAGAAAAAGTGATGGAATGTCATTTCTGTGATTGCATTACATAAGATTACAACTCCTATCTTGCTAGCTGACTCAGTCTATTACCTTCTCAGTTTGGAATTTGATGCAGCAAGTGACTGTATTGGACAGGCTCATATGGCAAAAAATTGATGGGATCCTCTAGCCAAAAACCAACTAGGACCCTAGCTGGTTTGGCTCAGTGGATAGAGTGTTGGCCTGTGGACTGAAAGGTCCCAGGTTCGATTCTGGTCAAGGGTACATGCCCGGGTTGTGGGCTCTATCCTCAGTAGGGGCGTGCAGGAGATAGCCAATCAATGATTCTTATCATTGATGTTTCCATCTCCCTCTCCCTTCCTCTCTGAAATCAATAAAAATGTATTTAAACAAACAAACAAACAAACAAAACAACTAGGAACTGAGAACCACAGTCAAATAAGCTTTTAAGTTCCAAATTCTGTCATCTGAACTTGGAAGAAGATAGTTCCTCAGTCAAGCCTTAGAAGAGATGCCAGCTTGTAAAGGTCTTCAAGCAATAGACCCTAGCTAAGCTATCCTCAGACTCCTGGCCCCAAGAAACTGAGAAATAGTAAATGTATGCTATTGGAAGCTGCTATATTTGAGCTAATATTTTTCATAGCAATAAAAATGAACAACAGTAGACTTTGTCTCCCATCATGGAACTTCTTAAAGCACAGTTTGCTTGGGGAAGGTTACTCTAATCTATATAGTTGAGTAAGATCCATAGCCAAATTGAGGCTATCCCTCAAATATTTGGAAAAGTCAACTGCATATTCCAATCTCATTTAGAAATATAAAAACATTTTCTTTCAACAAGAAAGACAAGATACTCATAGGTTCACTGAAAGCATTTTCTAACATAAAACTCAATTAGAAATGGAAGACAGACGGAGAGTTTAGTGAATTACGTTGTTTTGTACTTTGCCATGTTTATCTTGTTTTCTATATTGAGAGTGTATTACTTTAAATATAATTTGATTTATTTTAAAAATATAACTTGAAAAGTTACTAAAACTAAATAAAACACTTAGAAAAATGCCTACTATTCTTAAGCTCCATATAAGTATTTACTATTACTATGATGATTATTATTGAATTAGTAATATATGCGTAGTATATTGTATTAATTCTGACTGAGTCATCTTAATAAGCATAATGGAGTATATTTAAAAGAGAGCTACTGAGCCCTGGCTGGGTGGCTCAGTTGCTCGGTGCATTGTCCCATACACCAAAAGGTTGTGGGTTCAATTCCTGGTCAGGATTCATACAGGAGGCAACTGATAGATGTTTCTCTCTCACTAGATGTTTCTCTCTTTCTTCCCCTCTCTCTAAAAATCAATAAAAATGTGTAAGGATTTATAAATAGATAAAAGAGAGCTACTGAGATATTGACAATTCCCCCAACCATGCTATAAGTAACAACATAGATCAAGTGAAGGAGCAGAATGCAAATGGTGTCTTAAATGCCTAAACCCTACAGGTTCAGACAGAATCTGTACCAGAAAACTGCCTTATATGCAGCTGACACTGTCACCACAATGCAGTTTTATTCAGAGGTTTCTCACACATACATTTACCCAAAAACAACCAACTACCCACTCACTAACCAAAAGGGAAAAAAAGAAAATTAAAAAAAAATCCTGCCATTCAAAAATGCAAGCCAACCAGCCTACAAATGACTAGTAGCACATCAGACAGAGGAAAACATTAAAATAAAATAAAAATTTAAAAAACGTAGTTCAGTAAGTTGTGGTTCCTGGGGCCTGATATGATAGCTTCAGCCAACTCTTAACCACAGCCCAAAGGGATTTCAACAACTTAATTCTTCTCTCATTCATAAAGTATGTGCCTGGCTCAAACTCTCCATTTGCAATAAGGACGGATCATCCAGGAAAACACCCTTCATGCTCAATGACTGTGGCTCATAGCAAGAAGAATCATTTTGCCGTAAATATCTCAATGTCATAAAGGCATGACAGGGATATGCTGACTAACAAACCCTTATATGAGCACAACCCTTTAAAGTTTACAAAAGACTTCACATTCATCCTCTCCAACAGTGGCTATCCTTGTTGTACAGATGGGGAGCATAGGGCCCTGGGAGATTGAGTCTCCAGTTATCCATCACTTCAGAGCACGTAAAACTGAGGCAATCCAGGAAACCTGGTCTCCTGATTTCAAGTCCAAAGTTAGTTCTACTATAACCCTCTGGCCCTGCGATTATTATCAAGCAGGACCTTTGGAAAACTGATGGCTGAAAGAAGAATAGATAAGTGACAAATCTGGTTTTTGGAAGTTGACATGTATGTTCCATGGACTAGAGTCACCCTGGGCCACTCCCATCTTAATACTTGGGAGCTGTCCAATCCTATCTAATAAAAGAGCAATATGCAAATTGACCATCACTCCAACACACAAGATGGCTGCCCCCATGTGGACACAAGATGGCCAGCAGGGGAGGGCAGTTGGGAGGGACCAGGCCTACAAGGGAGGGCAGTTGGGAGCAATCAAGCCTACAGGGGAGGGCAGTTAGGGGTGACCAGGCTGGCAGAGGAGGGAAGTTGGGGGCGACCAGGCCTGCAGGGAAGGGCAGTTGGGGGGGACCCAGGCCTGCAGGGGAGGGCAGTTAGGGGTGACCAGGCCTGCAGGGGAGGGTAGTTAGGGGCAAATAGGCTGGCAGGGGAGCAGTTAAGCATCAATCAGGCTGGCAGGGGAGTGGTTAGGGGTGATCAGGCTGGCAGGCAGAAGCGGTTAGGGGCAGTCAGGCAGGCAGGCAGGTGAGCTGTTGGGAGCCAGCAGTCCTGCATTGTGAGAGGGATGTCCAACTGCCCGTTTAGGCCCAATCCCAGCAGGATTGGGCAGTTGGACATTCCTCGAGGGGTCCCAGATTGGAGAGGGTGCAGGCTGAGCTGAGGGACACACACCCCCATGCACGAATTTCATGCACTGGGCCTCTAGTATGAATATGACTAACTACTGTCAGATAACCAGAGTAGATGACAATGTCTTTGTGGAAAATGTGAAAAGCTGAAATACATTCTACTCTGTGAAGCATGCATCCTTTCTTGTCTCCCTGACACCTGCTTTCAGCCAGGCTATGATAGGAAAGTGTTTTCTGGTTGGGAACTTTGCCTCTGTCTACCACTGTTCTTAATTTAGATACTATTTAGGTCTCTAGTGACTGCACAGAAATCTTTCCAGTGGATTCCCAGAGAACATCTTAAGATCCATTGGCCTAACTCAACTAAGCAGAAATGATAGAATTTGGTAACCCAGCCAATCATGATCTTTGTCCATCCTGTGTAGTCTTCTATTCAACTCTTCCCATTAATCTTCCTCATCAGTTGCTGGACATCAGATTCCTTGGTAGCTAAAAAAATAATGCTTGAAATTTGGCAACTCTTCTGGAGTTTCCCAAACCTTTACAGCAAAGTTCTGGCTTATTGTCATGTACTTCCTAGGTGACTTCTTGGCTTAAAAAGCAGCATGAACTCTGGCTGACCATGAAACACTTATGAAACAGCTTGGGCTTTGTGGCTACAAATTAAGGTCCAGGTCAGATTAGATGATCATATTATCCTGTTTACTACCTCAAACTGACTTGGAAACTTAAGGAAGGAAAAGGCTGGGAAATATGAGCTGTAGAGAGCCAGTAGTTTTCAAATCAGCTAGAAGAATGTGCTGACAAGCTTCTTTCTGGGAAAGTAGTACTGTACTTCCTCTCCATGAGAGTTTCTGCAATTATTTAATTTGGATTATTTTGGATATCTAGACATTTCTATGTTCCATCCTCAGGTGAAGAAGAGAAAATGGGGTTTTGATTCAAAAGCATGGGCTTAAATGCCTGCTTAACCTATTCTGAGCTGTGAGACTTTGGACAAATCACTAAATGTCTGTGAGCCTAGTTTTTCTTGTCTATGAAGTAGGGATACTTTTCTCAAATGAGATGTTGCCATTACTAAAAGGAATTGTGTGTATTATAGGGTGTGTGATTGTCTAACCACTATGCTGTACACCTAAAACTAATACAAAATATTATCGGATGTAATTTTTTTTAAATAAATACAATAAAATGCTTTGTGCATGAATTTGCTTAAAAATTGTTGATATTAAGTAAGCATATGATGCTTTGCTTTCTCCATCTCTGTGCCTTTGTTCCATTTGTTTTACCCACTAGAATGGCTTTCTCGACATCTCTGTCAATTCAACCTAAATTCTACTTCTCTTTCATAGCCTTGATCAGATATATGTGCCTCAAACATTTTAGATGAACTAATCTAACATCCCACGCAAGCTGTCTCTTTAAGTTCTTCTGATACATAGTCTATTCTATACTATCCAGCACTACTCACTCACTGTATGACAAAAGTGAGCCATGTGACCTCTCTAAGCCTCAGGTACCGAACTGAGAATGGCAATGATCACACAGCTCCTACCTGTCTCACAGGATTCTTGTAGGAAACAGAAGTCCTTTTGCTGGAAACCAAAGGTAATGATATACAAATCTGAGACATTCTTGTTTTTAAGCCTTGCTTTCAGAATTTCATGAATTGTAGTAGCTTAGTCATTTTCTTTATTTTCCAGAGAAGGCAGGTTTTGCCTTGATCTGAATAACAACTGGTCAAGTCCCATTCTACCCTTACCCTCCTTCTAAGAGTAAAAGTGCACAGATACTTACCCTCTCTTAGGTCTCGGTCTATCTTGGGTGATGGTTTTTTCCCTACTGACAATCCATGAACTTCTGCTCCTTCCACATTCACTCCTGAAGGAACCCTGCTTATTTAAAAGTGGAAATGGCAATTTCTCATTGAATAAAGATGTTCAAAAGCAAAGATACTTTACCCAGGTACTCTATGACTCCCTATTTTATATGCTCATTGTACAGAAGTCTACCTATCTTTCAAGATCAAATAAAATGTCACTACCTTCATGGAGTTCTTTTTTTAATATATTGATTTTAGGGAGGGAGAGAGAGAGAGAGAGAGAGAGAGAGAGAGAGAGAGAGAGAGAGAGAACCCTAGTGTATCAGGACAACACTCCAAACAACAAGCTACCGGAAGTTCATGAAGTTCTTTTCTATTCCTTCATGAGTGTGTTCTATTTCACTTTTCTAAATCTTCTTAGCAATCTTTACTACAGTTAATTGTATCCATAACTTAACCCCCTTAATTTAAGACTTTGAATCACAACCAATCTGGAAAAAATTATCATGTGCATCTATATAATGTTCAGAGTGTCACATTATATGTCTTGAACATAGAGTGTTCATCACTGAACAATGATTGAACTAAAATAAATCACATCCTAATGTAGTGGTTCTCAACTATTCCAAGAAGGAAGACACAAATTTGCGTCAAACTTTGCAAACACACAAATAATAGCATGATGGTCGTTCAATATGTGAACACATATTAAACCCAACCAAATGTGCATATGCATTTTTGGACCTCTTGTAATAATTCTAGGCTACCCCGAGGTTGAGTCTTTGAAGTCTAGAAAAAGACCACAAGATTTTGAATAAGAAGATCTGGATGTGCTGTCCCTGGTAGTGTGAGACTCTAAAGGATTCCTTTGCCTTGTCAGGCCCTCAGCTTTAGAATTTGAAAATGAATAGACTAGTCCATGTGATCTCAAACATGTAACATCAACATTCTATGATCCCTTGAACTGTTCGTGACATATAAATTGACTTTTGACTCCTATCATTTCAAAAAACGAGTTATCTTCCAATTGAGTTAGTTAACACCTAGTATTTTAGCTTACAGTAAAGCTTTCAAGCTTTATTATAGTAATAAATTGTGAAAAATCCAATTTGCTCTGCTATAGAATTACAGAATGTTTAACCCTCAGAGATCACCTATTTCAGTTCCTTCATTTGAGTAAAATCATGAAGCCCAGAGAGGAAAATAAATTACTCCAGGTTACACAGAAGTGACAGGAACAGCTGGGACCAGTTCCCAGTTTGGAATTCTTTTAATTATATCTTTTTGCCTATTCATAAAACTCAATTTCTTATAATAGGTCTGACTCTATGTATTTATTTTAATTAAAAATAAATAATTAACAAACAATATTATATTAGTTTTAGGTGTACAACATAGTGATTAGACATTTATATAACTTATGATGTTATCCTCCCGGATAAGTCTAATACCCACTTGATACCACACATAGTTATTACAATATTATTGACTATATTCCTATGCTGTACTTTATATCCCTGTGACTGTTTTCATAACTAGCAATTTATACATCTTAACCCCTTCCCCTTTTCACCCATCCCCCCAAACTTCATCCCATCTGGCAACCATAATTGAATTTTTTTAAAGGAAAAGAAATTCTATACCTTTGAAAAATATTTTAAAATTAAACAGTTGGTGTTCTGAATGGAGAACTCACCGATTCTCATCCTGTCGTCCTCCATATCGAATCCAATAGTTCTGTTTTAAATTAAAAATAGCTCAGTAGTTTTGTCACTAAAACATCACTTACAGAAATAGAATACCTTTAAAACACTCAAAAGGACTAAAATGTTATAAAACATTCACGTTATATATGATACTTTATATTTTTTATTTAAAAGTAATAGAAAGAAAGGCTAAGGTTAATACAATTTTGACAAAGACAAAATAATGCACACATTTTTTAAAAATATCATGGAATTATCCTGGACATCCATTATTTTGTCCAAGAAGTGATTTAGAGTTTGGTGTCAGGAAGACATTTAAAAAATCATTCAGTCTAATTCTCTTACATTTTATGAATAAAACAAACAAAAAGTCCAGCTCAATCATCTCTACAAGACTATAAATTGACCAAGTGGCTTTCCCTGGGGTCTCAAAATAATGCAGTTTTGAAAAAAAAAAAATCCTTTGTAGGACTAGATAAAACTATTAGAAATGTTACATTAGAATTGATAAATTAGCCCTAACCAGTTTGGCTCAGTGGATAGAGTGTCAGCCTGCGGACTGAAAGGCCCCAGATTCGATTCTGGTCAAAGGCATGTACCTTGGTTGCGGGCACATCCCCAGTAGGAGGTGTGCAGGAGACAGCTGATCAATGTTTCTCTCTCATCGATGTTTCTAACTCTCTCTCTCTCTCTCCCTTCCTCTCTATAAAAAAAAAAAAATCAATAAAATATATTTTTTTAAAAAAGAATTGATAAATTAAAATTAACCTAATTTTTAAATGTGCCAATAAAACATGATATAACTAGGATAAAAATGAAAAGAATATGTTACAAATAGGATATTTTGCAAATAGTGCTTTTGATAAACATATGACATGCAAATTATATAAAGAACATATATAATAGATAACAGATAAAGGAACAAAAAATACGTCCAGACAATTCAAAGTAGAGGAAAAATAATAATTAATAATAATATGTGAAAAGTTCGTTTATAGTGACCATCAAAGGAATACAAATTAATGCAACAATGATGTACCATTTTGTATATAATATATGATTAATACATGTTATTTTAAAATGTTATTTCTCATTGCTGAGATGTTTGTAGTAAACTGGTATTTTTATGCATTGCTAGGAGCAATAAAGGTGTCAGAAACCACTCTTAGAAAAGCATTTCAAGAACTATAAAACTTCTCATATCCCTGAATGGCAGAGTAATCCCATTCCTGGGAATTGATTCAAACGGTGTAGTTCAACAGAGAGAAAAATGCTTAATGCATTAAGTCTAAGAGAAAACAAATAAAATGTTCAGCATCATGAGAAGAGTTTATTTATTGGACATCAAGTATATATATGTAGCTAAAATAATTTTAGAAACTGTAAAAATATAGAAATTGCTTATGGTTCCTGAAATCAAAATGAAAATAGAAGCATATCTATATGCCACAGTGCTAGTTCTGCCAAAGATATGTCTTCATATGAAGAATGATTAAACAAGTGAAGACAAGTCAGCATGTTGGGTACTATAATCATGAGTGATTTTGTTCTTTTTGAAGTTTTTAAAATGTTTTACATGTTTAAGAGAAAATACAAAATGTTGCATTCATAATTCAGGAAATAAAACAAACCTGAGGCAAATGCATCATGTACAAAATACTTCATTTCTATCCAAATACATTTGCTTTTGACTTGGGATCTCAGGAGTATGGAAATCTATAAAAATCTTATAAAGTTTGTTTATCACTTATCCTATATAATAAAAGCATAATATGCAAATTGTCCCCTTGACCGGGAGTTCATCCGGGAGTTTGACCAGGGGACAGGGCCGGTCAGGGGAAGGGAGGGAGGCCCTGGCCAGCGGCGGCAGGCAGCCAGGGAAAGGGAGGGAGTACCTGGCTGGCAGCCAGCAGCTGCTAGGGACCCTACAAGTGCAAAAATTTTGTGCACTGGGCCTCTAGTCTATATATATAAAAGCTTAATATACTAAGTGTCCAACCATTCGATTGTTCAACCAGTCACTATGATGCGCACTGACCACCAGGGGGCAGACGCTCTGACCGGTTGGTTAGCTTGCTGCTGGAGTCTGGCCTATTGGGACTAGGCGAGACAGCTGGACACACCCTAGAGCCTCTGGCAGTACCTCTCCAGCTCCGATCATGCACCAGTGGGTTCCCTCAGCCTGGCCTGGGACACCTTGGGGGATGTTGGAGAGCCAGTTTCGGCCCGATCCCTGTAGGCCAGGCCAAGGGACCCCATGCACTGGGTCTCTAGTATTGAATAAACATTCACGCACATCCTCTTTTTGTTCAGGCAGAGGATTAAGAATCTTCAACAAATAAGACTGACTAATAAAAGTACAAAGAAAATGTCCACTAAACAGTTCTTTTAAAAAACACTTAATAAAGAAATTTTAAAAATAAGTAAATTTAAAAAAAAGAAAAACAAAACCCTTCCTTTTTCCTTTTTGCTCTTACCGGTTCAGTGTATGAAAACCCCAGTCCCTCTGCAGCCGATTTTATTAGTTCCGATTCCAGTTTATGACGCTTCACAAACACAGCCAAATCCTAGAGGGGGAAAAAATGAAAGAAAAATTTAAATAACAGTTAAGAGATATCATAAGCATTTAAGTGGAAATAGTTTTTATTACACAGTGACAATAAGGAAAAAAAAATACAGATCTGCAAAAATGTCTCCATCTCAACAGGTTTTTACAAGCTAGTACATATGAAAAAATATGCTTCTGGCATTAACAAAGTTCAAAAGAACCGAGTTCTAGAATCTTTACTAAATTTTCAGGTATATTTAAGTGCAGTGTTATATTTTTTACTAACTCTCCCTGGAGCACCTAGTAGAATGCAGAATTTCTTCTGAGGACATTGATCTCACCTCTCGGGCCTCGATGGATGCCGGGTCCATGCTGTCGTCCAGCAGGCTCTCATAGTAATCCACATTGTCTAGGACATCCTCGTCATCCGGATGGAGAAGAAGATAGGCCTTGGCACACTCTAGGGCTTTCACATATTCACCAACTGAAAGATCAAGGAGTTGAAGCATTAGAGTCAACTGAGGCCTGTCTAAAGGAGGTTGAAGGATACTTCAATATGTATGTGAAAAGTCAGCATTATATGTCAATAAGGGAAGATAAGGTGAGGCTGAGTAGAGCAATCAGAAATAGTTACAGGTAGAAGGAACACGATTTCAGGTATTCCAAAGGTACTACATTGGTCTTCTTTGGTGCTAGTTGTTTTACATAAATTATATAAAGTTTCCATCTGAAGATGTATGTTGATAACTTATATTATTTAATACCGATACACAGAATATAATTTTAGTAGTTAATTCTGATTTTTGTGCTGATTTTGACAACATGGTACCTAAGACTAATTTCAGCAATCAAAATTATATTCAATGCTCTTAAATATAAAAAAGATGCTCAGTCTTTTTCTTAGATAAATGGAAATTAAACTATATTGAGATGTCATTTTTCACCTAATACATTGGGACAATTTGATAATATCTGACAATTTGATAATATATTCTGTTGATAAGCAATAAAAAATGTCCTCAATGGAGAAAAAATTGGCAACATCTATTAAAATTACAAATAAATAAACCATTTAATTCATATAATTCTGTCTTATAGATATTTATGTGCAAATGTAAAATAAGATATGTAAAATGTTATTCACTTTATCATTGATTATCATAACAAAAATCATAAACAATACAATGCCCATCAGTAAAGAATCACATGAAATAAGTTATATGATATGCAGACGCAAAGAAAAATTAATGAGGAAGGTCTGTATGAATTGATACAATTAAGTTGAATCATATAAAATTACCAAAATTTGACCTAAGCAAATGGTAATTTCATAGACCAAATCTACTAAAAAAGTCTGAAATGTATTATTAGGTAAAGAAATCAATGTAGAGAACAGTGTAAATAATATGCTATCTTCATTGTGTAAGATGCAGAAATAAGTCAGAGTGTGTATGTGTGTGTGGGTGTGGTGTTGTGTGTGTGTGTGTGTGTGTTTGTGTATTGTTTCCATATAAACTTTTTAGAGCAGTGGTTCTCAACCTTTCTAATGCCGCGACCCTTTAATATAGTTCCTCACGTTGTGGTGACCCCCAACCATAAAATTATTTTCGTTGCTACTTCATAACTGTAATTTTGCTACTGTTAATGAATCGTAATGTAAACATCTGTGTTTTCCGAGGGTCTTAGGCGACCCTGCTAGCAGTTCTCAACCTAAGACCATCGGGAAACACAGATGTTTACATTACGATTCATTAACAGTAGCAAAATTACAGTTATGAAGTAGCAACGAAAATAATTTTATGGTTGGGGGTCACCACAACGTGAGGAACTATATTAAAGGGTCGTGGCATTAGAAAGGTTGAGAACCACTGTTTTAGAGGGATAAGTAAGAAACTATGTAGCAGGACATAACATTGGGCTATGAGGAAAAGGAAGTGAGGGGGGCTCTTATGATATTTGGTCTCTGAACCTGTGAATACCTTTTATAATTAAATTGAAAAAAAATAAATTAAAAAAAAATAAAATGTCAGTCTAGTATCATTTTCAGGACATTATCACAGCACTAGAAGCCAGATGCACGAAGATTCGTGCTAGAATGGGCTTTCCTTTCCCTGGCTGCTGGCACCGCCTTTTCACTCCGGCTCAGACCCTTTCTGCTCAGGCCCTGGAGGTGCCTCTTTCTGCTCCGGGAGCCACCCCTTTCCACTCCGGCCCCGCCTTCCCATGCTGCCAGAGGTCCTGAGAGACCGGGGGTGGGGCATAAAGCCTGCGTCATTGCCATGGCGATGACGCAAGCATCCCACCCCCAACACTCAGCAGCTGAGTATGCAAATTAACCGCCATCTTTGTTGGGTTAACTTGCATATCACTCCTGATTGGCTGGTGTCATAGCAGAGGTACAGTCAATTTACATATTTGTCTATTAATAGGTAAGATTTGCCCATTTGTAGTTTCACCTTCTGCTCCTCTTGTCCTGAGCTATGGTGATGTGAGAGGAGAGAGCGATTCTGTAATGAGGAGCACTACCCCTGGCCCCCAAATGTCTTCATGGATAACCCACGCTTTACCTCGATAGTAGGCAAACTGTAGGTAGTCATAATGCAGGGGAAGAAAGTTCTCAATTGGGGAGAGGCGGCCAGGTCGGGTGGCAAGTTCCCTCACACACTCATGCTGACAAACCAGCACCTGCACGTAGTGATCTGGAAGACAAGAGCCCACAGTGAGTCCCTCCAGTCAGCTCAATGTCCAGACCTCAGTTAGAGCCACAGTGACAGCAGAGCATTCCTCACCTCACCACACCTGGGAACCATATCATTTTTATCCTCACTCCACAACCAGAAATCCTTTTCACCAAGGGAGTTAAGTGACTTGCCAAGGCCTCCTAACTGGTGATCATGATAGTAATTAAGAGTAATTAAGAGTCCAGCTCTAGCCAGTTTGGCTCAGTGGATAGAGCGTCAGCCTGCAGACTGAAGGGTCCCGGGTTCGATTCCAGTCAAGGGCATAGGGCCTTCAGGAAGGGGTGTGAGGAGGCAGCCAATCAATGATTATCTTTCATCATTGATGTTTCTATCCCTTCTCTCCCTTCCTCTCTGAAATCAATAAAAATATATTTTAAAAAAAATAGTAGATTCCAAATCTTCTGTCTGCTGGTCTTGTGTCTATACTGCACTCCTCCCTTCCGTGTACCCTGTTTTCTACACATCTCCTGAAAGTGACATAGGCCATCTCACCCCACTCACACCCAGCTGAATAGTTGACTTTCCTATTATAACAACTTCAGAGCCTCTTTTCGGATATTTTAA
This sequence comes from Cnephaeus nilssonii, assembly GCF_951640355.1. NCBI lineage: Eukaryota > Metazoa > Chordata > Mammalia > Chiroptera > Vespertilionidae > Cnephaeus > Cnephaeus nilssonii. The sequence goes on from NC_137074.1 coordinate 47,192,498, forward strand.
TAGCCTGAAATAGCCCAGAGTCAGAATCAGAAGTTTGGGTCCCAGTTTTGTTAAGGACTAGTTGAGAGAAAGGAACTGTCCTGTAGGTGGGGAGTTCCCTGCAGAGAAGTAAAGGAGAATGCTCTTTCTGCGTATTAACATCTTCAGGCAACTTTTCCTAAAGGGGAAATAAAAGCAATATTCCTTTATAGCTATTGATTAGGAACCCATTTGGCCCAATTACAAATTAGTCCAATAACTGGACAAAACTTAGCTACACTAAATCCTAATACTGTAGGGAATCGTAAAATAAGAGAAGGATGAAGGCTGAATAATTTAAATAAGCACTTTGCCTCTCTCTGTTCCCCTTTCTTTGTTCCCATTCTCCCTGCCTGAAAACAGGCCAAGATCCTGAAGTGTAAGGGGTTTTCATGCTTCCTTTAGTTCTGGGCTCTGGCTTATGTAAGCATGAGCTGAGGAAACACAAGTGGCTAATGAACCAGAGGATAAAAAAACAACACACTTGCTATATTTTGTCCCAATTTTGATTTTTACAATGAAGATGAAGGTAGTCTTTGCCAGCAAGAGAATAGTTTGTTCATGCTCGTGCTGAGTGAGCAGGTTCTCTTGAGAATGATAACTGTACAATTTAATTTACCACAACAGCCTTCTTTCAAAAGCTTCTCAGTTAGGCAGAGTTCAGATTGTATCTCGATGACCTTGAAGAAGAACCCCAAAACACAACAGGAAGGAAAGGTACATTTTCTGGTGTGTAAAAAAAGAGTGTGCCACCTGGTCATGGTAGCTCAGTAGTTGAGTATCAACCCATGAACCAGAAGGTCATGGTTCGATTCCTGGTCAGGGCACATGCATGGGCATGCAGAAGGCCGTCAATCGATGATTCTCTCTCATCATTGATGTTTCTGTCTCTGTCTCTCCCTCTCCCTTCCTCTCTGAGATCAATAAGAAATAAATAAAAGGGAAAAAAAGTGTGCTATTTTTTACATAAGCTGGCCAAGTCAAGCTAATATAGCATAGCTAACAGAATCCCTGCTGTCCATTTGTTCTTAACTCCAGGTGGGGGAATGTGAGGGAAAGAATGAGTTCTGTCTATTTGATTAGAATATTAGAAACAAATAGCTAGCTATTTTATTTCTTAAGAAAATAACAACAAACAACCCTCAACTGTTTTCTCTTAGATAGCTGGTTATTTACCTTTTAATACACACTCCTCCTAATTCCAAATGACAAGCAAAAGGAAAAGGTGGGAAACACATCCACCAAGAACTCAAAATCTGAATAAAAGTATTTTTCAAAGCAAGATATAAATAGTAGCAAAGTAAGAGTGACACAATAATATCCTTTAGGGCTTCAACAAGCATCGCTAGTAATAAATAACTGTATTCAGAAACCATTTGTATATTTCTCCAATTTTTAATGGTCTTCTAATTCTAAAAATTCAAATATTCTGGCTTTCTAAATACATTTATGTTTTAAAAGCCAGTTTTACTCCACATTTAGGACAGTTTTGAACCAAATAAGAATTTACATAGAGTTATAATGTCACTTTTTATTAGTTGTATTCCTTGCTTCTTTCACCAAACATTATTGTGCAATTAATATGTTTCTAATAAGTTTAGATCCAAGACACTGTGTGGTAATACTTTTTTAAATTTCTTTCTCATAAAAAATTGAATATGTTTCAAATTCCCAAGACTTACCATATTACTATAATATATAATATTTGGCTTGAACTTAAAAGACTATGACTTTTTCTTAAATCAATTTTCTTTACTGGAAGTGGGCGTCATGGTGTTGGAAGTCGTGTTAAGTGTTAAGAGCCTGAGTTAGGAGATCTCTCTTCCAGCAAACAGCATGCTGTGGTGACCTTGAGGAAATTACTAAATGTTAAGCTGTGGGGAATTGTTATTCAATTTTCCTAAACCAGATCTAGGACGTTTGCCAAGGCTGTTTAGTTGCCATTGGTAGAGGCAGGCATGTGTAGAGGCAAATATGGAAGTGGAGGGAGGACACATATCCCCACAAAGCCACAAGATAGTAAACTATAATAAAGAAAAAGTATTTCTCTGTAGAGAAACACACACCACTTAAAATATAAAACACATGCAACTGGCATTCAAATGAGCAGTGCTCACAAAAATGCAGGCAAATGGTTCTGGCAGAAGCCCCATGAAACACAACTCTGGGGAAAAATTCCTCAATAATTCAAATATTAGTATTGATTTTAAGTGAACTTAGTTGATTTAGGGTAACCGAGTGTGTGGCAAATTGGTCATTTGACAAATCGATTTTCAGTCTAACTTACTTGTCTAATGTAATAGATATTTCCCCAAGTGCCCCCTAAAGGACCTCAACAATGTATGATCTACATTTTCACAAATATGGAGTATTATTAACCCTTTTAATCTCTGCAGTATAACTGATGGATATGTCATCTCCTTCGGTTATGCAACCCATTCATGTAACACATTTTTACTAAGAACCCATTATTTGCCAGTCCCTATACTTAGGCACTGGGCACTGAAAAAGATCAGACATTAGCCAGTGATAGAGGAAAATGACATTTGGAAGGCCTCTAAGTGGAAATGAGCTTGGCATATGCAAAGAATTAAAAGAACTACAGTAGGAATGTGTCACAAAGAGGGGGGGAAAGGAGGATGAAAATGTAGACAAGTATGTCCTCCTTATTAAAGGTTTTGGGTTTTATTCTAAGTGCAATGGAAGCCAAGAGGGTTTTCAGCACGTCTGTGAGTAGACTTTCCCTTTTTTCAGAAGACTGCTCTGTCTGCCTACAGAGTAAAACCTGAAGAGGACCAGCAAGGAGGCTATCACAGTGGCTTAGTGAAAATATAATGTTGATTTGAAGTAGGGTGTTAGTGAAAGAGGTGAAGAGAACCAGGGAATCTTAAGTACTATTAGAAGGGGACATCTATCAAAGTTTGGTAACAAATTAGAGGGGTATAGGAATTGAGGGAAATGTTGGATTGAAAGATATTCTTGAGGTTTGGTTTGAGCTACTACTAGGTGAGTGGTGCTTTCTATGGAGAGAGAAAACATTGGAAGTTGGGGAGAGCATACTGACTTTATGAATTTAAATTTCTATGAGTACATGTGAAGTTGAACACTATTTTTCATCTATAATAATAAAAACATAATATGCAAATCGACTGAACGACCAAACAGCAGAACAACTGTCCGGATGACCTTCTGGATGACCATGTTATGACATGAACTGGCACTGGGCCAGCCAAGGCAGGTGCGATGCGATTGGTTGGGGGGCCCCATTATTACCCCACAATTGCCCCACAGAGGGAGGCTCAGGCCACCGGCCGATGGGGAGATGGATCGGTGTGGGGGGCCTCTGTGATCACCACAAAGAGGGAGCCCCAGGCCACCCTCTAGATGGCAATCAATCGCGGAGCCCTGGTCGGGTAGGCAGGGCCACCAGGCCAGCAAAGCAATCACACCCCATGCCTGTTGTCTGCAGAGGGAGGCGACTGGTGGCAGGGGATAGGTGTGGGGGGCAGCGCCGCACAGATGGCAAGCAGTGGCAGCGGTGGGGGTGGGGCCAGCTGCCCACAGCCAGGGAAAGGAAAGCCCTGATAGGCCCTGATAACCAGCCAGGCCTAGGGACCCTACCTGAGGGGTCCCGGATTGTGAGAGGGCACAGGCTGGGCTGAGGGACACACCCCCCTGTGCACGATTTCATGCACCAGGCCTCTTGTATTTTTATAACTTGGAACATACTATACACTCAACAATTATTTGTTAAACATTTCTCATTGAATAAATCACCCTTTGCTCATTTTTCAATTGTGTAAACCTTTAAAACATGGGGCTCCCGTGTGAGAAAAGTCTAGTCTTGATTCCAAGTTTCACTTTAATTACATTACTTCGGCTTTCTGAGGTACAAATTCCTCATTTTTAAAAAAAAGAAGAGAGTAAATAACAGTATCTGCACAAGAAGTTGTTTAGAGAATTAAAAGATAAAGAAGTAAAGTGCTTTGTATATTGTAACTGCTAAGTGAGTGTTTGTTATTATTATTACTACTAATAAATAACAAATAAATTACTACTCATAATAATTTACATGCTCCATTTAAATAATATTTTTTTCAATTTTTCCCACTTGTCCTTTGTAAATCAGCTTGACTTACTGTATCTTTTGTGTTTGTCTTATTAAAGTATACCTTTTTCTTCATATTTCTTGTTTTTGCCATGCAAAGAAGAGCTTTTCCTCTCCTACTATTTCACAAATGTCCTCCTGCATTTTCTTATAACAGTTTTATTTTTACACCTAAATTATTAATATAAATAGAATGCATTTTTGTGTTTATTTTTACATACACCAGAAAACTCACTTCCCACCACAAATGGTTAACTAGCTAATCTCCTCAATTAATGTAGAATGCATATTACCTACTATTTTAAGTACTATTTTGTAACACATTCTCACATAAATAGGATGCCCTTTTAAATAATTAAAGAAGACTATATAAAAGTATTCACTACTACATTGTTTATAATAATAAATTGCAACTTCCTTAATATTCATCAGTAAAAAACTGGTCAAATAAATTGTGCTGTCACCATATAATGAAATATTGTGCAACCATTAAATATAATATAGTAGATCTCCATGTACTTACATGAGAAGAAGTCCACAGTACATTGTTAAGCATAAAATAAAACAAAAAATATGCTGGTAATCAGTATTTATAGTATTGTCCTATTTTTATAAAAAATAGAATTATCTTACATAAATATTTAGCTATGCATCTGAAAATGTTTGGAAGCACAGTCACCAAAATTTAAACTACATAAATTTATCTACAGCAGATAGGAGTGTTTAGATATATAAGAATCTTTCACTTCTTACAATATATATACACTTCTATGTTGTTGGAATATTTTTAGAGATTGCATTAGTATTTTTATAATCATAAAATAAATAAAAGAAAAAAAGTAAGTTTTACCTGCAATAGCTTCATAGAGACCAGCTTTATACCTTAAATAATCATACTCTTCAAATCTCTGAGGCCCTTCACATAGGACTCGACACTCTGTATCTTCATTGAAATATTCTCTCAAAGCTTGTTCAAAGTACTTGATAGCTAGCTCAAAGTCATCAGCCTCATAATGTTTGACTCCTGCACTGTAACTCTCCTGCAAAGAAACAGAAAAACCCTTTTTTTTTTTTTTTTCAAATAGCACCTACCCACAGGGCACTTGGATAGCAGGGTTCATGCAGACTCGGGACCACTCAGGTAGGTGGGATATTGGACTCCTGTGCTGTGAAAGGGCAAAAAAGGATTGCACTGGGAGGTAAAGTATAACTTCCCCAGTTTCAACTAATTGTAGATAAGAAAGGACTTAACTAGGCAACTCGTGTGATGCCAGTCAATTTCATTTTCTTCCTGACCACACTCAAGACTATACTGTCTGCACCTGAAACCTCTGTAACTCTTAAAAGGAGAAGCCAACAGTAGGATTGGCAGGAGAAGCACCACAGGCTTATGAGAGGCAAAAGAGCAGTTAAACAGGTACAGGCGCTTGGTATCGATGTTCTAGCCCTACCGGGAGAATTGAACACACATGTAACCCAGGAGGGGACGTCATGGGGATCTCTGGCAGCCACAGGGGAGACTCCAAATCCCAAAAGTGTTTTGGTCCCAGGTATGGAAAGGGGCTGAAAATAGGACCTTGTTGGGGAGTGGAGAATAACCTGTTGTTGCCAGCACCCCAGGAGAGCTAGTGTATTAACCTGGCCTTGGGAAACTCAAACTGGTACCTTCCGGTGCACTCTCCTAGCCCCATGGGGGGAGGGTCTTGCCCCTGGCTTTCTACCATTCTATCTAATAAAAGAGTAATATGCAAATTGACCATCACACCAAGACACAAGATGGCTGCCCCCGTGTGGTCAAAGATGGCTGCCCCCATGTGGACACAAGATGGCCACCACAAGATGGCCACCACAAGATGGCATGCAGGGGAGAGCAGTTGTGGGAAGTTAGGGGTGACCAGGCCAGCAGAGGAGGGCAGTTGGGGGTGACCAGGCTGGCAGAGGAGGGCAGTTGGGGCGGGACCAGGCCTGCAGGGGAGGGCAGTTGTGGGCCATCAGGCAACCAGGGAGGGCAGTTAGGGGTGACTGGGTTGGCAGAGGAGGGAAGTTGGGGGGGACCAGGCCTGCAGGGAGGGCAGTTGGGGGGGCCATGCCTGCAGTGGAGAGCAGTTGCGGGGGGGACCAGGCCTGCAGGGTAGGGCAGTTGGGGGGGACCAGGCCTGCAGGGGAGGGCAGTTTGGGTGGGACCAGGCCTGCAGGGGAGGGCAGTTGTGGGCAATCAGGCCAGCAGGGAGGGCAGTCAGGGTGACCAGGCCAGCAGAGGAGGGCAGTTGTGGGGGGACCAGGCCTGCAGGGTAGGGCAGTTGGGGGGGACCAGGCCTGCAGGGGAGGGCAGTTTGGGTGGGACCAGGCCTGCAGGGGAGGGCAGTTGTGGGCAATCAGGCCAGCAGGGAGGGCAGTCAGGGTGACCAGGCCAGCAGAGGAGGGCAGTTGTGGGGGGACCAGGCCTGCAGGGGAGGGAAGTTGGGGGGGACCAGGCCTGCAGTGGAGGACAGTTGGGGGGACCCAGGCCTGCAGGGGAGGGCAGTTGGGGGGGACCAGGCCAGAAGGGGAGGGTAGTTGGCAGGGACCAGGCCTGCAGGAGAGGGCAGTTCAGGGCGACCAGGCCTGCAGGGAAGGGCAGTTGGGAGCCAGCAGTCCTGGATGTGAAAGGGATGTGTGACAGCTCGTTTAGACATCCCTCAAGGGGTCCCAGATTGTAGAGGGTGCAGGCTGGGCTGAGGGGCACCCCCCATGCACGAATTTCATGCACCGGGCCTCTAGTAATTGATAAGTGGCCAACTGCTATTGCATCTGGCAGATTTGTATTCCTCCTCTCACAACTAGTATTCTGGGCTGGAGGAGACATCACCTGTCAAAAGGTATGGTATAGAAGACCAGAAAGACCACATGAAACAAGCCACTATTTTTACACAGGATAGAGCAATGGCCTGTATACTACCCACTGGTGCTAATTTGCCTCTGTTGGTACCTACTAAACATTTGTCTTATTCTCCTTAGTTCAGTGCAGGCTAACAGCTTTGCAAGATAGGCTAATGAAGTGGCTCTCAGGTCCAATGTTTCAGATCGTTAGATTTGTTAATAAAGTGTCCCTCTCTGCTACTGCTCGGCTACCTTGGAAACAAATCCGGTCAACCTGACAGAATGGTCCAATCTTAACATATTTGAAAATGTTCTTGGGATTGACAATCAACTTTATGTACTTTGATACTAATATGTATAAATCTATTATATAGCTCTATTATTCCTTTACTATATGCTATATGACTGCTGTAAAAAACAAATGTAATGTCTCACCCATCCTCCTTCCTCCCCAGGATATATGCAGAAAATATATGGGCAGATTGTATGGGAGTGAAAAGAAAAGCATCCATGTTGGGGTGGAATGTGTGATAAATGGGAACGTGAGCCCCATCCCATGCTCCAACTTCCCCTGGAAAATATAGTGAAAGCTATCTGTAGATGGACTGTTATACATTGGAATAGGCAAGACTCCACCCTCCCCTCTCTTTCAGCAGTAAGATGCTTTCCATAAAAAACTAATCTCATAGATATAGGACTTAAAAGTAATGGGGAATGACAGGGAAGGGGCACTAAATAGAAATAGAATCACAGTTGTTTGATAGCTACTCACTATAAAGAAGAGATTTTCTTACAAATACTGGGGAACTAAAGGACATGTTATAAGAACAACTCTAGCCAGTTTGCTCAGTGGATAGAGCATCGGCCTTCGGACTGAAGGGTCCCGGGTTCAATTGCAACCAAGGGCACATGCCTGGGTTGTGGGCTCAATCCCGAGTGTGGGGTGTGCAGAAGGCAGCCGATCAATGATTCTCTCTCATCATTGATGTTTCTCTCTCTCTCTGCCTCTCTCTTCCTCTCTGAAATCAATATATATATATATATATATTAAAAAAAAAAAAAAGAAAGAAAAAGGGGAAAGAGAACAGTCCCTGGAGATAAGGCAGCCCAGAGTCCAGATCAAGGACAGAAAATATCTGAAGGGAGACAGCGTTTGGGGCTAGTCTTGGAAGCATTTGTGGCTAATCTTTACAAATACAATGAAAGAAGACACACCCTGGGAACTCACTAACTTTAAAATTTTCCTACTCACTAACCCTATATAAGAGCTTGTTTGAAATGAACTGTTAGAGCGATCTTTTCAGCGTGTTACACCTGCTGCTCCTCCCTCAGGTTGCTGGCTTTCTGATTAATAAGCACACCACAAAGATCCAACCTCGTCTCTACTTATTTGACTGGTAGCAGCAGGCAGCTCAGACCCTTTCATGTCCCGTTTCATATTGACTGATGGAATTGTGACATACAGGGCTGAAAGGTAGATAGAGGAACTGAACAATTATGAGAAAATTATGAGATCTTGAAGTTATTAGCTAGAGACCTTAGTATGCCAGGTCATATATTGCCAGAGAAGGTTACCAACCTCCTTTAATTTTATGTTATCACAAATGTGCTGTAGTTATAATGTGTATCGATATATTTCTCTTCATCTTACTTAAAGAGCAATGTGATTTTGTGCTGGCTACAATGCTAAATCCTAGGCTTTTTCTGGCTCCATGGGACCTAGTCCTTCCTCCCACCCCCCAAAAAGACAATACTTTCTAACCCTTTTGAATGTAGGTAGGGCCATGCAACAAAGTGCAGGAAGATTGATGGGGGTGGACATGACAACCATTTCCTGGCCTGGCCCAGCTGAAAAAATAAAGGGTGGAGGAGAGGGCTTCCATTAAAATCTTCCTCTCTTATCATTTTCTTTAATCATATTGGAGTCTACATGTTGAGAATAGAGATGTCTCTAATTGTAGAAGAAGCTCTTTCAACATTTTGTGATTTTAAGTAAACAAATAATTATATAGCTTGAAACCAGAACCCCAGAATTTGAAAGTACAGGCACAATGGAAAAACCACCGGGACTTGGAGCTAGGAAACTATAGTGTGACCTGAGCAGCTCACATTGGCTCAAGTCCCAGGTGTAAAATAATGCTGGTGGGGGAGCTGAAGCTCAGAAAGGGTTACAGATATTTATATCATATTCTACTTTTCACCATGTCAAACTGATTTTCTACATTAATTGTAATTGTCTCTCAATTTTTTAACCATGATAATTATAACATTTTATGTAATAACTCTAAAAGTATAAAAATGTCCCGGTTTTGGAAATCAGGAGCCATTTTGAGATATCCATTCACAGGAATCTGCTTTGAGGCAAATGAAACTTAGGAGCACTTAGCTGCACATGGTTGGCAGGGGTCCCCAGAGCTCACCAGGTGCGGTCTGGCTTCTCGATCTACCAACTGGGATTCTTCGACGCCGGCCATTGTTCTGTAATTCTCAATGTTCTGCTGCATTTCCATGTGCTCAGGATTGGCCATGAAAAATGTGTGCCCTGCTTCCACTGCCTTTTCCAACTGGTTAAGCTGTGGAGAAGAAAAAAAAAAGGGGCAGGGTCAAATAAAGGCAAATATTTCTAAACCAGGCTCAGTACTAGGCTTGAACGTGGCAGGGTTGGGTTTCAGTTCACATTCACAATATTAAACCTCCATCCCAAAGGGCAGTAGGTTAATATATAGTACTACTAAAATGATATGTGGATGATTTGACTTTAGTGAGAATGGATACATGTACTTTGTTCCAAGTTCATTCTCTTCCCCTCTTTTCTAAGTCATCGGTGTTTTCTGGGAAATTGAATCTATATGCTTCGGTTTGTTTTATAATTAATCAAAATAAAAAGCTGCCAGTGCTGTGCCACTTCTAATTCAGATTTTCAACATATTTTTCTCTTTTTTTCTCTTCATTTATTTTTGTCCCTTTTGCATTAGTCCTAACAAAGGGAGTATAAACACACCTATGATTTTCCAAAGCAAGGGGTTGGGTATATCATCCACTACACCAAGTTTGTTACCAGTCTTTAGAATATGAAGAATACAAAGTTGTAAGAAGTAAATTATTCCAATAAGAGATGCTAAATACATCACATACAATGTTCTACCACACTCTTTTGATTGAGGTATTTGATTTCAAATTTACAAGTTTGATTCTCATTAATACAAAAGGAAGAATTTTTAATAACAGCTGCATAGACACTATAAATCTTCTCCTAACCCACTTAATATACTGCTCTCCATGTAACATACAGTGATACATTTTTAACAAAATGGAATTAAATTTACTCAATTTAAGACATGTTTCCTTAGGCTTTAGTCATGAAGAATGTCTGTAGATATATACATTTGCCCCATTACCAGAAAACTGAATATTAGTAGCCTTTTCCAGGGTAAATCCAAATAATGTTTGATCTATTTTAAAGTATAAAGAATTAAAAACTCATTGCTCCTGAACAAGTAAATGTAAAATCATGGAACAGCATAAAAGATTTAACTGAGTATACTTTTAACAGTTTGGCCACTCATCTATGAGTAACATAAAGTCCCCAGTAATTGCATCTCGTGATATATAAAGAATCTTAACACCTCAAAAAAGATAAACTGCCATATTTCAAGACCTGACATCCTTAAAGTTGTCTAATAATAGTAAAATGTTCCCCATTCCCCTTTAATTTTCATATTCCTACCTACTGACCTTCCTTCCATTAAATCTCGTCTGAAATCAACTTTCCCTACCACTTTGATTTTGTTCTCAATTGTATGCTCCCAGAATTATTTTGACTGTCAAAATCACTAATTTTGGACTTGTTTCTTTCTTAAGTTAAATTTCCTCAATTTCTCACACACTAACACAAATAAATATGAATTTTGTGGACATCTACATAGCAGCAAGTATATAGGTATAGGTGAAAAAGAATAGGTTGTAAATTGGGTGATTGTGTGAACCTGGAAAATGTCATCTAAGCATTTGTGCTTCAGTTCTCCTTTAAGAAAAATGCCCATAAAACACCCATACCACCATCTACTACATAGGATTTTGGAAGAAATTAATTGTGTAATATATATGAATATGCTTCAGAAATCACTAAAACTCAAATAAAATAAACAACAGAATACAACTTACACATGATCAGTTGCAAGGGTGTAAATATGCTCTCCTTAATGATGGGTATATATAATAATCTATAATAATAAAAGCATAATATGCAAATTGACCGAACAGTGGAATGACTGAACAGCAGAACAACTGCCCGGATGACCTTCTGGACGAAGCTGGGGCTAGGGCTGAGGTGGCAGCCAGGGTGGCCAGGGTCTACCCTTGCATGAATTTCATGCATTGGGCCTCTAGTCCTATATAATAAAAGCTAATATGCTAATTAGACCAGACGGTGGAACAACCTTCCAGAATGACCTTCCAGGATGACCTTCTGGAGCAACCAGTGGGCAGGGGGTGGGGCCACGAGGCAGCCAGGGCTGCTGCAAGGGCCAAACCCCTTGCACAAATTTCGTGCATCAGGCCTCTAGTAGTGTACAATGTTCATGGATACATAATTTGTAAGGATTGTTAAGGTTCTTGTGGTTGTGAAAACTGTCTCCAGCTAAGAGTCAAACTGTAAGTTATGAACAAAACAGGCTAGCACTGACATACTCGGGTTCTATAGCACCATTATAACTGATAGAACATATATCAATATTTGTTTTACATTTTCCTACTTTCATGTTTTGCTCAGGCTGTCCCATTGACCTGGAGATCCTTTGTCCCTTGGTCTTTTCTGGTTGAATTCTAACATACCCTATAAAGCCAAACTTCAATTCTGCCTTCTCTAATAGATCCTTTCCCCACTCTGTAGCTGTAGCCAACCATTGCAATGCCATCCCTTTTCCTCTGCTGTCACTTATATGCTGCCATACATTGTGTCTACTTGAGTATGTTTATTTCTCTGACTAGAGCTCTGAGGAAAGAGACCATATGACTTAATTTATCCTTTTGTTTCCTATCTACTTCACATAGGGATGATGTCTATGAAATGTCTAAGAAAAGAGAAAAGAAACTTCTAGCAAGTAAATCACACACAAATCAAAAGGTATATTAGTATACTGCATGGGAGTGTGCTTCATAAGCTACCATGTACTAAAATGATATAAGTTTAATAACATCTCAGAAGTCATTGTTCGCACTGAGAGCTCCCAATACTATTTACTACTGATGACTGTGATCCAGTAGCTCTTGAAAACTGTCAGACAATGTTGATACACTGGTTCATTTTCTTAAATTTGACCACATTGGTATTTTGCTTATTTGGTGCTTTCCCCATTTATAACCCAGTATTGAACATAATACCATCATCCCTAAGTATAAAAAGATTCCATGACTTAAACCATAAAACTTACTCGTGAACTGGCCAAGGCTTTTAAATCATTGTGAACCAGTTCAGGAAACTAGAATTAGCTGCCAAAGTCTATAAAACAGGCCATTATTTTAACTGGAAGCTTAATATTTTTGTACTTTATTTTAGAAATTAGATACACATATCTGAAGTGGTAGGGAAAGTCCAGGTGAAGTTTTTTAGATTGTAAATTGGGTGTATACTCCATATAATGCCATATTATTGGCTGGGGATTATTACAAGGCCTTGTAAGTACAAGGTTTCAGCTAAGAAAGGATCTACCCCCTATTCTTTTAAAACAACAGAAAGCCAACTACATTAAAGGCTCCAAACTGCGTTTCCTTTAAAACTAAAATAAAACAAACCACAGGAGAGGATAGCTCTAATGTGAGGGTAACTCTATGCATTAGAAAAATAAATTGCAAATACTAGTAAAGAGCAACTGAGGAAAGGGAAATGATTGGACAGCAAGATGATATCACTTTTAAGAAGCCCACTGTTCCAATGAGATATGAGAGACGGGGGTCAGGCATGCCTTCAAGAAGCACTGGCTCATTTCCCCCTGGGCTGTGAAGAACTAAGCAAACATTTTCTCCTGCCAGCCCAGAAGCACAACTGTATGTGGCCGTCATGCTGCGTGGAAAAGAAATGAACACTGATTAAATCAACACCCTGTTTGCATTCAGAAGTTCCTCTGTCCACTGCTGATGAAATGAGACTCTTCTGAGACACACCTGATTTTCCAGGGCTAATCATAAAGGAGCATTTCATACACACTGACTACTTCAAAACCTTCAGCACCTATCTAATGACCTCAAAGAGATTCCAGAAACTATGTACCATGACATTCAAGAACCTCTAGGATTTGCCCCTCACCCTATCTTTCTTTCTAGCATAACTTCTTCCTTTCTGTCATTATGCAATCTTTCCCCAAAAATGTTCTAGAAGAACTTCTAGAAGTTTTCTAATTTACCACCCTCCTGTTCAAGAAAACACACATGAGCCCAATACTCCAGTCATACCCAAATTACTTATTTAATGCATTCACTTATTCAGCTAATATTTATTTTGCACAGATTCTGTGCTAGACATTGTGATAGTCAATGAGAACAGAATAACTAAAGACCCAAACAGATAAAGAACCTGCTCTTTCTAGGTGTTCACAGTCTTATCCAGGGAGACAAGTCTCTAGTAAATAAATCATTAATGAAAATTATTTCAGATTGTGCTAAGTGCCATGAAGAAACCAATGAACAAATAATACTCTAAGAGCCTGCAGGGGTTGGAATGAAAACAGGACTTAATTAGGAAAATTAGTCAAGGAAGGCCTCTCTGCAAAGGAATTTTGAGGTGAGACCTAAATTTTTGGGAAGTCAGTCATGATCAAAACAGGAGGAAGAGTGTTCCAGGCAAAAGAATGTCAAGTGAAATAAATGGACCTGAAGTGGAAGTGGAAAAGTCTTGACATTTTTTAAAAAGCAGAGCAGAGACTAGGGAGAGAGATTTGAGGAGTTGGAGGACAGATCACTTGTAGGCTACAGTAAAGAGTTTGAATGTCGTTCTAAGTGTAGGAGAAAACTATTTAAAAATTTGGAACATTATCTGACATGCATTTTAAAATAATTCAGTCTGCTATGTGGAGAGTAGGTCTTTGGTAGCAGGCAGGAGAAGACCAGGTCAGAGATAATATGTTTACTTTGCAGAATAAGAATATCACAGAATAGGTCAGTCCCCATCCTTTTTTCCCTTCTAACTTCCATTCCTTTCTCTTTCTTTCCATTTTGTCCATTCTTGCTATAGCAGTGTTTCTCATTCGGAAGACAAACACATAGCACAAAAGAAAAGACTTCTAAAATTTCCAAGCATATTTTAGGGAAAATATATAAGTTCCCTCTTTTCTGAATTAGAAGAAATATGAAGCTCACATATTTTGAATAGGAAATTTAAAATAGCTTGTAAGACACATGCAAGGAAGGAAAAAGACATTCTGAAGCACATAAGAAACATGTAAAGAACACTGTGTACTTGTGAAATAGAATATTTAGGATCACTTTCTATCTTCTGGAGCCTTTTTCATACAATCAGGGTAAAAGGTCAAACCTGAAGTAATTTCCATTCTTCTACTCAAACATCAACATTTTCAGTAAAGAAGGGAATTCTTTCTCTACTAGTACTTTCATCACCCTAACTTTTGGAATTCACCCAGTATCATGCATTACATTTTGATAAAGTGCCATAATTTTTGCCTTGGCTCTTTACTTAAATTTCACAATATAGCATTTTTAGAGAATTTTTAACCCCATCTGAGGTTTCTTACCAACTGACAAGACATTCTGTTTCTAAGCCACAGCAGAATCTTTAAGTTCTACTTAGCAGCGGAAACACACTGGCTGAAGAGAAAGAAAGTCACCAGATTACAGGATGTACATTATGCTAAACACTAAAAAAATTATGGGCTAAAAACTGTAGTCTTCCTTTTATGGATCAGTAAGAATTTTTTTCTTAGTAATGATAACACCAGACATTTTTGTAGATATTTTAGCACATGCTAGTATCTCCAAACAAATTTTGAAACAAAAATTTGAAGTAATTTGAACTACTAGATTAAACTAAGTTCTATAAATCAGAGTGTTTCAAATGTAAACTTTGGGGCCGGTTAATCATATTGAATGACACTTGTAACTGAAAAAGAAAAAAATTAGCCATATAGAAAACAATGTTATATTCTTATTTCACAATTTCTGGTGATGGTACTATTCTTTGTGCCGTTAATGTAACTTGCAAAAACACCTATGTATTGGATTATTTTAATCATTCAGTTATGCAAAATAACTGTTTCTTTTGACAATTTGTAAAATTAATTTACCAAACATTGAGGACTACATAATATGTTGTGTTTTCCTTTTTGCCTTGACTGATAGAAAGCGCAGAACTAAGTTGTATTTTTTTGAAGCTGGTATATTTCCCCTTTTTTAATTTGTCATTGTTTTTATTTCCATTTCAAAAATCTAATTATACAAATAATTGTTTTAGAAGGGTAATTTAAAGTCCTTTGGGACACAGGAAATATACAACTTATTCAAAATATAAACCCCTATAGTAAGGAAACTTCTGGTAATTAAATTCTTTCCTATATTTCAATGTTGAAAATTTAGAAATTTCTAGCTTTAAAGATCACATGTTAATCACAAGTTGATTTTCATGCTAATGCAGAAAGTAAACTTATCTTTGCATTTATTGAATGTTAGTCTGAAATGTAGTCATGGTTATAAGTAAATATTTACAGTTTTCAAAGCACTATTTGGTAAGGATTAGATGCGAAATGGCATTTCTAAAGAGTAACATTTTCTCTGTGGAATAAGTTGGAAAGGAAGAATGTCTTTTTAAAGATACTTTCTTTTGCCAAACTGCTCATAGTCTTTCCTTCAACTCCTTATAGTCCTAAGCCTGATTAATATCTTCCCACTCTTTCTAAATACTCTTGTGAAGTTTTAATCTGATGTTTACAACTTAATGTTAAACACTGGTGGTGAATAGCCACTGTCAAATGAGGTTACCCTTATAAGCACAGTGGAACAACAGGTTCTATCAGCTATGTTAGAAGGTTTCTTATCAATGAAAACCATTTTCCGGGGTAAGGAAAAACTAAAGTGAAGAGGCAGAGCTTTTAGTCATTAAAGTCTAACTTGTGATTAACATGTGATCTCAGGTTAGAGACTATTCAAAACAAAAAGTCCCTGAAGTTATTTAAAGAAAAAATACCCTCAATGTATCTGCCAAAAAATAACTGCGTGCTTAATTGGACAAAATCCCTCAAGCCATCTGTGTATTGTCTAATTTTCTAACGAGAATAGCCAAGACTTGAATGCCTGCCGGATAAGGAGGAGAGAATACTATCTTTGGGATGGAATGTGGGCAAGTCATATCTGCCAGGGAGCAAATTAAATTAGTGTGTATGTTTTGTTGATATATTTCTACTGCTTTTGGTTCTAAACATTGGGATAGAGTAATATGGAAGAACTGGGCTGGCATCTTAATCTCTGCGGTGTTGTCCAGAAGTCTCCCTTGAGGTGTCAGAGGATGACTAATGGTTACTGAAAAGTAGGTTTGCGCCAAGACCTGTCTGACATTTGCTTCCTGCTACTGTTTTTGCAACCACAGCTTTAATCCTCTTTAAAATTTCTTTGGAAGGTAGATGCCACTCAATTCATACTCTAGTTTTGCCAACGTCCCATGACTACTGCAGTAGTCATCACTTTATCGTGTAAAAAAATCTTATTCGTGTCTGAGTTTGGAAAATAAATAAATAGAATTCCAGTGTCCCTTTTTGTGAGCTAAGAACTGTACTCTCCTCCTCTGGGACCCTCATATTGGTGACCATGATCTCATAAATGAGGTTAAAAAGAATCTACCCTTGTATATTGTGCAAAAAACTTTACAATACTGATAACAACAAAAAAAATGGTCATTTATTGAGTGTCTACTCAACTCCTATTGTAAAATTTTTCAAAAAGCTGAAAAATTAACTTCTACATCACATTGGGCCCAGGTGATCGTTATGTGCAAGGGCACCTTGCACATAAGCAATAGCATCATGTAGAAGCTAGTGCTGGGATAGACTGAGTTACCCCTAATGAACTCCATGGTTCAAAACCAAATTTTGTTGTTCTAACCATTCACTCATGCTTTGCTGCTTCTGCCTGGTTTTCATTATGATAAATGGAGATGAATGTTGTCTTTCCCTAGTGACCCATTTAAAAACATCTATCTGGACATCACTTCTTTAGAGCCAACAGCCAGCTCCCTAATTGCTCACTACTGGAATTATGTTTCTGCAGCCATCAGCAGCCAGACCACATTCCCACCCTTCCCCCCACCCCCCCTCACACACACACTCTACAAACTTGCAAACACTTGGCTTTATTTGTCAAACGTATTTGATTGCAAAATGGCAATTAACTATGGATTTGGGTTTTCTGCTTCTAAGGTAGTCTTTAAAAATTGGTAGGGAAATAGCTTAATATAGACCTAGCACTGATTTTTCTGCTCTTGAGAATATCAAAATTTCACAACTTTTTTGTATGTCTGTAGCTTTGTTTTGTGAAATAAAGCAACAGCCTAAAATGTTTGTCATAGACAAGAAGGAGTGGGCAGCCAGACCACCGAGAATCAAAGCGTGGGTTTCTTTCCTGTTAATCTCATGAGCACCCATCTTTCCTGCATGGTTTGCAGGTGGAGGCATGTGGACCAGGGAAAAGAAGAAATAAATTGGGCCTTGCCTTGTTAAAAATGGTAACAGTGTGAGGCTAACACTGGAGATAGTCTGGCCAAACTGATGATGTGGGGGGGGACTTCAGGGTCTAGTGAGCATATAGAAAAATGTTGTTACTATTTCTAACATCTCCCTTCTATTCTGGTCTCCCATTTTGTGTTTATGAAACAAATTTAACATTCCACCAAATCACTCCTCTGTGAGAAATATAAGAAAAGCAAACAAGCAAATCTAAAGCTTTCCACTTGTACCTTTTTGGTATAAATATGCCACGTTCCCCTGTGAAATACAAACTCTCTCTTGCTCTTATAAGGGTGAGGAGATTACTTCATAAAGTATTTCCAAACATTCACTGGAGCTCATGTAAAGGAATGCACCATGGCTGGAAGCCAAGGGGAGTTTCACTCTAAAGACCCCTCATGCAGGGAACTTCAAGGAGGACTAAGGTCCCTTTAGGTATAACCCATCACGCTAATGGGTGCTCTTAACCTGACAGGTCACATCGTCTTATTAAAGAGGTAGTTTTGATGGCAAAGTTCTGTCAAAGTTTCATAAGTTCCTCTCCATCACATCTGCACTTTATAAGCATTCATCCACAGGAATAGCCTTCAGGCTGTACTATAAATTAAATATCCCTGCCTATACACAGGTTAAATACAAATCCAAACATTCTCTCTGTACCTTAGCCAACAGACTGTACTGGAAAGAAGTTCCAGGCTAGGTGAATTTGTGAAAAGTTAAAGCTTGGACAAAATCCACTTACTGAACATATCAGGTAGCATTAATACTTATGTTACTTTTACAGTACTTGCATTGGTCTTATGAATGCTAATTTCCATTAACCATAGGTGACCAGGGCTAGAAATTCTATTTAAATCATTTAGTATCACTGCTTCATTTACAGGTGGAAGAAGGATTTGCTCAGAAAATTAGTGGCAAGACAATGGTTACAATCTACATCTTTTATTAAAACATTCACAAACATATATTTGGGACTTTAATTTACTATTTCTAAGTAAAGGTGAGTTTGTGCATATCTGGTCCATAAAAGAATGGTTTGCCACCTGAAGATAAAAACTATTTTCAATATGGTTCTTGACCTTTTATTAAATACAGTCCAGTAGGGCAAGAACATATACACAAACTACTAATATAAAGAACTAAGGATCTGCAGAATTAGAGGGAAGCATGAGTGGTTAACAGGCAACACAGTGCTATAGAAATTGAGATAAATTTAAAATCACAGTAACCTGTGTAGGAAAAAGATATCTACTAAGAAGAGATCCTAGTGGCTAACTGGGCTCAAATTTAAACAGCAACAAAATAAAAGAAAAAAAAAAATGGAGCCTAGCAGCCATTTCTAGGCAAGGGCCTTTCACTCGCTTGCTCACTCCAACCACACTTCATGGAGAAGTTTGCACGGAACACCGGCCTCTGTACTGAATTGCCTGCCTGCATTGTTTCTGCCATCTGAGCCAGCTCTTTTATTTATTTATTTTTTATTGATTTCAGAGAGGAAGGGAGAGGCAGAGAGATATAGAAACCTCAATGACAAGAGAGAATCATTGATTGGCTGCCTCCTGCATGGCCCCACACTGCGGGTCAAGCCCGTAATCCGGGCATGTGCCCTGACTGGAAATTGAACCATACGTCCTGTTTCGTAGGTTAATGCTCAACCACTGAGCGATGCCAGCTGGGCTGAGTCAGCCCTTTTAAAGGAGTTCTTGGAATCCATTTTCAACCAACAGAACTGCTATATCCCCATGAACAACTTCACTGACCAATCAGAGCAGCTCCATTCTGACCAATCAGGAGAGTGCATTTTAGACCAATCAAACTGCAAGGATTTGGAGTCCTCATTTGCATGAGGACAGACCAATCAGAGACCAGGATGGGCACTTGTTTATATGAGCCAGCTCCCTCTGGCTTTGGGAGCTCACTTTCCCTTTCCCCTGAAGACCAAAAACTGTGTTTTCCTGGTTGAGCTGAAACACCAACTATGTCTCACTGGAGCAGAGTGGAGCAGACCAGTGCAGATCGGACAAGTAAGGAGCAGAGCAGAACTGAGCTGTCTAGTTGGAGAGGGGCCTGGCCTCAGGGCTGCCTCACAGCCGTGCTATATCACAATAGAGCTGTTCCACAGCTGTGTTGTTTTCACAGATGTGCCTTGTCACAATTGAGCTGTTTCTGCACCAAATAAAGTTTTCTTCTTCACCACACGCCAAATTAAGGATTCCTGTTGGCATTGAATTGGCACCAACAAACATTGGTTGACACCTGGAAGGTTCAGAGAAAGTGGGACTGAGGCTGGGTCTTAATAACAGAAAACATGTGGATGTCTCTGACGCAGAATAGGGGAGAGAAGGGAAAACAGGAATGACTCAGATGTTTTCACAGCATAGTAATTTGATTAACCTGGCTCATTTGGAAGGTCTAGATTGCAGAGTAATGGAAAACAAGGTTGAACAAGACTGGATCATGGAGATCTTTGAACACTAAACTGAGGTGTTTTGATTTTGGGGAAAGGAGAAACAGATGTATCTACGTGTGCATGTATGAGAGTGTGATCATGAAAATATCCACTGTCTCACTCCAAAAAGTATTCAAAAAATAAAAACTAAAATATTTGATGTAGCTATGAAAAATCTTTTAAGACTCTTTCCTTTTTTTTTTTTTTTAGCAACTTTAGGTTCCCAACAAAATTGAAAGGAAAGAACAGAGATTCCCAATATGCCCCCTATCCACAGGCATAAGATTCTCCCATTATCAACATCCCCAACCAGAGTGATACATTTGTTACAATTAAGGAACTACACTGCACATCATAATCACCCAAAGTCCATAGATTTCACTCTTGCTATTGTACATTCTTGAGTGTGTAGAAATTTATAATGACAGGTATATATCATTCTAGTGTCATATAGAGCTTTTTCATGACCTAAAAATCCTGTTCTCCAATCATTTCATTCCTTCAAATCCCAACCCCTGATCTTTTTACTCTCTCCATAGATTTGCCTTTCTCAGAATATCATATATTTGAAATTAAACAATATTGTGACTTTTCAAGTTGTCTTCTTTCACTTTGTATATGCATTTAAGGTTCTTCCATGTCTTTTCATGGTTTGATATCTCATTAATTTTTAACATTAAGTGATATTCCATTGTCTGGATATACCACAGTTTATCCATTCAACTACACCTTCGTTGCTTCCAAGTTTGGCAATTGCAAATAAAGCTTTTATAAACATTCGTGTGCAGGTTATTGTGTGAACATAAGTTTTCAACTCTTTTGGGTAAATATCAAGGAGTGATATTGCTAGATAGTAAGGTAAGAGCAGTTTAATTTGTAAGGAACTACCACAATATTTTCTGGAGAAGCTTTATAATTTTGTATTCCCACCATCAATGAATGAGAATTCTTGTTGCTCCATGTCCTTGTCAGCATTTGATACTGTCAGTATTCTGGATTTTGGCCATCCTAATAGTGTGTAGTGGTATCTCACTGATTTAATTTGCATTCCTTGATGATATGTGATATGGAGAATTTTTAATATGCTTATTTACCAATTGTGTATCTTTTTTGGTGAGGTATTTGTTAAGGTCTTTGATACATTTTTTAGTTGGGTTGTTACCTTATTTTTGAGATGTAAAAACTCTTTGTATGTTTTGGATAACAATTCCTTATCTCAAATGTGTCTTTTGCAAATACTTTTTCCTTGTCTGTAGCTTGTTATCTAATTCTCTTGACATTGTTGTCTACAGAAGGTTTTTTTTTTCTTTTGTTTTAAATACTGTGTCCTCACTTCTTTTAGTACACACTAAAAAAGTTACTGGTTTTTCAGTCTGTTCAGACTTTTACTTGTTGTTAGGATGGAATGGCAACACCAAGCTTCTTAAATGCAGAGCCAGGAACCAGGAGTCTGAAATACTTTTCATTTCTCAGCAGACAAAATGATATGAGAATGAAGATGTATTATTGACTTGATAATCCTCTCTCATGGAAAGGTTAGCCTGGTTGTTATAGGATAAAATGGAAGCAAGCTCTCTGGTGTATCTTTTTATAAGGCATTGGTCCTATCATGAGGCCCCACCCTCATGAACTCCTCTAAACCTAATTATCTCCTAAAGGCCCATGGCAAATACCTTCATGCTGAGAGATAAGAATTCAACATATAAACTTGAGCGGGGAGAGGGACAATTCAGCCCATAGTATTAGCCAAAGGGCATGTAAAAGTTAAAGATATCCAGTCAATTAGGAATATGATAGAAACAGCAATGTAAATCAGTACTTTTTTTAGGCAACTCCAAAATTTGTTTGTGGATTGGAGAAAATAATTATTTCATTTTGAACCAGTTTACTAGTATATTTGATATAATAAAAAGGCATACAAAGGAATACATCTTCTTACTAGTAAAGAATATTGATTTGAGAATTGACTGGGCAAGGTTTTCACTTGATGTACATTTGCGATCTTAGGCTCAGAAAAAGTAAGAGAAGACTTCCCAGAATGAAGGCATGATCATTTGTATGTTAATACAAATGACTCAGAGCAACCTAGAAGGACAGGAAAAAAATGTCTTTGGGTTTGTAATTAGCTCTTATCTTGCTAAGAAGTTTATTTCCCCAGATGGTCATAAGATATATTAAAAAAAAAGTTTTTATAGAAGTGTAAGATAAAGTATATTAAATGTTAAGCATATTTATAGTAACATTTTAGAATATTTAATACTAGAGGCCCGGTGCACGAAATTTGTGCATGGGGAGGGGGTTGTCCCTCAGCCTAGCCTGCACCCTCTCCAATCTGAGACCCCTTGAGGGATGTCCAACCGCCCGTTTAGCGGGATCGGGCCTAAACGGGCGGTTGTACATCCTTCTCACAATCGGGCAGTTGGACATCCTTCTCACAATCCAGGACTGCTGGCTCCAAACCGCTCACCTGCCTCTGCCTGATTGCCCCTAACCGCTTCTGCCTGCCAGCCTGATCACCCCCTAACCACTCCCCTGCCAGCCTGATCGATGCCTAATTGCTCCCCGGCCAGCCCAATTGCTCCTAACTGCCATCCCCTGCTGGCCTGGTAACCCCTAACTGCCCTCCCTTGCCAGTCTGATTGCCCCTAACTGTCCTCCCCTGCAGGCCTGGATTCCCCCCAACTGTCCTCCCTTGCTGGCCTGGTCTGCCCCAACTGCCCTCCTCTACTGGCCTTGTCACCCCTAACTGCCCACAAGTGCCCTCCCCTGCAGGACATCTTGTGACGGCCATCTTGTGTCCACATGGAGGCAGCCATCTTTGACCACATGGGGGCAGCCATCTTGTGTCTTGGAGTGATGGTAAATTTGCATATTACTCTTTTATTAGATAGGATGTTTCTGATAGCTAATTTCCATGAATGGGTTACTGTGTTCTACATTTTTCTATTTATTTATTTATTTATTTATTTATTTATTTATTTATTTTTACCAAAGAATCATCCTTCCTACTTCATAGTGATTCAAAGACTAATTAGCTTTCTGAGACTCTACATTATTGGTATATATGTGGCAACCTGCACTTTGGGTAAACTTCATTAATTTTGATAAAAGAATGATTTTACTTGTTAAATCATCATCTAAGTGATCCAAAAGTGCAAAGACTGATATGGTCCTTAGACATCATTTGCTGTAAGACTCCCTCCTCTAACTATACTTAGATGGCAAGTAAGAAATTGTTCTCAGGGCCACATGGGTCCTAATAGAAATGCTGAGTCCTACACCCTGGTCTTCTAATTCCAAAGTTAATTATTTTTCTGGTAAACTACAATGTGTCTAAGACTAAGTAACCAATCTTCTGTATTCAGCAGGAAAATGAAGAATAGACCATTTTGGACAAGTGCATATCAAAAAGTGACACCCAAATATATCTCTCCAAAAGTCATAAAGGAATACTTTTCTCCATGCCACCCAGAATAAGCCAAATTAAAGTTGTAAAGTGGCTGCTAATGAGTACAGAAGAGAATTAGGATTGTGTTTGATTGAAGAGCCTTGTTTGAACTGAACCACAGCCTAGAAAAATCATATCAAATAGACTATAAAATTATATTTAGTGGTTATAAAACTTAGGGTTTCTGATTTTGACTTTGCACATACTGTGGTTTACATTGGCTTCCTTCTCCTTGAAATGTTATATTGTGGCAGAGTTTAGTAGCTTCATGTTTGGTTGGTCTGTACTAAGAAAAGATTGCCACTATGATCTTCCACGGAATCCAATATTCCCATCTCGTCTGCATATGGTATTATAAGCTTTGTATTTCTAGGGTCCCCGAGGCACAGGTTACTCTACTTTGTCTTTTAATTCAACATTTAATGAAGGTCTTGTGCTAAGTATTGAATGGGTGGGGATGGTGGGGAGAAAATTAAGATAAGTCCTGTTTTTTAGTAGCTACTCTAGGGGATGGGATGAGAAATCAGACAAATACCTATAATTCAGGATTAAGTAAAGGACCATAAGGAAAGAAAAAACAGATTACTATAAGGAATCAAAGTAGCAAAAAGCACTTCTAATTAGGTGGATTTGGATCTCGAGAGTCTTCTTGGAGATCTTATTATGAATATGGCATTTGTAATGAACACTGAAGGATGGATGGGATTTCAACAGGCAGAGGTGCCAGGGAGAGCATTTCATCATGACACTGGGGACACTACGTATGAGAATTAGTTTGTTGGGAGTACAAATATTGAGAGTGGGGTTTAGAGTAGCTGAAAATACTTAAGAAGTAGACTGGTGCTAAAGTATTGTGGATTTGAAGCTAAGCAAATTTGGAAGGGCACTTGAAAATTTCAGAGTAATGGAGCGACTTTAATCTTTAGAAGCTCTCTTCCAGAAACATCTCCATCTCATTGGAAAGGAGTAAATCTAAATTACTAGGTTATACTAGCAATGTAGAATGATCTATAGTTGACACAGGCAGATTAGATGAATCCCACTAAGTTCCAGGTGCCAGTACACCCTAAACCTCCAATCAGGTCTCCACCTGGCCTTAAAGCCTGAGCACTATGGAACCAGGCCACATACTTACACTCCAAAAGTACAGTATGTCGTGCATGCCAATAAAGTGCTAAAATGCCACATTTCCTATTTCTGGAAGACTCACCTTCTGTCAATCTAAAACCTTTTATATTTTAAAGACTCCATAGCAAGTCCAATTTCAACCAGAGAGAAATCCCAGCCAAGTCATTAAAATGAACATAGCCTTCCATCTGGAAGTTGCCACCTCTACTCTTTCCACCCAGAAGAACATGTGGTCTTATTACAAAATAATATAAGCAGTGTTCATGCTTTTCATTTGAAAATACTCCCATGAGGCACTAGAGGAATTCTCACCTGCCTCTACTTGGAGAGATTCTGTTACACTTTCATTAATTATTGCCTCATGCCCCATATGAGCAGAGTCTTTATGGGGAAGGCTTTATAAATTGGTAATTATTAACCTTTGCTTTCCTATTCAGGAAGTGAGAATTCTGAGACCTATAAGAATAAAAGGGAGATAAATGGGAGCCTAAATCCTCCTCTTGCAAATCCCAGTTCTAATGGAAAAGAGGCTAAGAGCAAATGCCTGGATAAAATGTGCATATTCTCAAAGGGAAGGGAGTAAATATGTATGTACACATCTGAAATTAACAATAAACTCCTACTACTTATTTTTTCAAAGAAATTTAACATAAATTATCTCAAATAATCATCATATGCAGGCTAGATGGATACTAATATCTAATTTCACACTGAGAAAAATGAAGCTCAGATAGGCTAAATAATAATAGTTTCTACTATTATTGAGCACGTAATATGTCAGAGAAATGAAATAAATGTTTTAGATATACTACCAAATGTTATGGGATAAACTGT
This sequence comes from Cnephaeus nilssonii, assembly GCF_951640355.1. Taxonomy (NCBI): domain Eukaryota; kingdom Metazoa; phylum Chordata; class Mammalia; order Chiroptera; family Vespertilionidae; genus Cnephaeus; species Cnephaeus nilssonii. The sequence continues at coordinate 47,218,063 of NC_137074.1, forward strand.
ATCCCCTAAAATGTATGTGCTGAGGCCCTAACTCCCAGTGCCTAAGAATGTGACTGTATTTGGAGATAGAGACTTTTAGAGGTAATTAAGTTAAAATGAGGCCTTTAGGGTAGGCCCTAATCCCATCTGACTGGTGTCTTTAAAAGAAAAGATTAGGACATAGAAAGACCAGGGACTCTTGGCACACAGAGGAAAAGACCAGATGAGGACACGGTGAGAAGGTGACCATCTGCAAGCCAAGAGATTGACCTCAGAATATTATAGACACTGTGATCTTGAACCTCAGGCCTCGAGAACTGTGAGAAAATAAATGTCTGTTGTTTAAGCCACCTGTCTGCAGTACTATGTTATGGAAGCCTTAGCAAGCTAACATACCACCTTTTAAAAAATAATAGTGAAGTAGGAATCAATAACTTCATTTACAATTAAGAAAACTAAAAACCATGAGTAATTGAATCTAACTTTGAACCCAATGATATCTTACACCAGATCTCAGACCCTTAATCTCTCAGCTATATTCTCAAGTAATAAGATGATCAATGACAATGCTAGCAACCAAATGAGAACATCTTAACTTTTAATTCAGTGTTCTTTGTACAAAAAGTATCATGAAATTACCTTGGAAGATCCATTTAACATTAAAACAGGATGGAAAACAAGGACAGGAAAAAACAGAGTTCCTAATGAAAATTTAAATAACTGGTTTCCTTGGTAATATCTTAGGATAAGGTTAAAAAAATCAAGGCAAATGATTATTTTCTTATAGGCATTCTGGAGTGGTAAGTCTGTTTTTATTTATGGTACATGAACCTCCCATTTTGATTTATTCTAAAATGGAGTTTGATCAAGAATATTCTGCTAAGCATCTCTTTCATTTTATTGTAAGTAAAAAGTTTTCCTAATGCAGAAAACTCCCAATGGACGATACTTTCTTGGTATTATTTTAATTAGTGGTAAAGTTCCTCCAAAATGCTGAAAACTCATAGTACCATATAATCAGACAGAGAATTCTGCCTGGGAAATGTCATCTTAATTTTGTGGAAGAAGAATTTCTGAAACTCACATGGACTCTGGTCTGATCAAATGAAAAGTGAAGTTTCTAACAACAGGGGTGGACTAAATTACAGTACAATCATATGGTAGAATATTTTGTGCCCACTGAGACTAGGCATGCAGAGATGCTCATGATATGCTCTTGAGAACAAAGCAGACTGTATATGTATAGTATGAATCCAGTTATATAATATAAATTCATAAGAAAAGTTTTATACGCCAAATAATGATAGTAGCTGTGGTCAAGTGGAATCAGGGGACTTAATAATTATTATTTTTATCTTTTCTCCCCATTTTCATGAGCAAACATATGGCATGTGTGTGTTATGAAGAAACACATGGAAGTAGAGTGAGAAATTTAGTGAGGTAGGCTATAAGTAAATATCTGATTCAATCCTTTTTTTTTTTTTTAATTGGAAAAAATTGTGTGCTATCTAACCTTGATTCCAAGAGGAAAAAATACTCCTCTGGGAATCAAGGTTTATCATGATTTCCTGAAAAAAAAATTTTTTTTCAGGTAAGGAGGAGCTTAATCTTTGAAAAAGGTCCGTTAATGCCACCAGTGAATTTGATTTATGTAATTTAAATACAAGTGAAATTCTGAAAAGCTGTGTGTATGTGTTCATGTGTACATGTATGCACACACATGTGTATGAAGGGCATCATATTTAAGCACACAAAGGGAAATAGCTATGGGAAACATTCTTGTGAGCTCCTGCTCCCCTTAATCTATTTACCACACAAAAGCCAGAATAATCTTTCTAAAATGCATATCTGATCTTATCCCTCCCTGATTTAAACTTTCAAAGGCTCTCCCCTAATCTGAGGCTAAAGTTCAAATTCCTTAAGTGATTTGGAAGCTCCTGCCTGGCTGGTCTGGGTGTACCTGCCAGACTCAACTGCTCACTATTCTTTGTTGCTTTCTAAACTATGGTCCTAACCCAGGGGCGCGCGGCCTCCCCCGGACCCAGGGGGTCAGGGTAAGGCTGGAGCCCGGGTCCGGGTGAGGCCACGCACCCCGGGGCCCAGGTGATGCTGGGTCCCAGGTCCGGGTGAGGCCGAGCGCCCCTGAGTCCGGGTGAAGCTGTGCCCCAGGGTCCGGGCGAGACCAAACCAGAGGGAGTCGGACCTGCATTACCACCATTTGTCCACCATCCAGAGCTGAAAAGTCAGTGCCGACATGTACACATAAGGAACTGGTGGACATTGAAATTGGGTCTCAAAAGAACTGTTGGTCCAGAAAGAAACTCACTACAGACTGATTCATTTGCCTGTCAGCATAACTATTATTGCTCGTCTCACATTCGATTCTTATATTTCTAGTAACACATGATCTCACTCATCTAGGGGAAATGATGAACAACATAGACTGATGAACAAGAACAGACCCAGAAACAAGGAGGCATCGATCGGACTGTCGGGCCTCAGAGGAAGGGTAGGGGAAGGTGGGGGGAGGGGGGAGAGATCAACCAAAGGACTTGTGTGCATGCATACGAGCCTAACCAATGGTTAAGGACAACAAGGGGGTGGGGGCATCCGTGGGGAGGGGTGTGGGATGGGAATGGGGGGATGAGGACAAATATGTGACACCTTAATCAATAAAGAAATGTAAAAAAATAATAAAAAAATAAACTATGGTCCTGTAGAATTCTGTCTCAGTTCCATTCTCTCTCTCCCCTCTGAGAGTCTGTAGTGTTCCTTTCCCTGGAAAATTCTCCTTCCCAATCTTCACCTCATTAGTTCTTATTCATCTTTAGTAGTTTGCTTAGATATTATTTTCTCTGCTGTGTCTGCCATGAACCACCAAATCCCACATGCCTGGTTAAACTCCTGAGCTAACCCACATAGTGCCTCCTTCAGAGTATTACAACCATCCACAGACATGCCGGAGTTCCCCACAAGTCCTCTGGGGGCAGAGTTCTAAAGACATTGTTTACCAATATACAGAAGAAGATTGAGATTTTGCAAGCTAAAAAAATAATAATAACTCATTTGTAGAAAAACAGAATTCTTATCTTTTTAAATTTGAAATTATACTCAATTCATAAAAAGCTGTGTTTCTATGTCTCTCTGATTGGCTGTTGTATTACCCTCTTTGGTATAATTTGGGTCTCAATAAGAACTTGATGAAAGCCTGTTCATGTACTTGTCCACTCATCAAACACTTATTGATAATCCTTGATGTTTCTGTGGGTTAGTCACTGATTATACATGATAGGCACCCAGGGCATGAGTGTGTCTCTCAATACATATGAATATCCATATAATAAGAGATTATAGCATTGTGAGGACTACAGCAAGTAAACAGATAATAATCAAATAGTGAGTTAAGTGCAAAAGGGAGTGGTGTGGGAACACACAGAAAGAGCACCTAACTCAAAATAGATGCCATTTATCACCTCATCAAGTTTAAAAATTATGGTAGCTGGTTAACAATTATAGCACTCTCTTGATAGCTACTTCCCAAAAGGAGTTTGGTTAAACTGGAACTATTAAGTCATTTTTAAGCATTTTGAAAAATTAAAATAAACTAATGATAATTTTAGCCAACTTTGATGAACTGAAACACATTTCACTTAAACAGGCAGAGACTTCACCAGCTACTGGATGGTGGATTCATCCATGGAAAGACAACTGAATCTCTCTTCTTGCCACGTGGGATGACGCAAGGGTGAGGCATGTAAGAAGAGAAAAATAGACAAATAAAATCTGTAAATTCCAAAGAGAAAACAGATTTTCCTTGTAAATATTTCCCCTTAGGATTTCTGACATCCTTTAGGGAAACGATGATTTTAACAACCCTAGCTTTGAATGCTGCAGGGTTTTCAAATATCTTTTCCAGAACCAGAGGGTAAATGGAATAGTCCTGGCTGCCAAATACTGATGACTTGAAAATCCCCTATTAGGGAGAAAAAGGAAAAAAAAAGTCAATTAAATCATCACCTCATCATTTTTGCATACTGCACTGAGACCAAAATTTTAGTGTGGTAGGCTATCAGTAAATATCTGATTCAATCTTATTTAAAAAATAAAATAGGAAAAAAAATTGTGTGTTATCTTTTCTTGGTATTTTTCCCCTGAGAAAAATAGCACTGATCTAGGAGTCTGATGTGCACTCCCTTTTTGTGTCTTGCTCATCCCTTTTGGACCAACCTTGAACTACTCCTCAAGATGAGAATGGATCCAACATTTCTGATCTTTCCCAAGCTGCTATCATTAGGGTCTGGTTTAGTTCAGCATCATTGCACTCGCCTCTGGGATTTTATTGTCTACTAGAGGAAAAAAAATGTTTGGTTGAAAAATACAGACAATAAATAACTGATTTATGGGAAGCATTTATTACTTACAGGTGAGGAATTAGGGAGAGATTTATGAAGAACATATTTATGCTGGCCTTTGAGGAAAAGATGTGACTTGGATATGAGAAGTAGGTGCTCAGCAAAAGTTTGTTAAACTAAAAGATTAAATGAATGAATGATTGAATGAATGAATGAATGAATACCTACAACACGTCTTTATGAAGTCAGAGAATTTCTTGTCATTGAAATTATTTTCTCCAAATAATTTTTATTCTTTCTGAGAGAAAAGTAGGCAGATGACCAACAGGTATGGCTATGTGAGAAAGCATATTATTGGAAGAGAGAAGTAAGACTCCATAAAGGAGTGACACTTGGGATCAACCATGATACATGAACAAGGTTGAACAGCTGAGGATGGATAAAGAAAGGTATTCTGGGTGAAATAAGTGTAACTGACAAAAGTACAGTGCCTGAAAAGTATAGGTTATGTACTGAGAAAGGCATTCCAATTGTCTGAGGCTGATTGGCAAGAGTGGGAAATTAGGCTGGATGAGTAATTTACATTGTGAATGTATTATACTCAAATGAATGTGGACACCAACCCTATGCCCACATCTGTGGCCTGAGTCAAAATGAGGAGTTCACTGTCTTGTCTGCCATTTCTGGGCTTGATATCTTTTCCACTTGGATAAAGAGGAAATGTGAGACCAGGACGCAGAAGACATAGATTCTAATTCTGGCTCTGCTGGCAACTTGGTGAGTAACTTAAGCAAGCCAATCAATATCTCTGAATCTGCTACTTCATTTGTAAAGTGGAAGGATTAGGCCAGAGGATCTTTAAGATGACTTCATGCTTGCTATGTTTACCTACTTATATCACATACCTTCCAGGAATGAAAGTCTTAAATAGTATAATCAGCTTAATCCATATAAAAACCTACAGTGTGAAAAGTTTGAAAGGGTGCTTCATAAATAACAAGCCTTACTCAGAGACCCTTTGGCTCTCCCTACCTGGCTTCACTCACTGAAGATAAATCATTCCCATCCCAGGACCTTCCTTTCTTGCCAATAAGAGACTATTCACAGAAGAAACAGCACTGATCTAGGAGTCTGACATGCAACTTGCTCATCTTCTTTTGGCTAACCTTGAACTACTCCTCAAGAAGAAAAATCTACTTGAGAATGGGTTCAGCATTTCTGATCTTTCCCAAGCTGCTATCATTAGTATATGGTTTAGGTCAGCATCATTGCACTCGCCTAGGGCTCATGCTACAGAAGGCAGATGGGGCCCCTTAACACTTTAATCTTTTGAATATTCCTGGAATGAACTAGGGTTCAGCCAGTACCTTTGGAGAACTGCTTTGAACAAGATCCTAAGTGTTACATTCTTGCCTGTCCTAAAACTTTTCCCAAAGGAAAGGGCTGGAGATAAATAGAGGTTGAAGAAGTTTGTGTGCAAGCATGTGTCGTGCCTGCATCTTGCTTCTTGACTAATATTTTCCCTTAGAACTAAGGAATGGTGTCTCTCAATTCTCTGCCTCAATCATCAGCAATGTATCTATGGTTTCCTTATACTTAAGGGAGAAGAAATCCACAATATAAATCATTGAGAGAATTTCCTAGTCTTTTGTTGCTAAGAATATGTGATAAGTCCTAATTTCTCTTAATGGTTTCATGTATATAATGGGAATAATAATAATGCTTAATTCTTATTTTATTTTCCACTTATAGTTTACATTTAATATTATCTTGTATTAGTTTTACTTTATTTTTTAATCTGAATGTGATTTGTGGGAAGCATGACAAATTTTTAAATTACAAATTGAACATAAGTTTACCATATTCCCACTACTTTATCCATTGAATCTCAGAGATAAAAAAGACCTTGAGAGTACAAGCTTGGCCAAACCTCCACCCTCCCTTTTGGTACTTGAATCTTCTGAAAAGTTCTATCAATGGTCATGTTACTTCTTCTTGAAGTAACCCCCAGTGACAGAACATTCACCATCTTCCAAAGCAGCCCATTATAGTTTTATGCAGCTTTGGCCATTCTAAAATCCTGTTTTATGATGACTAGAACCTGTGTTAAATTTTTACCAGCTGGTCTCCAATCCACTCATCACATAGGTCTAAAGTAGCCCTTCAAATGTAGGTGCACTAAACTAATGAGTCCTTTCAGTAGAAAATGTTGGTCCTTTAAAAATATTTTTATCATGGGCTATCAATATCTTAGATCTGAACTCTCTATCATGGAACCTACCCCATCTTCTCTTTCTGTGTTCCCTTACATTTGTTCTTTAGTCCCTTTCCAGCTGTTCTGTCAGTCACATACCCTAAAGAATTTTGTTCAAGGAAGCAGTGTATCATATGGCAATGTCATTTATTTTTCCTTCATAAATCAGGCAACCATGACTTGAGCAGTGAAATTCTACTTAGTAGTTTAAATTTAAGCCACCTCAGCTGCTCTCTCAGGGAAAAAAAAAAAAGCACACAACCAAAAAAACTATTTTACTGTTGGTTCTCTAGTTACAGAAGTTTGGGAATCATCCCAAAAAATATTTCAAAAAGAGATATTATTTCCAGAGGCTAAATAGCACACACATGGGGTACAAAAGATTTGTTAACTGCATGGAGCCAGCAACAGCATGGTAAATATATCTGACTCCTGACAATAACCAAAACAAGTCCAAAGACAGCTTGGATAATGGGAAATGGATTTGAAAAGAAGTTCTCTTCTGGATTTCTCCTTACCACATTCACTGCCAGCAGTACACAGTTATGTGTTTGCCATTGAGCCACACCTCTAAGCCACAATGCATTATGCATGTGGTAAGAGATGCTGAGTGCTGCTGATGCTATGACCCTTGTTAATCTTGGATTAGTAGGCAAGCTTTGTATGCGGATGTGCAAGCAAACAGATTAACATTATATCTCTCTACAATCTATTTTCTGAAAAATGTCTCTTTAATTTCAATGATCTTGTCTTTGTAATTAAAGCCAAATTCCTTTGGACATTGGAATGGTAACAATTGGTCCCAAGAGAGTATAAAAATGCTTTAATGCCAGAGAATATTTGCTAATGCCATAGACACATACATCCTGGACATACATATTAACCTTAAGTATAACAGATTTGAACAAGTCGGTGAAAGTAAATGTGCTTAACTTATCTTTCTCACAAATTGTCATGTGAGTAGCCAATTCTATAGTTCTTTAGGAACCCATCCTTTCATAATGAAAGTTTGTACATGCTGCCATTCATGAAGTACAGTAACCTTTATGAAGAAGTGCTGTACTACTCAGTAAGAATAATTTCTAAGAAGAGGATGCCTACTTTATTTTCTCAGTCATTATGGTCTATTTGGTAAACTCATTATTCATATCTTCTCACCAATTAATCTCCCTTGCATACAGATGCACTTTTCTGCAAATTAATAATAATAATAATAATAATAATTAACATATTGTATTATTGTGCAAAGCACTTTAAATTAATTAGCATTAATTTAATCTTCTTAATAACTCTATAAGGTGGGTGCTAATAGTCCTATTTTACTGGTGAGAAAACCACAGCTAAATTAAGTTAAATATTTCAGGTCTTTCTAACTCCACTATTTCATGCTGCTAGTTTATTTTTATACTAGAGGCCCGGTGCACAAAATTCGTGCACTGGGGGGGTTGGTGTCCCTCAGCCCAGCCTGCACTCTCTCTAATCTGGGACCCCTTGGGGGATGTCCGACTGCTGGTTTAGGCCCAATCTCACATCCCTCTCACAATCCGGGACTGCTGGCTCCCAACTGCTCACCTGCCTGCCTGCCTGATTGCCCCTAACCGCTTCTGCCTGCCAGCCTGATCACCCCCTAAACACTCCCCTGGCAGCCTGATCAATGCCTAACTGCTGCCCTGACAGCCAGATTGCCCCCAACTGCCCTCCCCTGCCAGCCCAATCACCACCAACTACCCTCCCCTGCCAGCCCAGTTGCCCCTAACTGCCCTCCCCTGCTGGTCTGGTTGCCTCCAACTGCCCTCCCTTGATGGCCTGATTGCCCACAACTGCCCTCCCCTGCCAGCCATATTATGGCAACCATCTTGTGACCACATGGAGGCAGCCATCTTGTGACCACATGGGGGTGGCCATCTTGTGTAAGGGTGTGATGGTCAATTTACACATTATTCTTTATTATATAGGATGGGCATAAGGAGAGAATGAACTCAAAGTGGTTGTAGATATATTTCTGCATGTACCACTTGAGAATGCTGTACTCCTCTCTTCAAATTGTTCACTGTTTTAAGACAGAATAACTATTTTTATATTTCCCTCTAATACAGATGTCTGCAAACTCCTTACATGGTAATGTACCAACTATTATGGAAATACACACAGAAACCTTAGTGCCACTGTGACTGATGTAAGAAAAAACTACTGGATTATATACCATTCAGTCTTGTCCAAAACACACATGGAAGACTTAAAACACAGTTTGACCAAGGCCTCCCTTGAGAAAGCCAAGAAAATTGCTATTAATTTCAATAAATGAAGAGAAAAACACAAAGGGGACTGGCCCTCCTAGTGTCTGTGAACACAGACTCCTCTCAGACAATTTTCATTAATGATACTGATGTTACATTTAAGCCCATATTCTCCTAGAATAAATGCCTATCTTATATCCAAATGCAAGGTATTTCTTTCTAATTCAGAAGCACAATGTGAGAGCTACATATTCAGACTATGGTACTGGACAGGGTGAGCTCAGTTTCCAGAACTGAGAAATGCTATTGACTCAGTGACTTATTTATTCTTACATGAAAATGCCCTTCTATTCCTACATTCAGTCCTAAATCCACACCTGTCAGAATGCTCATGGTTATTTCCACTACCATTTACTGTACTTTGTAATAGTAAGCAGACAGATGACCCTGGGTCTGTCTTGCATTTGTGAAACCTCAGTCAAGTCGCTGCACTGCCCTCCTAGTTTTAATAACCTCATGAATAAAATACCGGTAGTAATGACAATCCCTGTTTGGTTTGCCTCAAGTGGTTGCTGCTAGAAGCAAAAGGAAAAATCTATGTGACATTGTTTAAAACACACACACACACATACACAAATACATACACCCACAAACCCACAATTAATGTTGGTGTGATTATTTCTGTTTAAGTATGTCTTCTTTTCATTGTGACAAGAACTTGTCATGTTTCTTGCTGTCTTGAGACTTTAGGAAGGATAGACTTTCGGTGAATGTTAATGATATTGATGAGAATGAATCTTAGCAAGCCTCACCCAGTGGACACAATTCAGTCAGTAGCCATGATCAGTGTCAGCAGGAGGTGGCACAAGCCCAATGGCTGTGATTAGAAAGTTCACAGTTGGTTTACTTCTGTAATAAAGTAGGAAGCCATCAAATTAGTTTCAGAGTCTCTTCCATTAGCTGTGGTGGCTGCCACCTCCAGAAAGGCTAAGGCATTCAACACCAGGTGTCTGGTAAAAACAAAGGTAGTGATTCAAGAAATGGGCATCAGATATCATGAAATCAGGGATAACTTTTAGCACACAGATATGTTACCTTAATAAGGCAAAAATCCAAGAGATTTAGGAAAAAGTAAAATCAATTAAAAGATGCTTTCTGGGGAAGAGTGGGAAAATTTTCCTAATAGCCAGGTTTGCCTCTTCTTTTCCATCTTAATCCAACAAATTTTCCTTCCTTTCTATTTAAGCAGTTTACTGGATCCCCAAATATAGCATCAGCAGTAACTTCAAAGAAGCCATGATGAGTCCTTCAAGGACTTTCCCTCATAAGCATCTTTTTTATGGCTGAACAGGCCTGACCTCCAGGTCTCATCTTAAAAGTCAGAACTTTCCCAGTTCATGAAAGCCTTCTATGTCTGATCAGTTCCAGATACATAGCAAAGTTAAATAGGGTCACAGTTAAGTGTGGATATTTAGTGTGAAGCCCATCCAGGGGTGGGGGAATTTCTCCTGTGCGTGGTCTGGCTGGGTGGCTGCCACAGACACATGTTGATTATTTTAATTCTGCTGAAGTGCCTGGAGCCTCATTTGGCCTAAAGCTTTGTAAGGAGTCATTTTCCAAAGTGGAGGGGACTGTCAAAAATGTGAAACAAAAGGAAGCAATGTCTACAAAATCCCACTTAAAATGATGCTAGAGTAAGGACTGGCAGGTTATGGAGCTGCAGTGAGTTTTAGGCATACTTTAGTTGCAACCTCTCAATTTTATGAAAGAAGAGACAGATCCGGAATGGGTAAATGATTTTCCCAAATTCACTTGGGAAACTTCAGACCTCAGGACCCAAGCTAACCATCTTTGCCTTACACCAGGCTAGAGTCTTCCAGATGTAAAGAATGCCAAAATTATAAACATCTGGAAACACCCAGCATGGGATGTTTCCAAATAATCAGAAATTTGGATTAAAAAGTTAATATACAACAGAAAACATTTGGGTGGTTTCAGAGATTTCACACCATTTATGTAAATGTTTTAATCTGGTGGAGAAATAAATGAAATCAAGAAATACAAAAGTGATTCTCTTTCTTATGCATCATTGTAGCTCATTAAAATCATGATGCTTTGCCTCTGTATTTATTTTTTTGGCATTTCTTAAACCTGGAAAAGTAAAATTCAATTGGTTTGTTTCACTTTGTTTTTAAAGTCTTCCTTTTTTGATTTTTTGGTTTTATAGCAATTAGATTTTCAACACTGTTAGAATGCATCAATCCAAACCAAACACATTTTTTCTTTTATAATTTCCTTTTTCCAAAGAGTAACTTTTTCTTCTCTGAAAATATTTTATTCCTAGATTATGTAAACTTTTCCTCATCCAGTTTTTTGAAAATTAAGTCCAGACTTAAAGCTAACATTGAACAAATCCGTAATATTCATTTTTGCCAATTCACCCATCCATCCATCCATTGACTTCCTTCCTCTTAGCCTATTTACTTAAAAATGACATTCTTGAGAATTCTTACATGCCTTCCTCATAGTATTGTAACAATTAAACTGAAATGAGAAGAGCTTTGTAAACTGAACATATCAAACAAATGATATTTGTTCTAATATCTGGGTCTGATTTTTCAATGGAAATTTGCTGGGGTATAAAGCCAAAAGATTTAAAAGTTGAGGCTAGGAGAGAATATCTAAATTTTATTTCCAATATCAGTATTTTTCACAAGCCAAAAACTGATATTAGATGAGCTACAAACATTAACTCATTAAATCCATATAACAATCTTATAAAGTAGGTATCATTGTCATGCTCATTTACATATGGGGAAACTGAGGCACTAAGAAGTACCTGAAGAAGGAACTTGCCCAAGCCAATGGGATTAGAAATAACAAAGAACATAATTCAAACCAGGCAGTTGGTTCTGAGATATATGATTATAAGCTATGATGCCTAGGTAAGTCCTTATCACTTAGCTCTGGAGAGAGAAACTCCCAAACACATAACTTACTATGAAGTAGAGGTGATATAAACTTACCTCTGTGTTCTATCCATAAGGGCAATCAAACTAGGGTATCACAGCCAGCTAATTCCCCACTATGTAAAATACAGTAAATCCATCCTTAACTGAGATGAGAGACAGTGGTGGGGTACATGAAAAGACTTAAAATAAAAGAATTCATTCTGAGGAATTATGACCTCATAAGGAAACATCAGATTACAGGGAAGGAGGTTATTAGTTAATCTATAAAACATTGTAAATATTTAATCTGGTGGAGAAATAAATGCAATCATCATTCCCTGCTCAAGATTTTACTTTGCTATTCTCCCCTCTCACCTCATGCTGGTACCTGAGTTTTGCACACAGGAGATACTCTGTGCTGGATCTGAGCATCTGCCCTCCTCTCCACCTTTACAGAATAGAGTTCTAAGACCAGGCTCATATTGTTCCCTGAGGCCTCTGCAGTCTACACTTTGGCCTTTCCTTTGAGTGGCTTTTTCTATTCCTCAATTTAAAAAAAAAATCCCATGCCAAAACCGGTTTGGCTCAGTGGATAGAGCATCGGTCTGCGGACTGGAAGGTCCCAGGGTCGATTCCAGTCAAGGGCATGTACATTGGTTTCGGGCACATCCCCCGTGGGGGATGTGCAGGAGGCAGCTGGTTGATGTCTCTCTCTCATCGATGTTTCTAGCTCTCTATCCCTCTCCCTTCCTCTCTGTGAAAAATCAATAAAATATATTTTTTTTAAAAATCCCTCTATTTCCTAATATTCCTGAAAGTAAAAACATGATTGGTATTCCCTTTGATTCTTATTCTGGTAGAGTGCAAAGTCAGGGTGAAAGGCCTAAAAAGCCAAGTCAGGATTTGGGAGAACAGGAAAACTCATTTTTGAGAGCTGTTCCAGCCAAGCTCTGGAGTCTAGAACTCCTCTATTCCTCTTTCCAGTAGACACACTTGAAGGGAGATGTTTCTGGGCTTAACCTTTATAGCAGCCCTTCATACAGATGGATACTCAGTGAATGCTACTGGAATTAATTGAAACTCTTCATTCTAAATTATTAGAATGAAGACCCTGTGTTCTATTTGATTTTATTGTTATTTTAATTTTTGTTTGGTTTCTTAGTTTATTTACAAGGTCTATTCTTTAAAAGTGCAAACACATCTCTGCTAAATATAAGAGAAGAAAATGATGATAGGTCTGGACCTAGGCTAAACAAGAGTAAAGAGAGGAGAGTGAGAAAAGCCAAGAGAGAAATTCCCAGAAGCCAAGACAAAGGTAGAAAGCCTGAATTACAACCAACACAAAATCATCCACGGGCCTTTTTGATTTCTTTAGGCTCTCATCTGCATTTCTTGAGTAAATATTGGATTACCTCTTAAAAGCTGGAGTGGGGATGGTTAATGTTTACTGAGTAACTATTATGAATTTGACAGCTTGCTGGCAGCTCATGGACATTATCTGATAATGGAACTTTCAGTATCTGCATAGAAGCCGGTAATCTCAGCAACTAAAACCATTGATTCTGCTCACCATGAAATTTCTTATATTAGAGGTAGACCTCTCATTTAATCTCTTGTGGGTAATTACAAAGAAGATTTAGGAGGTCAAAGGCATCCAGAAAATATTAAAAACTTCATACTGTTAACCATATTAAATCTTAAACAGCCTCGACTTGACAATTTCATTTGGTGAGAACTACATATTTACATGTCAAGCTGTGGTCAGTCTCTCACAACTGATAACTCTCTAGAAATACCCATAAGCAAAAGAAAATTGGTGACTTTCCATATTTTTTTTCTCTTTTCATTAAAGCGTCTGATCTGTGCCCTACATTCAACATAATTTCTGACTTAAAATCATACCTAGTGACAAAATATTAGAGAAATCCTTATATACAGGGTTATTTAACCCTGTTTTAGAAAGTCAATCGATCTCAAACAAACTATGACAAAAAGTATTAGAAAAGGAAGAGATAAATTTATCATTTTTTAAGAACCCAAGAAAACATGCTGAATTATTATACTTATTTAGAGCTCGATTAGCTTTATAAAAAGATAATTATATAAGGATGTTTAGCTTTCCTGTATTTATTTATTAAGTAATTTAAATATATAATTTTAAAAGATACATCTACAAATTAAATAGATATAACTTTAAAACAATGACTTTTATAAGTTAAGTGTTATTATAGCTACATGAAGGAAACAAATTTCACTCAAAGATCTAAATATTAGAAAAATAATGAGAATCTCTTAGAACTATATCAAATGATTTTGATGTTCACATGGAAAAATGAGAAGGCAAAAGAGATAACAATTTGAAAAATCTAAAGTAATGGGTTAAAATTTGTTAGAATAAAGCAACAGTAACTAACATAGTCGATTAGTGAGAGAAAATTGGACATAAAATCAATTGAACAAACCAAATAGACCATAAACAGATCTTAGGATACAAAGAAAGAGACAATACCACTATATATGAAATCAATAAATGCTAGAGAATATTGGTTAACTATTTAGAAAACATCACTTTGATCTTAGCCTGATATCATATAAATAATAAACTTCAGATAGATTAAAAAGTTACATGCACTGAAATGTTTCTTTAAATTATATACATTTTAAAAAGTAGAATATAATACATGTGAATATTTCTGATACTACCTGCATAAGGATAATTTCTTATGCTTAAAAGTGATAAAAGTAAATTATAAATCAATTAAATTGCCCTAAGATGATCAAACTATAAAACAACTGGAATAAAATATATGTGGATATTTCTGATTACTAGGTAAGAGAGAAGTTCTTATGTTTAAAATAATAGAAGACTTCACAAGGAAAAAGTTTGTCAATGTAAACACACATAAACTAAGAAAAATAAAACAAAATAAACCACCACATACTTCAAATGGTGTACTCATGATGGAAAAATATTTTAAGCAAATGTAATTTATGTCAATATTTTAATATATAAGAAACTCCTGTAACTTTTAAGCAAAATCACTAAAACTCTAATAAACAATTAGAGTTTCAGTGATTTTGCTTAAAAGTCACAATCCAATAAGCCACAAAGGAACAAATACATACTGGTAATAAACATTTAAAATTTCAACTAAGATTTGTGTCAAAAATATTTCAATTACCAGTACTCACTAAAGTGCCAAGGTCATGAAAGACAAGTTTTGACCAAGAAACTGTCACAGACTTGAGGAGACTAAGGGGACACAACAACTAAATGCAGTGTGAGATCCTGGACTTGATCTTGGAACAGAAAAAGGACAATAATGGAAATATTTGTACAATTTAAAAAAGTCCTGTAATTTTGACCATTGTACCATGGATATATAAGTTGATATAAGGGAAACTGGGTAAAGGACATCTTATTTTTGTTATATTTGGGTAATTCTAATATTTTTTCAAAATAAAATTTAATTGTCTTGTGACTAAAGGGGGGAAAAAGTATAACAAAATTGTTGTATATTATCAAAATATTTCTCAGAAGAAAAAAGCTAGTTCAGTTATATAAGAATCAAAGAATCACAAACTATACATGAATGCCTCAGAAGTAAAATAAAAGTAAATCTACCACAAAAGTGATAAACAGGGTTATCTGTCTTCTCACTTTTTTAAAACAGAAAGCCAATATTATTTCCGCAGTTAAGGAAACAAGTGTAAATACATATTTTAAGAGGAGGAGGAGGAAGAAATTGCAAAATATTGAGAGAAACATTTTTTAATTTTTCAAGGTATAAAGGACAGATGCTAATTTTCAAAGCCCAAGAAGTGCTAATGCAAGCTTATACGTTTCTAATACAATGTAGGAAACTTATGTCAATAGTGTGTCTCATTGTTGTGGTCAAGAAGAGGACATCACTTAATTGAACAGAGGAAATGCATTTAATTGAAGGATCAAATATTTAAATGAAATGTCACTGGTTATAAAAAAAATAAGAAACATTTAACAAAATATAGAAAATCTCTTTTTTTAAAAAGACTACTTTTTCAGATAAGAAAGCTCAGAAATTCAGTGACTATATACGCAATCTCATGGAGTTATTGTGTACCTATAGGAACTTAAGTATCTTACGTTGACCAACTGTTATTCATCATCATAAGTTCCCCTTTCCATCTCTGTACTTTTTCTTTGCTGTCTTTTTGCAGTTTATTCAAAAACACTTACTGAGTGCCTATTAAATGCCAGGCCTACTTCTACACCTGGGGATACAAGAATGGTTAGGACAAGTTCCCTGTCCTTGAAGAAATAACAGGGTTTAATTGACATTAGCTGATGTCCCAGAAACCTATGTCTAATGATGGAGGATGTACTTCTTTCCCACATTTTATTCTGAAGCAGATATTTATAAATTAATTATCTCTTCCATTCCAGAAATGTACATGACAGAACTCCCTGGTACACATTACTCATTCTCAAAGATAAAATAATTCTTTCAAGTCACTATAATCCTGAAGTATGGTATCAAAATGCTGGTTCATCTGCTCGTGCACTTAATTTACCACATGGATTGCCTTGGAATTCTGGTGAGACTCTAAATTCTTTGGCCTAAAGAAACATTTAAAGACTTCAGTTCCATAATTTCTGTGATTTGCCCTCAAGAAATTTAGAACAAAAATTCAATGTTAAGGTTTTAGTAACAACAAGGAGGAGAGAGGAAGTGAATGGAGGAGGCAGGAAAGAAGGAAGGGAAGGAAGGATCAACCATATAAAAGTAAATGTTAGACACTGACTCAGAAACCATGAGAAAAGAGTAGCATAACATTAGCATTTACATGGTACATTTGGAGCTTTGGCTTTGCAAGATCAAAATTTGAGGCTTATTTCCTTCTAGAAACATTGCCTACAATTAGATGAATTGTCATTAGATTGCAGAGGGCACCTAATCACCAAGGTGGGGCATTACATTTTGACTTTCTTAGTACCGTTGTTTTAATTTACACTAAAAGACAGCAGGGTGGGGGTATTGCACTATTGATAACACAAAATTATTCCCATTTAAAGAAAAGGCAAATGGCCAAGCACCATCTGTTGAACTTTAGGGGACTTGGGGACTTGAAACAAACCCAGATTGCATGTTAGAATGTTTCACTGGATTTTCCTAAACATATGCTGCTAATTAGCCGAGAGGTTTGGAGTGGGAGCAGGAAACAAGAGGTACATCAGAAATGTGCCAGTTGGTAAGTAGTTTAGTTTAAAGCATACACAGTAAACTGTAGTGAAGAGTTCATGGGAAGTAACTATCAGTTGAATGAGTATTTCCTACTAATCATGTATTGAATTGCAATTACTATCAGTACTGTTCTAGTTCTGAATCATTTGGCTTCCCGTTTTCCACACTCAGAATAAAACTTACTTCTGAAAGTCCTAGTTTCCACCACCAGTTCCTTCCTACCTCTGTTTTTCTCTAATATTAAGTGGTAGTTTCTGCCTTTTGTATTAATCACTAATAACATTTAAAGTGGCATATCACTTTACAGTTGACAAGCTGCATCCCATGATTATTTCATGCTTAATAGAATCTTATGAGATCGTTCTTTTTTATCTCCATTTTAAAAACAGTAACACCACATCTCAGAAAGAATATGTCTTAACGATTGCATGGAAACAAGGCAGGGAGTTCAACTCAGAATCTATTGTCAAATCACATTCATTTCTCTTTTGATTTCTTCCTCAATCTTACTCACTCAACCTATCTTTGACCTTTATTGAAAGAAAAGAAAATTAGTTTTCCCCAGTTCCCTTTGTAGAATCTGACCCAGGCCAGGAACAACATGGGGTCTACCACAGCTTGTTGGGCACCCTGACCTGCCTCCACTGTGATGTTGACCAGGCACTGGCCATCGTGTATTACATACTTACACTGACTCGTTTAAAAATAAAGGCCTCAGAGGGAGGGCAGAAGAGAGTAGGAGGGTGAGAAGAGATCAACCAATGACCTTGTATTCATATAAGCATAACCCATGGACATAGACAATAGGATGGTGAAGGTCTGGGGTGGGGGGTGGAGGTGGGCTAGAAAGGGTCAATGGGAAGCAAAAGGGGACATATGCAATACTTTAACAATAAGAATTTTTTTTAAATAAATAAAAGAATAAAGGCCTCCAAAGACATGGAAAGTCTATGAACTGAATAATCAATCTTTGAAAAACTAACCTGACAGCATTGGCAGGATAGAAAGGACATAGTTACTTGGTAATGGGATAAAATTTTCAACTAGCAAAGGAAAATATCTTGGATTGGCAGTTGCAGAAGCCCAAACAATTTAAGACAATAGTAATACTCCCTATGTGTGCATATCTTTTATTGTTTATGTTGGACAGTCACATAGCCCATGTCACTTGACTCTCAAGAGGAAAGCAAGTATGAATCATTGTAAAGTGAAAGATATTATAGTTGAATAATTTCCCATCCCAATTTTAAGATATTATCACCAAGCAGAGTGTCTTTCCCAAAAGTAGAAGCAAATTATAGGTCAAAATCTGCATTAGTAATACTTAATATTACTGGATTATTATTTTAGATTTCTCCCCAGAAAGATACTCCTATACACACAATTTTACATGCAATTTTATAGACTTCATAGACCCCTGAGCTTCAACAAAAATATGGACTTCAAGGGAGAATCAGTGCTCTGGATAGAGTATGAAGAAATGATAAGATACAGTGATCTCAGATTTTATTTTATTTTTTATTTTCTTCATTGATTAAAGTATTACATATGTATCCTTATCCTCCCCTCCCCTTCTACCCCCCACTCATGCCCTTACCCCCCTGGTGTCTGTGTCCATTGGTTATGCTTATACGCATGCATAAAAGTCCTTTGGTTTATCTCTCCCTCTTACCCCCACCCTCCCCTAACTTCCCTCTGAGGTTTGATGGTCTGAGCGATGCTCTGGATCTGTTTTTGTTCATCAGTTTATGTTGTTCATTATATTTCACAAATGAGTGAGATCATGTGATATTTATCTTTCTCCAGCTGACTTATTTCGCTTAGCATAATGCTCTCAGGTCCATCCATGCTGTTGTAAATGGTAGGAGTTCCTTTTTATAGAAGCGTAGTATTCCATTGTGTAGATGTACCACAGTTTTTTAATCCACTCATCTGCTGATGGACACTTAGGCTGTTTCCAAATCTTAGCTATGGTAAATTGTGCTGCTATGAACATAGGGGTGCATATATCCTCTCTGATTGGTGTTTCTAGTTTCTTGGGATATGTTCCTAGAAGTGGGATCACTGGGTCAAATGGGAGTTCCATTTTTAGTTTTTGAGGAAACTCCATAGTATTCTCCACAGTGGCTGTACCAGTCTGCATTCCCACCAGCAGTGCAAGAGGGTTCCTTTTTCTCTGCATCCTCTCCAGCACTTGTCGTTTGTTGATTTGTTGATGATAGCCATTCTGACAGGTGTAAGATGGTACCTCATTGTCCTTTTGATTTGCATCTCTCAGATGGTGATCTCAGATTTTAGCAAAAAGACTTTTTTACACTCTATCAATCCTCTTCCCTGGGTCTCAATACCTTTATCTCCTAGGCCTATGTATCCTATTTGTATGGTACTTCTTTCTTCATGTAATTCTAAATCAGCACGCTTTTAATGGTTATTTTAAATTACTAATGTACATTTATCATTGGAAATGTAAGTGTTGATGATTCTATGGTATGGCATTTTGATAAAATCAAATTATAAGCAATTTAATTATAGATACTGTTTCTAAATTTTTTTGCATCTCCTTCCATGTCATATATTGCAGACACTCAATATTTGGTCAATGAAATCAAGATTTTTCATAATTAAAACAATGGATTATTTCCACAGCAAGGTAAACCTCAAAATGTGGGTTCAAAATATTATCTATATTATAATAAACATTTATTTTCAAAACAAAGTCATTTTCTAGGCTCTGCTAAAGTTATATTTCTTCACTGATCTCAAAGACCTCTAAAATGTAATAACACACCTGAGAATAGCTAGCTCACACCGATGATAGGAACTATCCTCTCAGGAAATAACAAGAAGAAAATTGAATTAGGGTTGGTACTGAGATATATTTAAATCTAGAAGCAAATTAAAACAAACCTTTGTTGACACCTACTCTGTATTATGAATTTTAAAACTTCATATTTTTGCTAGCGGTTGCGACCCACAGGTTGAGAACCGCTGCTGTAGAGCCTAAGACCATCGGAAAACACAGATATTTACATTATGATTCATTAACAGTAGCAAAATTATAGTTATGAAGTAGAAATGAAAATAATTTTATGGTTGGGGGTCACCACAACATGAGGAACTGTATTAAAGGGTCGCGGCATTAAAAAGATTGAGAACCACTGATCTAGATAGTCAAACACACCAATGAAATCCTCTCATGGCTTTTGCTTATGTACTCCACCCTGACCCCCAATAAATTTACTTGCCCATGGGTCCTCACACTTTCTTGACTCCCCAATGCTTCTCCTTGGTTGAGCAGGCTCCTTTGGTACTCCCCTCACATGGCTCTCTCATTGCCTGTGTGTTGGGTCTGAGTCCCTCTGCCAGGGACTGGACCTCCTTGGATGTCAGGCATTAGAAGATGGAGAAGACATGAGAAGTCATGGGTATATAAAAGAGTCTTTATTGTAGTCCAAGTAGCCATTGCTACCAAGTAGCTATAAAACAAAGCAGTCCTTGCTAATACAGGAGCCCTCCTAGTAAAAACAGCCAGCACCGGCTGATTAATACTACATCTTCCCTACAATGCAGCCCCCAACATAGGAGCCATACAGGAGCCAGCCACACTGGCTGGTCAGTAACATACTTTATACTAACTTAGACAAAAGAGGCTTCTTGCCAAATAGTGACAAAAATCTTTTGGGTTATAAAAGGGCATGTTTATACAATGAAACTGCTGTGTCCTTGCACCTGCCTATGGCAACCTGGCCTTGAACATCCTAATTAGGATTACCACGCTCAGAGTGGCCTTGAACATCCGGCACACAGCGTGTGCTGTGACTCTCTCTCTCTAGGACTTGTGAATATAATAAATTTTTTTTTCGGTGTCTCCCCTTGTGGCTGCATCTGGCTAACCATATCATGAAAAAAATACAAAACATACTCAAATGGTTTCACAAGACACTCATCTCCTGCACCTAAGGACCCAACAGATCAAGATCTGGAATGAACAGGGAATCCTGATTGGTCCTGAGTCTCCTGCAGGCTGTGAGTGAGTGATATGGTAAGAGGCACAGAACCTGCTAGCACTAGAGCACTGGGCACAGCCCTGCATTATCTCAATCATATTGGATCTCCTTCTAGATAAAAGCCCACGTATAAACAAAAGGAAGAGTTCATTCCAGAATGAAAAAAGAAAATTGTGAAAGACATAAGCAGGAGTAGAAAAAAAAAAGTCACCCAAAATAAAAGATAATTTTTTTTCCAGTTCACATTCCATCTAAAACTCTGAGGATGAAAAAAGGATAGAAACTGGCATTGTAGCTTAAAGGAAATTGTTCCTCTAGGATGCGTTAACCACAGAAACCAAAAATAGAAATGAATGAACCGGCCATTTATTTCTTCCTCATAACAAGCCAGAAACATACCTTATAGTTTCCTTCCCAAAGTACATACAGCATTTATCGTACCCTGAATAGAACCATATGCCATGATAATTCACATTTTATGAACAAGACAAGGTTAACAGTTTTGAAGAATAAATTAGACTTAGTATGCTTCATTAGAACCTACTTCTTAATTTTTTTAACAGTTGTGCATTGTAAGAAAGAAAATTTTTATGGGACATATAATTGAGTTCTCCTCCAATAGTAAGGCCTCTCCGATTCCTTCACACATCATCACCAGCTGTGGTTAAATGGCAACTCACGGTTCAATGACAGCACATATTCAGTTTTAACAGGTCTGCTTCACAGTTTGCAAAATTTAATGAATCTAATTCTGAGGTCATGACTTTATAAGATGTAACATCCCTACTTCTTCACTTACAAATGAAGAAAAAGGACCCAGAGGTACTAGATTACTAGCTAAATGTCTCATAGATTGCTAGTGGCAAAACCGTCAGATCATGCATTCATGCATATGAGCCTAACCAGTGATCACGGACAACAGGGGGATGGGGGCATGCGTGTGGGGGGGTTTGGGATAAGAATGGGCGGGTTGATGACAAATATGTGATACCTTAATCAATAAAGTAATTTAAAAAAAAGGTGAAGGGGTTCAGAAGTACAGATTGGTAGTTACAGAATAGTCATGGGATATAAATTGCAGCATGGAGAATATAGTCGATAGTGTTGTTATGTATGTTGCTAGATGGGTGCTGGATTTACTGAGGGAATCACTTCATAGGTTATGTGATGTCTATTCAAAGGGTTGTACACCTGAAAGTAATATAATATTTTTTGTCTACTTTAATAGAAAAATAAAAATGTATTATTAAAAAAATAATAATAATAATAAAATAAAAAACATGTTAAGCTCATAGCATGTCTTAAGAACTATATTGGGATCTCTTTTCATTTTGTTGATTTTTTTTTCCTGTGCAGAAGCTTTTTATTTTAATGTAGTCCCATTTGTTTCTTTTTTCCTTTGTTGTCCTTGCTCTGGGAGATGTATCTGCAAACAAATTGCTATGAGAGATGTCTGAGATTTTGCTGTCAATGGTTTCTTCTGGGATTTTTATGGTTTCACAGCTTACATTTAAGTCTTTTATCCATTTTGAGTTTATTCTTATGTATCACATTATCTCACTTATATATGGAATCTAATGAACAAAATAAACTGACAAAATAAATCCAGAGACATGGGAGCATGGAACAGACTGATGAATCTCAGAGGGAAGGTGGGAGGGGAGCAGGAAGAGATTAATCAAAGAACTTAAAGGCATATATGCATAATCCATGGACAGAGATAATAGTGTGGTAGGCCTGGGGGGTGCAGTGCAGGGTGGAGGGGATTAACAGGGGAAAAAGGGAACATCTATAATACTTTCAACACTAAAGATAAATTTTTTAAAAAGAACTATATTGGGAACCAGGGATACAAAGATGAGGAATATTTAGTCTTTGCCTTATAGGGCTTCCAAGTCTACCAAGGAGCATAAAAATGTCTCTAAAGTAAGAGAGACTATGGTAAATCTCCCTAAACGCTTCCAGAATGGCATGGGGCTCACAGGAGGGAGAAATCAATGTAAGAAATTACTTGAGTTTATTTTCTACTGATAGTGAACTTGTCAAGGGTGAAAATAGGCCTTATTCATTGTTTCCTCACAGAGGCTAAAACATTCTATAGGTTGGTTGGAAGGAATAAACAAAGTGAATGCATTAAGTTGTCCAGCCCCTATATTTCCTTTACATGATATGGCTAAAACAAGCACTATTTACTCTAGGAATAAGGAACAGAACAAAAACCCACTGTACTACAAAAAAATGAGAACAGTGACTACAGCTACATTAGATATTTCTTAAAGGGATATTCGGCCTTTTAATCCTTTTCCACGTGATGATTCAGCATGCAGAGGGGTGGGCGAAAGTAGGTTTATAGTTGTGAGTACATGAAACAGCATATTCTTATGTTATTATTTATTATTGTGTTATTTACTTGTATTGCAACTTTAAACCTACTTTTGCCCACATTATACTTGATCAGAGGGCATGCAGGAGACTGCCAACTATAAGACAACTCCATATTTAGCAGCATAGATTCCAGGAAAGATTTGAAAGGTCTGGGATGGGAATGTTTGCAGAGCACTGTCAGAACACTGAAACACTTTTTATTGGGTCTATAAATGATTGTGCTGCTCATGTAGTCCACAAACCTGTGTGCGAAAAACAGGTTACTTCAGGCTCGTAAAAGAGGATGCCAACTAATGGTTACTGAATCTGCCACTTACAGAATAACTTTGGGACATCATTCTATTCTGCTGAGACCCACAGAAGTGAACTGACTT
This sequence comes from Cnephaeus nilssonii, assembly GCF_951640355.1. NCBI lineage: Eukaryota > Metazoa > Chordata > Mammalia > Chiroptera > Vespertilionidae > Cnephaeus > Cnephaeus nilssonii. The sequence continues at coordinate 47,241,827 of NC_137074.1, forward strand.
GTCTGAGGTTTACAGTGAATTAGTGATGACACCAGTTTTCTGACTTCTAAACAGGATTCTTTTTGCTCTTTGACTATAGGTAAGCTAGTTATGTGTTGGTGCAATGTTTAACAACAGACTCTCTAGGGGGGAGTAGCATTTATTGGTTTCTGTAGTATAAGTACTTTTACCTTGGTGAATTTCCAGGCATCTATATGAAGTCACTAAACCAAGTCATGAAGAGTTGGTTCAAACAGGCTCCCAATTCCATGCTCTCTACTATCTTAAAGGTTCATAGTGCTTGGAAGTCAAGCCATTCAAAAAGTGGTTGTTGTCAGAACATGCTAATTTCTGGCTACGAAATGATGCAAAGAGCTATAAATAAAAATAATAGATCCCAAAGAATAACCTGTTGAAAATATGACCAGACGACCATGTAAATAGCAAGTGCTGTTCATTGTCATGTGTTGGAACCAAAAGCCACTGATAACTTCTGCAAAGATGTGTTGATGTACCAGAAATACAAGTCCCCAAAGCAGGGCCACATCCTCTCTGTAGCTTTTTTTATTTATCTCAGGCAGAAAAAATTCCTCCTTCCTTAGTAGTTATATTCAGCTACTTTTTTTAATTTTTAGAATTGCCTACAGAACATATCCAAACTTCCTAGCTTGGCAAAGAGGTCTTCTACCAAATGAGTTTACAAAAAGGTGGGTGGAGACATTGGGAATACAGGCTTTGGGGCTTGATCAGCTCTGAGTGAAACTCCTGCCCTGCCTGCCCTGCTACTTAATGCTATGAAGTCTCAGGCTGGTGTCCTGACCAATTGACCTCAGTTTCTTCATTCTTAGATTCCGGCCTTGTAAGATTAACACAAGGATGTAACAACATAAGATATCTCAGGTGCCTAACATGCCACCTGGCACATGCTAAAAATGCAAGAAATATCTATTTCTCCCTTATACAGAAAAAAATTTCCTGCCTGTTTAAATCACCTTTTAAAGACCTTGTTTGCCAATGAATGACCTTGTTTGCCAATTAATTCATTTACTCAGTCTTCTAACAAATATTTAGAGACAGCAAAATGCCTGTGTGGAGTGAATCTCTGATTCCATTGTCTTTATTTATTTTTTCTTTTTCCTTTTAATCTTTATTGTTGAAAGTATTATGTAAGTCCCCTCTTTTCCCCATTTTCCTCTTCTAGCCGTTCCCGCCCCTCACCCCAGGCCTTCACCACCCTATTGTCTGTCCCTATGGGTTATGCATGTATGCATACAAGTTCATTGGTTGATCTCTTCTCACCCACCCTCCCCTGCTTTCCCTCTGAGGTTCGACAGTCTGTTACTTGCTTCTATGTCTCTGGATCTATTTTTGTTCATCAGTGTACTTTGTTTATTAGATTCCACATATGAGCGAGATCGTGTGATACTTATCTTTCTCTGACTGATTATTTCGCTTAGCATGATACTCTCCAAGTCCATCCATGCTGTTGCAAATGATAAGAGTTCTTTCTTTTTTATAGCTGTGTAATATTCCATTGTGTAAATGTATGACAATTTATTGTCTTTAATGTCTTTCAGAACTAGGACATGGGTAAGTTCTTGGGCTCAGGGGTTAGGTAGGCAAGGTAAGATCCCATGAAGGTTGTTCTTAAATGTGGACCAAAGTGCTAAAGGGAGGTAATGAGGGGCCTGTTCATGATTAAGCCTCACCAAATGAAGGCTGTAATAGTGAGTGACACTAGTACCCCCACTAAAGGCTGGGCATTTAACCCACAGTCTTAAACTCACTCCTTTAAGCCTCAAATTAACTTTATGAGAATAATATTATCCCCCTTTTGCTGATGAGAAAACAGATATTCAGAGAAGTCTATGCTCTATAATGTTCCCTGTACACTTACCATGTACGAGGCACTGTTCTAGGCATTAGAGATACAGCATAGACAGCTGCCCTCATGGAGCTGACATTTGAAGAAAGAGTGCAGGGGGGAAAATGGACACTATAGTGAAGCTGAGAAAAAATCAAAGTAGACTAAAACATAAAGAAAATTATTTTATTTTACTTTAACTAGCCTGGAAACTTAATCTTTTGAACTTTTCAGTTGTGTGTCAATGCCTAGAGATCTATAAATTCTTTAGATAACCTTCTGAAACACTTAGGAAAGAATGTTCATGTGTCTAGACCATGGGACATTTGGAAGATCACCATCTCAGACCAAATCAGAAGCTAAGAATGCAGGACTGATTCTTATGAAAAATGTGCTTTTTACTATAAAAACTTTCAACTCTTTTCTTAAGAATACTCTGGGTATTATCTAATAGTGTTTCCTGAGTTGCAAGTCACTTGTTTAAGAACCTTGAAAAAAAACTTTGTCGTTTAATTCTAAAAGAAAAAAAAAAATCAGCCTCTTCCACTGGAGCCAGACACAGTGTGGACTATCTTTTCATAAGACATGGCAATAATTCTCCAATGAGTGTTTGGTGGGGAAGGTGGAGGCCAACAAGTAATGCCCAACATCAGCTGGGTGTCCTATGATTCAACTCAATTCTGACACTACCTCCTTAGAGAGCCAGTCAGATACCACAGGTTAAGGCCTCAGATCCACAAAACTCCCTTCCTGATCTCCCCTCCCTCACTGCCTACTTCCATACACTATTCAAAAGTCCAAATTGTTACCTGTGTTTCTGACCTACTGGCTATAGATCAGGGGTTCCAACAACCCTCTCCTCAAATTTGATTAATGTACTAGAGCAGTTCACAGAACTCAGAAAAAAAACACAAACATTTTATTTACTAGGTCACCAACTTATTTTAAAAGGATGTAACTCAGGAACCGGCAGATGAAAGAGATGTATAGGGTAAGGTATGGAGAAGGGGCGTGAAGCATCCATGCTCTCTCTGAGCTCACCAAATCAGGGGGTGTGCCTAAAAGTTTCAACAGTCTATCCATTTTTGGTTCTCCTGGCAACCAGCCCTCATTTTTAGGTGCTTTCCAGAAATCATCTTCATTAACATAAACCCAGTTTTGGTGGAAAGGGGCTTGTTATGAAAAACAAGAAAGGAGACTCATTTCAACTCTATGGCTCTAAAGCAATTTCAGGAACTAAGACCAAATCTATCTATCTATATATATATATATATATATATATATACACACACACACACACACACTAGAGGCCCAGTGCATGAAATTCATGCATGGGGGGGGGGGAGGTGTCCCTCAGCCCAGCCTGCACCCTCTCCAATCTGGGACCCCTCGAGGGATGTCCCACTGCCCATTTAGGCCCAATCCTGATGGGATCGGGCCTAAATGGGCAGTCGGTCATCCCTCTCACAATCCAAGACTCCTGGCTCCCAACCATTCGCCTGCCCGCCTGCCTAATTGCCCCTAACCACTTCTGCCTGCCAGCCTGATCACCCCCTAACCACTCCCCTGCCAGCCTGATTGATGTCTAACTGTTCCCCTGCCAGCCCAATTGCCCCTAACTGCCCTCCCCTGCAGGCCTGGTCACCCCTTACTGCCCTCCCCTGCCAGCCTGGTTGCCCCTAACTGTCCTCCCCTGCAGGCCTGGTCACCCCCAACTGCCCTCCCCTGCAGGCTTGGTCACCCCTAACTGTCCTCCCCTGCAGGCCTGGTCACCCCCAACTGCCCTCCCCTGCAGGCCTGGTCCCCTCTAACTGCCCTCCCCTGCCAGCCTGGGAACCCTGCTGGCCTGGGTTCCCCCCAACTGCCCTCCTCTACCAGCCTGGTTGACCCTATCTGCCCTCCCCTGCTGGTCTGATCACCCACAACTGCCTTCCCCTGCAGGCCATCTTGTGGTGGCCATCTTGTGTCCACATGGGGGCAGCCATTTTTGCGCACAAGGGGGCAGCCATCTTGTGTGTTGGAGTGACAGTCAACTTGCATACTACTCTTTTATTAGATAGGAGATATATATATATATATATATATAGATATATATATAGATATAGATATAGATATATATATGCCTAATATGGAAAGTGTGCCTTCGGGGGTTCGATCAACTGGGAGTTCGATCACTCACTCTGTCGTGCGCTGCCACCAACGGGCGGCGCAGAACGAAGAAAGGCCCTGGCCAGCAGCCAGCAGCCAGGGAAGGGAGGCCCCGGCCAGCAGCCTGCAGCCACTAGGAACCTTACCCGTGCATGAATTTCATGCACTGGGCCTCTAGTATTATAATAAAAGATGCTCCCATTGCTCTTTTTTTTTGTTGTTGTTAATTTTTTTATTTTATTTTATTTTTTCAATTTTTTTATTAAGGTATTATATGTGTACATATCTTACCATTGCCCCGCCCACCCCACTCCCATATATGCCCTCACCCCCCAGAGTTTTGCATCCATTGGTTATGCTTACATGCATGCATACAAGTCCTTTGATTGATCTCTTATCTCCCCCACCTCTCCCTAACCTTCCCCCTGTAATTTGACAGTCTGTTTGATGCTTTACTGTCTCTGTATCTATCTTTTTGTTCAAGTTTATAATGTTCTTTATTATCCATAAATGAGTGAGATCATGTGGTATTTTTCTTTCATTGACTGACTTATTTCACTTAACATAATGTTCTCCAATTCCATCCAGGTTGCTGCAAATGAAGAGAATTCCTTCTTTTTTATGGCAGCATAGTATTCCATTGTATAGATGTACCACAGTTTTCTGATCCAGTCATCTGCTGACGGGCACCTAGGCTGTTTCCAAATCTTAGCTATGGTGAATTGTGCTGCTATGAACCCCATTGCTCTTATCACTCAGGAAATTCCAAGGGTTTAGGGAGCTGTGAGCCAGGAACCCTCGATGAAGACCAAATATATGACAAATATATATTTGATCATCTGAATGACCAAATACATATTTCTTATAAATCAAAATCTTGCACAGAGAATCTAGTCCTATATGGTCATCTAAGGACACTGTAAATGGGCTAAAAAAAAAAATTCATAGCCATAGCCAAAAAAGGCAATGTTTTCATCTTCATGATCATGAATATGCAAAGTAGCACTTTTTTAGGAGTGGTGATGGTTCTGACTTAAGTCATTGACATTATTTCACTTTGTTGACCTCATACAAAGTGGCCCTTGCTTAGGACAAACTGAATTAATATCTGTAGAAACTATTGGCCTTGCAGATAAGATTGTATACATTCCTATTACTCACAAAAACTGAGCTAACCAACATGATCCATTCAACAACTATTTATTGAGCATCTACTACAAAGCTAGTCATAAAATAAGTTCCATATGGTGGGTTGCATGACCTTTAGGTTAGCACTAAAATCTGTGTTCAACACAAGTTCTTCATTTATTTTTTTCATATCCTATTTCCTTTAAGTTTATTAAGAGTGTGTTTTCACAAAGAGGGTGGGAGCGAAGAGAAAATAACTTTACTGCCTAATCAGCAAAATGTTTAAAATTCTCAGTTCAATAAGAGGGTCTTGGGAGGCTCACAGCTGGCTTCTACTTCATGCAATTATGAATGAAATCCAGCACTTTTGTCAGAGCTTGCTTAAAAGTTTCCATGCCTGACTTGCAAACGCTTAAAGAGAGTAATAGCTATTCTGCAGCCTGAAAGGCCCCATAGACCTAGGTCAATAAGTTGAACATCTGGTCTGGTCATTGTTTGCCCTCTATTAACATTTTAAAACTTAAATTAAATAATTTCTCCCAATTGCTTTTTTTTATGGTTTTATATGTCCCCAAGTACAGGGAGAGAGGCAATCTGCCTTTATTGGCCACACTGACAATATTTAATTGTTAATAGGAAATACTGTAAACAGAACTTTAAAATTCACGGTCATGAGAAGTTCAACTTCTTTGAAATTTCTCAACATACAAGAAAACAATTACTTCATTTTTCTAACTAGTTTTTCACAGTTTAGAATCTCATGTAGTCCCCAAAGGAAAATATCTTAATTATTAAAGTCTGTAATTGGCTCACTGTCATCTGGCAATTAGCTGCTTTAAATTTTCTAAGTTGGCCCCCAATGTCTGAATGCAATGGTAGAGGAGTGATGGGATAGGGAGGAAGAAAGTGATTTATTTTGTTGACCACCTTTCTGCAGTAGGATCCTAACAGACATGAATAGGAATCTCAGATTCTGAACTGTGTTGGGAGTTAGGGTGACTGGCACATTTTATGCTTTTTATTTTTTTTTAACTGATCCAGCCCATAAAATTTGTTGCAAATGTCCATGAAACTGCAGTGTAAATAGCAGAAAGAATCAGTGTTAGGAATTAGATGACAGAATTCCAAAATGTTTTACTTGTTTACTCTGTGTGTCTTTAGTCAGAACATACTACAAATTTCATATAGAGATAGGTAGATATAGATATAGATATAGATATAGATATAGATATAGATATAGATATAGATATAGATATAGATATAGATATAGATATAGATATAGATACACCCTGGCCAAATTTCATATAGCGATAGAGAGATACAGATATAGATATGGATACACTCATAGGAGTATTATGGGATATATCAAAGTAGACTATAAGTTTTAAGCTATCTTACTAATGTAAGAGTTTATTACATTTGTGAGAAAAGATTTTTAAAAAATAATGTAGCATTGCCCTAGCCAGTTTGGCTCAGTGGATAGAGCATTGGACTGCAGAACAAAGGGTCCCAGGTTCGATTCTGGTCAAGGACACGTACCTTTGTTGCAGGCTCCTGCCTGACCCAGGCCCTGGTTGGGGTTCATGCAGGAGACAACCAATTGATGTGTTTCTCTCACATTGATGTTTCTCTCTGTCTTTCCCTCTCTCTTCCATTCTCCCTAAAAATCCATGGAAAATATTCTCGGTTGAGGATTAACAAAAAATTTAATGTAGCATCTTCCTCAGAACAACAATATGGATAAAACTATTGTATTTTCTATTTTATGTCATTTCCAGTCCTTATATTAAACTTTTTGGCCTGAAATCAAAGGAATGGTTCCTCTTTTATATTGGCATAGTTACTGTTCTTTGTTAAGGATAAGTGGGATTCCAGCATGCTGACTATTCTTAGAATAAGAAGCAGTGAAAATTTGTCCCCAGAGCTCCACATTCCGGAGAAATCTGGTGAACCCTGATGTTTATTTTTCACTCTTATAAATAAAAGAATACTTTGGTAGGAAGCCAGAGTAGGAAAGAAGGCCAACCGCATGTAATGCTGAAAATAAAGGCAGATAGGTATTTTCATTTGAAATGTAACCATTAGAGATGGTCATTATATATATTTTTCCAAAAATACTCTCCAATAATAGAACAGAGCCAGATACATTGTGTGTGTGTGTGTGTGTGTGTGTGTGTGTGTGTGTGTGTGTGTGTTTTAATGAAGCACTGCATTTATCACATTTTTATAGTAGTTAATTATAGTAAGATCTCATATGAGGCTTATTATATATGTTCATAGAAATGTATATGATATGTTTAAAATGCAGGCAGTTTTCATCCTCTAGGAACCAAAGCAACAGATCAAAATGAAGGAACCAGTGTCTATAACATCCCTGGGTCACCCTGATAAATGGAGATGATGAGGCCACAGAGAAATGAGTGCAAAGAGTTCTGATATGCTGAGGCTGATTCACAGCTCTCAGCATTTTCTTATTTTCCTTGAACTGGTACTTTATGCTGGTGAAAGGGAGGATGGCAGGATGCAGGCAGACTTGAGGAGCTTGGTACAATTTCATTATACAGAAATGGATCATTATTAGGAAAATATTATACCTCTATCAAGCTCTTATACCACATTTTATATCAAACAAGAGTTTATTTATCATGATTGGAGCACTAATTAGAATAATGGTAATCAACTTTGAGAGCCAACATGTTCCACAAGTCCTGACTCATCTCCCAGAATTAGGTGGAGATGCCTGGGGTTGCAGAGTGATACTGTCTGGGCTGAAAGGAAGCACAGAGGCCATCCACTTTGACCTTCTGGGGGAGACACTCTGGGGTAGGGGTGAGAGAGGTGGGAAGTGTGTTCAAGGTTCTTGAGGGTCAGTAGCAGAATCAGAGCCAAAACTCAGCTTTTCTGACCCATTCTTTCCATTGAACTCATATTGTCTCTCTTAGTTCTCCAGCAACTGCAGGAAGAGGAAGTCGTAGATAAGGAAATCCAATTAACTGGACTACTAAGTCAGCAAGTTCATTCTGACAGAAGAGGAAAAAACAAAAATTGAAACCAACAAAATATGCTTTGAAGCCAACAAGGCCTCCCTGTGAGTCCCAGTTTTATCAACTACTGGCAGAATACTAAGCCTCTGTCATCCTTACTTGCTTATCTGAAATTTAACTAGGAGATAGTGCATGCACACATTCTGCTCCTAGTTGCTAAGACAATATTTCGCATTTAGCAAACATTCAGTAAATGGCAGTACTAAGGGAGGTGTGAAACTTTTAAACAAATCCGGAGCCTTATAAGTACTCAGGTCATTTTTCTCATTTAGGTTTGCATCTGCCACTGAACAATCCAAGCTCTCTGTGAACTCCTTCAGAGGGAGGAGCTCATTGGATTAGATTTGACTGTGTTGGGCTCTAACCTTGTAAAATCCTCCCATTTGTACTGTTCACACTTTTCCAGCCATTTCTAAGAAATCCCATCTAACTCACTCCAGAACTTGAAGACAGCACTCAAATCCCCAGGTTATCTTTCCTCCAAGAAAAACTTTCCTGTTTCTTAGAGCTAAATGAATTCCTTGACTTTATTTTTCATTGGCACTCTGATGACTATGTTTGGTTCTCAGTGTAGGACTAGGACATGCCACTGATGACACAAAACCAATTCAAAATTCCATGTAACCACTGAGCCAGGACACTTGAAGGGAAGACAGATGACAAATGTGTATCATGTCCAAAAATGATCCAAAAATTTGTGTAACATGCAGCAATTTGAATCTCCATTTGCAATATTCCTCTTATTTACCATTTAAGTTTACAACTACTAAACCACCTTCAGCTAGATAAGACATTCCTTTTACAATTTATAAACATTAACAAAGCTACTGACTATGGGTCAAGGTCAATCACATAAACAGTAAGCACATGTAAATAAATGAAAACTTTTTTCCCCCAACATATTTATCTGTCTTTATCTATGCTGGTAAAATTTTCCAGAAAGAAACCAAATCCAGTCAATGGAATAATTTCATAATTCAAATAATCCTCATAGTATAGGTGGTCTTGGTGCACCGAGAGACAGACAGAAATTTATATTTTTGCAAGAGTTTCTTCATAAAAGCAAATGGCATTTGAGGAAACTTCTCTGAAACTAGAACACTCACACCTGAAGAACAGCAATCATAAATCACATCATTATCTCTTCCAAATTCTATTACACTTGGTATCCATTGCTTTTCCAGTACACACTTTTTATGACCATCAGAGTAGGAGGTGGTGAAGTTCTAGGCAGCACATTTCCAATTCAGAAATGCTTACAGAGGACATAATTACTAATTCATTACCAAAAGGGCCCTAATGACACCCTAATAATCTACATAAATTCATGTCACTTCGACAGGAGGACATTATAGGCGATAGAGAAAATACAGTGCAACTCTTTTCATAAAACATCTACTAACCATAAGATTCAAACTTTGAAATTATAATCTGCCCATAAAATGGTTCCATTCTTTGAAAACACATCTTTTTAAAACAAACAAATAGATTTTTCTAACAATCTGCCTTAAAAGCAGATCTTTGTTATTAAAATAAGAGTTTGGAATGTTATCTGTATGAATTCTGGGAGAAAATCAAGTCAAAACAAACAACAGAATATATTGCTTTTCTGGACTTCCCAGATAATAATAAACACTTTGCAAATAAGTGTAAAAGTAAAAATGACAATTGTTTATATTTTATTTCTACTTAGCATATTACACATCTGTTAAAATACATGCAGGGTCAAACAAGTGTGTTTAAATAAAAACAAAACAAAAGCACAAACAAGGGAGTGACTAAGTGCCCAGTGCCACTCCTGAGATATTTTGAAAGCCATCAGCTAATACTTATTCAGAACTAGTTAGAAGTGGAAGTTATTCCCGAGATACTCACTGCTTTCTTACCACACTTCATAATTCTAACACATTAGTTTTGGCTGAACCAGATGCCAAATGGTTGCACAGTACAGAGCAGTCAGCGTGGTGGAATGATACAAAATATTTCAGCCAAGGCACATCCCCTGGGCTCTCAGTTCCCTCCCAGCTGTCACACCTCTTCCTAGGACAAATCACACACCAAATACAGTTCTGACTTTTGCCTCCCTTGTGGTCCAAATAAGAATCCTAAGACATAGATATGTTATATTCCATTCAGGACTGGGGCATGACACACCACACCAGGGACACTTGATGAATTCTGCATAAGCATAGAGTATATACAGTACAAACAACTTCCAAAAATAATATTGTAAGGTTGATTACAATAAAATGTATATAACAGGAATACATTGTTAGAAGGAAGGACAAGATATAATATAAAGTCATATATAAATCTCTATATATAAAAGCCCAGCAACCGAACAGCAGAACGACCAGAGTGACCGTAACGACCAGTCGCTATGATGTGCACTGTGGAGGCCAACTGGCCCGATCTGGGCCCCGATCACCTCCCCCCAATCACCCGTGGCCCCTACCCTCAGCCAACCATGTCTCCCATCAGGCCCCCCAACCCAATTGGAGGCAAGGCCGGCCAGCCAACCACCCATGGCCCTACTTCCTGGCTGGCCAACCTCCCAGGGTCCGTCCCCCTGGGCCAGCCCCAGCCCCCTGATAGGCTTTGATTGCCAGCCAGACCGAGGGACCCCACCAGTGCACAAATTCATGCACTGGGCCTCTAGTATGTGTATGTAACTAATTAATTGCATATAAGTAGTTGTACCCAGAAAGTAAATTGTGATGTATCCTTTCATTCCACAAGTAGGGAGTAAAGCCTTACTAGATGTCAGGTAAGGGACTTGTCACTGTGATTTAGTGGAGAACAAAAAGAGATTAACCGAAGAACTTATATGCATTTATGCATAGCCCATAGACACAGACAACAGTATAGAGAAGGCCTGGGGCAGGGGATGAGTGCTGGCTAAAAGGAACCAATGGGGAAAAGGGAGACATCTGTAATGCCTTCAACAATAAAGATAAATTTTAAAAAAGAGAATCTTCATCTCAAAGATAAATTGGGGATGTATGATAACTAAGAAAACTGTTAAATCACTAAAACTATTATAGATATTTATTTTCACTACAAAAATTAAAATTGGAGCATGGATATAATAATTTGGGAGGAGGGAACTCTTAAATACAGTGGCCAGGAAGGCCTCTCTAAGGAGGTAATATTTGAACTGAGACTTCAGTAATAAGGCCAGGAGAGAGAAGACTTGGAGGAAGGTATTCAAGGCAAAGAAAAAAGTGCAAAGTTCTTTGGCATCTTTGAGAAAAAGTAAAATATGCTAGATTATCTGGAACCTAATAATATAAGGTAAGGCTGAATAAGCAAACAAGGCCTAGATCATCTAAGGCATTTTAGGCCAAGGTAAGAAACTTAGATTTATTTCTAAATTATGAAAAAATTAATGCAATTGGGCTTTACAGTTATACGTGAGCCTCCTAGCAGCTAAGATCTCTAAATTTGTTTCTCCTTCAACAAGGAAAAATTGGGCAGTCATTGTTATAAAGGCATCGAAAAAAAAAATCAACTCAAATTTTCTTTTTCCCATTAACTTGCTTTCCTGTTTACTGGATTTTATTCTTGCCTCCCACCCTCAAATTCCTTCACAAATACTAGTTCCAATTATGGGGGAGAGAGAGAGAGAGAGAGAGAGAGAGAGAGAGAGAGAGAGAGAGAACTAACTACACAATGTGATGGTCATTTTATGTGTCAGCTTAGGTACACTACAGTGCCTAAGCAAGCATTAACCTAGATATTACTGTGAAGATATTTTGTAGATATGATCATAGTCAGTTTAAGTAAAGGAGATCATTCTAGATAATCTGAGTGGGCCTGATTCAATCAGTTGAAAAATCTTAAAACAAGAATTTCTTCTTCTCAAAGGAAAAATAAATTTCTTCTACAGACAACAAGTTCAGCTTATGACCAAGAGTTTAATTATGCCCTTCCTTAATGGCCTGTCCTATGGGTTTCAGACTTGCTTAGTCAGCGCCCCCCAAAATGTAAGCCATTTCCTTGTAATAAATCAATCTCTTAAAATGTATCTGATTCTATTTTTCTGCTTGACCTGACTGATACAAGATGTTACACTTTTGAAGTCATGCTTTAAAGATAACCTTTAAACACTTTGGGGGTAAATATAAACATAATTCCTTCACTTCTGCGATAGCACAATATTGATTTAATTATATGGAAGAAGAGTTAACTCAGATATCATGTGGCCAAATTCCATTATTCAGGCCAAATGCACTCTTGGTAGATGTTGACAAAGACAGGATCAAAGCTCCAGAACCCTCACCAGGTTGGATGTGTGGACCACTCTAGTCCTGGATGCTGTTGCTGGAGTAGCTTATCATAGTGACCAGTAATTGCAAATAATTAAAATCAAATTTTCCAACGTGATAACCTTACAGATGAAAATTTCCTTTACAAAAACAATTAAAATACAGATACAAAAATTGATATAAAGGGATTTCCTCAATCATGTTTATAACTGAGTAAACAGAGGATTAAGCTAACCAAATGACCATCATTAAAGTAAATTAAAGAAATTTGGGTTAATTTATTTCACAAAATTCTAGGAAGTCATTCTAATCAGTACTGCAGAAGAACATTTAAGAATATTGGAAGACTTTATTATATACTTCAGGTAAAAAATATAGGTTACAAACAGTATTAGTAAAGTAATAACCAGTTTTGAACCAAATATTCATAAGCATGGGGGGAAAAAAGACTGGAAATATACTTCATCATGTTATCAATGATTATTCTTGGGCATTGAGATTATCTAATGATTTTTATTTTCCTCTTTTTACTTATCACTATCCTCTAATTTTTATCTTTGACAAAGAATGCATATTATTCCTTAGAAGAGTAAAAGCCATTCAAATTATTTTAAGAACATAATAGTCAAAAAATATCTTAAAACAAACACTAAGCATTGTTTGAAGTTAAAAATCATTGTGGGAGAAACCAAGATGGAGGCATAGGTAAACACCTAAACTGCTGCCTCGCAGAACAATTTCAAAACTACAACTAAAAGACAAAACGTCTATTACCCAGAACCACAGGAGAGCTGGCCGAGTGGAAGTTCTACAACTAGAAGGAAAGAGAAAAGAGCATTGAGACGTGCACAAGCACTGAAAAGCTGAGGTACGGAGGCGCGCGAATCGGGCTGGTGGCGGGCGATTGGATGTGTTGCTTTTTTTCAACCCGAAGGGAGACAAGCTCCCAATTACTCTGAAATCCAGTTTCTGGGGAGACGCTGGACTGTCAGCCATCAGGTCGGAAAGTGAGGGTGATTTTCTTGCAGAGGTGCACCCAGCAATCATTGTTTACTGCGGCACGGGACCCAGGGACTTGGAAACGCAGAAATGCAGAGAAGGCTGACTGGCAGCCATCATTGTTTGCCACGCCCTAGCCTAGTGATGCCCTGAGACCCCCGCCCCGCACAATCTACAAACACACCCAAGCTCCATGCAGCGAATTTTGCATATAAATGGCCTGCCCTATAGCAGCTTAACCAAACAAACTGCAACTCCAGTCAGACAGCTCCAAAACCTCCAAACCCCAAACAAAGACGAGAAAACTGTAGTTCCCACTGTAGCTTCTGCTGGGTGGCCTCAGACAGTAGCTGACCTGCACCCCATTGGAGATCCAGAAGCTAGTGTATCTAGTGGTCTGTGTGAGACGACACCAGATTTCAACTACTCTCATAAGGGACACATTCAAGAGGTAGACTCAGTGAGCACCAAAGCCCCACTGAAACAAGTCCTGCCCAATAAGCGTGTCTCCAGCATAGCAATTCTTCCATTATAGACACAGCGGGTCCTCACAGCCAATTGGCCTGGAGGTCAATTCCTCCCAGTGACACCAACAACAGTCAAGACTTAACTACAACAAGGCTGTGCACACAGTCCACAAGGGGGTGCACCAAGAGTGTCCACCTCAGGTAACTGGGAGACCGACCCATTGGACACCTAGCACACAAAGCCACCCTACCAACTCAGGGAAGCAGGGCAAATGAGGAGACAAGGAAACAGATCACAAACGAAAGAAATGGAGGAAAACAAATGACTGGATATAGAGTTCAAAACCACGGTTATAAGGTTTTTCAAGAATTTCCTAGAAAAGGACGATAAATTTAATGAGACCCTCGAGGATATGAAAAAGGACCAACTGGAAATTAAACATACACTGACTGAAATAAAGAATATTATACATGCCTGACTGGTCTGGCTCAGTGGATAGAGCGTCAGCCTGTGGACCTGCGGACTGAGGGGTCCCAGGTTCAATTCCAGTCAAGGGCATGTACCTTGGTTGCAGGCACATCCCCAGTGGGGGATGTGCAGGAGGCAGCTAATCGATGTTTCTCTCTCATCGATGTTTCTAACTCTTTATCCCTCTCCCTTCCTCTCTGTAAAAAATCAATAAAATATATTTTTTTTTAAAAATAATATTATATAGAGACCCAACAGCAGACTAGAGGAACACAAGAATCAAGTCAAAGATTTGAAATACAAAGAAGCAACAAACACTCAACTAGAAAAGCAAAAAGAAAAAAGAATCCAAAAAGTTGAAGATGGTGTAAGAAGCCTCTGGGACAACTTCAAGTGTACCAACAGCAGAATTATGGGGGTGCCAGAAGAAGAGAGAGAGCAAGATACTGAAAACCTATTTGAAGAAATAATGACCGAAAACTTCTCCCACCTGGTGAAAGAAGTAGACTTACAAGTCCAGGAAGTGCACAGAACTCCAAACAAAAGGAATCCAAAGAGGACCACACCAAGACACATCATAATTAAAATGCCAAGGGCAAAAGACAAAGAGAAAATATTAAAAGCAGCAAGAGAAAAACAGTGAATTACCTACAAGGGAGCACCCATACGATTGTCAGCTGATTTCTCAACAGAAACTATGCAGGCCAGACGGGAGTGGCAAGAAATATTCAAAGTGATGAATAGCAAGAACCTACAACCAAGATTACTCTACCCAGCAAAGTTATAATTCAGAATTGAAGGTCAGATAAAGAGCTTCACAGATAAGAAAAAGCTAAAGGAGTTCATCACCACCAAACCAGTATTATATGAAATGCTGAAAGGTATTCTTTAAGAAGAGAAAGAAGCAGAAAAAAGTAAAGATAAAAATTATGAATAACAAATACATATCTATCAACAAGTGAATCTAAAAATCAAGTGAATTAAAAATCTGAGGAACAGAATAAACTGGTGAATATAATAGAATCAGGCGCATAGAATGGGAGGGGATGGATAATTCTCAGGGGGAAAGGGGTGTGGGGGGTACGGGAAGAGACTGGACAAAAATTGTACACTTATGGATGAGGACAGTGGGGGGAAGGTAAGGGCAGAGGGTGGAGTGGGAACCGGGTGGAGGGGAGCTATGGGGGGAAAAAGGAGAAACAATTGTAATAATCTGAACAATAAAGATTTATTAAATTTAAAAAAAAAAGAGAGAAAAAATAAAAATCATTGTGGCAAAGAGAAAGTATTTATGTCCCTATTCTATCACCCAGTCATGTTCTGACACATCAGAACCATCAGACAAAGCCTGTGCCTAGCATACACTGTTAAACCCACCATGTCTTCAGTATTCTTAACCTGCAACAGTTTCACCAGCTCGGTGTCAATGAAGGAGCTTCATCCCAAGTGCATCTATTCTTCATATTATCAGACTATTTAAACATGAATTCATATCTTCCTCCCATGATGTCTACCATGGCCACATCCCATTCATGCTCCTTATTTATCAGTATACTCTTATTTCCAAGTGCTCATTTCCTCTATAATGGAATTTCTGCCTGAGAACTTAAAGAAGAACCCAAACCTGACTGAGGTCACCGTTAAAAAAAGTCTTCTCTGATTCTTCTCTGACAAGGAGCTCCATCTGCCTATTTATAGGCCCCTTAACATGAATTTCCATACTGCATACTCCTTAGGTTTCCTCTATACCTATCCCCTTTGCCATGGCACAGAAATCTATTCATATTCTAAGGAAGAACTCAATGATCACATATTCCAGGTCCCTTTAATCATGGTCATCCCCATCAAGCTCTCAGAGAATTGTGTTTTCACACTACTATGATACCTAAGACATCCTGTTTTAATTCTAGATCAAGCATGTCAAACTCAAAGGCTAACATGGGCCAAATAAATGAGGCATGTGGCCCGTGGGTCACGAGTTTGACATGCTTGTTCTAGATGATTGAATTCATCTTCTTATTTAGAGCTAGATTTCCCCGTACTTGTTTTTTTTAAACCCATACGTATTTTTCTTATAGTAGACACTCAATAAGTATTGAATTGAACTAAAATAATCCAGAACGTGAAAGAAAAAAATCACAGACATTAAGAATAAAATGAGAGACTAGACCTTCCATCTTGATTATCAGCATCATGCTGGCAATCGAAAGTATTGACTGTAATAGAAATAAAGATCCAGTGCCTGTAAGATTCTATTTATTTGTGGGGTAGAAAAAAGTAACCTAGAGCAGTAATTCCTAAACCAACAGGCACAAAAGACTCACCTTTTGTGAAGTATTATTATTTTAATTTTTTGGATTCAGACACTGAAGCACAGCATAAAACCTACCAATTCTGAGCCTCCAGGGTTGTGAAACAGAACTCTGTATTTTCCAAAGCTCTAGGTGATCTTGATGTCCAATACCACTTGGAAAATCTGACCTAAGAATATGTTTGTATGTTTTACTGGTTTGGGATGCAATGATGTAAGAAAAACAAAATATATACTAGGTCATATTATTCAAAAACAAGATAATTTATTTGGTTCTTGATGTAGATTTGCTTTCTATTTTATCACAGAAAATTCATTTCATCCTTCTCAATGCATACAAGTCTTCTGACTGCCAGTGTTCCAGAGTAGTGGTTGTCACACTGCATTCTTGGAAGAACCTCAGATGTGCCTCAAAGATGGAAGAACACAGAAGAGGCACAGGTTCGCCAAAACAACTCTCTTCATTTATTGCTCTTTTTCTTTAAAATAAATCACAATTATTCTAGGTTTTAATTTGAAAAATGGCTTCTGCTAACTTAAGAAAACTGTTTTAAAAATAACAACACTAGATTTTGCTTCATTTTATTAGATAGCCTTTTTACCTAGTAGGTTATTGATATTTATGGACTCTGACATTAATAAGTAAGGGGGGCCCTAGCTGGTTTGGCTCAGTGGATAGAGCGTCGGCCTACAGACTGAAGGGTCCCGGGTTCCATTCTGGTCAAGGGCACATGCCGGGGTTGCAGGCTCAATCCCCAGTAGGGGGTGTGCAGAAGGCAGCCGATCAATGATTCTCTCTCATCATTGATGTTTCTATCTCTCTCTCCCTCTTCCTTCCTCTCTGAAATCAGTAAAAATATTTTAAAAATGAATAAATAAATAAATAAAGGGCAGCCCTACTAGAGTGGCTTAGTGGTTGAGCATTGACCTATTAACCAGGAGGTCACGGTTCAATTCTAGGTCAGGGCACATGCCCTGGTTGCTGGCTTGATCCCCAGTGGGGGGTATGCAGAAGGCAGCCAATCAATGATTCTCTCTCATGTTTCTATCTCTTTCTCCCTTCAGCTCTAAATCAATAAAAATATATTTAAAAAAAATAAGTGGGGCGGGGAGAGATTGATTTAAGCTTAATATCATGTCTGTGGCTTATTTCAAAGCTATTATTTTCCATCTCTTTGGTTAACTGTACTAAGGTATGTAATATATATAAAGCATTCCCACAAACATTTTCTTGGAGTAGCTTATCAGATTGGAAGACTTTCTGTGTCTGATTGCATTATAGGAACAACAGCTGGAGATCAGCTGCAACATATTCGGGAAACAGTGTTTCTTCTCATCAGTATTATATCATTCACAGGTTAAAAAAAAAAGTCCTGTAAGAGACAGGAAAGGGATTTCCCTTACTGTCTCCTATCTACATGTCCTCTCAGCCCCAGATCCTTCCAGAGGAACAAGAAAAATAGCTTTGCAGGTGTGTGCATATGTGTGCAGATAGCATTTCAAGAGCTAAACAGCTGCCTGTCACTTATTGCAATTTGCTTCAGATTCTGGCTTCCAGTTTCAGAAGATGTGAGTGAGGGCACGTCCATGACTCAGTCCTCAACCCTTGCCAAAGTAGTAGTTTTCTAGAAAAAAAACTACAGAAAAAGAAAACAAAGTCAGAAAAGAGAAGAGAAAAAGAAACTGCTATGCACATTCATAACTCCTGCTCATGACTAAATCCTGACAATGTGATAAGGAGCACAGGGTCAGTGTGTTTAGCAAAGAGAAATACACATAATAAGGCCTACCCAACATTTCAATAGACACATGGTTATTTTCAGCCACATTAATTAGTCTCTGTGCACGGTGCTTGCACATAAATAAAACCAGATGTTTAAGATGTGGTTCAGACCTGTATTCTCTCATATCTTCCTGCCCTCCCTCACCGCTTTCAAGAAATTGGCGTTTAGCCTAAATGGCAGGGGAGGAAAGGGGAGAATAAAAAATAGTTGTGGGGTTACAGTCTTACTGCTGTGTTGAGGAGCAGTTGATGATGTGTGATGACTGCATTTGGCTTTCACAACCTCTCTGAGGGAAAGCTAAGAATTGTCGTTTTCTTGAGTCAGCTGGGATGCTGAAAGGTTTGTTTAATCATTAAAACTAAGTTACACACAAATTAACATGTGAATATGTTAATAAATGCGGAGAGAATGGTCTCATGGAACCGAAGTCATCAGGTCTCCCTCCCTGAATTGCATTTCTTTTTTTTTTTTTTTTAAACTGATTTCAGAGAGGACGGGAGAGGGAAAGATAGAAACATCAATGATGAGAGAGAATCTTTGATCGTCTGCCTCCTGCACGCCCCCCACTGGGTATCAAGCCTGCAACCTGGTTCATAGGTGGACACTCAACCACTGAGCCACACAGACCAGGCTGAATTGCATTTCTAAGCACACTTGCTCCACCAATACGTGGAAAACTTTTAGGATTTAAATGAATCTGAGAAATGCTGGGTCACACCAAGTTAAACATGTTTCCTTATTGTGGGACTGTCAGAGCCACTAATGTGCTGGTGCACATTGTGAATATTCATGTGAGCATACTCAAAGCTGGCTCACTCAGACACTTGTGGGATATTTTGTGAGGGTAGCGATCTGCAAGGCATGCTGTGAGAAATGCTACTCTAAATCAACCCAAGGTGTTTGTCTAGTCTCTGGCTGAATTTTCCCTGTGTGAGGAAAATAGCCACTTTCCAAAAAAGTCCATTCTGTCCTATACAAAATCTAAGTCAAACGTAATTTTCCTAACATTAACCATAACCAACTTCCTTCTAACTTCCACCACTGCTCCTGGTTTTGTATTTTAGAAAAACAAAAACAAGAATAATGTAATCCCTTTTTTCCATGATAACTCTTCCGATATTTGAAGGCAACAATTATATTTCCACAGTCTTCTATTTTGCAGAAAAACTCCAGTTCTTAAATAAATGTGTCAAATTACAAGGTCTAATCCTCTGTATCTGAATGTCTTCTTTAAGCGAAGGCACCCCAAAGTGAACACAGAAATTCAGATATCTTCGTATAAATGTAGTCCTAGATCTCACTAGCTTCTGTCTGGCACATGTTTCTTATCATTGATTCCCATTAATTTACTAAAACTTTTGAGTGCTTCTCACAAATTTTGTGGCAAAGTGTGTGTGTATATACAGGAGTGTTTTGGGGGATGTTAGGAGCACACACGTCCATTAGATTCCATTTGCCCTCCATCATAGAGCGTGTTCTGTATAATAAACTGGTTCTCTTTTCTCAGTTATAAAGTCATCTCAGTTTCATGCAAATTTTATCACTTTAAGAGAATGGACTGATCGACCATGAAGCTTATTATAGGTACTAGAGTCCTCCTTCCAGCTTAAAATTGACTCATTATGTGATACCACATAAATCCTTTCAAGCAGTTACAAGTGCACATAATACTAACTAGAAATTTCTGTAGCTGGTCATGAATTCAGAATATAGTAAAAGATACAACCAAATGCCTTCTGATATTAAACTAGTGATTTCCTGATCTGCAAGTCTAAGTGGCTAGTCTCATTGATGTAGATAATGCAGTTCTTATTCATTTACCATCTATGACATCAGTAATAGGATCATCACGTAGTATGACATGAGTGTTGTGGGAATAGGATGATGTTAATCACAACTGATGTAGACGAAGGTTGGAATCTGAAGGAAGTAGGCTGTCAATAGCTGAGATCACTTCAAATGACAGGAGAGGAAGCAGCTAAAGAAAAAATCACCATAGTCATGTTAATAGACCACCAGTACACAGCAAGCCTTTTGTTTTTATTTTTTCTCTATTAAAAAAAAATGGAAATGGGAAAAGAGGTGACATCGAGTTTTGTGGCATTAAAATAAACAATGTCATTTCAGTCTTTGTTCAAATAATGATTTAATTTGAAAAAGGTTAATTTGTTCAAACTTCTGTACCACTGGACTCATCAGTTTTTGTGTGTGTGTTTTTTAAATACAAATCTTGAGTATTTAGTAGCTGCAATAATAAGATTTTACTAAAAGAAGAGCTGACTTTGAAAAGTTATAGCTTAGTCTGCTTTCTTTAAAAATAAAAAAATAAGAGAAGCAAAAGAAATCTTCCATTTGACAAATTCAAGTGTCTTATTGACGCTAATCTGGAAAATCCCCAAGAATTTAATTGAAACACAGATAATAATGAAAATCTGTAATACTTGTTTGTCATTTTAAGGAAAAATATTACTTTCAAATCACTTTCCCTTCCCAAGATTTAATCTGCCAGGTTTCTGCCCACAGTGAATTCTTGCAGCTAAGAAAGGGCATTCAAGCGAGAAACGCTGAAGGAGGCATTTCAGCTATGGAGGAAGATGGAAAATTTCTGAGCACTAGGTTTTCCCCTATCAGGCCTGGGAATGACATTTGAAAGGCTTCTTCACCCATGTGTTCTATTCATGCTGCCACAACAGTCAGATCTTGCAACCAAAAAAGAAAAAGTTATGGAGGGAATGCAATATTGTTCCTGGTAACAGACACTCTCAAAAATAAAGAAAAAACAGAGAGGCAAAGTAAACAAACCAATAAGGTATAAAATGATTAGCACAGGGTAAAAATTGTAGCTAATATTTTGTAGATCTTGCTCTGTGCTCAGCATGTTGTTCTGAGGGAATATTATGTCACCATTTTACACAAATATAAAGTGAGGCAGAGAGGTCATTAACTTGACTAAGAACATTTGGCTGTGTGTGTGTAAGTGTATGTAAAGCATACATATATATATACATATATGTATGTATATATGTGTATGTATATGTGTGTATACATGTGTGCATATACATGTATATAGATGGCCTTTACTAAGGTCTAAGTGAAGACCAATAAACTTCACAAATTAAAGAATACAATTTGAGTTGTTTTGACATATGTATTTGCCCACAAAATAATACCATGATCAAGATCATGAATACCCCCATCACCCCTAGAAGTTTCCTTGTCCCCCTTTGCAATCCATCTCTTTGCCTTTGTTCATGCTGAAGCAACCATGGATTAGTTTTCTTTCTATAGGTTACTGTGCATTTTTTTAAAGAATTTTATATAAAAAGAATTTATACAGCATATACTTTTTTATCTGGCTTTTTTCACTCAGCCCCCATTTCTCTAAGGACACTCCTAATAGCTTTAAAGATCTTCCTCACATTGTGCAAGTCTATGATCCTGAAACATTCACCTATTAATCCAAGTTAATCAGGCATATGAAGACACTCTCAAGTATTCCCATAATCTTCTTTCCCGCCCAGAATTATGGGTGGGGACTAAAGGATAATATTCCCCCTTTTTCACATTATACAGTTACATGCCCCTTCCATCTCATTCTTCATCTTGAGTAGCTCTACATTTTCAATATTCTTTTTAAATGGTTAGCCCAAAACTAAACACAACTCTCCAAGAAGGGTATCACAAGAAGTACAGTGGGACCCACTTGGTGTGGTTCAGTGGTTGAGCATCGACCTATGAACCAGGAGATGAAGGTTCGATTCCCAGTCAGGGCACATGCCTGGATTGTGGGCTCGATCCCCAATAGGGAGTGTGCAGGAGGCAGTCGATCAGTGATTCTCTCTCATCATTGATGTATCTATCTCTCTCTCCCTCTCCCTTCCTCTCTGAGATCAATAAAAATATATTTTTTAAAAAGAAGTACAGTGGGAAAGTCATCTCTGGTATTCTTTAGGCCTCTCTCAGGCCTTTGCCTTCCACAGCAGTCAGAGAAGGATATACATCTTTCTTGCTCTGTGAAGGAGATGCCTCAGTCAATCAGAGGACTTCTGCACGTTCTCCACATGTGTAACAAGGACATCACATGGTAAACCTGGAACACTAACCTCTGTGCTCATAAACAAGCTTTAATAGTGCATTTTAGAGTTAGGAATAATAACCAGGAGCACATAATATATGGCCTCATGATCAGTAGTCTCCTTATTTATCCAAGTTTGTTTTGGTTTGGATAAAAATGAAAAAAATTTCAAGTTGATTTTTCTTCTGCCAAAGAGTGACGTTATATTTGATTTTTGTAAAACTAAGTTTGAAAGTTGGAATTCACATCAATGTGTTTTTTATTACAACCCTTTTACTTGAATACCAATCACAATAACAAAAAGGTTTTCGATTCATGTAATAAGGACCTTTAAATGCTAAACAAAATTCTGGGATAGGAACTTCTGCCAGATACAAAGTGTTATGTTTCCCTTTCTCGGGTTTCACTAAATACCAAAAGGCCCAATTCTTAGATATGAAAGGCATCTACTAATTACATTTCAAGAGTCAGGCAACGGTCATAGTTATATTTCACAAAACGATCATATTCTCTTGAAGGAAGTCAAAGATTATTATGTGGGCACTGAAGCAAGTATGAATAAAATAGATTCTGGTTTTCACAAAGGGAATACAGAATACAATATCATTCTCAATTTTATCCTCCTGGTTTTACTGATTTGTATTTTTGGTTGATAACAAAACTAATTTTTATAAAGCAATTCCATGAAATAGATCTCTAAAAAGAGCCTGTATCTTTTTTCATTTTAGCATGTACCATACTTTGAAATTAGGTATCATTTGAGTGTTTGTTTTGTAGATTGAATGTTTGTGCCTTTCCCAAAAAATTCATATGTTGAAGCCCAAGCGTATTTGGAGACAGGGTCTCTGAGAAAGGTTAAATGACATGCTAAGGGTGGGTCCTTGATTCATATGATCAGTGTCCTTATAAGAGAAGACATAAGAGAGTTCTCTCTCTCTCTCTCTCTCTCTCTCTCTCTCTCTCTGTGTGTGTGTGTGTGTGTGTGTGTGCGCGCGCGCGTAAGCATGCACTAAGGAAAGACCATATGAAGACAGTTAGAAGGCAGCTGTTCTCAACAGAAACTCAATCAGAAGGAAACTTGATCTTGGACTTCTAGCCTCCAGAACTGTGAGAAAACAAGTGTCTGTTATTAAAGCCAACCAGTCTGTGGCAGCTCCTCCTGTCACCCACCACCAGTGTACTAAAATACATTGTTAAGTGGCTGTTTCCCCCAGCTAGATCATAGGCATTCCCATGTGGGCAGCTACCTCCATTTGGTTCACAAGTGTATTCCCAAGTACTCAACACAGGGACTCCATATAGAGTTATTGGTGGAGTATCCTCTGTGTCCCCACTGGTTGCTGGTGGAAGTGGGCTTGAGAATAAGAATTCTCAGAGGCCTCCACAGGAGGATGAGATATCATGAAAACTTTTATTTCTGTGGAATTAAACCCCTTCTGTGCCACCAAGAAAAAGGTCCCATTTTTGTCTTTAGCAGGGCTAGGATTAAAGCCATTTTTCAGTTTCTACTCCATATTTGCACAGTCCAGTCCAGCATCAGACTAGCTTAGCTTGTGTTCCCAGCAGCAGTCCACTGTGTCTAGGGCCACATGGCTATGAAAGGGACATGGGTGAGTACAAGGAAGCAGGAGAAAATCCAGAGAAACACAGAGAGAATCTCTTTGTCTGCAGATTTTAACCTTCTAATATTTTGCACGCGTGCAATGGCACCACCCCTTCTAAGCAATTATCTTTTTCCCATGTTAGACTAATAGGCAAGTATTTTCCCTACATCACCTCAACTTTACTGTATATGCATCAATCTTCCCTTTTGTTGGACCCCTTCCCCCAGTGATTGGCAGGGAATGGACCTGTGGTTCTCTGGGGAGTGTAAAATTGCAGCTTCCTGGTGAAGCTGCCCTGATGACCATGCTTATAATGTCTGGCCTTCCTTTTGCTCCTTTCCTATTACTAATATTAATAACTGGCTAATTGCATTGGTAACAATAGCAGGCACTCAATAAATATCTAGAAAAATATGTAATTTTAACTAGAATTTTTCAAATGAACTTTGGGAAACCTTTATATATTCACTTTTTATTCAGAATAGTTGATAGCGGGACTCTGTGTAACTGATTCTGAGACAAATTCTGATGTGTGTATAGCGGGCTGGTGGTGGTTTCCTCACACCAACAAGCAATTTGTTGGACATCAACTTGGGTCCTACATTTTAAACCAGTTCTGGTACTATCTACCTGAATATGGCATCAGATCCCCCAGGTTAAGGGCTCAGTCTTACCGATGCTAGCCAGAGGCCCAGGTTGTTACTTGTACTTCTTCTGACTGACCAACTATAAATCAAAGGTTCTCAAGACATCCTCCTTGGGTTTGATTAATAACTGAACACTGACAATTGAGTTCAATATCCAGCCACTTTCCCCTCCTCAGAGGTTGAGAATGGGGACTGGGACTGAAAGTTCTAACCTTTTAATCATAAGGTGGTTCCCAGGGCAACCAGCCCCCATCTTTAGGTTACTCAAGGGCTTTCCAAGAGTCACCTCATTAACATTTAAAGACACCTTTATCACTCTATCATAGGAAATTCTGAGGGTTTCTAGCAGCTGTAAGCCAGGAACCATGGACAAAAATAAAATATAGGGTGTCCCCAAAAAAATGTATACACACACTTTGAATAATTATAAAGATAGTGTTTATTAAAATACATTTCATTTTCAAAATTGAGCTATCAGCTCTTAAAGTGTGTATACATTTTTGGGACACCTATTTTTTTTTTTAATAAAACACAGTATCACACCTGAAAATCCATATTTATAGGGAACATAATTTCAAGGTGTGGATGATAATCTGAGTTAACGTATCCCCCTTAAGAGTCGTCAACTCTAATGAAGCTTCTATGTATGAAAAGAAATAACAGACTTTTTCTGAGGTGCAGGTCACTGAAATGCCTTAAACATGTCAGGCCAGAATCTACTTCCATAAAACCATGAGACTGGATTAGAAAAGCAGAGGCAGCTGCTCAGACCTCCCCACATCCTCTGCCTAGGGAATGTCCTCAAATCCATGCTCTGCCCAGACTCTGCTCTGTCGTACACAGGCTACATACACTTCCAGGCTTAACTCTCAGACAGACCCTCCCCCTTCACCACAGACTAGAAACATGTCTTTTGGAAAATGTGACCTCATCTCAGGATAACTTGGGTTCATTTATAGCAGAGAGGACTGATGAAGCCGCCTCCAACCTTCAGCCAAGGAGGAGTGGGAGGAGGGGAACTGGAGCAGAAAGAAGTGGAACTTGCACTACCTATAAATCAATTTGGAAAAGTTTGGAAGGTTTGACTTTAAATCTTTAAATATCTTCTTATCCTTTTACATAGTGATGGGTAGTTAAGAGTCTTGCTATTCAGACTGTGATCCTCAGACTGGAATCAGAGGCATCAGCTAGGAACTTGTCAGAAACGCTCATCTCTGGCTCCACCCCAGACCTACTGAATAGAAGCCACATTTTAACTAAACCACACAGGGAATTATATGGACAGGAAAGTTTGAGGAGCACTGCTTTTAAGGGGTAAGAGTAAGAGGTGGAGAAAGCTAAGTCCTGGGAGATATAGCTGAAATCACCAGTTCTGATCCCTACTCAGGCCCTGGATGAACTCTTGGGTCCCTCTCACAGCTCTCTCCTGAGGCCCCTCTCCCTCCAGGGCTATTCACTTCTCCGGTTCCCTGGGAACAGAATCTGCATCTCTCTTCTACCTGAAGAAAGCATTTGGTCCTCTGGGGGTTTCCTAGAGGTTAATAATGTGGATGCTGAGAAGGAAAAAAGAGGCCGCCACACTTGACCTCACAGGATCCTCCTGTAGGAGAGAAAATTCATAAGCTGCTAAAGGGTGGGGCAAAAAGGGATGGTGTGGTGTGAGGTCTCTGTTTTAGGATAATTTTAAATTCATCTCCCTTTCAGTAAAAAGACAAACTTTGCCTACGAAAAACATCTTTCCATAGAAACATGGGAGTGAAGAGAAAGATGAAGGAATAGGAAAATATCCAGTGCTAGAAACCTACTTTCAGCTCTGAAGGTTAGGAAGAGGGGTAGCAGAGATTGAGAAGCAGCTGGGGCAGATCAAAAGTAGGATGAATGGCTCTCATTAATTCTCCACCCCACCCCCCAAAAATAAAAAGAATACAAGGGAGAACATGGAAATTCCCAAGATCACCTCAGCAGTTCCAGATTTAGTATACTTGAGTAGCGTGCGTACTTTTCTACACATAGCCTTAAGGTGTCAGCACAGTGCCTTGTATATAGAAGATTTCAATCCAGGTCTGGTAATCGCCTTGTTGAAGGCCTACTCTTTTTCCATTAAGATGGTGATAAGTTATACTCTCCTGTGTAGAGGAAGGAGCATTTATCAAATTCTTATGGGTTCATTTTTTTTAACTTCATGGTGAAGTTAATGGGGTACTGGTGACTTCCCAGGAGGTAAAAGCTTGTCTTAAACAGAGGCAAAGATTGCTGGGAAACACAGGAACTGTAAGAGACACTCTCTTGGAGTTTGAGTCAAGGGTTCTGACATTAAATGGGAAGTAATGATCTCAGGAATGTGGGAAACAACTTAGTAACAGAGTGGGAGTGAGAGGAAGAAGGGGAGTGGACCTGGAATGGAAACAGTGACATGTTTATATCAACTTAAAAGAGCAAGGGAGATTCAATTGCTTTGACTTATTCAACATGATGGGAGAAGCTGGGGGGAGAAGGGCCCCATGCTGTGCTGATGCAGACACAAGTCATAGGGGAATGTAAAAAGGTCAGCAAAATTCAACCTGCACTTGAGCAACAGCTGTTATTTTAACCCTGTGCAAAGGGTCACAGTGTTCTGTCCCTGATAACAAAAGGATGTTGGGAAAAGAGAGAATGTACCACACAACCGAATTCACCAAAGGCCAGATTTCATTTCAGGGGAAACAAACTGGCTTTTGTGGAGGGTCTCTGTAGTGGCATATTGTGTGGTTTCCTTCTTCTCCTGCTGTCCTATTAGCTTAATGGATTGGGGAAGGAGGCCATTCTTAAGGAAGTTCTGCTTTCATAACCACCTGTGGACAAAAAGGGGCCACTTACTAAACCTGACAAGCTCAGGGGAGGCCTGCATGGCAGGCTTTATAAACTCAGAGGCCAAAAGTAACCATATAGGATGGTCTGAACATAAAAAGCAAGTCATGGGTCGTGGCCAATAGTCATATCCTGATCTAGGCCTTCGCTTCTTTGACAAAGGTCAATCTTTACCTTAACTGAGCCTGTCTATTTTATTTATTTATTTATTTATTTATTCGCATCTAAGATAATATCCCTTTAAAATGTCAGAGAAGTAAAAAATAAATGTCCTTTTCCAGACCCCTCAGGGTACAACTTCCCACCAGAGCATAAAACTCCAGAACCCCTTACTGTTATCTTGTTCCCCCAAGTACCGTCTCTATGTGCTGTAAGTGTTAATTACTAACTATCCTGTACCCACCAATGTAAAAGAAGCATGTGTCTCACTGTTTTACTTTTTATCCAATACCAGAGATTTCCCCACTTTTGCTTTCTCCCTCCCGCTTCATCGACCACAAATGGATTTCATGTAACCCTCCTTACATCTCCTTTTGATTCTCATATATAAAATAAGCTGCAAAACTGCCATTCTTTGGAGAAGTTTCTCAATCTGTTGAGATTTTGCTTCCAGACAACTGTCATCAGTTTGGCTCAAATAAACTCTTATAACACTCTTACACTGGACATTCTTTCATCGACACATCTTTCTGGATTGCCTTCTGTTATCTAAAGCTTCCCTCGAACAAAGGCTGGGCCAGAGAGGAAGCCGGGCCAGACAGGCAGTGCCTGCTTCTTGGCAGCTGGTAAGTACCCTGTGCTTCTGCAGCCCTGCGGGCATGCCTCTATTATCTATCCCCCAACCTGTGCCACACAGCATCATTATCTGTCTCATGCCTCCCTTCCCCACTGACTGTGTGTCCTTTGAGCAGCAGGTCTGTGTACTCCATACTTTCATAGAGCTGGCGTACATAGTGCATGATTGGAAAAAGTATCACGGAAAGACAGTCTCCGTGAGTAAGGGACTCCCAGCACAGCTGGGCTGGACAGGGGTACTCCCAGCGCTGTTGCATCAGGCAACATCAAAAGCACATCCTTGTTAACCCACACTGGAGAATGGAAAATTGGAAAGGTCACTGGTTTCAGTCATGAAGGCCCTTTCCCTCCCCTGCATCTCCAGCCATAGTGTCATCTTAAAAGAAGCAAAGACCAAGGGAATGAGAAAGCATGAACTGCCAGAATTGGAAAAAGGGACATTTTCCTATGCATCATTACATCCTCACTTCGTTGCTCTACTCCACCTCCAGGGCCATTCACCTCCACTGTATCTGCCACCCACACCCTTCAGAAGCTCTTGCCACTTATTTCCAAAAATTCTGACATCCTCATTTTGGTAGTAGCTCTTTAGGCTGGGAAAGAAAACCTGAATGCCATTTAAGGACCTAGGACAAATATGTTCTCGAACATTCTTTAGGATCCTTGCAAGAACCCTAACCATGATCTTTTCATAGCAGACTCTTGTTCACCAGCCTAACTGACTCCTTTTACATACTGTGGAAGTGAGGATCTCTGCTGATAATCTGAGGTTGTGTGAAGTCAAGGAGTGTCATCGTGATTCTATATAAATTGCACTGGCAAATCCTAACAGGTATGGTTTCATTTTTAAGAGAAAAGATAAGAAATTTTTATCAGGTATGACAGACTAATAAATGAAAAAAATTCAAAGGACTTATGGACTGCTGAGATATTATAAGGCTTAGGTCAAAATCAAGACTATTCTTGTAAAATCTGGCTTTATCTATGTCACTTAAACTTAAGAATTTTGGGCATTTTGCTTAAAGGCTATCTAATGCCTGATAAATACCTGGTTTTGTAATAACTAGCTGGGATTGTTTGCCCTAAAGCAGCTTTTGGAAGAAACAACTTTACTGAAATTCACTGCTTTGGAGGTCCCTAAAATGCCCTAAAGTTAATGGAAAGAAGTAGCCATTAGAAAAATATAGTATGGACCACTATTAATGATGCACAAGGCTAAATCCTAATCTAGGGCATCTATTTTTAAATCAGGTTTATGATTTATAAGCAAGTTCATTATCTAACTTGTAACTCAGTCAGCAGTCAAAGCTTCCAAGTTTCTGAAAGTTACAAGTGAACACAAAATCTTTTCAAATTCACATATTAATTTTGTGGGATTTAGAGAGACTATTAATGCCAAATCAGACTTAGAATAATTTCTGGATATTTTTAACAGTCAGTGACTCATGGTAGTAGTTCCCTCTCACTTGCTCTAATTCCTACTGGCATTTTTTTTTTTTAATAGTTGTCCATGCATTTGGTCTAGTCATCCCTTCTCTCTCTCTCTCTCTCTCTCTCTCTCTCTCTCTCTCTCTCTCTTTTAAGTAACTGAATGTGAATGATATACTGTATCTTAGTCACAATGGCCTAATTTAAACTATGATCTCTACTTCTTGAGATGAAGTCTATCCCCAAGGAACAAAGCAGAGAATTCACATCAAACTATACTTTGGTGCTATTTTGTTCCACTGTCTCATAAATGGGTGAATCTAATTATAAAAATGTCACAGAAATGGGAGTGGATTGTACACCATGACTCATCTATTAACATGCTAGAAAGATAGGGAGGAGGAGTACAGTAATGGCCAATATGCTCACCCTAATGGAGCACGAGGAGCCTCCTTCATCCTGAACTCTCAGTACCGCCAATGATGCTGTTTCTGACCAAGGGGCATTTGTGAAGTGAGACTGAGCTGGAATCCAAAACAAAACTAAAACATCTTTCCTACTCTCTTTTCTCCTTACTTCCCCCACAATTGTTTGAGAATCCCTGCTCAGTTTCTTTCCCCTGGGCCTCAGAACAGCAGTCACATAGTATGATGTTTGGAAATTTACTGTGTACTCATCGCAACTAAGGGAGAACTGATGTCCCATAAGAACATACATTCCATTGAAATGTTGATGCCAAGAGCTTATGGTTGGATTTTATTTAGTACAATAGGGTCTATGTTTTTACTTTGACAAAATTCCGGTGATAAGGTTAAAGTGAGGACAACGGTGCAAGGAAAAATAAGGAATTACAAAGACCAGCAGCAGGATGATGGGAATGAATATACGTATAGCCACAAAATAAAAAAAAGACAGTGTTAGGGACAGAAATAGAATAATGGGGCCCAGCTATAATTGTAAGAAATATTAACCTTGTTCTGTTAACCATGATAGTTTTGTTCTGATTAAAGTAGGCACATTCTAACCGGGCTGGGAGTTGCACGCGGATGTGGGAGCTCACCTGGAAATGTGGCCCATTCTCCCCATCCAGGAGCTGCCTATTATCAAAGAAAGATTAACAACCTGTTGCAAAAACCAGAGCCAACCCAGCCCTTTGAAGACCCCCCAGCCCTTTGCATATTCACAGGCCTTTGCAAATCTCTAGCCCCCATTACCTGTAAACTGCCCATTTGGCATTCTCTTTTGCTTACTTCCCCATGTAATCTCTGTCTTTCTACCCAATATAAGCAGCTGGCTTATGGTGGGGGCAGAGTAGATTTTTGTGGATGACCTGTTGCTCTCCCATACTGTTGGCAGTATTGGAATAAATGTCCATATATGATTCAGCCTTGTCTCTGCTGAACTGGCTGACAGGCAGCCGGGACCCTTTGATTGTCTGGTTACAACATAACTAGGTCATCTAGTTTGTGTAACTCCTCCTTCTATACTGCTGCACGTTCTAAACAATACCAAGCCTTACAGAGTTTAATTCTATAATATCCTGTCAACCATTTCTTCTTCTCCATTCCCCTGCCAATGCTATGGTTAAGGCTACCAATACCTCTTAGGCTTGCTTTCTCTCTACTCATTAAGCAAACTGGTGCCAGTTACCAGGTATTCTTCCCCAAAGAAAAATTTAAGGGTTCTTCATTAACTTCAGAAGAAACACAATATGATGGAAAGGAAAGAACACATGTTAGGATCCATGCAAGCCTGGATTAGGATCCTAGTACATTGCCAATAGGCCTCAGGCAAGTTCTTTAGTCTGTCTAGGCTTCAGTTTTCCCTTTAGTGAAATAGAAAAAACAACAATTATTTGTGAGAATCACATGAGGAAAAACATGTCAAATGCCTGGCATGAGGTACTCAATAAATAAATGACAGATGGGCTTTCTTTCTCCTTAAGGTCCGCCATGATATGCCAGTTTACCTTTCCAATCTTAGCATGCCTCTACTCTTCAATGTGCACCAATATCACCCCAATGCATTTAATTTTAAAAAAGGGAGGGGAAAGGGAGGGTGGAGCTGATAGGTTCAAGCAGGGAGACGCTTTGTAACTTGATATAAATGCAATTAATGCCAGTCTTTGTGCATTCACATGTGTATTTATTTAACCTATTTTTATTAAGATTCAGGGTGTGTCAGGCACTCTGACAGGCAGAGGGTGCAGAGCAAAACCTGGCACAGCCTCAAGCTTCATTGAGGTGACCATTTGAATGTGTATATTATTTACAAAAACAAAGATGCCCATATTTTATTTTTTTATATTTTTATTGATTTTTAGGAAAAAAGTGAGAAAGGGACAGGAAAAAAAACAAAACATTGATGTGAGACAGAAATGTCAATTTGCTGCCTCCTGCATACCCCCTGGTGGGGATCAAGACCACAACCCAGGCATGTGCCCTGACCTGGAATTGAACCAGCAACCTCTTGGTGCATGGGACAATGACCAACCAATGTAGCCACACCAGCTAGGACATGATGCCCACATTTTAAATATATAAAATTTGACTCATTCTGTATAGTTTTGTGAATCCCCCCTAAATTAACATGGTATCTTGAGCATGTTCCTGGCTGGAGAAAGTAACAGGATGACCTGTCAGAGGACCTAAGATAAGCCTTCCTGATCTATGCTGGGCAGGCTTCAGATACAGAGCAAATTCCAATGTAATGAAGGCTCATTAGGCACAATCAGAAGACTGAGCTGATCAGCAAATTCCATCTTCATCTGGGCTCCTGGTTTCTGGGATTGGAGGAGTCCCTGCCTTAAAACCCCTTGTGCCAGAATGCAAAATGCCCATGGACCCCACTAAGAAATCAAATATCTCCCAGAATCAGTGCAGACAATGTCATTATTTCAGAGACTGTCTGATTGTCCACTAAATCTGCTTTCACCATGGGAACAAAACTAGAGCATATTTTCCATCCCCTTTGCATTAACTCAGGCTGCAAGACTGAGTTGAATAATGCAATATGAGTGCAGGATATGAGTGCAGGTGATATATGCCATTTCCTGGCTTGGCCCATAACAACCTTTCCTGTAATCCTGCTCTCTCTCTCTCTCTCTCTCTCTCTCTCTCTCTCTCTCTCGCTCCCCTTGTCTACCAATTACAGTGTCAATATCAAGGATGACTTTGGAAGCCATTTATTTGAAGACTAGAGGCCCAGTGCATGATTCAATCATGCACGTGTAGGCTGTCTGTCCGCTGGTCGGGACCCAGTGTGGCCGGCAGCTCCGAAGTCCCTGGGCCCCTAGGGTGAGGCGGGGCGGGGGCATGGTCCTCCTGGGGCTGGAGCCCAGGCCGGGGTCTTGCCTTCGCCTCCCACCCAGGAATGCTGAGGTCACCGCCGCCTCCTCTGCCTTCGTGGAAACCCGCATCCTCTGCGGACACCGGGACACCGCCTCACGCTCCTGCGGCCCAACTGCCGCCAGACTCCTCCCCCGGGAACCGCGCCGCCCACCCACCCGCGCCGCCTCCAAACCTCCAAAACGCCAGCTCGCTGCCCCAGAGGCCTGTCTGTGCTGCAGCACAGCCATGGCGCAGACGCTGAGCTAGCGTCGCCGCTGGCAACGCGAGTTCAGCGTCCTGCCGGCCCAATCACCACCCCAGCCACCCCGAGTCCCGCCCTCTGTGTCTCCCGCTGGCCCAATCGTGGGCGTAGCGGAGTGATGGTAATTTGCATATTACCATTTTATTAGGTATGATGATGATGCCAGAGGAGCAGTACTCCCCACCACCACTTAGACTTTATACAAAAAATAAAATTTTATTTGTTTCAAGCCACTGAGATTTAGAAATTTATCTTTTATAATAGCCAGAGTTATTATTACTTAATAAAGAACAAATATGTTTTTTATTTTATTTTTATCTGCTCCTATGGAATTCTAACTGAAGGCTCACTCTCACCGGCCAAAACCTTAGTCAACATAGGATTCAAAAAGAGTCCTGACTGGTTTGGCTCAGTGGATGGAGTGTCAGCCTGCAGATTTAAAGGTCCCAGGTTTGATTCTGATCAAGGGCATGTACCTTGGTTGTGGGCACATTCCCAGTGGGGTGTGTGCAGGGGGTGGCTGATTGATGTTTCTCTCTCATCACTATTTCTGACTCTCTGTCCCTCTCTCTTCTACTCTGTAAAAAATCAATAAAATATATTTTTTAAAAAGAAACATTACGTTTTATTTTGCCATTTCCTTAATCTCTATATATAAAACTTTAATATGCAAATAGACCAAACAGTGGAACAACTGAACAACCGAACAACCAGTCACTATGACATGCACTGACCACCAGGGGGTGTGTGTAGAACATGGCAGGCATCAGCAGCAGGCGGCAGAGCGCAGAACATGGCGGGCGCTGGTTGCGGCGGGATGGCAGAGCAGGTGAACAGGGACACCAGACCAAGGCTGGGCACCAGTCACTGTCATCGGGGTGAGCCTCTGGTGGTTACTGAAAATTCTTTGTTCCTGTGCACCACAGTCCAGCCTGGCACTTGCACCTGCTGCCAGCACCAGACCCGCTTGCACCCGCTGTCTGCACCCAGCGCCAGCCCCCATTGCTCAGCGCCGTTAGCACGTGCGAATGGCAGCTGCCGGCCCCGATCACCCCTCAGGGCTTCTCCACATCCCCCTGCTCCTGAGGGGTAATTGGGGCAGCAGCCACTGCTCGCACCTGCTGACGATGCTGACCCCCCTCCAACCCCCTGCTGGCACCAGCCCCAATCGCTCTGTGCCGTCAGTGGGTGCAAGCAGGGCCGTTGCTGTCAGCACATGGGAGTGGTGGCAGTGGGAGCAGGGCTCCCACCAGAGAGGGGACCAGGGACCACGGTGGGAGGGGCCAGGCGGGGGTGCGGAGGATGGACTGAGACCCACCCCTCTGCCCACCACAGCCTCGTGGCCCACAGTTCCTTTCAAAGTGCACAAATTCATGCACTGGGCCCCTAATCAATATGTATATAAAAAGCCAGAGTCTCTAACGACCGCAATGAACAAAAAAACAGTCACCATGAGGTGCATTGAGCACCTCTCGGTCCCTCCCCTTCCCCTGCCGCCCGTGAGCAGTGGCTCCCGGCAGCAGAGTGGGGCGGCTCATGGCTCCCAGTGCAGAAAATTCAAACCAAGGGGGTAGGACTGAGGCAGTGGATCAGATTTTAAAATAACTGCTTTTGTGGCACAAATGTAGAGCTGGAAAAGCGGTCCGGGCTAGGCAGTGTCTCTCGCTAGAACTATCACCATGTGTTCCTCCTCCAGCTTGCTCAATGTCCTCAGTGCTGACTGGAGGCACTGCTGCAAAAAGTCGGGCAACTTGCGGCTCCCAGCGGCGAGGTGGGGTGGTGGGGCGGGGAGGCTCTTGGCGGTGGCTCGCGCATGGTTTCGTGCGCTGGGCTTCTAGTTTTATATAAAATGTCCCCGCAATA
Organism: Cnephaeus nilssonii; assembly: GCF_951640355.1. Lineage (NCBI taxonomy): Eukaryota > Metazoa > Chordata > Mammalia > Chiroptera > Vespertilionidae > Cnephaeus > Cnephaeus nilssonii. The sequence goes on from NC_137074.1 coordinate 47,277,138, forward strand.
TTTGGTCATCATATCTGCCTTTGTCACCAAGATCTGAGAAAGCCTTTCTGACCTACTGCACAGCTTCCTATGTGGTCTTCCATCAGTATGTTCTACAATCTATAATCTATACAACTTTATGAAACAAAACTGATAGTGAAATTCCTCTGCTCAAAATCATTTAAGACTTATCATCTAAAGCACAAATTTCTATTGTTCCATTCAAGATCATGCTGGATCAGACTCCAACCTACATCTCTAGCCTTGTCTATTCAGAACCCTTCCCTGTGGTTTGTTTTGCTTACAATGTTCCTACCATCTAAATGTCTTCCGACTGCCCTCTCCTCCTACCATTCAAGGTCCAGTTCAAAGGTCACTGGCTAAACAATAATTCTCTCTACTAGTAGTTTACCTTTACATTTAAATGTCATTTGTATATTTTGGTAGATGTTTCCACTACCAGATTCTTAGCTTTTTGTAGACCTGATTTGAGTTTAATTTATCTTTTTACCCAGAGCAATTCCTGATATATGGCATTTAAGAATTACTTATTGAATAAAAAGAAATGAAGGTGGTGGGGGGAGGAGGAGAAGGAATGTAAATTACTATGAAATCCTCTTCTAGAATCTACACTGTATGACCTTGACATCAATGTTTCTTGTATAGAAGCAAAGAGACAAATCCTTAGTGTTCTTTTTACTGTTCATTTCTCTAGAGGTTTTCTTTTGGATAAGTTGTAATTTTGTGTTATTCTCTAGTATTTAATATGATTTTACATAGGATGCTGACACGTTTACATTCTAAACATCTTGCTTATGATTCTTCCTGCCCATAAGGACCTGGTAAAAAGTTGGTTTTTTTAAAAAAATTATTTACAAAAGCTGTCTAAGATAAATTTTATGAATCACTACTGCAATTTACCAATGCAGTATTCCTGAATAAAGATGCAGACATAGACAAGGCAGTTTTATAAAAATCAGTTGCAATTTCTATTTTGCCCAATGGAAAGATTGATATATGTTGATCTACATCATACATATTTTCTTCTTTGGCAATAATTTTAAGTTCTCCTACATATTGATGCTTTTGTATCCAAAAAGTTGAAAATAAAGTATATTTTCTAAGACTTTTAAAAAAAGTTGCAAACTTTTTTTTTTTTAAAGACCAGATTTAAACCTCTATTATGACTCTATAAACTATTGCTATGTAGACCATCCCATGCCCAGTGGTGTCCTGAGAAACCATGGAAAAAAATGTTTCATATTAATGAGGTCAGTATTTTCATAGGTGGCACTTAAAATAGTTCCAACAAAAAATCCATTCTCTCGTATATTTATCCAAGACAGCCTCGCCCGTCAGTGCCTTCCACATAGTAGCAGCTCAATAAATATTTGGGGAATTAAGGAATGAATGTCAGCTTCCATGTGGTTTGGCCCTAGAACCTAGAGTACCTTTTGGAGAAAGTATACCAAGAACAAGAAAGTCTATGATGACACACTTCTGGGACATTGCTGACTTTGGTTTCCAATAAAAGGTCATTGTTACCTTCAACATGGGGCCTAATTAGTTCACCAACCTCACTGAGTTGGCATCCTTTGACTTTCACCGATTTCGGGGCTAGAAAAATTGTGAAATCACAATCCTTGGAAAACTTTTCCTAGTTTCAAGGTAGATATTATGTTTTATGAGGCATCTCAAGCTCCATCTATAAGTAAATTTCCTCTCCAACTAAACACCAACCACACAGTACTTTTCTGTAAAATGTATGTGTTCACCTTTCCTCCTTTTCCAGTCCTCCTTACAGTCTCTCCCTCTCTCTTCAGCCACTGAAATATCCAGGTATTCCAACATTCCAGGATCTACTAGAAGTACAGCCAATAACGGAGATAGAAAACAGCCAGTTAAATAGAAGGAAATCTAGCAAGAGGGAAAGGAAAACTAGAGAAGGAAAGACTCCAAGATATAATGTCATGAGAGGGAAATACTGCTGAAAGTTCAAGAAAGCTGAAGGCAGATAACTAACCATTGGCCCTAGCAAGAAGTAGACCACTGGGGACATTTATCAGCAGCCATTCAGTGGAAATCCAATTAGCATGAGTTGTGGAGAAAATGTGGGAGAAAATGAGTAGAGACAGCAAGTACAGACAAGTTTTTAAAGTTGTGATAATGGAGGAAAGTGAGGTCAAAGGTGGTTTATTTGTTTTAAGATGGATGCATTAAGGTAAGTTTGTGAGCTACTGGTAATCATCCAGTAGCTACAGAGAAATGGATGATTTAGGAGAAATAAAAAAGATAATTGCAAGCATGAAATCTTTTGGAAGACTAGGAGAGATAGGCTACATCCAGGGTATGAGTCAAAAATCTTGACCTCCTATTGATTTCACATAGATTTTTTAATTTCATATTATGATCATTATTATTATCATTGAGATAAGAGGAAAAGCAGCAGTATCTATCTACCTACAGAAGCTAATGGGTTGGTGGAATTGATCAGATGAGATGTTTTCTCATTTGATGACATCAAGCTCATTTTCGTAAAAGTCATGCATGCTTTATTAAAAGATACCAAAGGGGTCCAGCTGGTGTGGCTCAGTGGTTGAGCGTTGACCTAAGAACCAGGAGGTCAGGGTTGGACTCCCGGTCAGGGCATATGCCTGAGTTGCAGGCTCCATCCCCAGTGTGGGGTGTGCAGAAGGCAGCCAACCAATGATTCTCTCTCATCATTGATGTTTCTATCTCTCCCTTCTTCTCTGAAATCAATAAAAAATACATTTTTCAAAAAGATACAGAAGGGGTTCTAGCAAGTATTGGGTTCGACTTTCTTGTCTTGCATTCAGAATGACAGTACTAGGATTGTGTTTCTGAAGTTACAAAAATCGAATGTGTCCTCTGAAAGACTATCCTGGGACTTCTCTTATTCAGGCTGCCTCTCCTTTTCTTCTCCTGCAAAATCAAGAGCTATAATTAGGAGTACCCCATCCTAGGAGGGAGTGCCCCCACAGTTACAGCAAAGAAAGCTTATAGGACAATAAATCTGGACTGTCTATATAACTATTTCCACTTCCAACATGAAACACTTGTTTCTCACAAGGCATGTTAACAGCCAGTCTTCTCAAAAAGTTATCTTTAGTAAAAACACATTGTGTGCCTGAAGCAGGAATTTCCATTACCTCAAACTTGCCTCAAATTCCCACCTCCTGCTGCAGCCTCATGTTTCACGCTTACGTGATGCCCTCACTTCATTAACTGTTGCTAATTGAGTCCAAAATGTTCTTCTCTAAGCTGACCAGAGCAGAGCAACATAATCCTATAACACATAGACTGCACGAGGTCTTTTTAAATGATTTAAAGGCACAATAAATTAAATCAAGGAAAATAATTTATTAGAGAAATTTCAGAAAGTAAGACGATCTTGGCTCTAATTCTGGACTCTAGCTTCCAAGAGATCCATCACATCTGAAGTACCTAATTTCCCCAATAAATACCAACATATTCCAGGATGATGTTTGTACTAAAATTGATTAACTAAATCAAAGTCTTATGAGATTGGCTTTAGCTATCATGGTTTGTTTTAGACATTCAGATAGTAGCCAAAAGTTTACTAGGTAAATGCTGAAATAAAGCTCCTTCAAAAGGCATACATTATCTTTGTAATCTCCTATAGCAATCCATAATAAATAGTTTTGTTTTGTTTTGTTTTCATGCCAGCCCTAAAAGGAATATATCACCTAAAATAAACATTAAATTAAACTTAAAATATTCAGTATGTCCTTTCCTGGAAAATCAGTTAAATCTGTTTGCCATTTTAGTATAATTCCTAACTAACCTGTCATGACATTAATCAATGAGCAAATATTGGTTGATACCTACTATAAATTTTAATATAAAATTTAAAAAATTAATTTTATTTATTCCAAATAATTTCAGTGAGAATTTTAAAAACACTATTGGGCTCATGCACTACTTTTCATTCCAGGAAAGATCATAGTCATAGTCACTGTCTTCTTGTATTATTCATGGGTCTTTATAGGCATATATAAAAAGAATCATATATAGCAATAAAAAATAACACCTCAGTAAAATAGACAAAATACATGAACACTTAATAACATTTTAAAAGATTTTCATATTGATAACCAAAAAATGCATATTAAGACAAGATATGTGTTTTTATCCATCAAATTGTCATAGCTTTCCTTTTTTTAAAAATATATTTTCATTGATTTCAGAGAGGAAGGGAGAGAGAGAGAGAGAGAGACAGAGACAGAGACAGAGACAGAGACAGAGACAGAAACATCAATGATGAGAAAGAATCATTGACCGACTGCCTCCTGCATGCCCCACACTGGGGATCAACTACCTCCTGCATGCCCCACAACCCTGGCATGTGCTCTGACCAAGAATCGAACTGTGACCTCCAGGTTCATAGGTCAATGCTCAACTACAGAACTATGCCAACCGGGCTGTCATAGCTTCCTTGATTTAAGTATAATCTAGAATCTAGCAGGGCTTCTAGGAAACAGATTCTCAGCCACTGCTATTTAGTGGAGTAAGTGGTACTGATTTTCTAAAGGACAATTTGGCAATATATACCAAATATCCTAAAGTGCACATAAATTTTGATCCAACAATTCTCTGCTAGGAATGTACTTTACAGAAATGATAAGCAATGAATATTTAAATATAATAATGACCCCAAGCAATATTTATGAGACTGCAAGACTATACAAAGGTCAAATAACTAGAGCAGGTATTTGTTAAGTAGATTATATATATTCATATACAAGCATACCTCAGAGATATTGCAAGTTTCATTCCAGACCACAACAATAAAAGTGATGATCACATTAAAATGAGTCACAGGAAATTTTTGGTTTCCCAGTGATTATTAAAGTTATGTTACACTATAATGTAATCTATTATGTGTAATAGTATTATGTCTGAAAAAGCAATGTACATGCCTTAATTTAAAAATACTTTATTGCTAAAAATACTAACCATCTTCTAAGCTTTCAGCAAGCTGTAATCTTTTTATTAGTGGAGGGTCTTAACTTTAATTTTTTGTTTTTTGTTTTGTTAATCCTCACCCAAGGATACTTTTTCTATTTATTTTGAGAGAGAGTGGAAGGAAGGGGCACAGACAGAGAGAAAGAAACATTGATGTGAAAGAGACACATATTGGTTGCCTCCCACATGTGCCCTGACCTAGGCTGGGGATGGAACCTACAACCAAGGTATGTGCCCTTGACCAAGAATTGAATCTGTGACCCTTTAGTCTGCGGGCCGAAACTCCAAACATCGAACCAAACCGGCTAGGGCCTTACCTTAAATTTGTAAGAAATGTAATATCTGTGAAGCAAAAGGAATGCCTTTAATAGTTAAACTATAAATAAAGAAGTGTCATTTTATATTTCTCAATTTAAAAAAGCTACAAGAAAACGTGCATAATGTGATTCAAATATTGCATATATTTGGGTGATGATGCTGTGTATTGATTGTTATTTGTCTCCTTTGTACTCTGTATTTTGTAAATTATCTACATTGAACATATATTAGTCCATAAGAAGTAAATATTATCCTTAAATCATTATTGTAACATCACATATCAGAGTTACTATCTTCCTGTATTATTTTCAAACTGCATTTATGTCACTCTGAAAATAGCAAAAACAAAATTACTTGACATATACAGAGACAATGCAAACAGTGACACTGTGAAAATGCTATCAGGATTTGGCACTAATGAACAGACTGATATAATTTGGAGCTGTGAAATGATTGCAGGTGATGGTAAACAGTTTTTGTCAAATGAATGCAAACTGTTACTTATAAACTTGCACTATTCTTTGTGTATATTATACTTCAATCAAGATTAAAAATAACTCCGGCCACTGACCCCTGACTTGCTTTTTAGAGACTAGAGGCAGAGCTAGAAGGAAACCCAAGAGGTCATTAACTCCAATGGCTCATCTCACTTTTTCAGTGCTACCGATAAGAAATTCCACAGTGGCTGGAATGTTCTTCCTGCTGGACAGCCCTGATAAAACCTTATTTGTCACAACGAACCACAATCTGCCTCTTTTCAACTTCTGGGCAAGTCAGAGCTAATCAGCTACAGGCACGCATGAGCATCGATGGTAAGAAGATCATCAATCACTAAGGCCTAGAATGCATTCTGTCATTTGGCCTGGAAACAGTGGTTGCCACAGCAGCCCTGGTGGGCATGACTGAAGGACGATGACAGCAGTGTGTCCAGAAACTGCAGTGCGGTCTACAAAAGTAGGACAAGTGCAAAAAGTAGGACCAGGATTTCCAAGGCTCAGATGATGGCAAGCTGAATTTCTTTTTCAGAGCTGGTGGTAAAGTGGTGTATGGATGTCCAATATATGTGAGCTGAAAGAAGAGATGCTGGCAATAATGGAAGCAGTCAGTTCAAGGGTAGCCAGAGTTTGGTTATTTTTGACCTAAGGCCATACCGCAAATGAACTACAAGTAAGACTGGTGAATCATGTCTCCAGCAGTATGACTTTGCCTGAATTTTTATAAAATTATAAACAAGACTTACAAACAATACTTTTAAATGCAGTTCACTTTTTGCAGGTAACTAATGAAGCAGCTCATACAGTGAATGATTTATTATTAAATTAAGAAATACTACTGCACAAACAAAAGACAAGACAACCTATAAGTTAGGACACTTGGATTTTAAACTTCAGTCTTCATAACTAAATCATTCAGTCTTATACTGTTGCAATTTATTCATTAGTAATGTGAAATTGGATCACTTATTTTTTTCACATTTATAACATTTTTTTATTTTTTTCAATTATGGTTTACATTGAATATTATTTTGCGTTAGTTTCAGGTGTACAGCATAGTGGTTAGACAATCATATACTTTATAAAGTATTCCCCCTGGTATTTCCAGTACCCAATAGGACCACTTAACCTTTTTTTTAATCCTCACCCAAGGATATGTTTTTATTTATTTATTTATTAGAGAAAGAAAGAGAGAAAACTCTATATGTGAAAGAGAAACATCAACCAGTTGCCTCCCATATGAACCCTACTGGGGATCAAACATGCAACCTAGGTATGTGCCCTGACCAGGGATCGAACCTGCAACTTTTTTGTGTACCGGACAATGCTCCAAGCAATTGAGCCATCCAGCCAGGGCTGGACCACTTAATCTTAAACTCTCATTAATTCCTATGAGTCTGAATCTAAATCCAAAACATTGTGATTCTAAATTTATAGTCTCACCTGAAAAACTATTCTGTAATGAAAAAGATATCTCCTAACTTTTTAAAACAGCATATAATTCCCACATTTACAAAAGCTGTATTTGCATGAAAGTTATAGAACCAATCCTACCTCATTACAGCCACAAGGGAGCAGATAAAAAGAAAGGGTGTGTGCACAATGAACATGGCTTGTTGTCTCCTAAACCAAATATTTCTTTTGATTTTCAACCATATATTTCATGTCTCTGTATCTCACTTTTTTAGCATCCTCTTAGACTCCTTTCATGCATTATAAAGATAAAATTAACAATGGAAAGATTTGAAGGCATTCTTCCAAGCTGCAGGTCTCAGGGAAAGCTTCCTGAAAGATACAGCACTGGAGAAGGCATTGAAAGGGGGTAGGATTGGACATGAGGAGATGAAGGGCATACCTGAAAAGGATGAGTGGAAGACCTTGCTGAAAGATAGGATGGGTCAGAGCGTCGGACCCTGAAAGCCTTGAATTCCAGGCTAAGGCAGTCAGAATCTTTATACTACCCAGAAATCATTACAGATTTTATATTAGAGGAACAGCATGACTGGATCTGTACTTTAGAATGACATAAACTTCCCAAAACTTAAGTATTTCTTCTGAAGATGTATCAACTACCTTTCAGAGAAAATCCTCCAGGGAAATGAAACATAGCTTTGTCTTGTACTGCTCATGGTAACATAAACTGTTACTCCACAAGGTGTTAGATACGAATTGGGAATATTTTATTTCATCTATTTGGTTAATATTGCTTGGACAACTTCAGGTTTGTTTACTCTTGGCTCAATCAACTTTCCCTGTCAACAGTAGTGGCTTCCAGCCATTTTAAGTTATAAAATGATAAAAAGGGGTATATATGTTAAAACTGAAGCAATTAAGTACAAATGTCCTTAATTTTTTAGATATTTATGTGCTTTGGCAAAAGCACACTGGATCTCAAGAGCCAAGTGCTCCCTGCTTCCTGGAATCTATAAGGTCTGATAATTCACATTTCTGGCCTCATTTATCTGAGAAAAAGGCAATTCATAGAGGAAGCATGACTTGTGCAAGGCTGCACTGGCTATTGGGTGCAAGCACAGATGTCAGTCAGTAAGGAGGTCTGTTGAGTGGAGGCGAGGATGCACCTTTGTTATAAACAGTGCAAAGAGTTTTGACATTAACTCAGTAACGATGCATTTGATCAACAATTTAGACTACCTCAGATGAACTTGGAAGACAAGCAAGTTAAAACTCTCCTTGGGCTTACTTATTTTTGGAGAAAAGATTTCCATTCTGGATAGTGGCTTAAAATACATCACCATGTACCTCAGAGTGGCACTAAAAATTTCTATGCATCCCATGTCTACTGTTGGATCGTTAATTAAGAATTTGTATATGAAATAAATAAATAATAAAAAGAGGAGAAACAAGGAGTAGGAAAACTTTCTTGACTGTTTTTAAGCTCTGGTTGATTCTGACTCAGTACACTGGCATGCATGATTCAACAGTTTTTGTCAGACACGAATTCCAGCCCAGTGCCCTCCATTGGGCATGTTCTCATTCCTCAGCCTGACAGCAGAACTGGTCTCCTAGCAACAGTGAGCATTTTCTCTGCCTAGTCACCTGTAGCAATTGGCTCTTTTTCAGGGTTGTCCTTCTCTTATCTTCTGTCCAGACAAACCCATGTTGTCTAGCACAAAAAGCATTGACTGTCGTTCACCTAGTGCGTGGATCAGTAAGTAGGCACTCTCCCATTGCTGGTCACCTCTGATGACCTCATCATGTGAAAGGGGGATGATAAACATTCAACTCACAGTGTTCTTGTAAGGCACAAAAGAAATAGGCTGACCGGCATGGCTCAGTGGTTGAGCATCGACCTATGAACCAAGAGGTCACAGTTTGATTCCTGGTCAGGCCACATGCCCTGATTCAGGGCTCAATCCCCTAGGTGGGGTGTGCAGGAGGCAGTCTATCAATGATTCTCTCTCATCATTGATGTTTCTATCTCTCTCCCTTCCCCTTCCTTTCTGAAATTAATAAAAACATTTTCCAAAAAAAAGAAATAGCCCTAGCTGGGTTGGCTCAGTGGATAGAGCATTGGCTTGTGGACTGAAGGGTCCCAGGTTCGATTCCAGACAAGGGCATGTACCTAGGTTTCAGGCTCCTCCCAAGCCCGGGCCCTGGTCAGGGCTCATGCAGGAGGCAACCAAACAATGTGTCTCTCTTGATATTTCTCTCTGTCTTTCTCTCTCTGTACCACTCTCTCTAAAAAATCAATGGAAAAATATCCTCCGGTGAGGATTAAAAAAATGTTTTTAAATAAATAAATAAATAAATTTTTAAAAGAAATAAAAGTTAAAGGGTTTTGAAACAAACAAACAAAAAAGGTGCAGAGATATCAGTTAATGCACTAACTGTATTAACTTTAACACTAAGGAGAGGAAGTCAGAGGCAGTGCTCTGTAGACACCTATGTTAGGAAGAGACACAACCAAGCAAACATGTGAAAACTGGTTATTGTGCACTTAAAGTCAAAGCTCTAATCATGATATGACTGGAATTTACCCTCTTTTCATTATCCAAGTGTCAAGTTTCACCAGAGCCTCTCAAGGGCCTAAATACAGTACTGATTACAAGTGATGAGGAATATGAGACCAAGAAAAGCAAAATGTCCTTAAATCCAACAATTTCTTATAGTTCAAAGCTACTTCCAATTGCCTCCAACATACCTCAAGGTAAAATGGAAGTTCCAATGGGTAGCTAACTCTAAACCTTCTCCATCTTTTCCTCAAGAGATAATAAAGTAAACTGAATTTGGAGTTAGGCAGGGTGAAGAAATACCTAAGTGGAAAAAGAACTTGGTCAGTTCTCAAAGTCTCTGGGTTACAAGCTCCATTAATCCAGAGGTCATGGGGTTTTGTTTGTGTGTTTGGTTTATATGTTTATTTTGTTTTTACATTATCCTTGTATCTTCATTGCTTAGAAAGGTTACCAAATAGTAGGTCCAGGCTATAAAACTGCCCACTTGAACAGGGTTTTTTTGTTTACTTGTTTTGTTTTTATCCTCAACCGAGAATATTTTTACATTGATTTTTAGAGAAAGTGGAAGAGAGAGGGAAAGACAGAGAGAAATATCAATGTGAGAGGAACACATCCATAGGTTGCCTCCTGCACGAGCCCTGACCAGGGCCTGGGTCGGGAAGGAGCCTGCAACTGAGGTACGTGCCCTTTATCAGAATCAAACCCAGGACCCTTCAGTCCACATGCTGACACTCTATCCACTGAGCCAAACCGGCTAGCACCTTTTGAGCAATTTTAATTGCATTTATAATGAATTTGATTAAAACTAATATGATTACTACTATTAAACAATATATGCCAATGATTTGGCACTTAATAGGATCTCAATAAATGGGAGCTGTTGTTGTTTCATCTTCTACTACTATCCAATTCAACCCTCATTCATTAGCACCTGCTAAAGGCAAGTGATTAGAGGACTTAGGCATAAGGAGCCCCATAATCTAGCAGAGATACCAACAAGCAATAACAGCCCCATGAGACAGACAGCATATACAAGAGACCAACTGGCATATGTATTCACAAACTGAAAAGGTCTATGGCAATATCAAGTGTTATTATCCTCGCTCTCAATTGTACAGAAAAGACAAAAGAGACTCAGTTCCCTCAGCTCTGACTGCACACCCAAACTTTGCATTTGTTTTTGTTTTTTGATGTATTCTTTATAAAATCATCATTTATTTTGGGCAAAGTAAGACTTTGCACTTCCAGGGAAGCAGCAAAGAAACCAGTGCCCATGTATTCATATTCTTAGTCACAGGGTGCTAGGATGGTCAGACAGCTTCCTTGGACCCTTCACTAGGAGGTACAGGAGAGTGAAAGGATGATTTGCATGCACAGTGGTTGGAGGTGTGGGCCCTGGTGCCCAAATGCCCACCATGATCCAGTTGTAGCTTAGTCACACACTAGCTATATGACCATGAACATGAGCTTAACCTTTCTGTGTCTCAATAATCCACATTTGTAAAGTAAGGACATAATAGTGCCTACAACAAAGAAGTATTGTGAGAATTGAGTTAATGCATATAAGCACAACAAATGAACAACAAATAAATTTAAATTTTATTTTTAAAAGAATATAATTTGGCAGCATTCCTTTGGATATATATCCACAGCACATAACACCTTATTTCCTTAATAACTGATCTTCTTGAGATTGAGAGCCCACTACCTCCCCAAAACACAGAAAGACTGCCCAGTTTGCAGCACGCTTTCCACCTTCTTAAGTGAGCCTCCACCAACACCATACATGGGGCTAGGAACTGGTCTACAAAAATGAGTAAGACATTGAACCTCCTCTTTCTTAATTCACTGATTTTAGGTAGTATGTTTTAATGTTAAAAAGCCTTGGCTTTAAAGCAGACAAATCTGAATTGAAAATACTTTCTATCATTTACTAGCAATATGACCTAGTGCCCAGTTTTCTCATCTACAGTGGGGAAGGAAGTTATCAATAGCAATTTCAGAGATTTATGGCAGACCACTCATTTAAATCATATATGAAAAGTAATTAGGATAGTGCTTAAACTATAAAAGTATTAAGTAAATAACTTCACTGTTATTATAATGCAGTAAAGAAAGGCAGATTATACATTACTTTTATAGTTAAGGCAGAAAAAACGAATAGTAAGAGAATTCACCGGCAAAGATGAGTTTGGAAAGTGGCTATGCAATCTGTCAGTTAAGAGGGTGGTATTGAAGCCTGATGGGCAAAAAGAAGAGTGGATAAAACCACAGATCCATAACTGAGCATGGAAAATTCAAGTGATGCCAATCCTATTTTGATTAGAGCTGCAGAATAAGATATGGGCATAAGCAGCAAGCAATGAGGCTGCAATGTAAGCAAGGCTACATTTGTGTGAAGAACCTGGGTGTCATGGTAAGAGTTTTAGTCTTTACCTCATTGTCCTCAGATGATCTTGTTGACAAACCTGGAAAATAATGAGTGCAATTTGATCAATTTTTCTACCCCCACTATAAACGGTGTCTGCAAAACTTGAAGGGAAAATCATTAAAAAAACACTTATCCAGAATGTGTCTGTGTTGAGAAATAAGGGAGCATGAAATAAAAATAATGGCCTTCCCCTCTGTTGGATTTACATACACCTTCTAGAACCTCGTAATTAAATAAAAAGCAACGTGCTGATGTTTCATTCCTACACAGATAATAATTTACTTCAAAAGAAGTTCAGGGTTTAAATTACAGTGATATTTACACTCAATTACACAAATGCTTACAAGTCAATCCAAGCAAACAACGGGATGTCTGTGCCTCAGTTTCTTGAGTTTCGTCCATAACAAAAAAAGCATACACGTTCCTGTCTTTTTCATAGAGCTATGGAAATTATCAAATAGTCTAATAAATATAAATCAAACTGTAAACTATAAAGCCTTTATATGTGTGTGACACCTTTTATTATTATTTTAAGTTCATGTATGTAAATCACTGACACATGAAAGACTAGAAATAAAGAGATTATGGTAAGTATTGTACATTCAAATAAAAGTCTAAGATTTTATTATCTGATTTTACTTACTTTGAATTATAACAATATGTAAAAATATAGCTTCATATTACCACTGACCCCACAATAAATGGCTTCCTACATTTAGCTGTATGTTATATGTTTAAAAATCTGACATTGAATATAAATGGAAAGAAAAAGAATGATTTGAAAAAGAATAAAGGGCCTTCAAATTTTTTCAGGGGAATGACTCTCATTCCTAAAGTGAACTACCATCCAGTTTAACTTTTCTCTTCAGTCATGGGAGAACCAGGGACTTTTGAATCCCATCATTCTAGTCTAGAGGAGAGGCACTCAAGTACACCCACTAGCACTGTCTCTATGCCTGCCCTGGGTATTACCACATTGCATTGCATTATGTTCCTCAAGACCTTAAAATGACACTTTTACTCTAAACCAACTCTACATTATAATTTAAACAAATTATAATATGAACTGCAGAAAAATCCAAGTGATTCAGAGTCAATGATAGGTCTAGGATGATAGGAAAGACAACATTACAATACCTGGCTATTTGTTCTAATAAAATATTAATTCATGGGATACACTATGTTCTGAATTGCTAAAGGATTTGAGACATGAGACTCAAAGCATTCAGAATTGCTAAAGGATTTGAGACATGAAACTCAAAACATTCAGCTTGAAGCGGCTATACAAATTCATGTCTCAAACATTGACTTTGTTGTGGGACAAACCTGGATGCAAGTCCTGAAATTACCTTCTCCTGATCATATGAATATACAAAAGGTAGTCTTGGTTTCCTCATCTATAAAAAGAGACTAGCCCTAGCCAGTTTAGCGCCCTTGCTGGTTTGGCTCAGTGGCTAGAGCGTTGGCCGCAGACTGAAGGATCCCAGATTTGATTCCAGTCAAAGGGCACTTACCTAGGTTGCAGGCTTGATCCCCAACCCAGAACCTCTTGTGGGAGGCAAACCAATCAATGTGTCTTTCACATCAATGTTTCTCTCTATGTGTCTGTCCCCTCCCTTCCACTTTCTCTAAAAATCAATGGGAAAATATCCTCAGAATTCTTATGAGGAATAAATGAGTTTATGAAGCATATGGCCTTAGCAGGGTGTTTTGCATAGAATAAATGCTCAAGAATGATTAATTACCAATACTAATATAAATAGTAAGTGGAAAGGGAGAATCCCTCTAAGGAAGAGATTATCCATACACTTTTTTTTAAAACAAAAATTGAAATTTTATTGTTTGTGTGTGTATGGGATTCATGCATTATATCCCATAATGCATGAATCCCATAATGCAGAGAATCATGAACTTACATGTATTCACCTAAAGTCATCAAAACCAAGAAACTAACCAAGGTGTCCAGGTCTTTCCCTTATTATAAAATTGATTTTTTCTAAAATTTTGAAAACCCAATTATAAAAAGAATTCACAGTCTTCCTTCTTCAAGCTAATTGATCCAAGTTCACATTTGGCCTGAGAAATGAAAAACATCTTATGTATTTTAAGGTACAGACAGGGAATGGGATGCTCACCGGGAGGGCAAACAAACAGCAGGAAACACTAAAGTCATCAGAAGTGTTGGGGAGGAGGTGTGCCTCACCCACATCAAAGGAGCGAAACCCAGCCCTTTCTATTTGGGGTGAGGAAAGGGGTGAACCCCTGGGTGTTCTTTTCCACTAAAAACTACAGCTTGCATAAATCTCCTGGAGACTGAAAAGAAATCTGCATGTGCAAAAAGGATCAAACCATTTTCAAAGGATTTTTAAATGGTAATCTTTTAAAGGGAAAATGAGGGGGTAGAAATTACATCTGTCATCAAAGAATCCTCCCTTCTAAATATGTGTAATTGCGGTGTGGCCCGACCCATCCAGGCATAAAAGCAGCTCTAAATAAAAGTCCTCTCTAAAATTAACTGAGTATAAAAATTCCCCAGGGACCCATAGAGGTCCACTCCATTTTCAAATCATGTACTGTTTTGCCTTCCAGAAACACTTCGGATTAACATCAAACCTTTTTACCCCGTTGCCAATTGCACCCAAGAGCAATGTTGGGCTCCATATAAGAGAATCTTGCTTTGTGGCTCCCACTGTGCCTGTAATATGTTCAGACAAAGTAACTAACTTGCTTGTTTAAAAAGTGAACAAATAACCACAAACTTGGCAGGATTTTTAAAATGAGAATTTGAATGTTTTCATTAGAGTAACAAGCAATAGGTTAAGAGCCTATGCCATGGGCTCTGTGCTTACTATTTTTTGGGGGAAAAAATGTCACAAATCCAAAAGGTGTTTGTCTAAACAACTTGAGTGGTCCCTGAGAGGGCAATTTGAAGAGCAGTGACTTCCATCAGTGATTTAACCCAGGTTAAACAGCGAGTAAAGGGCAGAGTCGGGATTTGTTTGAATCTACCTATGAGGTAAGGACTCCAACAAGTGGACTGGGTACACTGTATATACTGTGGATACTGTGGCTACAGCTACCATTCATGAATAATTCCTCACAACTTGCTTTCTTTATCTTGCACCAAAATCTCTTCAATGTGTTTACAGCTAACAAACTTCATCTTCAAACTAACTTCATCAGAATAGGAAGATGACAAAAATAAGAGGTCTCTGCTATGGGGAAAATGAATGGCAATTAACCTAAGGATTTTTTAAACCAACTTTTGCCATCATTTAAAACAGCATTTAAAGAGCATTTAACATCATCTAAAATATAAATAGACTTGTCTAATTTATTCAGAAAATTTGTCTTCATTTTTTCCATCTCTTGGCCAGAAGACTTACCTTCCTAAAGGCATATTGGAAAGGGAGGGAAACCCAAAGGTAAAAACTCTATAAAAGCCAAATGTCAACTGAGTAAATGAATAATTATTATTCTGACCAATGGTCTTGTGGTTTTAAAAGCTCAATAAATGTTTTATAATTAATATATAATAATATGCCAAATTTATAAAATGCCTTTACTCTATTTCTTTTTCCATTAATGATCCTATATAATAAAAGGGTAATATGCAAATCAACCGAACTGTGGAACGACCAGTTACTATGAGGTGCACTGACCACCAGGGGGCAGACGCTCAATGCAGGAGCTGCCCCTAGCCCACAGGCCCTGATAGTCTGATGACGAACGAGGAACCAGGGGTGGGTGGCGGCGGCGGGGCGGGGGGGGGGGGGAGTGCGGAGCAGCTGCTGGCAGCTGGGGAAGATGGCCCTGATAGCAGGCCAGGCCTAGGGACTATTCTGTGCACAAATTTTGTGCTCCAGGACTCTAGTACAATATAAAATAATGCAAAATATACAAGCTGTGGGGACAGGCCTCAGTACTAATCTTTTGAACTTTTTGAGCTGCAGTTTCCTCAGTCTTGAATGGATTTAATCTCTCTCATGATTTTTATTGAGATCAAAAAAAGAAAACACAAAGCACTATGCAGTTTTTGGAGAAATTAGGATTATGTTAATCTCAAATGTTAGGGAGCATATGCAGGCTTTGTTTAAGGACCTATGGAAGATAGACATTAGATTATTCTCTCTTTTTTTTTAAATCTTTATTCAAAGGATTACCTATGCCCTCCTTCCCTTTATTTTAAACTAGAGGCCCAGTGCATGATTGAATCATGCACGTGTAGGGTCCCCTACACGCTTTTGCTTTTGATCACGGGGAGCTGGGTGCCTCTCCAGCGCGGCGGAGGCTTCTGAAAGGCCTGGTGTCTGAGCGGACAGGCATCCAGCTGCCATGCTTTCACTTTCGATCGCTGGTGCACCAGGCCTTTCAGAAGCCTCCGGCGTGGCGGAGGCTTCTAAAAGGCCTGGTGCTTGAGCGGAAAGGCATCCAGCTGCCACACTTTTGCTTTTGATCGCGGGGAGCTGGGTGCCTGAGCGGACAGGCACCCAGCTCCCACGCTTTTGATGGTCCGTGGCCGCTGAGGGGGGCTACCCTGCTGTTGAGAGGCGCAGGGGGCGGGACTCCCACCCCCTGCGCCTCTCAACGGCCGCTGAGGGGGCCTACCGCGGACACCTGGCTACCCTGCCGTTGAGAGGCGCAGCTGGGTGTCCGCGCAGGCCCCCTCAGCGGCCGCAGATCTGGCCTCGATCTGGCCGTTGAGAGTCGCACGGGGCGGGAGTCCCGCCCCCCTCAGTGGCAGCGGATCCGTGCCTCTCAATGGCCGGATGGGCCACCCCGAGTCCCGCCCCCCAGCCTCCCACCGCCCAATCGTGGGCGTAGCGGAGTGATGGTAATTTACATTTTACTCTATTATTAGATAGGATGCTTAAGGTGAAACTCTCTCTTTTCACAGCTATAACAACTGAGGTCCCGGGAAAAACCGTGACTTTTCTGGGGTCACAGAATATCCTGGGGAGGAGAGGAAGCTAGAACCCAGAGCTCTTTCTGCTGCACAGGAATTACTCAGGAATCACAGCTGTTATCGAATGATACAATCGTTTGTGATGTCTGCTCTTTTCATTGAGAGTTTTCAGTGTAAGCATGATGTTAACTACGAAGGCCAAAATGATGACATACCAATGTTTGTTGATAAAGGCATACTTAAGGATAGCTAACCCCTGAGGTGCTACAAATCTCTGGTTATATTACGGTTAAACGTGCAAGCTTTGAAATGGAGAACAAAGTGTTGTCAGCAGAAAAATTACTGATTTCCCAATTTCTTGACTAGTTCAGGCACAAGTTATCTAACCATTTGCAGCTCCACGCAGTCTAATGGATTAAGCACACTCCTTGTAAACAAATGGCTCTTTAGAATTATTACTCTTAGGGGAACTGGCTACATTTCCCCCTGTGGTAGCACATTTTTCACTGTTCAATAGCAGTTACTTTTAACCCTTTGTTTGAAACAGATTAGAAAACCTAGAGGGAGAAAATACTAATGTTTACGACCAAACTTGACTTTTGAATTATTGGTATATTTAATATGTTTGCGAATGTCCCCTTCCATTCATTAACATAGATCATAAAAATCTGATGTACCTTTATTTTGTTGATAAGTTTCTCCTTAATTCAGGTCTCAAATCTAAAAATCCATAGTTTTATATATTACCAGTAATTTTTCAAGATTAATACTATGTGTAGTCTGGTTTATAAATTTCCAGGGTAATACTTTTTAATGGACAAGCAAAGAGAGATGGGAATGTTCTATTGAGTGAAGTATACTAGAAAGATTTAGATACAATTCATTCTTCATTACTGCTGAAGACTGAATGTGTCCCCTCAAAATTCCTATGTTGAAACCTAATCTCCAATGTGGCAGTATTTGGAGGGGTGACCTTTAGAAAGTGATTAGGTCATGTAGGTAGACCATCCCGATTAATGGAATTAATCCTCTTATAAAAGAGATCCCAGAGAGCTCTCTTTGCCTTCCATTACGTGAGGACACAGCAAAAGACAGGCATCCAAGATCCAGGACATGGGTTCTCACCAGGCTCAGCTTCTGTCAGTGCCTTGACCTTGGACTTCCAGTTTCCAGAATTATGAGAAATAAGTTTGTTTGTTTTTTTTGTTTATAAGCCAGTCTATGGTATTCTGTTATAGCAGCCTGAACAAAGACAATTACCAAAACTGGCCTCACTAAATTCAACACTAAGTATACTCTATAACTATATATTTTTATCAATGCCATCACCCAAGTAACAAATGTTGAGGTCATCTTCAACTAGTCTACCCAACTCCAAACTAAATCTGTTTGACTCTTAACTTTTCTAATGTGTCTTGGACCCAACTGCCGCCTATTACTCCTCAAACACAATATCCTATTTTAGCACCTTATTATCTCTCCATATCCAACCTCTGACCCCACTATCCAGTAGCATGGCAGCTTGTGGGGAAGGTTAGATATGTTAAGGAGCATAAGTTTTAACGTGAGTAGCAGTTAGAAATTAGTAGTAAGTAAACTGCCATCCCAAATGATAGTCTGTGCACTTACTCCATCCTGCAAATTCTTATCTATCCAGACCCAGTTAGGTTCACCTCCTCTTATCAAGTCACAGCCTTACAAATGCCAGCAGGTAGAGTAAACTCCTTCCTATACATATTTTTCAGCACTCTAATTTACCTCTATAAAAATACTTTTAAAAATTCTATCCCTGCTCTTTACACATTTGTATCATTGGTTTTAATATAAAATAATTAAGGAAAAGGTCAATGCCACCAATCTACATTACTCTTCATTTGAGGAGGAATTGATTTGTAATTCCAAATTCAGTTCTATAAAATTTCATAATGATGCCAGTTTTTGTTGGTTTTTGTTAGTTTTGATGTTGAAGATTCTTGGGTAGGAAATGAGTTGGGGAAAATAGTGCAAGGGAGGAAAAGAAATAATACAAAGACAAAAGTTACTGTAAATTAAAGGCAGAGGTGACCATCCCACAATTTCACAGATATCTAATCTGTAAGATGCCTTATTATATTTCACATATTAACAAATATTAGAAATGAAAGCACCCGTCCAAGTTTTTAAAAAGCTCTTAAAAGTAATTGACTTTGGACTTCTCAACACATGGATTGCACTGTGAAAATTTTTCTTTTCCAAAACGTATGTACTAGATTTTCAATTTGACTTAGTTCAAGGTAAATGTAACAGAGATCAAACATGAAATTTCATATGGAACACATGGAAATAATCTTTATTTCAATAGATCTAAAGTATCACCTGATGATAAGCATAAAAGTTAAAGCCATTTTAGAGGAGGTCTTTAAAATGAATATTCCCTTTAATTTTTTTGAATCACAAAAAATGTTATTTCCTCAGAAAATTAATACATCTAATATTACATCTGGATAATCCTGCTGTTAGGTAAAATCTCTTGGCAATACTGAGTGAAATATCTGTACAGGACCACATGAGAAACTTCTGAGATGTCTTGGAAAAAAGGGAGAGAAAGCCAATTATTCATTAAGTTCTCAAAATTTCCATGTTTCTTTGCTGACCTGAAAAGTGATACGTGCGAACTAAGTGCGTGCTTCTTTCTACATGACTGATGTGTAAGAAAAACATGTGGGTCTCCCTTGTGACTGGACTGATTATAAACAAAATGAGTCAGAGTTGGAGATGGAAGGATAAAAACTGTGTCTACTTGAGAACTGCAGTATTGGGGTGAAAATTAACACAACATATGAAGGCAATCAGAAGACTGAAAAGAAAGATCCCTGTGCTTGGATATTTTCTCACTTTTTAAAAAATAAGAAACTGAGGGGGGGAAAAAGAAACTTCATTAGTGAAATTCATTTTTATTAATATGAAAAATTATAGGTAGCATTTTTGCATATACACTGACAGGAAAACAGTCTCTGGAGTAGGTTCATTCAGAAATGAACCTGGAACATGCAGGGCTTGATCCTCACCTGTATAACCCTTCAATCTGCTACACTTACACCATCCTGAATACTCAGAGGGTATGAGTGGTGGGAGTGGGAGGTACGAGAACGAGACCTGGATTTGTTAGAAGTCTTCCCCAAGGTCCCCGGGGCTCCACAAACCATATGCTCAAATCTAACTCTTTGTCTCCTAGGATTCCTGCCACCTTCATTCTGACAAAATTACCAAAGAAGGTTCCAACTGAGTGAATCAGATGTTGAAGTTAATGAAAATTACCAAAGTAGTCTTTTGAAACAAGAGCAACACAGGATGAACCCCAAGCTCCCAGACCAATCTTCCTCCATGGGACCTTGTGCTCCTGCTTTCCAAATCACAGACAGGACCGGTGGATGGTCTGTCCCAACTCTGGAAGGTGCTTACATTATGCTACATTATGTTCTATTCCCTCCCTCCCCTCTTCCTGTCTCTTGTCAGTGCAGGGCAGTAGCATTTATAGGAATAAGCCATGGAGACCTTTGAGACATGTGAGGAAAAGCACGTCAGAAGCTGGGAGACAAGTGCTGGCTGTCAGGCTGGGATTTCCCAACCCCATGGAGTCGTAAGAATCTGGGCAGGACGAGATGGGTGTCCAATTCGTGAGGTCTGTTAAAAAAGACTCAGCTACCACAAAGCTACCACCCTAGTGCAATTGGGGTTTTCAATCCCATATTTAGCTCTAGTGTTGCCCGATACCTCATCACATTTCAGTCACAGAGTGAAGAAATGATGAATGGGGGCCTGTGTAGGGAAGCTTTCTGGGCCTGGCAAAGTCTCAGTGGTGGGTGAAGGAAAAGGCTTGTGGTCTGGTGTCTGTGCCATGAAGTGGAAAGAATATGAAGTCAATGAGTCCTCTCTGTAGGTAGGTGTATCTAAGGCACGTGGGTAAGTCTTCAGAACGGCTCCCTCCTTTGTGCCCCAACAGCATCTTTTTATTTCTGTTTGCATCAGGCCAAACATGTGTCTTACCTTAATAAATATCACTATGACCTCAAATAGTTGGAAATTTCTTTAGAAAATACTATTTGTTTCCTTTCCATTCATTTTTCCTGTGGGAGTTTATCAGATAACTAGAGACCCGGTGTATGAAATTCGTGCACTGGGGGGCTGGGGTGTCCCTCAGCCCAGCCTGCACCCTCTCCAATCTGGGACCCCTTGGGGGACATCCTTCTCACAATCTGGGAATGCTGGCTCCCAACCACTCACATGCCTGCCTGCCTGATTGCCCCTAACCGCTTCTGCCTGCCAGCATGATCACCCCCTAACCACTCCCCTGCCAGCCTGATTGGTCCATAACTGCTCCCCTGCTGGCCCAATTGCCCGCAACTTCCCTCCCCTGCAGGCCTGGTCCCCCCCAACTGCCCTCCCCTGCAGGCCTAGCTGCCCCCAACTGCCCTCCCCTGCAGGCCTGGTTGCCCCCAACCGCTCTCCCCTGCAGGCTCTGTCACCCCTAACTGCCCTCCCCTGCAGACCTGGTCCCTCCCAACTGCCCTCCCCTGCCTGCCATCTTGTGGTGGCCATATTTGACCACATGGGGGCAGCCATCTTGTGTGTTGGAGTGATGGTCAATTTGCATATTACCTCTTTATTAGATAGGATAGGCACTAAAAGAACATGTTAAGTAAAATACTTAGCGAGCCCTGGCCCAGTCACTGAAGGGTCTCGGGTTTGATTCCTGATCAAGGGCACGTACCTGGGTTGCAGGTTCATGCTGCCCCAGGTCAGGAAGCACACAGGAGGCAACCAATTGATGTGTCTTTCTCATATCGATGTTTTTGTTTTTTTTCTCTCTCCCCCTCCCTCCCTTTCACTCTCTCTAAAAATCAATGGAAAAGATATCCTCAGGTGAAGATTAACAAAACAAAAAACATGCTTACTATGAACAAAATATTAATCATGTAGACTAACATTTCATAGATATAATTTTTGCAGTTCTCATTGAGCATATTATAGATTCAAAAACACTGTACCATCTATTACCTTAGAAAATGTACTATACACTCAGAAGAATTCCTCATCAAGCTCTTAAACACCTCCGAGTCTTTAAACAGGTTACCTCCCTCTCTTCCATGGAGGGCCCGACCCTGTGTCTTCTGTCTGGGGACCTCTCACTCATTTGAAAGGCATAGCTTCAATGTCAACTTCCCAGAGAGGTCTTCCTTGGCTCACCCACAGTGATCTGCTAGCTGGTCAGTACTCTCATAATCTTTCTCACATACTATTTTTAATACTGAAATACGTGTCTCCCTGTCCTCTCCCAAAGCTATGAACCTTTAAGATAGCGATTCTGTTATCTTTACTATATGATTCTTGTTCTATAAATGAATTATATATTAAAGCTAGTTTTTTATTGAGCAAATAAAGGGAAATATCAGCCACAAATAAATTAAAAGGCAGTAGGTAATCTCAAAATTAGGTGTTGGCTTTATTATTATTAATTCTGATTTGAGAAAACAAATCTGCCTTCTAGGAAATGTTTGCCAACAGACAGCATTAAGCTTGCATATGCTGACTGCCCTCTTGACTGGCGTAAAGCATTCAGATTGACCGAGGTGGTTCTCAGAGTCACACTTGCCGGGTGGAAACACAAAGTGAGCACATTTGTTACCTTAACAGGAACTGCAAGGAACCCATATTCTCAATGTCATGCTTCTCCCAAATTCATAGTTAATGAAATAATATAACAGTCCATCCCAGGCTACTTCCCAGCCTGATGAAGAAAATAAAGAAAACACTGTTACAGCAGGTGCAGAGCAAGTGACCATTTAGGTTAGGGAAAGATGCATCTCAACGCTTATAAAAGGTGTTTAGCACTATCCTATAAACATATCCTATGCCAGAATGGTTTGTTTTTTTTAAATACTAACCTACAAAAATTCAAAAGTAAATATGACAGGAGCCAGACCTTTGACAAATAGGCTACTTGGATCACTGTGGAAAGAATGACGCTGCAGGATGCTTGCAAAGAGTGCACAATCGGGCAGAGATTCTGACAGAATGCGAGCAAAAGGATGTTGGAAAATCATCTGTTTCTTATGTTCTGGCATTTCTGTGACGTGGAGAAGGTGGGAATACAAAGAAGCTGAGATACTAAAGAAAACACCATGGAAAAGGGAAGAGAGCATGGAACCTGAGCTTTGTCTTAGGAACCACCTGGAATCCGGTTTATACTACCGTGTCATTTAGGATGTGCAACCAGGTGTTGAACTAAAAATATCTTTCCAGTAAGTCTTAGCCACACTGTATTTCTATCAAAGAGGAAATGTTTCAGCTGAGATTGTATACGAGGGATATTCAGGGCAAGTTGCTACTAAAATAACACCCATGTTTTATGTCACTTCCTAACCATCTCTGTCAGTCTTTGACTTGCAAAACCCTTGGAGGAGACAGTGGGCTTAGCAAAATAGCTGGTGCTTAAGGCAAGACATAAAATCTAGAAAATTTTCCCATTAAGACCTGCTGTATCTCGCTTCCGTGGCTATTTTAAAAATAAGAGGAAGGGCAAAGGATTGATGGCATTTTTCCAAAGGCAGAATGCTGTTCTAGTTATCTAACACTAGAGCCCTTCAACCTAACTTATTAAGAGGATTATTACTTCTGGAAGCCAGGACCTAAACTCTTTAATCTTTCTGGTATGTGCCCTTTTATTATTAGTAGTAGTAATAATAATAATTATAATTATTATTATATTTTTAGTTTTCCTGGTATGTGCTCATTCATTTCAAACAATAACATTTTCTCTTTTATTACGGTAATTAAGTACAAATAATTACTTTTACAAAGGGCAAAAGGACCAGAAGTAGCCAGGGAAAATCACATCCTTCATCTCTACTTCCTTTCTTGTATTTCTTGTTTTTATTCATAGAATCACAATCCATCGGTTCCCCAGACTCTAAGTCTGTGGGTCAATTCTGAGCCTCCTCTTTTACCTTTACTTTCCCCTCCATTAAAAGATACAAATGCCTGCTAATTTCACCAAATTAGTGTCTCACACATGCACTTCTCTTTTTCCCCAGCATGCCACTCTAAAATATTTCCTTATTAAAACTTGCCTTATGAGTGTAGGAGGTAAGTCATGCAGAGAATGAAGGATTACAGATTTGAGGACTATAAATGAGTCTCAACATCAACTTTGAGAAAAAAAAATATTGAGCCCCAACAGCAGAAAACTGCGAAAGAATACTAACATTACACACTAAGATACTATGAGCACACAGTGAAAATAAGGAGAAAACCTCAAAGGCATGGTTATGTGGCCTTTGTTTGCAGTGTTCATAGAACAGGGCTTGAGCACTGCAAAGCTTGACAAAATGGAAAGTTACAGGATAGAGTGATTGCAACCATTAGTGCAATGCAAATGCCCATATAAGTAGATGGCTTGAGACAGGCCATGGGGTTGGTTTGGATAGAAAGGTAAATAAAGATGGGTGGGAAGGACATCATGGGAAGTTCCAAACCACAAGGTAGCTAGTAAGGGCAAAATCAGATCAAGAAATTTGAGAAGATTAAAGAAAAACTATCAAAGCAATGTTTTCCATACTCTCAATGCCATGCTTATAAAATTCACTGAGGTTGGTAGCTGGACAAAATCAGGGACTGTGATAAAACCACAAACCAGAAGCTGAAGTCATCCAAGAAGGTGTACAGAAGAGCAAGATCAGTAAATGGCTCTGGTGAGAAGGTGTGGGAATTAAAATAAGTGACTGAAGAACAAGGAACATTTGTCTGCTTTATTTTGTTCTGGTTTAATATCATTATCATCAGGATTAACAGTAGATAGCTTGGCAATACTTGAAAAGCTGGTGGACTTTTTTGTAAAATTTTGCAAAACTCATCACATGAATCTTCAATGAAAATGGGAGATTAAATGCTATAAGGTAACTTTGTTCACTGAAAGATTCCAGTGAAGTTATTTAAGTTTCCTTTTACATGATTAAGAAAAAAAGAATTACACTAATAAGAAAAATGGTGTAGCAAAAGCCAAGTAATTTAGATTAATTTTGAGAATTTCAGAAGCATTGGTACAGAACAATGGCAACAACCTGAAATATGTGTGTGTGTGTGTGTGTGTGTGTGTGTGTGTGTGTGTGTGTGTGTATCAGAATTTGGAATGAGCAGATCTGGAAAGTCAATCTCTATTCTACTGTCTGTAACTGTGGTGCTACATACATTTCATTGCAGAAAATGCTAATGAGCAATCTAATACTGCTGCTATTCCTCTACCCCGGAAAGCAAAATCATGTACCATAGCCTCTTGTCCACATCAATATCCGAATCTGTTATCAGTTACAAGCAGGAAATCTCAAGCCTGGAGCCTCCCATTTAGCTATCTTCAGCCCTGAAACTAGCCTTGGGATTCTTGCAAAAGGAATTACTTTGGGAAGTTCTTTTCCATTTATCTTACCTATCTGATGCCCTTCAGATCTGTGACCCTGGTTGCTGGTGGCAACAAGAACCATTCTAGACAGATCCTAATTTATGAAACAGTGAACCAAATTTAGCAGCCAAGTAAACCAGCGCACTGATTCAAATTTCCCCTATAATTTCCACAGTATCCAGGCACAGTTCCGTAAGCACTGGGACAATGGTGGCCTTGGAAAGGCTGACTCAAGGTCAATAGCCCTGATATTAACAGTTTAGTTGTGCCTCAGTACAATCTACCAACAACAGTAGAGTGCTGAGTTCCTTTGATATTCTGTCCAACCCCAGATAGTAATTTTTTTAACCTTTTGCACTCGGATGTCGAGTGTGACGGTTATTGAATGTATCAATAATTTGAAATATAAAAATATCCAAATAAATAAGTTTGTATGAAAAGAAACTCCAGTTT
The DNA here is from genome assembly GCF_951640355.1 of Cnephaeus nilssonii. NCBI lineage: Eukaryota > Metazoa > Chordata > Mammalia > Chiroptera > Vespertilionidae > Cnephaeus > Cnephaeus nilssonii. The sequence continues at coordinate 47,303,134 of NC_137074.1, forward strand.
TTTATTCAACTGCCGCGCTTTGTAAAATCTGGGGTATTTAAAAAAAATTAAATCCCGAGTAGAATAAAGGAATCGAGAAAAAAGCAAGCGAGTGCAAAGGGTTAAAGCTAGAAACCACATGTATGCAGTCCTTTGCAATTTGCAAAGTACTTACACAACCAATATAAAGAAATATCCTTCAGATAATCCTGTAAAGTAAGGATCCCAAGTATAAATATGCCACTTTTCTTCACCATAAGCACATCAGATTTAAAGATGTAAAACGATCTGTCCAAAGTCATGCAGCCAGAGAGGGAATGAGCAGGACAATTACCCAGATTTCCTGACTGATCTTCCACAACCACTTGCTTATATGAAGACAATGCTGCCACAGCCAAGCCAACCCTAACTACTATCACAATTTTGAAAACTTACTAAAAAAATAGAACCAGGATTTCCCAAAGTGTGATCCATTAGCTTTAATAGGAAAGTTAATGTGTGCTTCGCGCTTATGACTTGCCAGACATACCTAAGCACTTTATATGAATTAGCTCATTTAATCCTCATCATACTTCTAGAAGTTGCTCATTTATCAAACAGGAAAACTGAGACGTATTATATTCGTTTTCCAGATGACAAAACTGATCCTCATAGACATGAAATAACTTGCCCAAAGTTACAAAGCCATACATAAGGACTTGATATTGAACTATGTATCAAAACCAAGCTCTTTCAAAGTCCATAAAGCATAAAGATTTTCCCCTCAAAATGACATTTTGCTTATAATTTTCCAGTGTGAAAGAACAACATATACCATCCAAAAGTTTAAGAGCATAGATTTGGTTGAAATCTCCCTTGGGCCACATAATGAACCACAATAAGAGAGAGGGCCAAGTCCATGAAAATATGTCAACTTAGGAGAAAATTAAAAAACAATTCTGATTTATGACAACTCAAGGGAAAGACATGTAAATATTGCATAGAAGGCCAAAACAAACGAATGCCAACAAAAAACATGGGTAATTGTGAACTATTTCTTTCAATGCGCTATCTTAGATTCTGAAACTCACGTAGTCCTTTAGCGGAGGGGGAAGGTAAGGGAGGGTGGGGGTAAGGGGGGGAGATCAAAGGACTTGTATGCATGCATATAAGCCTAACCAATGGACACAGACAACAGGGGGGTGAGGGCATGAGTGGGGGGGGGGGGGCAATGGGGGATAAAGAAAATAATAATAATAAAAAAGAAAAAGAAAAAAAATTAAAAAAAGAATGAAATCCAGCAATGTCCTTCAATGTTTACACCAAGCACAAATAGAATGTTTAGAAATGGAACACTAACATACATTGAGAACTGAACAAATAATCTAGGTCTATACAACTTTCATATCCTTTATGTGACAGGGACAATCAGGAGTATTATGTTACCCAGAGGGCTCAAGAAAGAAAGGGGGGGGTGGAGTCCACTTCAGAGGGGACAAGCTTTTGGGTGACCCCACATTGACCTGTGCCACTGTGCTACTGCTGACTGAAAACGCTATCTTCCCACTCAGCCTTTCCCATGCTATCAGAGTCCAATGAGAACAGACATCCAACGGGGCCAAAAGCTCCCATCTCTTAAAGAAAGGGAAAAATGACAGAATTATAATCTGTAGCTTGAAAACACCACATATAAAAAAAGATAAGGACATAAAACAGGCCCTAGCTAGTTTGGCTCAGTGTATAGAGCAGTGGTTGGCAAATCGCAGTTCGCGAGCCACATGCAGCTCTTTGGCTTCTTGAGTGTGGCTCTTCCACAAAATACCACGGCCTGGGTGAGTCTATTTTGAAGAAGTGGTGTTAGAAGAAGTTTAAGTTTAAAATATTTGGCTCTCAAAAGAAATTTCAATCGTTGTACTGTTGATATTTGGCTCTGTTGACTAATGAGTTTGCCGGCCACTGGTATAGAGCGCTGGCCTGTGGCCTGAAAAGTCCAGGTTTCGATTCCGGTCAAGGGCACATGCTTGGGTTGCAGGTTGGGTCCCTGGTGGGAGGCGTGCAGAAGGCAGTCGATCAATGACTCTCATCATTGATGTTTCTATCTCTCTCTCTCTCTCCCTTCTTCTCTGAAAGCAATTAAAAAAAAAAAAGACATAGAACAGTGGCACGATAAGGGCCTTGAAATGGAAACTTAGAATTTATAGCTTTGTGGCTACAAAGAACTCCTCAAATCTAAACAGACAGCAGCTGTGACATGTAGGAAAGAACATTGGCCTTGGAGCCAGAAAACTCTACTGCTCTGCCATTCTCTCAGTGTCTGAGTGGATAAACCATGAAACCTCGGCTTTCCTATAGGGCTCTCACGAGGAAGTGAGGATGTGTGTGTGAAGGTACTTCACACATTTCCAAGCATGACACAAACAGGAGAGGTGATTATCTGCATGCCCATTGTAATTCTCACCACTCAAATGCAAAGAGAACCAGTTCAGGAAGCCGAGTGCTGAGACATATTATGTATGTCCTGACTCAGTCATTGATGTGCTGTGTTAACGTAAAAAACCATTGAAACCTGTAAAGAATTTTTGTGAGTTTATTTGAGCCAAACTGTCGACATATGCCAGGAAGCAGAACCTCAATGAATTGAGATAATGCTCTGTAGAATGGTGGGTTACATTTGTATTTATACACCGCAATCAAAGGAAAGGGATGTAGGTGGGTTACATGAAATCCATTGGTGACAGACTAGAGAGGCGGGAGAAAGCAGAGTGGGGAAACCTCTGGGATAGGGTAAAAAGTGGACATATGCTTCTTCTACATAGATGAATACAGTATAGTTTTACATAATTAACAGTTGACAATTAACTTGATAACAGTAACAATGAGGGGATGTCCTGGTGCCATTTGTTGTGCCCTGAGGGGTCCGGGGGAAAAAGGGAAGTTACAAGTTACCCATACATTTGGCAGATGAGTTATCTTAGAGGAAAAAAGACTAATGGGCTCAGTAAAGATCTAAGTTGATCTTTGTCAGGGAAAATACTGGCCTAGGACATGACTGCCCACTATAATCTGTTTGTAGTTAAATATTTAATTTTCAGACCATCTTTTGTGGTTATTTTAGGTCTCTGAGTTTGCAAGACTGCCATGCAGGCCTCTCCTGAGCTTGTCAGGTTACCATGTGGCCCCGTTCTGCATGACTTAAAGGAAGATATTGATCTGATTTTAATAACACAATTCTTTCCATACATTTAAATATCAGAAGTAATGGTGCTGGCTTCTCATGTACAGTTCAATAAAGAAGTCAATAGAATCTGATTCATAAAACAAATAGCTATTGATTTAAAAAAAGGAAAGAAAAAAAAAAACCACCCCTAAGAAGGAGTAGCACTGACATAACTTCAGCCCTATGATCATGTCTGTAAGACTCAACAACTATCAAGACCACCCTGCTGACATAGCTTAGTGGTTGAGCTTCGACCTATGAACCAGGAGGTCACAGTTGATTCCTGTTCAGGGCACATGCCTGGGTTGCAGGCTCAATCCTCAGCAGGTGTGCAGGAGGCAGCCAATCAATGATTCTCTCTCAACATTGATACTTATATCTCTCTCTCCCTCTCCCTTCTTCTCTGAAATCAATAAAAATATATTAAAAACAAAACACTATATTATGGGGCCAACTCAGACCTTCCACATTCACATTCTTTCATTTCTTACTACCTCGTGTGCCATCTCAAGAAAATCTCTCCTGATTGTCCAGTTTTTATTCCTGCTAGATTTCCCACAAATTGCCAGATAATCTTTAGAAGCTGATGTTATTATAGGAATTCAAAACAAGAAGTTGCAAATATTCTAACCATTGGCCTTATCAAACAATTCCTGTTCCAAGTGTTGTTTTAAGCTACAGCTTCCACTCCCCACTCCCTACCCCCAGGGATAAAGGCATGCATGGGTCTGGTACTTATTAAAGGAAGCCAGAGGTCTTAAAATTGTCAAGGACAAAAAGGAACCTCGACATATATGCTCTCTTGTGTCTGCACAACCCATATTTGATTTCTGTAAGCTTGAAAATATTTGGAAAATACTTTCAGGTCATATTAATGAACTCCATCACTATATGCAATTGTCACTGTTCAGATAAAAATGAGCAATTTAATGTGGTATATAAAAAAGATAAATGTTATTAATATAGTAATAAAAGTAATCTCATCAGGTAAAGCTTTATAAACTACACATATTCTTGTATAAATAAAAATTACTTTGCTTTTACAATACCTTTGTATAGAACTTGAACATTTTCAAAATGCTTTCTTCAATTTTATACTAAACTCGTTCTACAGATAGAGTAAATATCAGTAGTATTCCCATTTTACAGAAATGAAAACTGAATTTCAAACAAGTTAAAGACTTTTTTAAAGATCTTTGGAATCAGTCTATTGTTTTGTAATAGACTGTGTTCCATTTATGTTTTATATAACACTAGCGTAGAGTAAATCTCATGCTACAAAATTTAAAATTAAGAGGTGAGTTCTGAAAAGAACAATCGCCACAATTCTTCTTAATTCATATAAGAAAGATGTGAGATGGATTAATAGAAAGTCCATTAAAAATAGTAATGATAATAATGTAATATCAGCAACAATTATTCTTCACTGAGTGCTTATGCTATGAGCCAGGTGCTTTTCTAGACCCCTGACATGTATGAACTCCTCATAACATAACGCCCCTACGGCTTAACCCTGCTTCACAGAGACTTTAATTTGCTGAGGAGAATAAAATCCCATCTCATTTACTTTCCAGATCAGTGTTTCTGAAAATATGTCAATCATTCGTGGCTCATTATATGGAATGACAATAGTTTCAGACTTAAAAGTGATTTGATTCAGGTGTATTATATTAATTTGAAATGTAGATTTAATCATGATTTTCACAGAAATCCCAGTTATGCTCTTAATAATCATGACATTCTTAAAATCATAGAAGCTCTTTGCTGGACTTCACTGGATGTTTCCTGTCCACCATCATTTAGTTATCAAGGTACATTTAATCTTGCCTACATTATATCATTTATATGTTGTTTGCTATTATTAAGTTTATGATTTTATTATTATTGTTATGTTTTGTTACAACTCCATTTACAAAAAAAAAAAAACAACACCTAAAAAACAAAGATGCATGGTTCTTAGTGATTTACTAAAGCCCATTAGTAGAGACAAAAATAGTAACAAACAATACAACTAAAAATAATTGGTTTTAAAAAAAGGCCTTTTTCAAAGTTACACTCCTTATAGCAAAAATAATTACATTAAATATTATTGGCTAGAAGCTTACAAAAGTAGTCTCAAAACGAATATCACATATTATGATTGGAAAGAAAGAATGAACTTCTGGCAAAATTCTATTTTCAAATGACTCTGTAGAATATCACATAATATATTACAATGGGGAAGAACAATTACTGTCACATAGTTAGATATAATGATATTTTGATTTATAGCTGGATATACCATGAAAGAACTATATCTGGACAATTGGAGCATGTGCAAGGGAGAAGTAGAGAATCATTTCTTCAGAACATAGATGTGTCAAAACAAGATGTGTTGAAATCAAAATTGGTAACAGACCACTGTCTTTTGTTTTGGTTTTGGTTTTGCAGAAAAAAAAAAGTGCATTTCAAATAAGAAGTCACAACTTTGCCAATACATGAAGTACTTTTTATTCATAGAGAACAGCCGGCATTAATAACTTACATCTTGACCTTGATTTAGCGTCACAGGAAATAGTGAAGATTTTGAATACAATGGAATCTTAGCCATTAGCTTACATCATTTTAGAGAGGAGTCTGCAAAACTGTGTAGTAAGTTTTTTTAACACTGAAGTTAAAGAAGAGAGATACAGTTTTTTGAAGTAAGTGATGAGATCAATATATTTCTTCAGGCCACTGACACTGCTACAAAAATCTATTTCTATGATTGCAAAGGGCTTGCCCATTTGGCTTTCTTCTCCAATATATTAAGTATTTTATATTGCCCAAGCCTATCATTCTAGTGTCTCTATTTCAAACATATTGTAGGTAAGGATTTAATAAGACTAAATTGAGGAGCAAACAATGCAATTGCTGAGAGTTTCATAGTTTAGTAAAATTTAATAACTTTGTTTATCAAAAGAAATATTATGTCAAACATAAAAATATATTAAAGCCTGTAGAGACTTTCAAAGTTATATATTCCAATTACCTCATGTTACAAATGAAGATACTGAGACCAAGAAAGGGTCATCCATCATCATAAAGCCAGAGTAAGTGACATAGTTAGAATCTGAGCCACAGTTGCCCTTGCCAGTGTGGCTCAGTTGGTTGGAGAATTGGCCCATACACCGAAGCTGTGGGTTTGATTCCCAGTCAGGACACATACCCAGGCTGCAGGTTCATCCCCAGTCAGGATGCGAAAGGGAAGCAGTCAATTGATGTTTCTCTCTCTCTTCCTCCCTCCATCCCTCCAAAAATCAACAGACAACATGTCCTCAGGTGAGGATGAAAAATAAGAAAGAATTATGGCTACAGTTTCCTAATTTCTTACCTAAATACTGTTTTCAATAGTATATCCCCCCAACTTCACGTTAGTATACTTATATCCTCATATATAAAAACCTTGGGTCCGTCACATCCACAATGACAGAGGCTGGACCTAACTCCCAGGCTGCAGGCATAGCAGGCTCTGGTAGGTGGGGACTTGTGGCAGTGGAGACGGGGATGGGGGAAGCAGGGTCGGCACTCACACTCACTCACAACCGCACACACACACAGACACACACAGTGCCCACCATCTCACAGCCTTTTCTCCCTTTCTTTCCCTCCCTCCCAGCTTGTCTTGGAGCCTCTCTCAGAATGAGGAAACAAAACAGACTGGGCCTGAAGAGGCCTGGATGGAAGGGAGGGTGGGCAGATGGTGGAGTGGCCCCCACTGGCCCCGCCTTCTCCCTGCCAGAAAAGAGGAAGAGGGAGAGAGGGAGGCAGGGAGGCCTGGAAAATTGCTGAGAAAAACAAAGAGAGACAGAGACTGGGCAAGATCAGGCCAGCAAGGAAGAGCAGTTGGGGGCAACCAGGCCGGCGGGGGAGGGCAGTTGGGGGCAAGATTAGGCCAGCTGAGGAGGGCAGTTAGGGGCGATTAGGCAGGCAGGCAGAGAGGTTAGGGGCTATCAGGCAGACAGGCAGAGGGGTTAGAGGCAATCAGGCAGGCAGGCAGGTGAGTGGTTAGGAGCCAGCAGTCCCAGATTATGAGAGGGATGTCCCCGATTGGAGAGGGTGCAGGCTGGGCTGAGGGAACCTTCCCCTCCATGCACGAATTTCAAGCACCGGGCCACTAGTCTATATATATAAAAGGTTAGGTGACCGACCATACGTCCATCTGACCATCTGACCAATGCACTGGCAATTTAAAAATAAATATTGACTCGAGCATGTGCAATATTTGTTCCTGTCTGACACTGGCCTCCCATTTAAATTAACTCGAAGACAGTTTCCCGTGATGCCAGCACGATGACTATTTGCAATGACTATTAATAAATTACTAGGACAGACTCTAGACAGAGTAGGAGTATTTCTACCTGAACCTGTTTTGGGACATAGTCAGTTATATGTTGCTTTATCTCGAGTTAGAAGAGTGTGTGACGTTAAAGTTAAAGTTGTAAATACTTCATCTCAAGGGAAATTAGTCAAGCACTCTGAAAGTGTTTTTACTCTTAATGTGGTATACGGGGAGATATTAGAATAAGTTTAATCAATTTATCAGTCATTGTTTTTATCAATGTTGTTTTTATATCATGTTTTTGTTTTTATATCTTGTCTTTGTTGATGTTATATCATGTTTATTTATTAATCAATTTATATATTATTTTCATATACATTTTACTAATTTTCTTTCATCTCTGAAACTTCTTTTATAGAGAAAGGGCAAATAGTGATATTAAAATATTTCTTCTAATTAATTTCCTTTCAATGTGCACAAATCCATGCACTGGACCACTAGTTGACTTATAAATCGTACCCCCCATGAAAGAGCTTTCTTTAAAAAGTGGGGGTGGAGGGGTCAATGGGGGAAGAATAGAGAGGGCATTTGTAATACTTTCAACAATAAAGATCAATTTTTTTAAAAGAATGAAAAAAAAAGCCAAGTTACTGCTAAGGTTCAGCACTGTTTTTGGAATCACCCATGAGTAGAGTTTTATAGGGCTACTGATTCAGAACCCAAACATCTAAGGGTCTGAAAAATTCAAAGGGCCTTGTGTTATGAATGGTCAGTGACAGGGTAGGGTAGACAATGAAGAAGAAATAAGCAAAGCTGTCATTTCAGCCCCCCTAAAAAATGTATGATCAAGTACACAGAACAGCATTTTTAAATACCTAATTATGAGGAGTGTTATAGGGACAAACTCATGCTCTAGGAGCAATGACAATTCAATTCAGTGAACCTATTGAGTTAGTACCAAAAGCAGACTCAAACAGTGAAGTCAGCCAAGAATGAAGTTTAGGTCAAAGACTCACACATAATGACCTGGGACATAGGAGGTATTGGTTAGGGAATGTCATATTTGTTCTGGGACAATGAGAAAAGGAGAAGGGAATCATTACTTAGGAGCATTTTTTTTTCTTATTCTAAATCCTACCTTAATTGGTTTCCCATCTATAACATAGTAGGTAAAACTGTATTAAGTATCCTATTGGGAAAATGGAACAGGATGTACAACTACACATTTATGTGTGGAGTTAAATCGCAGTGTTCCAGAAGAAACTCCTCTGTGGACCTATAAACAAGTGAAAGGGCAACTGGTGGCAGCTCAGCAGAAGTGCTGGGACATTTGAACCTCTGAAGCAGGAGCAGGAAAGAATACTCTTAACAGCTTGACATGCACCATGGCACAGTCCAGGTGATCTACTTAGGTTTGCGTTAATGGTGGTGAAAGTTGACTAGAGATTTTTATTAGAGGACAGAAAGGTTTTGCTGTAACTTTGGGCAATTAAGCATTGGTAACAAAGTTAATCCAGAGTTTTGAGATAAAGTCCCCTCAACTTATATGCACCATCATCATCATTATAATTTAAAGATTATTTGAAGAATCCACATGAAGACTTCTGGATGTGAACAAGATGGTAAACTCATTTCTCCCCTACTTCCCCTTAGGTACACCTAAAAACACTGGACAAACTATCATAGGCAAACACAGGAAGATTGAAAGGTGGCAAGAAGACAGCCTGGCCAGGGACCCGGTACTTGAACATAGTAGTAAATTTCCTTCTTTTTGTCTGTCATATATATATACACACATACATACATACATACCAGCTTAGACTCTGGAGAAGCCTGCCACCTGGAAATGCCTATGGGAGCCAACAAAAGCAGGCTTCTCTAGTTAAAGGACCAGGAAAGTTGGACATAACAGAATAGAAATGATTGTGATAACACGTGCCCTACCCCAGCCAAACACCAGGGAATAAAAACATGTGCTCCCTCCATCCCAACCTTGGTCAGCCCGTAGGACAGAGAGCCTGGATTTCCCCTTCTCTCCTTCCCAGGGGTAGCAGCAACTCCTCCCTCTACCAAATAGAGAGCAAAGGAGGGATTTCAGAAAGGAGAGGCCAAATAAAATGGTCCTTTAAATATTCTTTAGCAATATTTAACATTAAATATCCTTAAACCTGAAGTCCTGGGAAGACTCCCTAGCAACCCAATGTGCAAATGAACATTGGCAAAAGGTTTCAGAACTGAACTACAGTGCGGAATATGGTAGTCAGGTTTTCAGACTGGCCTCTGGATAGCAGCACACAATTGATTGAAGCAAATTAGAATTGCCCTGTAAACACTCTGTAAATGAAATTGGGTTTTCTGAGTATATTGTGATGTACTTGCTAAAAGAAGTACACCCACTTTCAATTCCTAAGCATGGATGTTCTGATAAGTTATTATACGTTTAATTTAAAACTCTCATTGGTACTCTGTAACCACAAGTACATTCTTTTTAGATGTTATCTCAGAGACACTTGAGCCAGAAATCAGAAGACTGATGCAAATCATACATGTGGATATTGTTACTGCTAAATATTCTGTTCCTGTGTGTTCCTGTGTGTGTTTTAAGGCCTTGGTATTTTTCCCCCCTCTTTCCTTTTCTGCATTATGTGAGTTGCTTATAGAGAGTGTACTGGGAACCCTGGTCTAAGATTACATTAACCAGAATTAAGAAGCAGGACAGAGAGAGAACTGTATGTTTTTTCCAATGAAAAAGTCCTTAATGATCTACCATCTGTGGCTATAAGACACATTTTCATTTTATAAGACCTGAATTGGAAAATATGTTAAATGCTATCTATTTCAACATCGCTTTAATGCTTGAACACTAAATGCAACCTCCCTGTTAAGCATTTGTCTGACTTATGCTCAAAAACTTTCTTCTGGGGTTCCTTATTATATCTGACTAGATGTCAGCGTTAGGAAAGTCTTTGGGTTTGAACCCAGATCTTATTCTCTGTAATTTCTGTTACTTGGTCCTAGCTCTTCAATTGGCTTGGTGCCGTTAAGATCAAGAATAACTGTCTCACTCTAGGTGGTTTTGTTCAGTGGTTAGAGCATCAGGCCACAGACTAAAGGGTTGTGGGTTCAATTCTGGTCAACATCATGTACTTCGGTTGCAGGCTCAATCCCCAGCCCCCGTCGGGGGCATGTGCAGGAGGTGGCTAATCGATGTATTTCTCTCACATCATTGTTTCTTTCTTCCTGTCTCTCCATCTGTTGCCCTCTCTTCCACTCTCTCTAAAAATCAATGGAAAAAAATACCCTTGGGTGAGGATTAACAAAACAAACCAAAAAAAAGGAATAACTGTCTCACTGCAGACTGGTGTAGCCACTATGGAAAACAGTGTGAACTTCCCTCAAAAAGTTAAAAATGGAACTCCCATTTGACCCAGTGATCCCACTTCTAGGAATATATCTTAAGAATTCTGAAACACCCATCAGAAAGAATATACATATGTATCCCTATGTTCATAGCAGTACAATTTACAATAGCTAAGATCTGGAAACAGCCCAAGTTCCCATCAGTAGATGAATGAATATAAAAAACTGTAGTACATTTACTCACTGGAATACTATGCAGCTATAAAAGAAAAAGAGCTATTACCCTTTGAGACAGCATGGAAGGACCTGGAGATGATTATACTAAGCAAAATAAGCTAGTCAGAGAAAGACAAATATATGACCTCACTTATATGTAGAATCTGATGAACACAATAATAGTGATGAATAAAATAGAACCAGAGGCGCAACAGACTGAGGAATCTCAGATGGAAGGGCTGGGGGGAGGGGCGAATTAACCAAAGAATTTATATGCATACTAGAGGCCTGGTGCACAGAATTTGTGCATGGGGGTGTGTGTCCCTCAGCCCAGCCAGCACCCTCTCCAATCTGGGATCCCTTGAGGGATGTCCGACTGCCCGTTTAGGCCCGATCCCACAGGGCCTAAACTGGCAGTCGGTCATCCCTCTCACAATCCAAGACTGCTAGCTCCCAACTGCTCCCCTGCCTGCCTTTCTGATTGCACCTAACCACTTTTGCCTGCCAGCCTGATCACCCCCTAACCACTCCCCGGCCAGCCTATTTACCACTAACTACCCTCCCCTGCAGGCCTGGTCACCCCTAACTGCCCTCCCCTTCAGGTGTGGTCACCCCTAACTATACTCCCCTGCAGGCCAGGTCTCCCCAAACTGCTCTCCCCTGCAGGCCTGGGTCCCCCCCAACTGCCCTTCCCTGAAAGCTAGGTCATCCCCAACTTCCCTCCTCTGCTGGCCTGGTCACCCCTAACTGCCCTCCCCTGCAGGCCTGGTCCCTCCCAACTGCCCTCCCCTGCTGGCCATCTTGTGGCGGCCATCTTGTGTCCACATGGGAGCAGTCATCTTTGACCACATGGGGGCAGCCATGTTGTGTGTTGGAATGATGATCAATTTGCATATTATTCTTTTATTAGATAGGATATGCATTGTCCATGAACACAGACAATAGGGTGGTGAAGGCCTGGGGCAGGGTGGGAACCAGATTTGGGAGGGGAAGGAGGGAAAAAGGGGGGAGATACTTGTAATACTTTCAACAATAACAATTAAAAAATGAATTAAAAATAAATAAATAAATAGATACCTATTTCTGATGGAATTCCAAAATGGAAAAAAAAGAGAATGTCTCCGATGATGCATTTTTTAAACCTCTTTTTTTGTTTGTTTGTTTAGTCTATTCATCCCTATTTCAACTGTTTCTCATAATAGTTATGAGTGTTGTATCTATCTGTTTGTCCTTCCTGAACATGCCCTAGTTTATCTTGTACCTCTTAAAGAACCACCAAATTAGATACCAGTGTGACCTTCTTGAAAGTTTTAAATGGACTGACTGTCATCAGACACACTGGAAGCACTTGCTTTTTTATCTCCTTTTAAACTCCTTTTATCTTCATTCTATTTTGCATTTCATTATCTCATCCTTCTTTTCCATAGGTAGATTGTTGGCCCTCAGTACCAGTCCACTAAAATATTTTAGAATCTCCGGCTGGCAGAGATAAAAAGAACTTTTATAAGCCATCTGGCCTAACGTTTCTCTTGTCCAAATGGAGACCTCCATGCCTGGAGAGAAAAGTTAGTGAAAGACGGGGGACAGAGTCTAAATTGCTTGATCCCTAGACTCATAACATTCTACTTTTCTTTTTTTTCTTTTTTTTAGCTTCTCTCCCATTTGCCTGTTATACAAGAAGCAGGGTCATTTTTGGTGTTTGTGATGATGAGATGTTTGTTGATTTCCAAACACAGGCCATCTCTGATGGGTACTCAAGATCCGAGTGGGGAAAAGGCTTACAGGGATTTAAAATTCCCAAGACGTGTTGGTCTGTGGGGAGAGATTTTATCTATTAATATGAAACAGAGAAGGTTTGGAATGTGTTTGAACAGAGTCCCATTTTTTGAAAAAGGCAAAGAAGAGGCCACAATCTCACGGAAATTGTGAATTCAGAGTGTTGAAGAATGTAGTGGAGAAGAGAACAAAAGGACTTTTCTCAACACAACAAAAAAGCAGTCCCCACTTCTCATTAAGAGGAGGATTTCTGCTTTAGCCTGAAGGTGAAAGTAGGCTGGTCAGCATGCACTCCAAGGTATAGAGAACTGAAGGTAAAGTCCGTGACTCAAACTGACCAGGTCAACTTCTTGTTTTGTGTATCCCGAAGTTTTCTGTACCTACTATATGTGTTAATATCTTCTAAGTTTATCATGATGTATGTGCCTATTCTTCTGCCTTTCATCTGCCCTCACAAGTTTGCCCTCTGCCTAGAAACCCTGAGGCAAGGAACAAGTTCTTCTGTGTCAGTGCTGACCTACATGAGCCCACAATCTTTTTTTTAATTCTTACCAGAACCCTGTGAAATAGGTCTGACTGTCATCCCTATTTTCCAGATAAAAAAAACTCAGGTCCATGTGGGTGAGCTCTTTATACCACTAATAAAAAGCAGGACTTTTATGAATATAGAACTGGGTTTTGATGTTAAAACCCAATAAGTTATTCTAATAAAGTCAGAATATTGTTGAACACATTGTAGCTGCATGAAGTGATGAATGTTGTATAAATGACTTAGTCTTCTATGAGGATTTTAATGCCTCCTCTTCCTCATTTCTCATCTTATCTGTTTGCTCATTCCTCATACATGACTTTGAAAAATATTTTCCCCTTTTATCTGTACATCAATCCTGTGAGTTATGTGGTTTTATTATTATTATTTTATTATTATCTATCTTTTCCCGGAGATAGATATTGAGTCAGAAAGAGGGTAGGGAACTTGGCACACAGTAAAAGGGCAGGTCAAACCACACCTAGGGTTTCAATAAAACCTGAAATGGCATATGATGGCATTTCCCTTAGCAAGTTTAAAAAGTCACTAGAACAACAATTCACTCGGACTTAGCTTTGTTTTGAAGTGGTATATTTTATAACTATAATTAAAGTAAAATTCCTTGAAGATATCATTTCATGTATTACCATATATCAATTTTTCAAACCTCAGAATAGTATATATTATTTTTAAAAATATGATCAACTAGATCTATCCTGAAAACATCCTATACTCCAGATTAAATTAATTCTCCAAATTCTCCATTATCTCTACTTCCAATGTTTTTTTTATTTCTTAGTCCTTTTTTCCTATCTAAAAGTTAAAAATTACCAGTTTTTTTCTAAATGGAATTTCTCATATACCTTAAATCTTATGTCCTTCCCATACCTAATCCCATTGCTTTGAAACAAAACATCCCTGAAATGCCACCACATTATCTGTTACAGTCTGCATGTTTGCATCTCTGCAAAAATTCATATGTTGAAACCTAGCCTCCAAGCTGATGGTATTAGGAGGCAGGGCCTTCAGGAGGTCATTAGGTCATGGAGGCAGAGCCCTCATGAATGCAATTAGTGCCCTTATAAAAGAGGCCCCAGAAAGCTTCTGGACCCTCCTGTCATGTGTGGTTAACAGGAAAAGATGGCTATCTAGGAAGCAGGGCTCTCAGCAGTTGGCCTTCCTGCCACTAAAAATATGAGAAATAAATGTTTGGTGTTTAAAAGCTACCCAGTCTATGAGTATTCTGTCTTAGAAGCCTCAACAGACCGAGACATCCTCTGACTCTCTCTCTCTCCATCTCTATGTCATTCTCCTTTCCTCTGGCCCCTCTTATTTCCTCCACTGTCCAGACTTGTACAGGTTGGCATTTTGGGTTTCAGTCAAGCTGCTTTCTCCGGATATAAGTGATACAGAGCTAACCCCAAGAAAACTAAGAGTTGCCGTAGATTACTTTTAAATGTTGGCTCGTGGGTACTTCCCAAGTTGAATGAGAAATACATTAATTCTGGAGTTTGGAGTTCACGACTGAAGGTGCTAGCTTGTGTTGCTGAAGCAGTCTATCCTGTCCTATTCAGACAGTAAGTAGAGGGAAGCCAGAGCCTCTGGTCTTTCCCGCAAAGCTGGATGCGGGCAGCCACAGGGGAGCACCAGCTGTGGGATATGAGCCCAGTGGTTTGCATCTTGGGGAAAGAGGTTCTATTTCCAATGGATTTCCCCTCATGAAAAATTTCAAGTTGTAGCCAAACTTTCTCATAAATATCATGATTCACCAGTGGGCACCTTGCCACCCAGCATATAGTCAAAAAAGTGATTTTGTACTTGTCTAACTTTAATGTCCAGTTAGCTTCAGTATGGCTAAATGTTTCAATCAGTGGCTCTCTATGTAGATTGATTTTCACCCCCCAGAGACATTTGCAATGTATATGAAGACTTTTGTTGTTGTTCTCACAGCTTGGAGTAGGGTGGAGTGTGCTGATACTGCTGTCTAGTTGATGATGGCCAGAGATGCTGCAAACCATCCTAAAATTCTCAGAACAGCCCACTAGAATAAATAATTATTCATCCCAAATGTCAATAAGCCAAGCTTGAGAAGCTCCAGCTTAAATGCCTATTGACCTGAGATCTGTAGACTCCACTATATAACTGAGCCCTTAGTCATCCTATAGAAATAATGACTGACTGTGAAAGTCTCTGTCCCTGGTGGTTGTGCGAGAATCAAATGCTAATTGTTGATTATGGACTCAATCTGAAAAATGTTATTAAGAAATAGTTCTTGCTTCAGTGGGGAAATTATTAGTATGGTGTTCTGGATTACTCTTTGATACTATAATTTGAGATCATTTTCAAAAACAGCCAAATATGGTTTTAAGGTAATTTCACTGTTTCTGTAGTCCTAATTATGTGTTGATTTCTTCATGCAAGCCTATTGATATTGGCAGAGTGCAAGCTAAAAATCTAACATTCACACAAGAATAAATCAAAATTGGCTCAATTAACTTTCTTAGGATTCAGGGTTTGTTAACAGCTTCTCTGTTTTGTTTTGGATTTATTTATTTGATTACATCTTTTGCCTTTTTACATTCCCATCCAGAATTCCAGTATAATTACACTGCAATCTTCAGCAGGATGCCATTACTTGCACAAAAGTTGAATCCATTATTTGCAGATAATGAATTCCAGCAGGATCAATCCAATAGCCCTGAACTTCTGGAAAACCTGCCATCTTGGATCTTCCTCTCGCTGGCTCTTATTCTTTCATTTCCCTTCCAAAGAAGATTCTTTGCCTCATTAATTTTCATTAGGTTTATTAGGGAACAACACTGACCAGGTTCCCGTTTCTGAGTTTTTTCCAGAAGTGGGCAGAAGAGCACTGCAAGGAATAACATCACATAAGGAGATGGGAGCTTTGGTTTTCTAGATCTATTCCAGTTAGCAAATAATGTCAGGGATAGCCTTATGTGTTTTAATTTTGTTGAGTTTATGTGTTCAGTGTGGGTCTTTCAATAGTGGTCATCAGCAGTGTTACAGAGGTGGGACTCAGGGTTCTTGAATTCTAATCTTGGTTCTTGCATTAAAATGGCCGGATAAATATGGACAACTTGATTCGCTTTAGGGTTTTATTATTCCAATGGGATGGTTGGAATACCAATGTTCCATGAATGTGGCAGAGAGCAGTTGCAGAAATATGGGGAGCTGAGAGGGAAGGGTAACAACTTCCCCAACATATGCCTACGTTTTACACAAGGCATATGAGGAAAAGGGACATGAAAAGTTTCAAAGAAGTAGATGCCTATGTCTGTGTATCAAAGAAGCTCTATGCCCTTCATTGTATTATATTCAGAAACCTGACATTGCCTCTACCACTACCAGCAAGTCTCTTCCCTCTAATTGTTCCCCTCAAGTCTCTCTCTCACCATGTAGGTCACCAATAGGGCAAGGAATGGGGGAGGAAAGGGAGAAAGTCAGAAATAAGCATAGAAAACTAAGTAAGGCAGAAAGGAGTGTAGTTGAGTGAAATCGGCTTTTTCCAACAAAAGTCTGTCGCCCTCAGCAGTTCTAAAATCTGAAAATCTTACACAAGCACTAACTCATGCCACTCAGAAGTCTGAATCCGAAACACTTTTTTTTTAAAAGATGTGTCTGGGCTATTTGGCAAAGGAGGGGCCAGGTCTCATGAAAATTACATAGCTAGGAAGTCAGAGAACGGGAAAAGAGGGATAAATGAAAGGAAAGAAAATGAATTATAGGATAAAAGCTGAATGGAAAAAAAGACAGGAGAAATTATTTTTCCCAGTGAGAAATGCAAAATTTTTCACCAGACAACTGTGACTCTTGGCTGAGTGGTCGATGCATCATGTGAATGAAAATGTAGGGTGGGCGGGGCAGTGCAGGAAGATCTGTCTCGTGTCTGCCCTGTCTCCGAAGCAAAAGGTTCACTGCAGTCCCAGCTGCACCCCTGGTTCACCATGCTACCCTTTACAGAGTCTGCCATGGCCATTTACATAGAGGCAGCCACGACCATGACATAGAGTATGGAAAGAGCACTGGAACTTTCGTTAGAATATCTGCATTCTGGACCCAGCTCTCCTTGCTAACCCACCTTGATCTGTCATGAAACCTCTGAAGCCAGTGTTATTAGTTATTAAGTGACAGGGACAAAGTTCTTCATGATCTCTGAGAGTCTTTCAAGTTGTAGCATGTTTTATAGTTGCAAAAATAATTTAGACCACATTTCTTGAGCAAATATGGTACTTATCCCTCTCTCTCACCCCTCTTTCACTGCCCAAAAGCAATTATTTTACCTGGAGAGAGAGAGTTGAACAAGATGGTCTCTTGGAGTCCCTTCCAGTCCCAAGATCTGTGATTCTAAGAAATCCACAGTTTACTGAATGCCTTAGCAATACAAAAGAACCATTATTATACCAAATCTGAGGAGTTTTCATTTTAAGTGAACCCACCCACCTTTCAGAATTTCTCAAGTCCCACCCATGAACCTGACATTTTATCTAACATTCCCAAAAGAATTCCACAGGCTATCTATCCTTTTGGAGTTTATCAGTGAACAAATTATATTAGTAGCAGAATACACTTGATTCTCAAAGATGGGATCTGCGAAGAGAGACAAGCAGTTTATTACTTTCTGTTATTAAAACCTGTAAAGGAATCCCTGATTCACCAGACTGAGATAGGAGAAAACTTATAAGCAGTTGCTACCCTCATTTAACTGAATTTTAAGCCTCTGTGTCACTATTTGTAATTGCAATGAAGAGCTGACTGGGCCTTCAAATGGACAACCCCCATGAGGGGACAACTGGGATTCTAACTGCTTAGCACACAGCACCCAAGAGCTGGCTACACAAAAAAATCACCCCGTAGGAGGATTTTAGAACAGCTATTTTTAAGACATAAAATTAACCTCCAATGTGAAATAACTGGGGGAATAAAAGGCACAAAGTCTACATGTAGGTAAAAAGAAATTTAAATATGGGGTTTGAGAAAGGTTTTTATTCTAAACTAACAGTATGTATATCATGCAGGTGTGGCCTAGGGTTTCCATTTTTGTTGTTGTTGTTAAGGCATTCATCTAGAAAGAGAAAGAAGTTTATAAAGCAGAATAGAAGTGAGAAAATTCCTTGAGCTTACTTTTTTCTTTTCTAGCAACCACTCATAAGATAGATGATGGTCAATAAAAGGGGGGTTTAGAGAGATGACTCTAGGAAGGAGATAACATTGCCTAAGTTAATCACATTTTCTTTCTGTGCCCCTTTAATTCTGAGGAAAATACAAAGGTCAAATAGCACAAAGCACCAACTCAGAAACAACACATGCAGGAGCAGGCTTGTTTTAAGTAAAAAAATAAAATAAAATAAACAGCACCAGGTTTGTTTGTTTTTTCTTAAATGGCTGAAATAGCAGGAGAAAAAGAGATACCATTCAAGTTTCCAGATTATAAAGCACACAGATAAGAAAAAATCCTAATAAAAGAGTAATATGCAAATTGACCATACCTCCACTACACCCACAAGCCACGCCCACCGGCCAATCAGGAGCGAGTATGCAAATTAACCCAACCAAGATGGCTGTGGCCAAGGAGCGAGCAGGAGGCTTGGGTTTCCCCAGTGATGGAGGAAGTCAAGCTTCCTGCACACCCTGGCCAGCCCAGGCCTCCGCTGAAGGCTACAAAGTTTCAATTATAGAAGATAAATAAATCCCAACAAAAATGGCTGAGGCCACAGAGCGAGCAGGAGGCATGGGTTTCCCCGGTGATGGAGGAAGCCAAGTTCCTGGCCTGCCTTGGCCTCTACTGAAGGCTACAAAGTTTCAATTATAGAAGATAAATAAATCCCAGATACCAGGGCCTCCATTTGGGTCGCCGGGGGGCGTGGCCAGCCTGCAAACCATCACAGAGCGAGGGGTCCACGCCCCAAGGGAACCCCCACCCTGATCCAGGACACCCTTCAGGGCAAACCAGCTGGCCCCCGCCCATGCACCAGGCCTCTATCCTATCTAATAAAAGAGTAATATGCAAATTGACCATCACTCCAACACACAAGATGGCTGCCCCCGGGTGGTCAAAGATGACTGCCCCCATGTGGACACAAGATGGCCAGCAGCGGAGGGCAGTTGGGAGGGACCAGGCCTGCAAGGGAGGGCAGTTGGGGGTGACCCAGGCCTGCAGGGGAGAGCAGTTGGGGGGGACCAGGCCTGCAGGGGAGGGCAGTTAGGGGCAATCAGGCTGGTAGGGGAGCAGTTAGGCATCAATCAGGCTGGCAGGGGAGTGGTTAGGGGGTGATCTGGCTGGCAGGCAGAAGTGGTTAGGGGCAATCATGAGGAAGGCAGGCAGGTGAGCAGTTGGGAGCCAGCAGTCCTGGATTGTGAGAGGGATGTCCGGCTGCCCATTTAGGCCCGATCCCAGGATCAGGTCTAAACAGGCAGTTGGACATCCCTTGAGGGGTCCCAGATTGGAGAGGGTGCAGGCTGGGCTGAGGGACACACCTACCCATGCATGAATTTCATGCATCGGGCCTCTAGGCCTCTAAATAAAAGGCTCTCTCCGCATTTGTTTAAACTCAACAAATGTACATAAAGCAAGCACAATGTGTCAAGGATTTTCTGAAGCATAGTTTTAGGTAATAAGAATTAAATCAGTGTGTGTGGGGCAAGGGGGTTGGGGGGAGGGGAGATGGGATGGAGAGGGAGGGAAAGAAGATTTGCAACACTAGCCAGAACCTACAAGTAGAAGAGTGTCAAGTCAAACAATCTATAGTCCTTCTGTAAGTTTCTCCCCCAACCAACCAGCCAGGAAACCAAGTAACTAGTGTGGGGCAACCTCGGCCACCACACTGCAATCTTTCTCAACAATATTTCATGCATGAGGAATCAAGCTATTATTTATTCAGCAAATATATACTGAGCATTAACTGCTTTTGCCCCTGGTTTAGATATTTGGGGGGATACAGATGCTGAGGAGCCAACTCCGACCTACTGGCCCCAAAGCTCTCATTTTAAATCACATTTTTAATACCCAGGTGATTAAGAATAATCATCTATCTAATAATCACCCGGATCTGAAAACTCCTATTTTAGGAGATATAACAATGACTACGAGAATTCTTAATCTCAAGGAGCTCATGTAAGTGATAGGCAAATATATGAATTTCCCAAAACAAGGTTGAAAGTGAAACATGATATGCGAGGAACAAATTCTTCGCTGTGGCTGGACATTTAGAGGAGGGAGGAATGATGGATTGTTGGGAGTTGCACAGGGAGTGAAAGAGGACCTCACCCAAATAGGTACATTTGTGGTAGTCGAGTTACCATTTCAACACGTAGAGAAGGAAACATCTACTATTAGAATTAATAATAAGCAGAAACATGGCTCCAGTGTTCAGAGAGAAAGAGACCTTGTCCTGGGCGCTTTACATAAATCTCCTCTGAAACCCGATCCAGTCAGGTAATCCTATCATTTCCCTATATTGCAGACAGGGCAAGAGAAGCTCAGAAATTTTATAAAATTTGCTCACCATCACACAGCTAGAGATTGAGGAGCTGAAGTTCAATATCAGGACTTCAGGACTATCCCATTCCAGAGCCTACATGCCTCCCAAAGAAGAATAAACAAAGCCCAGATGTGCAAAAGTGTGAGACACATAAGACCAGGCATCTATTGTTCCCTCTGGCTGGAGGGTGGCAGAGTGTGGGGGGTGGGGAGAGACAGGGCTGGTAGAGTTAAGGGGGAGCCAGACTATAGATGCTGTATTAAACTCGGTGGGCTATATACGGTAGCAAGGGGATACCAATGAAGGTTTCCCATAGAATACTGTGATAAAAGCTTTATTTTAGGGTTTAGGCTATGAATCATGAGTTATATCTTACAATCAGAAATAATAAAAATCAAAAGTTTGAATAGTCTTTCCCTGGCTAAGAACCAGGTGGA
The DNA here is from genome assembly GCF_951640355.1 of Cnephaeus nilssonii. Lineage (NCBI taxonomy): Eukaryota > Metazoa > Chordata > Mammalia > Chiroptera > Vespertilionidae > Cnephaeus > Cnephaeus nilssonii. The sequence goes on from NC_137074.1 coordinate 47,324,426, forward strand.
ACTGTTGTCTCATAGCTGTTCAGATAAACATGCCAGGTCTTAAGGAAGATTCTACAGAGCAGGCCTTAAGATAAATGCACTGTGTGTCTGGTATCCTGCAGGACAAGGATCAGCTCATCCCTGGAGCTGTCCAAATCTGGCAGAAGTATAGCCCTGGAGACTAAAGCATTCCCTGGGACCTGAGGCAGCCCCATGGGGCAGTGGGCACAGCACAAGCATGGGCATCAGTTATTGTCAGAGCTCAGACTCCTGAATTCTGGTCCTGTGTTCATTTCATCAAATCAAATCAGGTGACACTGGGCAAGCCCCGTTCACTCTCTGAATCTCCCTTTCCTTGTCAGGGAAATGTGAAATTGATCTGGACGGGACTCAGATTTCACAAAATTCAATTCTTCCCTTCCAACACCCCAGCATAAAGGATCTGCTTCCATCAATGTCTCACTTCCTGGGATTTGGGGATGGGAAGAGCAGCATCTCCCAAGAGCTTCCACAGTTTGTAAAGCCCTATCGAGAATAACTACACTTCCTTATCTCTAGGAAGCCCACTAGTTCTGACTAGATTATAGATTTGCCATTCTCAAATCCTGACTGCAGAGTCCTCACTGAAATCAATCTGGCCCAAGATTATCTTTTTTCAAGTGTAAACTGGATCATTGATCAAAAGTAATTCAACAACAACATGACCATATCCAAGCACATGCAGGGAACTCCTCATTGTATCATCAAGGAATGAACTTTAGGATCCATTCCTGTCAAGATATTCCATTATTATTTGAGATTTTTTGTTTTATTCTCAAAAGATTGTGTGTGTGTGTGTGTGTGTGTGTGTGTGTGTGTGTGTGTGTGAAATTCCAAATTCCTTGGAAGCCAAGCAAAGGTTTAAAACTGTGGAGGGAAGGGACAGAACCATGATGCATCTTATTTGACGTTCACAAAAAATATTCCTGCAAATTCCAACCATCAAAAATGAATTTCCAAAGACATGATCAATTACATGGATCCAAAAAGACTTGCCTATAGGAGAAGGGGTGAATATGGAGAAGATACAAGATTTGTTCTGCTCTTAGAAACATTGCTGGAAACTTATTTTTTACATTGCTTCACATATTTTTAAAAGAACTTTTAAACTTCATGGGTTCATCAGACCACACCTAGTAGTTCACCCATGGAGGTGCCCATGAATGACTAACTCCTGTAATCAATTCATTGCAGCAATGTGACGCATGTTAAACCTATTGGTGTCACCTTCTTTGACCTCCAGCCATGGGACAGGAGCAGGAGAATGACATAAATGCTAACATTTACAGTGAAGCAAGCTTAATTACAGGACCGAAGAAACACACATTTTGTTACCTCATGGTTATTTATTTTTATAGGACCTGAGAAAAGAAAATCTGCCCAAGATGTGTGACAGAGCTCTCAGCAGGACTGCCAAGCTCACATCTGTGACTCCTGGGAAGAGTATATAACAGGGGACCACCCACGCTCTGCCCTGGGAACTAGCTTATATATCTTCAGCTGTCAGGCACTCAAGGTCCCCTCTCCGCTTACCATTGACTGATTTTTGTAAGACCACCAAAACTGTCCACTTATTCAAAAGAAATCAGATTTGCATACCTTTACAAATCTTTCAGGAGGCACAAGTAAACAGAAGAGAAATCCTGGAAAAGACTCAAGGCTCTCTCCTTATTTCTTGCCCAATATCATATAGTGAAGTCCAGCATCTTAGCCACAACACTGGGAGTTAAGAGTTTGCCCATGCTGTGATTTCCTGAACTCAACCCACATCTGCAAATCTCCTGAAAGCTTGAGGGGAGAGACCTTGAGGGAGGAGCTGCTAAACGCACCTGGATATCTGCACATAATGTGTTATTTCACCACCCCAGAAATGTAGCCTGGTACACTGGCGGGCATGAACTGTCACTTCAACAGCTGTAGAAGAGACATTGATATATTGACATAGAAAAGCGGAAAGTTAAGAGCAACATGAGTGAGTAAGAGTGAGGGTGAGGTTGAGAACCACAAGCTAAGTGCTCTCTGCTGAAGCATCCAGATAGATCTTCAACATTGTGGTTATGGGGGAAATGTTAATATATATCGCATACCTCCTGACACTATGTTCAGGCAAGTTGAATACACAAAAATAAAACCAGAACAAGAGGACTGGGCATCTGATGATGTATAACCCAGTCTAACACTTAAACCTCCAGAAACTGGAAGCCTTAGTGAGATTGCCTCACACAGATTTCACGTCTCCAAGCATTCCTTCTCTTTAACCTTTGATCTTAAACTTTTGTAGATGCAGGAGAGAAGAGAGACAAATTTATTTCAGAGCAAACCTATTTTTATCTCTACTGTTTTGAGAATGCTTTCTTTTAAGCTTCAGAGAAAAGTTACAGACTAGCGTGTAGGAGGGATGAAGGAGTGGAAACAGCAGAGAAATTGATGTGGAGCTACACCAAGAAATGAAGTGAGAGAAACCTAATGCTAGACCCAACTCTGACAACGTCTCAAGGATTAGTGCTTAGTGGGGACTTTAAACATCATCTTATCAGCACAGTCCTTTTTGAGAGAGAGAGAGAGAGCAACAGAGCTAACGACTTGCCCAGCTTCATCTAGTGTTGGTTACAGAGCTCACACCACCAGATACCTGAATCTACAAACACATGACAGAAACATGAAAGGATTACTATGGCCTTGTAGTACAGTTTGATATCAGGTAGTGTGATTCCTCCAACTTTGTTCTTCTTTCTCAAGATTGCTGTGGCTTTTTGGGGTCCTTTGTGGTTCCATATAAAATTTTAGAATATTTGTTCTAGTTTTGTGAAATATTCCATTTGGTATCTTGATAAGAATTATGTTGAATCTATTGATTGCTTTGGGCAGTATGGACATTTTAATTATTTTAATTCTTCCTATCCATGAGCATGGTATATGTTTCCACTTATTTGTATCTTCTTCAATTCCTTTCTCTACTGTCTTATAATTTTCTGAGTACATACATCCTTGTTTAAATTTATTCCAAGGTATTTTTTTATGCAATTGTATGTGGGATTATTATTATTATTGTTTTTAGTTTCCTTTTCTGATAGTTGATTATTGGTATATAAAAAAATGCAACTGATTTCTGGGTATTTATTTTGTATCCTGCCACTCTACTGAATTCATTTATCAGTTCTAGTAGTTTTTTGGTGCAATCTTTAGGGTTCTCTATATAAGGATCTGGTACATTTACACAATGGAATAATACTCAGCCATTAAATAAGAAGGAAATCTTATCTTTTGCAACATGGATAGACATGAAGAGTATTATGCTAAGTGAAATAAGCCAGTCAGAGAAAGACAAGTACCATATGATTTCACTTATATGTGGAATGTAATGAACAAAATAAACTAACAAACAAAACAGAAACAGGCTCACAGATACAGAGGACAAATTGACAGCTGTCGGAAGGAAGGGGGGTTGGGAAGCTAGGTGAAAAAGGTGATGGGATTAAGCAAAAAACAAAAAAAACCTCACAGACACAGACAACAGTATAGTGATTACCAGAAGGAAAAAGAGGTTGGGGGGAGGGGGGGGTGGAAGAGGGTAAAAAGGGGATAAAAGGTGGCCAAAAGAGGTCATCTGACGTTGGATGGTGAACACACACACAATATATATAGAACTGTACACCTGAACCTATACAATCTTATTAACCAATGTCACACCAATAAATTAAAAAAAAAGAGAACGAAACATTAAAAGAGACCAAATCTGGCAAGAAAACAACAGTGACGAGGACTCAGGAGAGCACCTGGAGCCACAGGGAGCCTAGGTGTGCGGACTGGGTACCTTGATGTAGGCTCGCTGCAGGTAGTTGTAGGGCACTCGGCGCTGGAAGTCGCTGCGCACATCCTCGCTGACCTGGTGGCGGGACGCGGGGCCACCGAGGCGCTGGGTTTCGCAGCTCCGGTAGCAGCGCGCCCGCTCCAGCACCGCGCGGAAGAAGGGCAGCTCTGCCCCCGGCCCGGCGCCGGGGGGCGCGAGCGGGCGGCGCGCGGCGCAGTGGCGGGCACAACGCGCGCGGATCTGCCTCAGGCGCCGGTGGCTGCGCAGCGCCCCTTCCAAGTCGCGCACGGCCAGCTCGTAGTCCCCGCTGTAGTAGGCGGCCACGCCGCTGGCATAGAGCAGGTCGTAGGGCTGCAGAGGCCCTGGCTCGGGCTCCAGCTCCGGGAGCGGGCTGTCCGGGGGGCCGCCCCACAGCGGCGGCGGTAGCAGCAGCAGCAGCAGCAGCGGCAGCAGCGCCCAGATGCGCTCCCGCATCCTCCGCCTCGGAGAGACGCAGGACGGCCACGCTCCAGACCGCTCCCGCACCTGGCGTCGGTGCGCCTACTCCCACCTCCGAGGGCGAGAGCACTGGCCCCGCCGCGATCTGACTGCCCTGTGAGCCCCAGGTGACCGGTGACCGCCGGCTCTCGGAGGACTGAGAGGCAGAGGCCGGTCGGCCGGCAGCTCTTAAAGGGACGCCCACAACTCACACGCTCCTCCTGCTGCCCGATCCTCCACAAGCCTCCCGCCGGAGCTCAGCGCGCGCCCTGCCGGCTCCGGGAGGGCTGCAGCCACAGGGATGCCAAGGGCTGCACACCCAAGTGCCAGCCAGAGAGCAGAGCCAGTGCCTCTTGAGGGCAACCTGGGCGGGTGAAGCTCTATACGTGGTTCCCCTTCTAGATTGGAGAATGGATAGGATCACTTCTTTTTTGGAGAGGAAGAAAATCCGGCTCAGGGAGGTGAAGGTTCTAATCATTTTCTGGAGTTTGTACCTGACTTCACAGTTTACAGAGGCCTTCACCTTCAGGGGAAGCACTGGAGGGCCATTTGGCCCAGTTGTGGGGGCTTGACAAGAGCGAGCAGTCCTAGTTTACAGACCTGTGAAGGGGCAAAGGGAAGCCTCACCCCTGGATCTTGGGATTCAAAGCTTAGAGTTCCTTCCCTTAGGGAGGGTTCCTCCCTGGCCTTCTCATCCACTGTTTGGCGGGGGGGGGGGTCTGTGTATTGGAACAGGGGGGAGAGGCAATCAAGAGTCCGCCTTTTTATGCAGAAGGTGGTATTACAGGACACAGAGAACTCGGAGGAAGGAGCAGCTGCCTTCAATTCTGCCTCTGTTTACCCACAGTGTGACCTTGTGCAACTGAGCCTCAGTTCCCTCATCGCTACAGCAGACAAATGTCCCAACACGTCATATAGTTTTCAGATATAAATTCTTCTAAGAGATGAACAAAGAGGCAATTTAATAAATCCAGTACCCGCGGGACTTAAGCAATGAGTATCAATCTAGGAATGGGAAAGCAGACAGAAGTGGCTGCCAGATTCCAAAGGACTAGCTGAAGGCTTTCCTGTTCCTCTGCTTCTCCTCTCTCATAAATCCCTTCGGAGGCAAGTTGTTCCCCTCTTTCCTGTGCCTTGGCTCCACACTCTCACAAGGATTCCTGAGAGCTTATCCCCTGGACCCTTGACTCCAGCCTGCCTCCTGAAGGCATTCCTGTGGTCTCCTAGTGCCATAGCAATTTCACCAACGTCTTCTTGGCTACCGGGATGGTGAGTAAGAGGGAAGGGCAATGGTAAAGAACCTCATATATCATGAAGTTGATATGAATTTCCTAAAGAAGGCGTTTGTGAGGAATCACCACTATGCCCGGGAGGTTGCCAGAGTTTCATGCTCATTCCTTCATTAATTTTGTTGAGTTTAACTGCTCTGACGATGAACAGCCTTGGTTCTGTTACTCCAAGGGATTCCCCCAAATCATGTTCTTATTTTTTCCCCATCAAACCTCACTCATTTGGCTCATCCCACTGATGGAAAAACTCCAGTTGGGAGCTGAGTGTGTACTTTGGATATTCAATTTTCCAGAATTTGCACTTGACTTATCTGCCTAGACATTTTCTCTAGGGATTGTCTCTCTTTTCAGATAAAGATTTTGGAGTCCAGAGTTATCAGTCCACTTGTGGGACATTTTGAAGTATACTAGACTAGGGATTCCTGCTGTGGGGGGATGCTTAACCATAGATTACCTTTACATTCTGTGACATTTACATATTATTTAATATTTGTCAATTAAATTCATTATCTTTGAATGTCTACTCTCAAAGTAGGTGTTCTAGTGGAGTAAAGATACAAATAAGCCAGGGCCCTTATCCCTGGATCTTACAATGTTGTATAGGAGACAAACGTGAAGTACAGGACTATGATATAAGGTAGAATGTGGTACATGTTAGATTAGATTCAAAGTGCTATAGAAAATCAGAGCCTGCAAAGACTTCTGGTGGAAGGATCTAGGAAAACTTAGGGAAGAATTGACATTGGCAGAGAGTTAAAAACTTACAGGCTGTAGCCGTACCAAACTTTCCACTGACCCCCAAACAGGCCATGTGCTTTCAAGACATGCACTACATGTCTTACTACTTTTTCTCCCTCTGTACAAATCCTGCCTGACTTTATAGAAAGTGTTCAATTGACATCTCAAATTTGCTTGAACATTGGAATCACCCAAGAAGGCAAAAAATAGTGATATCTGGCTCTCACTCTGAGATACTGTGATTTGATTAATTTGGGGTATGGCCCGAGCATTGAGATTTTTAAATAGTTCCCTAGATGATTCTAGTATGAAGCAAAGATTGGGAACCACTGATCTAGAGTCAATGTCTCAGTTCAGAGAATAACTCAGGGCTCCAGGTGCTGTGGAGGATTCATGAATGTAAGATGTACCATCTCTCCATCTGCCTTTCCCAAGGACAATCTGATCTGCCTTTTAAGCCTAGATTAGGACCGAAGTTCATGGCAATATGGTGATAAGAGTCATGCAGGGCCAAGAAGTTGATTTCAAGCGATGCTCTGCCCAGTGGAATCAACTCTGTGTTGAGAAAGACAGTCCTCCCTGGATCTCTCAAACTCCTGCATGTCTTGCTGGGTGTGCCAAGGTGCCACTTCTTCTTTACCGGGGCCATTTCCTAGTCAACTGAGTTCCCTCTCAGAGTTTCTGACTCACTAAGTTTGGGGTGGAGCCTCAAAATGTTCATTTCTAACAAGTTCCTTGGTGATGCTGAGGCTCTTGGTGCAAGAATCATACATTGAACTTGGTCAATACAATTCCTTATGAACAATGGTTGCCAAACTTTGTTGTGTATGAAAAGAACTAATAAATACATAGAGGCCCTGGCTTTTGAACTAGAAGCAAATCTGGGTCTTTATGTTTTCACCAAGTTCCTCAGGAGTTCTGATAGCCACAGGTGTTTGAGAATCAGTGTTTTAGTGATTTTCTCCCCTGAAGACATCATTAGTTGTCACTAGGGCAGGGGAGTACAGTTGTACTATTGGCATCTAATGTGCTAATCATCCCTAGATGAAGAGGACAGCCTCCCATGACAAGGAATTATCCGGCCTAAAGTATCAACAATGTACAAGTTGAAGAACCCTGGGATAGAATATAGTTTGAGCACTGCAAGTCTTATTCAATTACTTTATTTTACAAATGAGGACATTTAGACCCACTGGTCACATAGTTAGGCAGTAACAGGATCAGTGGACTTAATTTTATATACCAAAATATAAAACGTGTGTTGAATGTCATGGAGCATTGGATGATATAGCCTTGTGAATTTTTTTAAGAGAAAGAAAATATTAAAAGAAAGAAATGATGGTTTGAGAAAAGGAGACATTGGAACCATAAGATGTTGAAATTTCTGCTAAGATAGGTATGAACTGGAAACTTGTGATTTCTCTATTGTTTCCCATTTTTTATAAGATCAGAGAACAGCCAAAGCACAAGAAAATCCATTCAAAAACTTTAAAAGGGATTCAACCACTTTCTTTTTTATTATATTTGGAATGAAACTTGACAGAAGCTTGAATTTCCTTTTGACTTCTATTTACAAGTCAACAGCATCATGGCACCGGCTTGCTTTAGGAAACCTCCAGCAGGAAGGAATTCAGAAAAGAGCTCTTCAAATACTTATTATTTCCCCCAAATCAGCTTTGCTTTTCAAAGATGACTCCTCTCTTTCCTGCAAAATCTTTATGGAACAATAAAAAAATGTACTCAAACTCCAGCAGGAGACTCCATTGGTAGTAGACTCTTTCAATAAGCAAATCTAATATGTTATTTTGATCATGTGTAACCAGGGTTCTTGCTTGCCCCAAACATCTTTGATTCCTTTGAAATGAAAGGAATAATTCTCAATACACAACAACCCAACCCTGTTCAGCTGCTGTTGATGCTGGCAACAAGGGAGCTGTTTTGAAGACTTGTTTTTTTCCCCTTATACAAATAGGATCATCTGAAGACTTTTTTTTTTTCTCCAAGTAAGTTAGTGTGAAAGGCAAGCCACTAATAGTCTGTCAACATAAGAGAGGGAGAGAGAGAGAGAAAAAAAAAGGCCTCCTAGAAGAAGAGTGTTTTTTTAGAAAAAATTAATATTTAACTTACATTTAAAATCAAACAGGAGCTGCCACATTCCAGGACTGTCTGTTCCTTTCCAGTTTCCTTAATAGCCCTGTCCCTGTACATACCTTAATTCCTGATTGGGCTTTAAAATTCCAAATCAAACAAAACACCACAAACACTCTGTGCCCACACTCCTGTCATGGAGGCATTCTAATAGTATTCCTTGGGAGACTCACATTTTAGTTGAATAAGAAACAAGTGAAATAAAGAGTACTAATTATTCCCAAAATAATTGAAGCTAAAAACACAATTCATATAGAAACCCAGAGAATTGGGCACATCCTATGTGCTGGATAGCAGGCCAGTTCTTTTCATAGACATGCAGTAATTTAACTTTTAAGGGTCTCTTTGAATAAGGCATTAGTGTTATAATTATACCATTGAGAAAGTTGAGTCTTATAAAAGAGAAATGACTTGCCAAAATCCAGTTTGAAAATTACAAGGCCAGGACCAAAGCCTATTTAGTGCTTTTCCCACTCTACTATGCTGCCTCTTTCCAAGCCTAAAATGTCTTCGTAACTCCCATCAAAATTCTGCTTTGGTTAAACTTGGACCACATGTTTTCTTTAGTCACCAACTTTGCTGTATGTTCCTCATTCAACTAGAGTCACAGACTCATAACATTGTTCTTCAGAATAAATACTAGTATAAACAAGGTGTGTGTGTGTGTGTGTGTGTGGGTGTGTGTGTGTGTGTGTGTTTGTGTATGTTTGTGAGAGAGAGGGAGAGAGACCACATGTATTAGACAGAGGCTGACTATGACTGTGAACTCAACTTGATAGGTGACGTAATGTGGATAAAAACAGTCATGACCACTAGAGAACATAAACAGGTCTTCAATCATACCTACATAAGAGATGCCAGATTGCTTCAGTTGGATGCAAAGAAAAACCTTACCTATTAGATATTCTAGGAGAGAAGATTATTCTGTATGTGTATGTAATCCATCATTCTGAGATTACCCCGGTGCCCTGCCTATCTTTGAGACCCCCTTCCCATCTCCATCCCTGAATACTTCATAGCAGAATTTGTGCTGAATTCATGTTCTGAGTCCACGTTCTGAACTAATTCTGCATTCTCTCCTGCTAGTCTGCTCTGCCTTTAAACTCTAGTTTAGAAACTAAATCCTTGTTTTAGAAACTAAACCTTTGTCTTCTCTTGTTTGGGGATATTAAGGTTTATAACTAATCATTTATCTTTTTTTTTTTTCAACTTCAATTTTGGAACCACTTAGATAGACCCAGAAATGGAAGTAATACATACCCAAATATTACCATTATTGCTGAGAAGCAGGTTTGGAGGGTATGGGTTTTAATATGCAATAAATGGCCTGTTTATTACTTCTGCCACCCACATCCTCAAATCAAACTTGTCCACTCTCAGGCAAGCTAGGAAACTTCTGAAACATTACTCTAGAATTTCCCTCATGAACACAGATAAGGAAACTAGGAGCTCCCCTCCAACATTCTGTTTATCTAATTAGAATAATCACCCCACATCTTCTGAAGTGGCGCCCCTGCTATTCCTTGCCTGCTCAAAGACCATTTCTAAACCCAGCCCCTGTTTCCATCTGTAAGGCATCACTAAGCCAGAAACCTGCCTGGACCAGCACCTAGTTCTTGCTGACAGAATGCTTGGGATGAGCTTCATCTCTCTGCTGTTACACCCTTTGTCTCATCTTAGAGCCACCCTTGATGCTGACTGCTTTGCTCTTGGACATCTGGCTGAATTTCAGCATGCTGCTTGCTGATTCTGTGACGCTAAATCTGACCCACCAAAGTGTTTCAGACAAGTTGTCAGGAACTTCCTTCTGGAAGGTCTACTCTGCTTCTGACTGCTCTGGAGCCTATCTTCACTGCAGCAGAGCTATAGGTGTCTCACCTCTCTGGCCTCAGCTTCCTGAATTGTATCATGTATCCATTTCCAGGAAAACATAGGCTGCTGCAGTTTCCACATTGTGATGGGGACCTAGATAGAAGTCCAAATACAAAGAGCACAAGAAGAAATATAAAGCTATTATTTGAGTGGTGGTAGAGAATTTGTGTTGAATTCTTTCATAGCATTAAACTTCCATCTTTGTTCAGATTTAAGTAACATTAACTGAGATTTTTGAACTGGGAACATTTTGTGATTTTATTTGATCCTGGGGTTGGAGGATGGGGAGAAATTAAGTATATATTATTATGCAGACTTTACAAATAAAGAAATTTTGGTAGAAAATGTTCTAATGTTCACAACGCAAATAAGTTGGGGAGTTAGGACTTGAATCTGAGTCCAGAGCCCACTTACTGAAGAGTGCATACTTCTCTTAGGGTCTCCAGACAGGAATTCTTTTTAGCATCTGTTGACAGAGGATTTGTTCTAGCAAACCTCTCCAGCCTTCTTCTAGTCGCTTTCAGACTCATCTTCTGGTGGGATCACAGGGAAAAACAAAGATGCAAGTATTAAAGCAATAAAGTTTCAGCTACCACAAACCCCTAAATTCTAGTGCTGGTTGCCTGCCTCTCTCATTATTCTAGTCTGCTTTGCCTGCACTTAACACCATTTCCTTCTTTTGGGACTATCTCCAACAGTATTCTCATCAGGAATGGTCTGACCTGTGGTAGTCTGCACACTGGCATCCCCACTTCTCTGGACAGCATCTAAATGTGCCTCTGCTGGGGCTGTTGAGCCTCTTCTTCTGTTTTAAGAAATTCATTCAAATGAAAACATTGGCAGAACCCATAAAATTCACCAATGTGGCTCTGCTGGAGAACTTGTCACTCACACCCGAATACTTCAGATTCTGACTTCGCCATTTATTTGGCTCCTGAAAATAGATTCCAGCCTCCTGATTACCTGACCACCTGTTCCTTGCCAGGCTGGCAGGGTGCCCGCCTGTGGTTTCTTTCAACATCTGCCCCACACACCAGGTTGCTCCTGTTGTGTTTACATCTAAATTACTTTTTTCTAAAACATTTTTTAAATATATTTTTATTGATTTCAGAGAGGAAGGGAGAGGGAGAAAGAGACAGAAACATCAATGATGAGAGAGAATAATTGATTGGCCGCCTCCTGCATGCTCCCTACTGGGGATCAAGCCCACAACCCTGGCATATTCCTTGACTAGGAATAGAACAAACTGTGACCTCCTGGTTCATAGGTCCAGGCTCAATCACTAAGCCACACCAACTGGGCTCTAAATTACTTTTTATTAGCAGTACCTGACAATGTGCAAATTGCCCCAATAAATGAAAACTCAACTCAAAAAGATATCTAATGATCATCATCCTCTTAACCTCTTGGGAAGAAAGAGATTTAGTAGATCTCAACATTGTGCCTATGTTATAGAAAATGCTATTAAATGAGTGAACCAAATTAAGGTATAGAATAACCTTGGACATTAAATTAGAATGTCCTAGATCTGGTTCTGGCTCTGCCATGGGGTAATTGTGATACCTCAGGGCAAGAAACTTCTCTTTGGTCCTATTTTACCCCCATCAATAAAGAAAGGTCTGGAACTAGACTTCTGAAAGCCCTTCCAGCAATAAGTATTCTCTGATTCTTTCATTTTAAAAATACTCTTATCATATTCCTATTGGCCCTCCAAAGCATTACTCCCCCTCTCCCTACATCTATCTCTGGGATAAAGTTAAATTTCGGTTCCCAAACACATTTCCAAGCTCCCTCAGGGGTCATTAAAGGTCTCAGCTTACTCAGAGCTTGTTGGTTTTGCCTAGAAATGTCAGCCAGCCTCAGCCAGTAGAGCAGAAGACTGGCCTTGTTGTTTTCGGGCATCTTGTAGCATAATAACAATTCCAGGCACAGCAGAGTTGATCCACATGCCCCAGCTCCCGAGGGAACTTCCCACTTTAGTCTGTCCAGCATATGTCTTCTCTTTGTGCATTTACCCACAGGAAAGAATCATGAAGAAAATCCAGGATTTACAAAACATAGTGAGGAGAAGGATAGCTGCCCAACTTTCCCAACCCATTTGATAAATGGAGAAAGTAAGACCCAAATGCAGTGATGAAGTGGTTCACCTGAAAAACAAACAAACAAACAAACAAACAAACACACGAATAAATAGCCAAACCAATATTTTAATTCCTTTATTCTATTAAATCTGAGCCTCTTACCACCTTAGTCTTTGAAAACATTTAGGATCTAAGTAATAAACTGATCTGGACCAATTTACATTTGGGGGTTAGGACAATTTATATTTAAAATTAGCTTAATCTCCAAACCACTTTTGAACTTTAAATTATTACATTTAAGGTACTGTAAAAGTATACAAATGTATGTTTAAAAACTCTATAGACAACTCCTTCCTCTTACTTTCAAGAGAAAGTAGGTTGTAAGTTGTATAAATAAAATCTTGCGCAAGTTGTAGAAATAAAACCTCCATTTTCCCCCCACTTCAGTCCCAATGTACCCACAAGAAAACATGGGTCACTAACTTGACATTCTGCCTCTGAAAGACTGCCAGACTTCAGATTCTACCACACAACATGTAATCAGAGGTTGATTTGTTAAAATAAACACAGAATAAATCGTAAAGTCAATTTCTTTCAAAGTCAACATCATGGGAAGCCATATGCTGATCCCATTTATAATACCAATGCTTTGGGAGGGACTTGCAGAGAAATTGTGCATATTATTTTATAATCAAAACTGAATGTTTACCAAAAAAGAGTTTTTCTTACCTTATTTTCCAGAATGAACTTCAGGGGACATTGAGATGTTTCCTAGAGTCAAGTGCACTTTCAAAAGATAAAGAATCACTCACATTAAAATTATTGCAGTGACTGCAGCCAATCTTCTAGGGAATCAGAGGCTTTCCTTTTGATTCAAAAATAACCATTCCGTATGTAATAATAATCTCTATTTTTTTTAAATAATGTCACTTTAATATTTGTAGTACTTTATCATTTTCAAAACCCTTCCCATATAAAATGATAGATGCTGTCTCTCCACCTCTCAGGGTCTCCTAGGCATTCCCTACACCAGTGATGGCGAACCTATGACACGCGTGTCAGCACTGACACGCGTAGCCATTTCTGATGACACGCGGCCGCTGAGGCGGCTGCATGCCGAGGATGAAACATTTGCTGCTCCTGAGGATGAAACATTTGCGAAATAATGTTTTTTCCTCAAAGTGACACACTACCCTAGTTATGTTCAGTTTTTTGGCGAAGTTTGACACACCAATCTCAAAAGGTTGCCCATCACTGCCCTACACAAAGGCTTTGGGCTACAATGCAAAATGGGAGAAATTCAAAATCTCACTACACTCCAAAGATTGCTTTTAGCAAACAAAGACAATCTGCTCACTCATACCCAGAGACTAGATACTCTAAACTAATCGGCCCCCTCCTCTTTTTCAGCAACTCCACTGGATCTTTCTCATTACTGAACACTTTCTAGGATGAAAAAACTTTTAATAAAACAATATACTTAACTTTCTGGAGATGTTGCAGCACTTTAAAAGATAAATTTAAACAAAAGTTATTTTCAAACTTTGAGATATATGAAAAAATGATTGCTGAGTGTCCCTTTCCTCTATTTCCGGCCCCCCCCCCCCCACACACACACACACTTCATTCTTGATATACCCACAAGGAAACAAGGCTAACTTCCACATTCTGCATCTGAAAGACTGCCAGACCTCAGATTGTATCACACAAAATTTGAAATTCTCTAGGGATCTGTTTCTGTATTTTTGCAGGATAACAGAAAAGAACAGATGAGAACAGGAGCTTATACTTGTATTACATTCGCTGCCTCATTTTAATTGGCAAAACTTACAACTTTTTCCTAGGAAGATTATGTCATAATTGACTAAGGCTTTCTGACAAGCTTTAATGACATTAAAATAAGGTGATTTTTTTTCATTTATTCTTTTTTCTTCAGAGATATTCATCTTTAAAGAGTCCCTCATCTGACATTTTAAGAACAGACCAGTGAGGCTATATTATGTATTTATTCATGATGTCTGCTCTTTTCCCCATGAACATAGATCAAAACTTCTCAAATTTTCCTGATAATGAAATAGATCAGGACCCAAGAAGTTGCCTTCTCCCCAATCTCACAGTGAGCCCAGAACTAAGTCAGTGAATGAATTTCCCATGACCAGCTTTCTGATGGTGGTGAACCAAGTCACACAGCCTCCTATTAGCATTCTAGTCCAAACTTTCTACTACTTTCCCTTCCCCTACAATTACACACTTACCTATCATTCAAAGGAAAAGTTAAAGAGGTTATATGTGCATATATCTCCTCAATAGAGACAAACTTATGAATAGTTAAACTCACAGGATGTTCCAGGATGAGCAAAACTTTTAACATCAACTAGCATAGATTCCTGACTCAGCTGAAGACCTCTACACCTAGGTTGGAAAGTGACTTGTTAACACACAAACATACAGTGATTTGGTAGCTAAACTAGCATGAAAATCACACTTTTGTAGACAAAGCTTATCAAGATCGACTTTTAAACTGTTCCTTGATGATTTCTTTAAAATCACTATTAGGCTGTGAACTGAGATGCTGAGAAGTCCCTGAAGCCTTTTAGAACCCCTGCTCCCACTTCAGCCAGAGCTTTTGGATTTTATTTGCATATAATGCATTTAAAGAAAAAAATATATACTGCTGCTTTAAAACTTTGAAAAACACACTCTCATTTCAAATATGCCTTACTTCCAGCCAACACAGGTTCATAAAAGTTCAGGTGGGATCTGGGGAGAAAACATTCCTAAGAACAACAACAAGAACAAAAATATACAAAATTCCTTAAGGATCCAAAGTTAAAAACATCTTCATTGTTCAATTGCACATGACATTATAAGTTGCTTTTACTTTCCATTGCATTTGTGGTATGCTCAGATTTCCATGGAAGATGTTAACGTAAAAACATTCAAACCTGTAAAGAATTTTGTTAGGGTTGCCAAAGGAGGAACGCACGAGGCCAAAGTGGTAAGGGATTATAAATTTATCAGGTCATCTGGATACCAGATGGGCTGAACCCCAAAATGGCACCAGCACCTAAAGACGGGGAGTCAGAGTTTTTAAAGGACTCTAGGTGGGCTTTTTCTGGGCAGATAATTCTCTGTGTAGGTCTGGATTCTGGGAAAGTTTGGAGGGCAGAGATTATGGTCTAAGCAAATGGAATGTCCATTGTGAAGTGACCTAAAGGTTAATTCCCAAGGGAGGGGATATCAATTCAATTATTTAATCAGACCTTACATTCTAGTCTTTTTGTTTTATGGAATAGGGACAAAGGTCATGTCTTCCATAGTTACTTCCTGCTGAGAGGGGAGGGGGCGTGGAGATCACAGGGGGTTGGACTTTGATTGTAGTCAGCTGGAACACTGTATAGATTCCTCAATGATTGGAGCAAGGGGTTCAGCAGCATGATTTCCCTAAGAGACTGGTTGGTGAAGGCTCAAAAACTGTCCTATTGAGTGACTTGGGAGATAAAAGCGGGTCCTGAGGCTGCCACAACGTCACTTGTCTGGCTTTGCTGCTTTTCTGGGCCCGGAGTTGAAATACAAATGAGGCCTAGGTGATATCTTTAGGGAGGAAAAGATCAGGGGTCTAAGTTGCCTGACTAATGATATGAAAGAGGAAGATACATTACCCTGGGGATGAGGTTCTTATTTTCCCAGTTTTGCCCCTTTATAAGCATACAGAGCTGTCTAGTAGGTCCTGCCACCACAATCATTACCTGAGGCTCTGTCCTGGTGATGTAAGTCTGTGGGACCTTGTCAGGCCTGGGCAGCTTCAGTCTTCGGTGGCCAGTCCCAGGAGGTCAGGGAGCTCCAAACAGGATCCTGAGGGCGGCCTAAGTGGGTTACATGAAATCCATTGGTGACAGATTAGGGAGGTGGGAGAAAGCAAATCGGGGAAACCTCTGAAATTGGATAAAAAGTAAAATGATAGACACATATTTCTTTTACTTAGGTGAGTATAGGATAGTTAACAGTCAACAATTAACAAGATAACAATAACAATGAGGATCCAGAAAAAAAGGGAAGTTACAAGTTACTCTGACATTCCATGGGTAGTTATCCTAGATGCAAAAAGACAATAGGCTCAGTAAAGATAGAAGTTGATCTTTGTCAAGGAAGATACTGGCATAGGACATGACTACCCACCATAAATTGCTTTTTAATTAAAAGGTTTTAATTTCAGACCATCTTTTGTGGTTATTTTAGATATCTGAGTTTGCAAGGCTGCCTCACAGGCCTTCCCTGAGTTAGTCAGGTTAACATGTGGCTTCTTTTCTTCCACAGAATGTTTAGGGTCAAATCATTAGAAACACAGTGGTTGCTCTCTGCTATCTGTGGGGAAGGGCGATGGATATATTTCCTTCTCTATACATCAACAGTTGACAACTAAGACTTCATGATAAAGCAGCAAAAATAAGTACATATATAAAAGCCCAAAACACAAGCAGAGTTTCTCTGCCCTGTCACAACACCACAGGTACTTGAGCAGATTTCCAAGAGAGGAAATAAGGAATTATACTAAGGCATCACACATGGGAGAGCTAGAATGCCCGGTATTGAGGAGACTATCGGAGTCCACACTTTTTCCCATTGTCCCTTTTCTATGCATATATTTGCTCCATTCCCTTTGTGTCATCCAGCATCCTCTGCATATTCATTTTGCACATAATGAGTATGACTGTGATCCCTGGCTATATGTCATGATGTTTTAAGTCTGGCTGCTACCTTCAGCTACAGCAGTCTCTAGGTTTCTTAGATGGCAGAGACAATTAGATTGCACCCAGTTAGTGGTTCTACCCAATATCAGCTCTCTGAAAATACCACCAAGATAAACTATTGACCACCAAAGTAACCTCTTAATAAAGGAAAGTAGAGTTTATTGCTTAACACAATAAGGGAGATTGTTACCGGACTAAAGGGGCATGCTTGCCTGTGCACAACAAAGCCCAATTAAACTCAAGCAGGAGTTAGCAGCCAAGAAACTAACGGTTTATTAGTTGAAGAAATGCTGTTGTGGATGAAAAAAGAGCTTCAGACTAACCTGACTAACTCAGGGAAGGCCTGCATGGCAGTCTTACAAACTCAAGCGATCTCAAATAACCACAAAGGATGACCTGAAATTGAAAACCTTTAATTAAAAATCACTTTATAGTGGGTAGTCATGTCTTAGGCCAGTATCTTCCTTGACAAAGATCAACTTTGATCTTTACTGAGTCTATTGTTTTTTTTGCATCTAAGGTAATATACCTGTAAATGTCAGGGTAACTTGTAACTTCTCCTTTGCTGGATCCCTCAGGGCACAGCCAAGAACCTGGGCCCTGGGACAGAGACCACAAATTCCTTCATTGTTATTGTTATGTTAATTGTTGACTGTTAAATATCCTGAACTCACCTAAGTAAAAGAAATATGTGTCTATCATTTTTCTTTTTATCCAATCTCAGAGGTCTCCCCACTCCCCCATCCCACTTCCCCCACTTTGCTTTCTCCTGCCTCCCTAATCTATCATCGATGGATTTCATGTAACCCACTTACATCTCTTCCTTTGATTATAATGTATAAAACAAAGTGAAAAACTTCCATTCTCCAAAGCATTATCCCAATAGGTTGAGATTTTGCTTCCTGGCAATTGTTGACAGTTTGGCTCAAATAAACACAAAAATTCTTTACAGGTTTGAATTTTTTTTTTTTTTTTTTTTTTTTTTTTTTTTTACATTAACAGTTCCAAGCCTGAGTCTCAGGTAAGCTTGTGTTTGAAGACCTGATTTCCCAATGGCTTCCAGGGAATGGATTATATAGGGGGAAAATCATTAATCATGGTGGTTAGAGGAGTTGGGGTCCTGGGCTCTATTGATTGGTTGGGGCCAGGGTATCAGGTCCTGATGTCAGTCATGGCTTTGTTCTGCCTGGTTTCATCTGGGTGTGGTCCATAGGGTCATTCTGCTTTCATGGGCCTGGGGCTGAAACACAACTGAAATCAATATGTTATCTATAGCTTGACAGAATCTCTGTTTCTCAGGTCAACACATCTGAGGCTTTGTTCTTAAGATGGTTTGATACTGACCAGAATCTGATGTCTTAAGGGTTTAATGATTAAGGGAAGGAGTAGAGGGACAGAAAGGAGAAAGTGTCACGTGAAGGAAATGGAGTTTGATCAGGTATGCATCTGTGGTGGTTGGTATGAGGGGAGGTGGACGCTGGGGCATGTAAAATATGTTTGCTCCTTCTAGGGACGATGGGTGTGGCAGGTAGATGGAAACTTGTCTCTGAAACCTATTTATCATCCCTAGGGAGTGCCTGGTCTGAGGTGATGAGCACTCCACCCACATTTTTTTATCCAGTTGTTAAAAGGCCAACACCCCTGCAAGTCATAGAGGTTTAAACTGCCAGGACTTGAGTGTGTCAGGAGCCTGTGTAGGCTGGATACACCAGGTGCCACGGTTGCTGTTGATGACTAGAAGTGGGTGGAAGCAGCAGAGAGAATATTGTTATTCCTGGGCCATAGCCCAGAGGTTCTAAAAAATAGACACTGAAAAGATGATGAATAAGCTAATCAGTGTGGGAATGCCAGACTATGGTCAGGAAAAGGCTGTGGGAAACAGCAGGGGAATAGAGAAGTGGGAGAATGACTAGAGGCCTGTTAGGGTACGATGGGCTTTGGCAAAATTTAGACCAGTATCCCAAGGTACTACTCTTGGTGGGAAAGGGAAGTTGAGTAGGAACTGGTGCTAAGGCACTTGGGAGAGCATCAGAAAGAATCTGATCACATGTTAGCAGAGAAGAAAAAGGAGCCAGGGAGAGCTGCTGGTGGTGCTTTGAACTCTCACTACTTGACAAAGGTAGAACTGTAAGACCTATGTATAATAACCACCCACAGTCAGCAGGGAGTAGAGGGTTAGGAGCAGAAAATGGGAAGAGATCCTTTAATGTTTTTCCCAGTGCTACCAAGACAAAATCCAAAAACAAAACTTATTGAGGCCATATGAATAAAGAGTACTGCAGAGAGTCATTGTTCTCAGGAAAGAATCGGATGGCATCCATTTCATGCAGTTACCACTTATTTATGGGCCAGGAAAATTAGAAGGGAAAATAACCAGCCATAATATTGACTGATAATAACAACAACAACAACAACAAGGCAAGTGCAAAAAATAAGGTGTGGCAAGGTTTTAGAGACACAACTATGTAATATACTGCTAGTTTATGAAGTCCTCTTAAAGAGAAATCTGGCCTCAGAAAATGTCCGAATAATTCCACTTCTAGGTAAAACTCCTAGAAACATTCATACACATGTATGTAAGAAAACATTTATAAGAATGCTCATTAAAATGTTAATTGTGAAGCAAAAATTAGAAATAGTTCTAATAGTTGAAAAATTAATAAATTGATTATGATATACTTATGTGAGAGAATACTATATAAATTAAAATAAATAACAAAGTATAAGAATTAATATTTATAGATAAGTAAAAAGGAAAGTCAAAAAATACATTTAGTTAAAAATGGAACTCCCATTTGACCCAGTAATCCCACTACTAGGAAAATATCCCAAGAAATCAGAAACACCAATCAGGAAGGATATATGCATCCCTATGTTCATAGCAGCACAATTTACAATAGCTAAGGTTTGGAAACAGCCTAAGTGCCCATCAGCAGATGAGTTGCTTAAAAAACAGTGGTAGCTTTGCACAATGGCAGTATCATAGCCGATGAGGTTTGTCCGAGGCGTGATTATTGCTAACTGAAAAACAAACAAAAAGCAGTGGTACATCTGCACAATGGAATACTACACCGCTATAAAAAAGAAGGAACTATTACCATTTGCAACAGCATGGATGGACCTGGAAAGCATTATGCTAAGTGAAATAAGTCAGTCAGAGGAAGATAAATATCCCATGATCTCACTCATTTGTGGAATATAATAAACAACATAAACTGATGAACAAAAATAGATCCAGAGACAGAGAAGCATTGAACAGACCATCAAACCTCATAGGGAAGGCAGGGGGTGGGGGGAGAGTGGGGATCGGAGGGAGGGTAAGAGACCAACCAAAGGAATTGTATGCATGCATATAAGCATAACTAATGGACACAGACACTAAGAGGGTGAGGGCATGTGCTGGGGGATGGGAGTGGCCGGGGAGAGGTCAGTGGCCAGGGAGAGGTAAATGGGGGAAAAGGAGAGATATGTAATACTTTAAACAATAAAGAATTTTAAAAATAAATAAATAAAGGTGTTTGGTCAAGACAAAAAAAAGTCTATAAAAATACATTTAGTATGGTAGTATGTGTATATATTTAAAAAATAAAAAGATAAAAATAACAATGAAACACCACTGCACACTTGTTAGAAAAGCCAAAGTAAAAAGCTGAAAACACCATAAGCTGACAAGAATGTGGAGCAACAAAAACCTTCATCATTGCTGGTGGAAATGCAAAATGGTACAGTCACTTTGGAAGACAGGTTGACCATTTCTTACAAAATTAAATATATTCTTTCCATACAATCAAGCAATCACACTCCTTGGTATTTTTACCCAAATGAACTAAAAACTTATGTTCATACAAAAACTTGCACATGGATATTTTTATCACCTTCATTCATAATTGCCAAAACTTGGAAACAACCAAGATGTCCTTTAGGAGGTGAATGGATAAATAAATTATGGCACATCCAGAAAGTGGAATATTATTCAGCACTGGAAAGAAATTATCTATCAAGCTATGAAGGAGGAACTGTAAATGCACATTACTAGGTTTAAAAAAAAACAATCTGAAAAGACTACAGGTTTTAGCTATTTATGCACTTGATAATTTCTCTTCCAGAAGCAGCTGTTTTGAGAGAGAGCAGTCTAAGGGCTTACAGGGCCAAAATTAAGCTGTCATTTATGATGTAAATCCATCTGTCTTATAGCTAGAATGCATGGGATATGTTGCAGGGCTTTGAAATTGCTTTCTGTTCCTAAATTTCCTTTGATCTGGTCACTTAAAAGTCTGTTAAGAACAAATAAATAAATGAATAAATAAAAACGCATCAAAGAGTAACATATTTTATTTATTTATATGCATGTGTTTTTAGAAAAGATATGAAAATATAGATTGCATATGCACTAAATCCATGGAAACATCTGCATTGGGAGAGAGAATTGAGGTTTAGAATGTTATCACAACTTGATGTGTAATACTTTATTTGTTTTTAAATCTGAAGAATATATGATATATTATTATTAGTTAGGTAGTCCCATGGGTGTTGTCTATATATATATTTTTTGTCTCTATTGATATTAAATCAAACCAATAAAAAACAAATATATAAACAGCAGAAAGCTCAATTACCAGGTGTTTGTCGAAATATTTGGTAAATTGTATTTGGTAAATTTGTTAATTAAATTTATCAAATACAATATAGGGCATTGATAAATCCAAGGACAACAAGATTTAGTCTATGCTTCCAAGGAACTCACAACATCTATAACACACATGCGCGTGCATGCACACACACACATACACACACAAAATTCTAAAGAAAACAATCACATACACATAATTATAAAAGCAAATATAAACTTTTATGAAAACACATATGAAAGAGATATTAATTTTAGTTAAGGGAGGGAAGTAAAAAAATAACTCACTACAATGTGAATAGAACATTTTATTTTTATTTTTTTAAATTACTTTATTGATTAAGGTGTCACATATTTGTCATCAACCACCTCCCCTCATTCCCATCCCAAACCCCCCCACACGCATGCCCCCATCCCACTGTTGTCCATGATCACTGGTTAGGCTCATATGCAAGCACACAAGTCCTTTGGTTGATCTATCTCCCTTGTCCCCACCCTCCCCTACCTTCCCTCTGACAGTCTGATCAATGCTGTTCTTGTTCTTCAGTCTATGTTGTTCATCTTTTCCCCTAGATGAGTGAGCTCATGTGATACTAGGAATACACTTATAGGAACTGAAAATGAGACAAGCAATAATGGTTATGCTGAGAGGCAATTGAATCAGTCTATAGTGAGTTTCTTTCTGGGCCAACAGTTCTTTTGAGTCCCGATTTCTATGTCCAACAGTTGTTTATGTGTACATAACAGCAATGATATTTCAGTTCTGGATGGTGGACAAATGGTGGTAATGCAGGTCCAACCCTCTCTGGTTTGGTCCTGGGCAATCTGCAGTGACGCACATCTGCTGACAGCTAGTATGGCAAGGCACGGTCAGCGTCTTCCATCTCTGGACTGTTTCTCTTCTGACTTCATGGCTGGAGCACTCCTGTCAATTCCTCTCTGTTGCAGGAATCCACATGGTCTCGGAGTTGTTTTCTGAAAATATACAAACATATTCTCAACCAAAAGTTAATAAAAGAATATTTTCTATAAATATGACTTGCGATCCTTTTTCATTTTTTTGCCCAAATGATTTTCCTTTGGCTTGTTTTGACACCATGTATAATAGAACATTTTAGATTGGCCACTTGTAAAAGTAGCTCTTAGCAGGCAGAAGAAGAGATGGTGCTTGGAAGGTGGAACAGCATGAATGAAAAGATATAAAACATGAAGATATTTTTAATAACAACACTTAGTATTGTGTCGTTAGAAGTATTATGTGATTAGATCATATGACTTGTAGAGATAAATGGCAGAAAGTAGACCTAGAAATTGTGATTACTTAGTAAAGAGCCTTGAATGCTATTTTAAGAAGCTTGACAAGGGTGCGTTTCAGTAACATAATGCCATTGGGGATACTGATGATGAATTGAATTGATGTATAGCTGAAGGAAGAATTCCAAGAATGTAATAGACATTTATCTAGATGAATGAGCATCCTATATAATAAAAGCCTAATATGCAAATTGTCTCCTCAACCGGGAGTTTGACCAGCTGGCCAACCTCCCACATCCCCTCCCCCTGCACCAGGCCTCTAGTTACTTAGATAAAGTCACTTCCACATCAGCCACTAACAATAGAGACTCCAAACTTCAGAGGTAAACTGAAGGTCAAAACTGGAAGGATTAACCTGCTCATGGCAATTCCAGAGAGAAGCCAATATTGAGGCTGAAAATAACCAGAAATGTGGAGCACAAAGTTGCTCTTTACCCAGCTGAGAAAATTTTCTGTTGAATATTTCTTATTATGAAGAATATATAAATATATAATCAACACTCTAGGCAAAAGGGTTTTATTTATTTGTGAAGCAAAACCAGCTTTCTTGAATGGTTCTACTGTAAACAGGGGCCCTTTGTAACTGCACCATTAAAATTCTGGTGAACCTGCCAAAGGGTGGGTCATCTTGGTTGGAGTGGTAACACAGATTGGCTTCACTACAGGAAAACTGAGGAGTTTCAATAAACCACCAAGGACCCTGAAAGCACTTGTTTGAGTGATATTAGTACTTGTTTGAATGATATTCTGGCTGAAGACAGAATTTTTTCTTTGGCCCCCACCCTACTCTCCTCACACTGTAGCTAGAACACTACTCTGGGTGTCAGAGGCTTTAGTTACATCCTTTTATCCCATGAGTCATTTATGATTTACCTCACTGGGTTCCAGGGTCCTCATCTGAAAGTAAACTTTATTTCTCTCAACTAAATGCTGGGAGCATGGAATATGGTAACTAGGCAAGGATGGGCAAAAGTAGAGTTACAATTGTTCATATTGGGGGGGGGGACGGGGAACAGGCAGGTTATGATTATTACAGTAGCTTTATTAACGTAAAAGATTGTCACAATGCAACTGCAAACCAACTTTTGCCTAGCCCTGTATCACTCAAGAGCTTGGTTCATCTTGCTGATTTAGTCTTCTTCAAATCCCTTTCATTAATTCAAGAGAAGGGAGTGACATGTTTTTAAGGGGACTCAGAAACTTTCCTGTGTGCTGTCTAGCCTTTGAGGGGACTGATGATCCAAATGTGGTCCTGATCTATAGATGATTTGGCACAGAGCAGTAGTTCAAGGCCCAAACAGATAAATATGGGGATAATTCAACTGATCCCAATGGATCTGAGAGCTTGGCACTAGGTAATTCTCCCATCAGTTTTTTGGTGGATGCTAGCATTTTCAGTCTTCCTGGAGACTTCTTCAGGGACAAATTATGTGCTTGGCTGATATCTTGGACTTTTTTTGGTTCTCGTTTCTGTTTCTAACATCTGATCCAATCAGAGTCTTTCTTTCTTTTATGACGAGGTTGATATTCTTACCCATCTTCAAAGCTCAGAGTTTTGTGAGTTTTGTGAGTGAAGTCTGTGCTTCTTTCTAAAGAAGGAATTTGGAACAGACAATCTAAAGGCCCTTTCAAAAACATTATTCTTACTCTTGCCAAGTGCTTTCAGCTCTGGACTTGGATGAATGGCGGGGGGTGTGCACAGTGTAGAAAAAGCTTTAAAAAAGTTCTTTTATTGCTAGCTATGAAACTTTGGGCAAATTATTTACCTTCCAAGATTTTCAATTTATATATAATTAAAGTCAAAGACAAAATGCCCTCTTGTAAAAATTATTATGATGATCATTTGGAGGAGAAGTTTCATGTAAGAGATTTGGGCGCAAAGAAGATATCAGTACATTAGTTCACACTACTATAGGTACTACTCAGTTCTAACCAACCAAGAAAAAACTGCAATTGTTTTCCAGTAGCAAGATCACATTTCAAAATTGCATTTTGTAAGGCATATTTTCATATTAGTAATACTGTTTTATGAATAGGTTACAGTAAGTTGAGAATATGATAGAGGTGGGTGGGAGGTGAGATGGTAATTTTACTTTGTCATTTACTGATCCTCTCCTCAACTGGCACCACTGTTAACTTTTGTCATTCCTCAAAAACCAAAGCATTCCTCTGGAACTTTTTTATACCTCTCTCTTTCCATTGATCTTTCTGGGTAAAAGTCACCTTGCTGATTGCTCCATGTTGGCACCTGCATAATCAAACATGGCTGGAGAATAACAGATAAGATGCCGTCAACTCACTTTAGATTTACAATCTAAACCTCAGATGTGACCTCAGTGCAACTGAGCAAGCCAACTACATCCCAGGAGTCAATATAAATTTTTCCTGTCTTTAGACAGCTATTTTATACCTTTTCCCATTTTCTTAGTGATGCATATGACTTTGCTTTACATACTTATCTGAAAAAAAAAAACACAAAACCAAAACCATTAAAATAGAGCTTGGCCATCCCTCCTCCAACACACTATAGCTGAGATGCATTATAATTCATATTCTGTGCCATCATTTCTGTTAAAATGATGAACTGTCCATGTTCTTCTTTAAAGTCAGAATTTTCACTTGTGCACTGAATTCCATTTCCTCTTAACTTTTCAATGACTTTACTCCTACATCATACATTTTACACTTTTTAACAAATTAATGAACTGGGTGATATGTGAAAAGTTAATTAATTAATTCATGACTTCTGAAAACATCATTTTGTCTTAGTTTCCTCGCAGGTAAAGGGAGAAATAATAATAAATGCCCCCACCTCAAGGGGGTTATTGTGAAGATTCATGGAGTTAATACAGGTAGAGACCTTAAAAAACTACTTGGCATATAGCAAACACTATATATTCATCATTTCTAATTATTAGTGGAAAGAGCACTAGTCTTTGATCATAGATATGCTAAGTGATTAGGCAGTATTCTCTGATTATGTATGATGTTGAGCAATATATTTTAATCTCTCTGAGCCATCCTCCATTTTCTCTTTTGTAAAATGTGGATATTTCTTTATGATGTTTTAGTAAAATAATGGATACAAAAGCAATATATAAAAAAACCTAAATTTTACATCTTTTTTTTTTTAATTATTGTTTAGGGTAGAAAGAATGGGTAAAAATTATGGAGAAGACAAAACAAAACAAAAAAAAAAACCCCAAAAAAACAAAAAAACAAAAAGCAAACCCTAACACACAAAGAGAAGTGCAAATTTAAGGGTACAGTCTGGTTTGAGATAGTTTTATTCCCCTCCCTCCCTCCCTCCCTCCCTTCTTTCCTTCCTTCCTTCCTTCCTTCCTTCCTTCCTTCCTTCCTTCCTTCCTTCCTTCCTTCCTTTCTTCCTTCCTTCCTTCCTTCTTCCTTTCCTTCCTTCCTTCTTTGATATATATACAGTCATTTATCACACATTTGTTGAGTATTTACTTCCTAGCGTGCCCAAAGCATTTTCCATCCCTGGAGTTATTTAAGCAGAGATAAAGGCCCACTTCCATTGGTGGATTCAACCCTCAGATGAGTGGTTGAACTAGATTAGACATTTCATAAACTAACTAGAGGCCCAGTGAATGAAATTCGTGCATGGGAGGGGTTGTCCCTCAGCCCGGCCTGCATCCTCTCCAATCTGGGACCTCTTGGAGGATGTCCAACTGCCAGTTAAACTGGCAGCCGGACATCCCTCTCACAATCCGGGACTGCTGGCTCCTAACTGCTCGCCAGCCTGCCTGCCTGATTGCCCCTAACCACTTCTGCCTGCCAGCCTGATTGCCCCCTAACCACTCCCCTGCTGGCCTGATTGACATCTAACTGCTCCCCTGATGGCCTGATTGCCCCCAACTGCCCTCCCCTGCCAGCCTGATCGTCCCCAACTGCCCTGCCCTGCAGGACTGGTCACTCCCAACTGCACTTCCCTGCTGGCCTGATCACCCCCAATTGCCCTCCCCTGCTGGCCTGGACGCCCCCAAATGCCCTCGCTTGCAAGTCTGGTTGTACCCAACTGCTCTGCCCTGCAGGCCTGGTCTCCCCCAACTGCCCTCCCCTGCAGGCCTGGTCCCCCCCAACTGCCCTCCCCTGCAGGCCTGATTGCCCCAAGCTGCCCTCTCCTGCAGGCCTGGTCACCCCTAACTGCCCTCCCCTGCTGGCCTGTTCACCCCCAACTACCCTCCCCTGCTGGCCTAATTGCTCACAACTGCCCTCCCCTGACAGCCATCTTGTGGTGACCATCGTGTGGTGGCCATCTTGTGATAACATGAGGGTGGCCATCTTGTGGCAGCCATCTTGTGATGATGTTGCATGAGGGTGTTACGCGACACCACCTAGGCTTTTATTATATAGGACTAGAGGCCCGGTGCACAAAATCCATGCATGGGGGGGGGGGTGTTCCCTCAGCCCAGCCTGCACCCTCTTCAATCTAGGACACCTCAGTGGATGTCTGACTGCCCGTTTAGGCCTGATCCTAGGGATTGGGGCTAAACCGGCAGTCAGACATCCCTCACAATCCAGGACAGCTGACTCCTAACCGCTCACCTGCCTGCCTGCCTGATTGCCCCTAACTACCCCCTGTTCCAGCCTGATCACCCCAAACCACCTCTGCCTGCCAGTCTGATTGCCTGTAACTGTCCCCACGGCCAGCCTAGTCACCCCCAACTGCCTCCCCTGCTGGCCTGATCACCCCTAATTGCCCCCCCTGCCAGCCTGGTCACCCCCAACTACCTCTTGCTGCCAGCCTGGTTGCCCCTCACTGCCCCCCCTGTGCCAGCCTGGTTGCCCCATGCACCCTGCTGTTCAGTCGTTAGGCCGCCCCTCACTGCTCCCCCTGCTGGCCTGGTCTCCCCACACAGCCTGCTGTTTGGTCATTGCATGAGGGCGTCCTGACCAATTTACATATTACCCTTCTTTTAGTATAGACTAGAGGCCCAGTGCATGAAAATTCATACACTGGAGGGGGGGGTCCCTCAGCCCGGCCTGGCCCCTCTCACAGTCTGGGAGCCCTCAGGGCTAGGAGGAGACCTGGTGATCAGGGGCAGGCAACGCCCCATCACACCTCTGCTGCTGCCACTGCCAGCAGTGCAAGCCTCGGCCGGCACTGGTTACCTGAGCCTCAGACGGCCCTGGGCAGCTGGGCAGTCACCATCCAAGGCTTGCCTGAACCTCAGGCCGGCCCTGGGAGGCTAGGGAGCTGAGGGGACTGGGGGACTCCAGAGGCAGGCGTGCAGAGTGGCCAGGCCCACCTGGGGGTGGGCCCGACCTTGCCGCGTGCCTGCTGCCCCAGCAGGGCTGAGGGGACTGGGTGTCGCCATCTTGTGGCTGTGGGCGCCGCCATCTTTGAGGGCGTGGCAGTCAATTAGCATATTCCCTCCTTATTGGCTGTGGGTGTTGCCATCTTTGCAATGGCGTGAGGGTCAATTAGCATATTCCCTCTTTATTAAATAGGATGATCTAGCACAATTTGGCTAGTTTTTTAAAAATACAAATCCAGTTCTTAGACCTACTAAATAGGAATCTTAAAAAGAAGAGAATGAAATTGCAATCAGAAGGAATCTATAATTTCTAAAAATTTCATCAAGCAGTTCTGCTGCAGACAGTCCACAAGCATTGACCAACTTGCAAATGTATTAGAAGACCTCAGTCACTCCAATATAAAAGGATAATAAACAATTTGAAAAGGACAGTTAGATTTTATTATCTTGGGTTTCAAAGTTTAGAAATGATTAAAAGCAGAGTGATTAAACTATTTTTTTACTATTGTTTTAAACAATTGCTGGTTTCTAATGGCTGTTTATGCCTAATAAAAATGAGGATAAAATTTTTACTTTTGGAAACAGAAAATAAGATTACTTTGGAACACATATCATTAGAAACAGGGGCATTTTTGATTTATCTGTTTAATTCCCTCATTTAACATATTGAGAGGAGTTTTTAGAGGTAAAATAGTCAGGTTTAGGGAGTTTTAGAAAGAAAGATGGCCCATGGGGAGAACTGCAAAGCTGGGGGGCTGGGACTTGCCAAAAGGCATACATTCACAGGGAGAGAAAAGAGATGCCAAAGGGGAAAGGAAGACACCCAATTTACAGAAGACAGGGGAAAGCCAGAGGGAGTAGAAAAACAAAAGGGAGAAAGAAGAAAACAGATTTTCACAGGGAATAGAGAATTCTACCACAGGAGGGGGAGAAATAGAGGGGAACCCCATGTGGGGTTTGAGCTCTGAAGCTGCTATAGTGACCAATCAGAGGGGCTATCAGGACACAAAGAACTGCAACCTATATCAACCTTAGGAAAGAGGGACTGAGTGGGATACCCCTTTGAAACCCCTCCCCACATGGGAGTCCGTGCTTGTTTCCCAATAAATTTCCACCTTTTCCTATACTATCTTTTGTCTGTGGATTCATTCTTCAAATCCACCTGGACAAGGATCCGAGAAAGAAATCACTTTCACATCCTGCCCAGAGGAAAACCACACATTTCAGTTTGATTTCTGCATTTCAGTATGTTTCCCCTGTGTCCTGGAGAAGTAAGTGATCAAGTATCACTGGCAGAAATGGAGCTCATATTTGTTTTTAGCCCAGCCAGTGTGGCTCAGTGGTTGAATGTTGGTGGATCTATGAACAAGAGATCGCAGTTCCATTCCTAGTCAGGGCACATGCCTGGGTTACAGGCTCGATCCTACTGGGCTAGCTCCCCAGTGGAGGATATGTAGAAGGCAGCCAATCAATGATTCTCTCTCATCATTGATGTTTCTGTCTCTGTCTCCCTCTCCCTTCCTCTCTGAAATCAATAAAATATATATTTTTAAAAATTTGTTTTCTAAATTCCAGCCTGGTGATTTTTCTGTTAATCGATAACTATGCCAACTAGAAGTCTATATACTAGTTCTGGTTGTAAGATTGTTTTATATGAGTTTTAGAGCAGGTACCATAAGTGCATAAATATCTTTATGTTAATTTTATTTCTTGAATGCTAAAGCATGTAAGCATCTTGATCTCTTAATATTTAGTCAGGAATATCTTTTAACTTTCTGCATTAAACATTAATGAGTAGAGTCCTATGGAAATTTGGCAATGCTTCCTAAACTAGAATTAAAGAAAGTTTCTCTGAAACAACTGGAAACATAGCACGTGTTCTATTCATTGCCAGCCTCATAAATCTTTTTCTGATTTTGTCGGGACAAGTCCAAATTAGCTACTACATGACTAGCCCAGACAGCCTTTCGTAATCAAAATTGCTTCATAAATGGCAAGAATTTTTGGCGAAAGCTGTGTTTTCCTGTGCTCTTATAAATTGCTTAGTCCAGAGGGAGGTGAGAGTTGGACAATTGCTGCTTTTCTAATGAACCCTCTTGGAATTATAAAGTGGTAAAATAGAACCAAAAAAAGACTCTTTGATGATCATTTGATCCTCTGTTTCTGTTTTTTTGTTTTGTTTTGTTTGTTTCATCCTAAACACCCATGTGTTAAATATTAGCACTTTTAGAAAAATAAAACTAAACTAAATTACTAAAATATATATATATATACAAAATATATATCAGATCTTCACAAGAAATGGTTTATCAGATCTTCACAAGAAATAAATTACTCAGTCAAAATGTTGTGAAATGTTTTTAAACATTTGCTCTCAAACTCTGTACTCATCTCACACCAGTAATAAACATTTTAAGAATTAGCACTAGTCTAAGAGCTATATATACATCGAGTGACACTAATGCAGTTCCCTCCTGAGATTCTTGGGAGAAAAGACTTACACATTCACAGAGACAGTTGCTACCAGAGATAGGCTCTGATCCCCTGCCCTTTGATGCATAAGGCAGTGCTCATGGTAACAGAGTGTTCTGCCTCATTCATAACTCTTAATGAGGATACAAGGAGATTCTAGAAGACACCTGTACAATTTAGCACCTGTGCATCTCTCCACTAGACTTCAAACTGATCATAAACGTGTTTCACTTTTATACATATTTCAAAGCATTTAGGAGTTGGGTCCTTTGACTCTTTCTTCAAAAACCTGTTTTGAAAGTTTAAAAAGGCTATGCAAAGTTTTAATGTAGCCTTTTTGTTTTTAAAAGATTGTTAGTTTTGTTAAATAATTACGTTGAATAAAATCACTTTAATATGTGACTTTACCCAGGAGTTCAAAACATAGCAAGTCCATATGATTTGTGCATTTATTTTTTCTTTTTCTTTT
Source organism: Cnephaeus nilssonii (assembly GCF_951640355.1). NCBI lineage: Eukaryota > Metazoa > Chordata > Mammalia > Chiroptera > Vespertilionidae > Cnephaeus > Cnephaeus nilssonii. The sequence goes on from NC_137074.1 coordinate 47,355,772, forward strand.
GTCTGGATTCAGAATGATAGTCAAACTGAGAACTTATTTTTGCTTTCTTACCTAAATCCTCCCTTGGGAATCAACTACCTAACTGACCTTAAGAATTGTTATGTATCACAATGTACTCACAGATTATTTTTTTTAAAAAAGCTAACTCTACAGATAAGTCTGCGTATTGAAAATGTTTAAACTCTTAAGTTATCCAGGTAAACTTTCTAATTCGTAAGTTTTATCTTGGTCTACATACTATTGATTCTTAGATGAGAACAATTAAGAAGCTAATATTGAACATATTTTAGCATAGTTCATAAAATTATACGTGGTATAAATATTCAGTTAGTTTCTAACTTGTCAATGGGTTGATACTTTAATGATTCAAATGTTAATTTCTAGATAAAATATTTCTACCTTCTTTTGTAATTTCCCATAGAAAAAATTATAATTGATTTCAGTGTCCAAGTTAGTAAATAGACTTTTTTCATATGCAATATACATAGATTATAATATTTTCCTTAGAGAATATTAGAAACTTATAGTTATAGTAGAAAGTGTTAATTTTTAAAATGTGCACAGAATTCCCAGAAACCAAGGATAAACCTAACTCGTCTCTAATTAAACTAAGGACCTCTTTACTCCAAAGGCCACTTTACTTCCTGTTAAAGAAGAATGGATTCTCTCTTAGTTCCATAAAAATGACAAAACCGATCACCCTGAAGGTTGCAGGGGGCAAAGAGATGGACATTTTAACCAGAAACCCTAGGCCTTGAACTTAATTCCAATTAGCTGTAGTTATTCAACAATTGTTCAAAGGCCTGGTAGGTCCCAAAGCCTGTATTCTTGTCACCAGAAACATCTTAAAAGCATATTTTTACATACCAAGGTTGATACAAAATAATTTAAAATCATCTCTCTTCTCTTAATTATTTTGACCATACCATGGGAAATAAGAAGCTGGGGTGAAATGTGACCCATTGGGAAGGGTTCAGATGGTGTAAAACAAAAGGTGATGATAAAGACCTTTAAAAAACCCCACAAATGTGGGATATAAAACATTTATGAAAATTCAGTTAAATAATATGCTTTTGTTGCTCCTGCAAGGGCTTCTTGTTAATGACCCATCCCCACCATATAATTAGGGATGAAATTAACTTTTTAACAGATCAAGGAAGATTTACCATGGAGCTAATGAAGGTAAACTTTCCATAGGACCTTCCTGAAGCCTTGGAGGAGCCTTTGCATTATAACCCTATAGTCTTATCCTATCTAATAAAAGAATAATATGCAAATTGACCATCACACCAAGACACAAGAAGGCCATCCCCATGTGGCCAAAGATGGCTGCCCCCATGTGGACACAAGATGGCCATCACAAGATGGCCACCACAAGATAGCCTACAGGGGATGGGAGTTGTGGAAAGTTAGGGGTGACCAGGCCAGCAGAGGAGGGCAGTTGGGGGTGACCAGGCCGGCAGAGGAGGGCAGTAGGGAGAGACCAGGCCAGAAAGGGAGGGCAGTTGGGGGGGACACAGGCCTGCAGGGGAGGGCAATTGGGGGTACCCAGGCCTGCAGGGGAGTGAAGTTGGAGGGGCAGGCCTGCAGGGGAGAGAAGTTGGGTGGGACCAGGCCTGCAGGGGAAGGCAGTTGGGGGTGACCAGGCCGGCAGAGGAGGGCAGTAGGGAGAGACCAGGCCAGAAAGGGAGGGCAGTTGGGGGGGACACAGGCCTGCAGGGGAGGGCAATTGGGGGTACCCAGGCCTTCAGGGGAGTGAAGTTGGAGGGGCAGGCCTGCAGGGGAGAGCAGTTGGGTGGGACCAGGCCTGCAGGGGAGGGCAGTTGGGGGGGACCAAGCCTGCAGGGGAGGGCAGTTGGAGGGGACCAGGTCTGCAGGGGAGAGCAATTGGGGGGGACCCAGGCCTGCAGGGGAGGGAAGTTGGGGGGACCAGGCCTGCAGGTGAGGGCAGTTGGGCAGGGACCAGGCTTGCAGTGGAGGACAGTTGGGGGGGACCAGGTCTGCAAGGGAGAGCAGTTGGGGGGGACCCAGGCCTGCAGGGGAGGGCAGTTGGGAGGGGGCAGGGCCTGCAGTGGAGGACAGTTGCGGGGGGGACCAGACCTGCAGTGGAGGACAGTTTGGGGGGGACCCAGGCCTGCAGGGGAGGGCAGTTGGGGGGACCAGGCCTGCAGAGAAAGGCAGTTGGGGGGGAACAGGCCTGCAAGGGAGGGCAGTTGGGGGGTGGCAAGGCCTGCAGTGGGGGACAGTTGGGGGGGTGGCGACCAGACCTGCAGTGGAGGACAGTTGAAGGGGGGGGACCCAGGCCTGCAGGGGAGGGCAGTTGGGGGGGACCAGGCCTGCAGGGGATGGCAGTTGGGTAGGGACCAGGCCTACAGGGAAAGGCAGTTGGGGGGGGGGGGGCAGGCCTGCAGTGTAGGGCAGTTGAGCGGGGACCAGGCCTGCAGTGGAGGACAGTTGGGGGGGGCATGCCTGCAGGGGAGGACAGTTGGGGGGGGGGACCAGAACTGCAGTGGAGGACAGTTGGGGAGGGGGACCCGGGCCTGCAGGGGAGGGCAGTTGGGGGGAGAGGAACAGGCCTGCAGTGGAGGGCAGTTGGGCAGGAACCAGGCCTGCAGTGGAGGACAGTTGGGAGGGGGCCCAAGCCTGCAAGGGAGGGCAGTTTGGGGGGGACCAGGCCTGCTGGGCAAGGCAGTTGGGGGGTACCAGGCCTGCAGGGAAGGGCAGGTAGGGCAGGTGGGGGGGGGGGCAGACCTGTAGGGGAGGGCAGTTGGGGGGGCAGTCCTGCAGGGGAGAGCAGTTGTGGGGGACTAGGCCTGCAGGGGAGGGCAGTTGTGGGGGACCAAGCCTGCAGGGGAGGGCAGTTGGGCAGGGACCAGGCCTGCAGGGGAGAGCAGTTGGTTGGGACCAGGCCTGCAGGGGAGGGCAGTTTGGGGGGACCCAGGCCTGCAGTGGAGGGCAGTTGGGGGGACCAGGCCTGCAGGGGAGGGCAGTTGTGGGTGATCAGGCCAGCAGGAGAGGGTAATTAGGAGCCAGCAGTCCTGGATTGTGAGGGATTCCAGATTGGAGAGGGTGCAGGCTGGGCTGAGGAACACCCTCACCCCCCCATGCACGAATTCGTGCACTGGGCCTCTAGTATTGTTATAAATTTTACAAACTTTGCCCTGGCCGGTGTGGCTCAGTTGGTTGGGTGTTGTCTCATGCACAGAAAGGTTGATGGTTTGATTCTCAGTCAGGACACATACCCTGGTTGTGGGCTCAATTCTTTGTAGGGTGCATGCAGGAGATCGCCAATTTATATTTCACTCTCACATTGATGTTTTTCTCTCTCTCCCTCTCTATAAAGATGAATAATAATAATAAAAATCTTATAGTTTATAAACTTTACACTCCAACATCCCTTCTGTTACACTTTTATTCAAGAAGTGTGGCCTTGGAATGGCCATAGGGAAGTTGAGTTGGGGATACATTTAGTGTGGATTCAGTGGAATATATTTATGTGACCCGCAATTGCTTAACAGTATTTTAATGCTACACACCAGTAGCAATGAGCATAGCTAGTACACAGATCTTGGTTTCTAATACCATCTCCATGAAGAGGAACTGGGGCCCCTGGAGTTATGAATGGTGCCAGTGCCAGTGTTAGAGGAGGTCAAGGTGAGCTTGCTGAAGAACTTATTAGTCCACAAAGTAAAATTCCCCAAAAGTATAGGGGCATGCATAGGAACACAGGAGTCAGCTTGAAGGGACTCCTAATGACTACCTATAAGACAATATAATGAACAAAATAATTTAATACAGTATTAATTCTAAAATATGGGTAATAAATAAACAAGGAAATAATTGGGAAAAATAGAAAGCATGTAAAATAATAGGGTAAAATATTAACAATGGTATTCTCAGGAATGTATATACAGTTATTCTTTTACCCTTTATATTTTTTAAGCTTTTCTGTTTTTTAAACTTTAAAATTATTTGTGAATTAAAAGCTTTATAAAAAACTACAATAGTGCTAACCTCCACTAGAAATAATTTTCAGCAATACTTTCACTGTCACCTAGCAATGTGGCATAAAGATGCAGAGTCAGAGGGCATTTGTGCTAGAAATGGGTCCTGTGACATGGCAGCTCATGAAATACAGGGAGTGGAAGACAAAACAAGGTTTTAAATGCATTGATTGATCCAGAAAACAGTGAGTAGGACATTATTTCAAGCTTAAGGTGTGAAAACTATAAACAGATATTATAATTTTGAACATCTGATCAAAAGAAAATCTCTCCTGGTAGAAAGATATGTAATATCACAGGATATGCAATTATAAACATTGTCCTTTAAAAATTTGGTTGGGAACTGTGCAAAGTAGAAGGCATCATAATATCTGTGTTTGGTGAAATAAATCTTTAGCAATACTACAACAGAGAATAAACCTGTGAGTGAATATTCAAGTCGTATAAATCATAACAGGATCATGTCTTAACATATATGCTCCCCTTTGTCCTGACACGTCTGGATCATCCAGATGAAACAGCATGCGAAATTGCCTTTGAGGCAGTGAAATGGCCTGAAGAAAAAAGTGTTCTAGTGACAAACCTCCCACACTTCCCATCAATAAGTCTGTATATATAGTACAGTAATTATTTGATCAGACAATTATGTAACTCAATGAAACATATCAAAATTTCAAAGGCATTTGAATTGTTTTTGTGTATGACATATTCAATACCGAGTTGTAAAGCTGAACGTATTTAAAACTAAATAATGAAAACCCACTTTGCCCAGCTCAGTTGGTTGAGTATTGACCCATGAACCAAGGGGCTATTGGTTCGATTCCAGATCAAGGCATGTGCCTAGGTTGCAGGCTTTATTCCCAGTAGAAGGTATGCAGGAGGCAGCAGATCAATGATGTTTTTCTCCTCATTGATGTTTTTATCTCTCTCCCTCTCCCTTCATCCTTCTCTAAAAAATCAATAAAAGTATTAAAAAATGTTAAAAGAAAAAAAAATGAAAACAAACTTTGATCAATCATACTAGAGTAAAGACTGAATTCTGTTTCTGGCCAGTGGATTTGCAGTGTCTGAATTTACTTTTCCTCTCTATACCACACACATCTGAAATAACAAAAAAATCTGGAAAAAATGACAAAAGAATGTGAAACACAGTTTCACAGTGGGGGAGAGGGCTTAGGGATGGCCCAGCTAAAGAAGTTAGGCAGCCTTGATTGCCTGTCTCCTTAGGCTTTTATTGGAATTTTTATCTTTAGATACAATCAGTAGGATGAGTAATCTTGGGAGGACACATGTGTTTACATTGTCCTTTAGGCAAGAGCATCCAGGGATTAAGCATAAGGATTCCAGTAAACACCCAGGGGTCTGCACATGCACAGACTTGTTTAGAAAGGTCAAGGAATAATTAGGGGAGCTGCCTTTGAGATTACCCTAAGTCTCCCTTAAGTTGGAATTCCGATAAACAGGGCAGGCAGCCTTCCACATACTTCCCTTTTCTCAGAATGTCCTCCTTACAAACTTTCCAACCAAGTCTCATGTACTCCCAACACTAATACAAGAATAAAGTCTGGGGAGAGAGACAAAATGGCAGCAGAATAGATGGATGTGTCCTGAGCCTTGTCCCAGAGCAGATAGAATGGGCAACTAAATTGAATGACATCCACCCTGAATTGGCGAAGTAGACACAGCTAGTGAGACAATTTGCAGCCAGGAAGGGCAGAGGACACCTGGAGAATGGTAAAATCAGGGATCTGAGCTGGAGAGAACTGTGAGACCTCTGAGTCCAGATGGTCAGAGGGAAATTGCACAGCATTGAGGCCGCGTCCCTTGGGACAGGCATAGTATCTGACTGTAGAAAGGAGGTCCACAGGACTGCTGATGGCAGGGGATTCTAGATCTGGGTCCACAGCCATGAAAGACTGAGCCCAGAGGGGGAAGCCTGGATGGTTGCCCAGGCTGCGCCCTGCTGTGGGTAGAGGGGCTTGCAGTGGCATAGCTCTTTCCACCCTTTTTGGTCTTTGCTTTTGTTTGCTAAACCTAGTTCATAGGACCTTTCAAATACAAACACTCACTCGTGGTTGAGGTGAAGGTGGGGGTGTGGACTTGTGGATTCTGGGGAGAGGCTGGGGAGAAGAGAGGGTCAGGGAGAGGTGGCCATGAGTCTGGCACTCAGAGTCATACCCGAGGTGCCGGATCTAGGCAACCATTTTCTTCTGAAGAGATAGCCCCTCTGTAAAGTCTCCAGGCAACCAATACAGCCACAGCCAGACTATACCCTGAGTGGCACAAAGGATACAGAAAAAAATCTGAATAGTCCCTGAGAGCCCTCAGGCACTAGCCCAAAGAGAGGCCTTCAGTCCCAGGAATAGGAAACTTAGAAGTGGCAGACAGTACAGAAGGGTGGGATCTTAAACCAGCCCTCATGGGGAATTAAAAAATCAGAGAAAAGGAACGACACTTCACTTTTTCATTTTTATTTTGTTTTATTATTATTATTTTGTTAATTCTTTTTCTTTATTTCATTTGTTTCTTTATTTTTTATTTCTTTTGCATTATTTTTTCATCATTCTAATTTTTTTTATTTTATCCTATTTTTTAAATTAATTTTATTTTTTTAAAAAAAATTATTATTTTTTTTTCTTCTCTTTCTCTTTCTTCTTATCCACTCATCCTCTTTCTGCTTCCTCTATGCTGAACTGAAGTCCTCCCCATATTCATCCAATTCCTTACCCAGTGGTCAGCAAACTCATTAGTCAACATAGCCAAATATCAACAGTACAACAATTGAAATTTCTTTTGAGAGCCAAATTTTTTAAACGTAAACTTCTTCTAATGCCACTTCTTCAAAATAGACTCGCCCAGGCCATGGTATTTTGTGGAAGAGCCACATTCAAGGGGACAAGGAGCCACATGTGGCTCGCGAGCCGCAGTTTGCCGACCACAGCCTTAACCTTACTTTCTGTATATAAGATTCTGCCTCCACCCTCTTTATTTGGTGTTTGTATGTTTTGGTTTATCTGTTTGTTCTCTGGTATTTTCTCTCTCTCTCTCTCTCTCTCTCTCTCTCTCTATATATATATATATATATATATATATATATATATATTCCTTTTTTCTTTTCTCTCATACCATTTTTTTTCTCTCTTATATTGGGGTTATCAGTGTCATGACACATTTGTGTTTTGTTCCCTTTGTTGTAGTATCTTGTTGAGGTGAATTTTATCCTGTTTGGCCAATGTAGTAGAGAGCGAGCCACATAACCAGACACCCAGAGAGAAGACTCCATCCACGAATCTTCTCTAATAAAATGGTAATATGCAAATTAACCATCACTCCGCTACATAAGCCACGCCCACCAGCCAAGCCATGCCCACCAGCCAATCAGGGCGAGTATGCAAATTAACCCCCATCCAAGATGGCTACAGCCACAGAGAGCAAGGTTTCCCAGGTAACAGAGTAAGCCAAGCTTTCCAATAGCCATTGCAGGCCTAAGCCTCCACTCAAGCTACAAAGTTTCAATTATAGAAGGTAAACAAATTCAAACAAATGGCGGCAGAATGGAGCTTGAGACAGCAGGCCAGGGTTGCCGGCGGCAACAGGGGAAGCAAAGCTTTCCGAACACCCTGGCCGGGCTCACCCACTTAAGGCTACAAAGTTTCAATTGTAGGTGAATTAACTGCCACAGAAATGGCTGCAGGAGGCTTGGCTCCGCTCCAGGCTACAAAGTTTCAATTGTAGAAGGAAAATAAATTCCAGATACCAGGCCTCCGCTTAGGTTGCCAGGGGGCGTGGCCCACCTGCAAACCACCACAGGCCCCTCGCTCAGGCCACCCCACGCCCCAAGGGAACCCCACCCTGATCCGGGACACCCTTCAGGGCAAATCAGCTGGCCCCCACCCATGCACCAGACCTCTATCTTATCTAATAAAAGAGTAATATACAGATTGATCATCACTGCAACACACAATATAGCTGCCCCCATGTGGTCAAAGATCCTGCCCCCATGTGGACACAAGATTGCCACTACAAGATGGCCAGCAGGGGAGGGCAGTTGGGAGGCACCCGGCCTGCAAGGGAGGGCAGTTGAGAGGGACCAGGCTTGCAAGGGAGGGCAATTGGAGATGATCAACCCTGCAGGAGAGGGCAGTTAGGGGTGACCAGGCTGGCAGAGGAGGGAAGTTGGGGGCAAACAGGCTGGCAGGGGAGCAGTTAAGCATCAACCAGGCTGGCAGCGGAGTGGTTAGGGGGTGATCAGGCTGGCAGGCAGAAGCGGTTAGGGGCAATCAGGAAGGCAGGCAGGCAAGCAGTTGGGAGCCAGCAGTCCTGGATTGTGAGAGGGATGTCTGACTGCCCGTTTAAACGGGCAGTCGGACATCCCTCCAGGAGTCCCAGATTGGAGAGGGTACAGGCTGGGTTGAGGGATAACCCCCCGCCGTGCACGAATTTCGTGCACCGGGCTTCTAGTGGATCAATAATATTCCAGACACAACTATAGAGGCAGAAAGAAGGCAACAGCAAGAGAGAGAGTGTGAATGAGTGAGGGAGCAAAAGAGGAGTGTGTGGACGTGTGGGGTGTCTGTGTGTGTGTGTTAGTGAGGCACAGTTAGATCCCGCAGGATCTTTGGGGCAGGCTGACTGGGCTCGCCTAACCAGGCAGCCTCTGCTACCATTGGAAACAGTCCCAGAGCAGCCGGCTCTTCTGCAGAGACCACACCTTTTTAAAAGGGAGAGCTGCTGTGACTAGGAGCCCAGCTTCACCTCCAGCCAGGGTGCCCTCAGATAACACCTGGGACTCTACAGCCACCCCTGCCAGGGACCTACTGCCTCAGCTGTGGTCCCATGGTCACTGAGACTTCAGCCACCTTGGGCACGGACTCCTGGGAGTTCCAAAGCATGCTCCCCTCTGGCTGGCCCAATGCTTTAGTCCAGGGCACTGTGACAACGCAAGCAGCAGCCACGTGAGCAGCCCACCCCCTTCCAAGGAGCAGCAGCTGCGTGAGCAGTCCACCACCATCCAAGGAGTGGCAGGCCCAGTGAGCAACCCATGAGGAGAAGCAGCTCCATGAGCAGCCCACCCCCATCCGAGGAGCAGCAGCTGCATGAGCAGCCCAACGCCATCTGATGAGCAGCAGCCACGCAAGCAGCCTGCCCCAGTACAAGAAGAGCAGCCCTACAAACACCCAACCCATCCCAGGAGTAGCAGCTGTGTGAGCAGCCTTCCCTCGTTCAAGGAGCAGCAGCCATGCGCAGCTTGCCCCCGTCCAAGGAGCAGCAGGTGAGAGCAGCCTGCCCCTGCCAGCCAGAGGAGCCACCACTGCTGTGAGCAGTGCCCATCAGAGGAGCAGCTGCCAACAGAAGAGCAGCCACTGCTGTGACCACCTGAGGAGCAGCCCCTGTACAATTCGATACCTAGATCCTTTGGAGAGAGCAAAAATGGGGAGACCAAAACAAAAAAACAACAAAAAAAGGAAAGATCAGGAGGAATTGCCAGAAAAACAGCTAAGTGAAATGGAGCCTTGCAATATGTCAGGAAAAGAATTCAGACTAAGGGTCATACAGTTCATAAACTAGATGGATGAAAAAAATCAACAACTTATGTAAGAATCAAGAAGAAATAAAGCATGATATAGCTGCAATAAAAAACACCATGGAAAGTTTCAACAGTAGACTAGGAGAAGCAGAGGACCGAATTAGCGAATTAGAAGATAGGGAAGCAAAATACACACAAACTGAACTGCAATTGGAGAAAAAATTTAAAAGACAGGAGGAGAGCCTAAGGGAGCTTTGGGAAAACATGAAACAAAGCAACATACAAATAATAGGGGTGCCAGAATGACAAGAAGAGGAACAAGGGTTAAAAAACCTATTTGAAGAAATAATATCAAAAAACTTCCCTGATGTGGGAAGAAAAAAGTCTCACAAGCATAGAGAGTTCCAAACAAGATGAACCTGAAAAGACCCACACCAAGACACATAGTAATTATGATGGAAAACTGTCAGAACAAAGAGAGAATCTTAAAGGCTGCAAGAGAGACAGAAAGTTATGTACAAGGAATCTCCCATTAGGTTATCAAATTATTTTTCAACAGAAACACATCAGGCCAGAAAAAAATGGAAGGAAACTTACAAAGTGATGAAAAGCAAGGGACTGAATCCAAAAATACTCTATCCAGCAAGGTTATCATTCAAAATTGAAGGGGAAATAAGGAGCTTCACTGACAAAAAAGCCTAAAGGTGTTTATCACTCCCAATCCAGCATTGCATAAAATGCTAAAGGGACTGGTGTAAAAAGAAGAAATGAAAAGGAAAGCAGGAAAACAGGCACAAAAAAATAAAAATGGCTACAAACAAGTACCTATCAATAATAACTTTAAATGTAAATGGACTAAATGATCCAATCAAAAGACATTGAGTGGCTTAATGGATAAAAAAAACATTACCCATATATATCCTGTCTACAAGAGACCCACCTCAGAACAAAGGACTCAAACAGACTGAAAGTGAAGGCATGGAAAAATATCTTTCAGGCAAATAGAAATGAAAAAAAAAAAGCTGGGGTAGCAATACTTATATCTGACAAAATCGACCTCAAAGTGAGGCCATAACAGAGATAAGGAAGGCCACTTCATAATACTAAAGGGATCGATACCAAAAGAGGATATAACCCTGGTAAACATTTATGCACCAAATGTAGGAGGACCCAAATACATGAAACAACTCCTTGAAGATATCAAGGGAGAGATCAACAACAATACAATCATAGTAGGAAATTTTAATAGCCCACTGACATCACTGGATAAATCCTCTAGACAAAAAATCAGCAAAGAAACAGCAATCCTAACTGACTCACTAGATCAGATGGACTTAATTGACATCTTCAGAACATTTTACCCCAAAGCTATGAATATACTTTCTTCTCAAGTTCACATGGGACATTTTCAAAGAAAGACCACATATTGGGTCACAGGCTAAGTCTCTCCAAATTCAAGAAGATTGAAATTATATCAAGCGACTTCTCAGACCACAATGGCATAATATTAGAAATTAACTACAATAAAACAGTCAAAAAATTAAAACACTTGGAAGCTGAATAGTATGCTATTAAACAATGATTGGGTTACCAAAGAGATCAAACAAGAAATTAAAAACAGATGACATTGAAAACACAACAATACAAAATCTATGGGACACAGTGAAAGCAGTTCTGAGAGGGAAGTTTAGAGCTCTATAGGCCTAACTCAAAAAGCAAGAAAAAATGGTAATAAATCATCTAACTCTACAACTTAAAGAATTAGAAATAGAGCAACAAGAAAAGCCCAGAGTGAGCAGAAGGAAGGAGATAATAAAGATTAGAGCAGAAATAAATGACATAAAGACCAAAACAAAACAAAACAAAACAAACAAACAAAAAACAACAACAACAATACAAAAGATAAATCTGCTTTGAAAGGATAAACAAGATTGATGAATATCTCGCCAGGCTCACCAAGAAGCAAAGAGAAAGGACCCAAATAAACAAAATCAGAAATGAAAGAGGCAAAATAATAACAGACCCCACAGAAATACAAAGGATTGTTAAAAAAATACTATGAATAACTATTCCAACAAACTAGACAACCTAAAAGAAATGGACATACTCCTAGAAAAATTCAAGCTTCCAAAACTCAATTAGGAAGAATATAAAAATCTCCATAGTCCAATAACTATGGAGGAAATTGAAGCAGTAATCAAAAAGCTTTCAGCAAACAAAAGCCCGGGGCCAGACGGCTTCACAGGAGAATTTTACCAAACATTCAAGGAAGAACTAAAACCTATCCTCCTCAGACAATTCCAAAAAATGCAAGAGGAAAGAACACTTCCAAGTTCATTCTATGAAGCTAGCATTACCCTAATACCAAAACCAGATAAAGACAACACCATGAAAGAGAATTACAGGCCAATATCCCTCATGAATATAGATGCCAAAATCCTCAACAACATTCCAGCAAATCAGATCCAGCATTACATTTGAAAGATCATACAACATGACCAAGTAAGATTTATCCCAGAGATGCAAGGATGGTACAATATCCACACATCAATAAACATGATACATCACATCAACAAACTGAGATATAAAAATCACATAGTCATATCAATTGATGTACAAAAAGCATTTGACAAAATCCAACAGCCTTTCTTGATAAAAAACACTCTGCAAAATGGGAATAGAGAGATCATACCTCAACATAATAAAAGCCTTATACAACAAACCTATAGCCAAATCATACTCAATGGGCAAAAACTAAAACCATTTCCCCTAAGAACAGGAGCAAGACAGGGATGCCCACTTCACCACTCCTGTTCAACATAGTACTGGAAGTATTAGCCATTGCAATTAGACAAGAAGAAGAAATAAAAGGTATCCAAATTGGAAAAGAAGACGTAAAATGTCATTATTTGCAGATGACATGATATTGTACATAGAAAACGCTAAATATTCCATATAAAAATTATTAGACTTAACAAATGAATTCAGCAATGTAGCAGGATACAAAATTAACACCAAGAAATTTATGGCATTTTTATACAACAATAGTGAACTTATGGAAACAGAGATTAAAAAAAAAAAAAACAATCCCTTTTACCATCAAACCAAAACAATTAAGATACCTAGGAATAAACTTAACTAAGGAGGTAAAAGACCTGTACTCAGAAAACTACAAGACACTGAAAAAAGAGATAGAGGAAGACATAAACAGATGGAGGAGCATACTGTGCTCATGGACTGGTAGAATCAACATCATTAAAATGTCCATACTACCCAAAGAAATTTATAGATTCAATAAACTCCCCATTAAAGTACCAATGGCATATTTCATAGACCTAGACTGAACTCTCCAAAAATTCATCCGGAATAAAAAAAGACCCTGAATAGCTACTGAAATCCTGAGAAAGAAGAACAAAGTAGGAGGGATCTCAATACCAGATATCAAGCTGTATTACAAAGCCACTGTTCCTGAAACTACCTGGTACTGGCACAAGAACAGACATATTTACCAATGGAATAGAATAGAGAACCCAGAATCAACCCAAACCACTATGCTCAATTAATATTGACAAAGGAGGCAAGAACATACAATGGAGTCAATACAGTCTCTTCAATAAATGGTGTTGGGAAAATTGGACAGATACATGCAAAAAAATGAAACTAGACCACCAACTTACACCGTACACAAAAATAAACTCAAAATGGACAAAGGATTTAAACATAAGACGGGAAACCATAAAAATATTAGAGTATTCCACAGGCAGCAAAATCTCAGACATATGCCGAAGCAATAGCTTCACCCATACAGCTCCTAGGGCAATGGGAACTAAAGAGAAAATAAACAAATGGGCTACATCAAAATAAAAAGCTTCTGTACAGCAAAAGAAACTATCAACAAAACAACAAGAAAGCCCACTGCATGGGATTAACATATTTGTCAATGATATCACCAATAAGGGTTTAATCTCCAACATTTACAGGGAACTCATACAACTTAACAAAAGGAAGATAAACAACCCAAACAAAAGTGGGCAATGGACCTAAATAGATACTTTTTGAAGGAGGACATAAGGAAGGCCAAGAGACATATGAAAACATGCTCAAAGTCGCTAATCATCCAAGAGATGCAAATCAAAATGACAATGCCGTACCATCTCACACCTGTCAGAATGGCTATCATCAACAAATCAACAAAGGACAAGTGCTGGCGAGGATGCGGAGAAAAAGGAACCCTCGTGCACTCTTGGTGGGAATGCAGACTGGTGCAGCCACTGTGGAGAACAGTATGGCGTTTCCTCAAAAAACTAAAAATGGAACTCCCATTTGACCCAGTGACCCCGCTTCTAGGAATATATCCCAAGAAACTAGAAACACCAATCAGAAAGGATGTATGCACCCCTATGTTCATAGCAGCACAATTTACCATAGCTAAGATTTGGAAACAGCCTAAGTGCCCATCAGCAGATGAGTGGATTAAAAAACCATGGTACATCTACACAATGAAATACTACACTGCAGTAAAAAGAAGGAATTCTTACCATTTGCAACAGCATGGATGGAACTGGAGAGCATTATGCTAAGTGAAATAAGGCAATCAGAGAAAGATACCTGATCTCACTCATTTGTGGAATATAATGAACAACATAAACTGATGAACAAAAACAGATCCAAGACAGAGAATCATTGATCAGACCATCAAACCTCAGAGGGAAGGTAGGTGAAGGTGGGGGTAAGGGGGAGAGATCAACCAAAGGATTTGTATGCATGCATATAAGCCTAACCAATGGACACAGACACCAGGGTGGTGAGGGCATGAGTGGGGAGGTGGGGGGCAATGGAGAGATAAAGACACATATGTAATACCTTAATCAATAAAAAAAAGTGTAAAAAAAAAAAAATAACAAAGTCTGTTTTGTGAACTCACAACTGTAAACCTACTTTTGACCCACCATGAATTGCAAAATGATCAGCAAAATAATTCTAGGTAACATCATCACTATTGATAATTATAATTGCTTCATATTGATATCTCAAATTAAAATTTAGGACTACAGAATTTTTAATTAATCTATTCTGCCTTACATCTTTCTTTAACATATCAGAAATCATGGCTGTTGAGAACATCAACAGTGATACAATTAGAATACACATCCATTATGCATTTGATTTATTCATAACATATATTCTATTGTCTCAGAAAACCATAACAATAACTATCACCAATATTATGATCACTGAAAATATTTAAACATGTTAATATGTTATTCCTTTTATCTCATAGATAACTCAGTAAATGGATTTTTTTTTGAAAAGTTGAAACACCCACATTTGTCTGATCTTAAATGAAATGTAGTGTTTAGGTTGGCCTTCATGTGGTATAAGAAATATAATCCTGTTTAATAAAAGAGTAATATGCAAATTGACCGCCACTCCAACACACAAGATGGCCACCCCCATGTGGTCAAAGATGGCTGCCCCCATGTGGACACAAGATGGCTGCCACAAGATGGCCAGCTGGGGAGGGCAGTTGGGAGGGACCAGGCCTGCAAGGGAGGGCAGTTGGGGGCGAGTAGGCCTGTAGGGGAGGGAAGTTGTGGGGGACCAGGATGGCAGGGGAGGGCAGTTGGGGTGACCAGGCCTGCAGGGGAAGGCAGTTAGGGTTGACTGGGCCAGCAGGGGATGGCAGTTGGGGGCAACCAGGCCATCAGGGGAGGGCATTGGGGGTGACCAGGCCAGCAGGGGAGAGCAGTTAGGGGCAACCAGGCCGGCAGGGGAGGGCAGTTGGGGGTGACCAGGCCTGCAGGGGAGAGAAGTTGGGGGGGACCAGGCCTGCAGGGGAGGGCAGTTGGGGATGACCAGGCCAGCCGTGGAGGGCAGTTAGGGGCGACCAGGTCGGCAGGGGAGGGCAGTTAGGGACAATCATGCCAGCAGGGAAGCAGTTAGGTGTTGATCAGGCTGACAGGGGAGTGATTAGCGGGTGATCAGACTGGCAGGCAGAAGTGGTTAGGGGCAATCAGGCAGGCAGGCAGGCAAGTGGTTGGGAGCCAGCAGTCCTGGATTGTTGGAAGGATGTCTGACTGCCTATTTAGGCCCAATCCCACATGGATTGGGCCTAAACGGGCAGTTGAACATCCCTCGAGGGGTCCCAGATTGGAGATGGTACAGGCTGGGCTGAGGGTCCCCTGCCCACCGTGTACTTGTGCACCAGGCCTCTAGTGGATTTTATAAGACACATTGAACTTTAATTTCTGCACTAGCACTTCTAAATTTTTGCCTTTGTGTTAGGTGATTTACCTCTTGGAGCTCTGCTTCCCTCAACTGTGAAACAGAGATAGTGAGCACATTTTATCATTGTTGTAAGTGTTAACATCCATACACTGAAGTGCCCTCCATATGGTAAACTCTCAATAAATAAAGGCCATTGCTATATTTAAAGGAAATTTAAACATACGAGCTGGTGATGCTAGAAAGCCTTTGACATGTTACTAACAAAGTTCGTCCACTTTTATACCCTACAATATGATTACAATACCATATAGAAATGATCTAAGGAACATGGATTTTTCTGGGTAAAATTTTAAACCCATTCCTGTGTCAGACTTTCCAAGTACTTTTATATACATTTTGTCCTTAAATTCTGTTATGCATCAGTAAGATATTACTGTTTCCTTTAACATAAGGAAATTAACTCAGGGAATTAAAGTGCATTTGAGGCCACATACCTTGGGAGTCAAGAGGGGCCTTTGGAATTATATAGCTCAGTGGTTTTCTTACCTTAGACACAAGAAGCTCTATATTACTGTAGAGCATATATCACACCAGGGCATTGTTCAGATGGGGAATTGCAGATGGTAAAACCCTGGCCAGTTTCCCTCTGGGAGTTCTGGTACTACTGCTGCCTTTCTTTTTATTCTCCCCAGAACACACATAGTGCAGCCAAGATGATGCATTTATTGAGGGACTTTATTGGGGACAAGGCCAGGAACATTCACAACAGAGACATTTTATAAACTTTAGCCAAGGCACGCTGGTGCATTTTCCATGTGCTACATTTTGTAACTGAAGATGTGGTTTGAGGATTTAATATCTCTCAGCAGTTACTGCTTGTTAAATCACTTTATTTTCTCTATTTGAATGACTTATAAAATGAAGTTGCCATCTATTTGTAGTGAAATACCAGAAAAACAAAACACTTGAAGTGGAATACAGATTGGAGAAAACACATTTTATTGTCTTAGTCAATAATGCTATTGGCTGGAAGATGACTTGAATGAGTTACTGTCTGCCAGACCACAGCATGTGGCAGACAAACAGAAAACAATGAGGTCATGCAGAAGTAGCTCATTATCCCTAGCACAGTATCATTTAATAGAAGCCTGATAGGTGGTTGGTGTGATGTTAAAAAAACACAACTGGACTATAATTCAAGACATGTGGGTTCTAGTCCTAGTTTTACTAGTAACCAGATATATGACTTTAGTCAATTCCACTTTTTTTTTTTTTTTTTTGGCCTCAGTTTCACTGTTTATCAACAAATGAGAAAGGAGTAAGTTTAGATGATACTCAGGGCCTTTTCCAGCTTGGCAATCAATCAATCAATATATATTTATTTAGCACCTACTATGTGCCAGAAACTTTATTATGTGTTGGAAATAGATTAATAAACAAAATAGACTTGATTCCTCCTTTTATTTCAACATGAAAAAGAGCCAGGAAGTTGGTTTATAAGCCTTCATAGGGCCTTAGATATTCCTGAGGACTTAGAAAGTCCCAGGCATTCCACTGCTGTGCCTGAAGGCCATTGTATATTTGTATTAATAATGTAACTTTACTGTCACTTCCCACTTTATTCTCTCATTGCTTATTGCTGGAACAATAGCAATCACCTCAGCAACAGCCTCCTTGTCTTTACCTCAGTCCATTAGTCATGCAAATTGCCATCAGTGATCCAAGAAATTATTAATATCTTTTCCTTTTAAAAAAATCTTGTTTTCCTCATGGCAAACAAAACCATGTACAAAGTCCTTAAAAGGAGATTCAAAACTCTTGGTGACCTGGTCTGAAACTCCCTTTTTTCTATCTTTGCCCATCACATTCATTAATTTATGCTCCAGTAGTGTCAAACTGCTTATCTCAACAACCACCATCTGCCTCACAATCGCAGTTATCAGGATCAGTTTCTGTCACTACACTGGGAGCTCCCAGAGAACAGAGGTGGTTTCTTATTTATGTCTGAATCCCCTTGTGTAAGCCAGCACTTGGAGGCACTTTAGGCATTCCATAATATTTGCAGAATTGATTGGGTACCCTTGGGCAAGATCTTTCTCTGCCTGTTGTATTTTTCACACTAAAAACTTGAAAGATCAGCCGGAGGCCGAAAACCAGGTGACACAGGCTTTATTAGAGGAAAGACCTGTCAGGCTGTCTTGCAAAGGGAGACCAGCGCCCCGGCAGAGGTGAGCGCTCCTTTTGAAGGGAGGAATGAAGAAAGAACGGGGGCTTAGGGAACTTGACTGATACTGATAGGTGATTCAATGTATAGTCTATATAAGGACAGAACTGGGTATCCTGGTATTTCCGGGCTGCAGGCCGCATCCTGATTACCTTTACTCCACTCACCACTTTGGGGAAGGGGTGATCTATCAAAAACTCTCAATAAGTAACTGTTGATTTTTTTTTTTTTTTTAGTAATTCTTTATTGTTGAAAGTATTACATATACCCCCTTTCCCCCCATTGACCCCCTCTAGCCCATCCACCCTCCCCTGCCCGCCCCAGGCCTTCAGCACTCTATTGTCTTGTGTCCATAGGTTATGCATATATGCATTCAAGGTCTTTGGTTGATTATATCCCACCTACCCACCCTCCCCCACCTTCCCTCTGAGATTCTGCACTCAGTTCCATAGTTTCATGTCTCTGGGTCCACTCTGTTCATCAGTTTATTTTGAGTATCTGTTGATTGTTACCTAACCAGTGGTCTGTGATGGTTTGCAAACTGCTAACATCTGCTTTACCTGGGAGATGTTAGAAAAGTAAGTTCTTAAATTTTTTTTTAAAATTTAATTTATTGGGATAACATTGTTTCATAAAATTATACATGTTTCAAGTATACAATTCAAACATCATCTGTATATTGCATTGTGTGTTCATCTCCCAAAGTCAAGTCTCCTTATGTTACTATCCCTTTACCCTCTTCTACCTGCCCCCATTCCCTTCCCCTCTGGTAATCACCATACTGTTGTCTCTGCCCATGAGTTTTTGTTTGTTTGTTTGTTGTTTTTTGCTTAATCATTCATCTTTTTCACCCAGCTTCCCAATCAACCTCCCTCTGACAGATGTCAGTCAGTTCTCTGTATCTAAGAGTCTGTTTCTATTTTGTTCATTAATTTATTTTGTTTATTAGATTACACATATAAGTGAAATCATGTGGTATTTGTCTTTCTCTGACTGGCTATTTAACTTAAATAATACTCTCTAGGTCCATCCATGCTCTTGTAAAAGGTAAGATTTCCTTCCTTTTATACTGTCCAGTAGTATTTCATTGTATAAATGTAGCACAGCTTTTTTACCTGCTCATTTACTGATGGGCACTTGGGCTGCTTCCAAATCTTGGCTATTGTAAATAGCCCTGCAATGAACATAGGGGTGCATATATTCATTCTAATTAGTACTAGTATTTCAGGTTTCTTCAGATATAATCCCAGAAGTGGAATTGCTGGGTCCAAAGGCAGTCCCATTTTTAATTTTTTGAGGAATCTCCATGCTGTTTTTCACAGTGGCTGCACTAATCTGCATTCCTGCCAACAGGGCACAAGGGCTCTCTTTTCTGCACATCCTTGTTTGTTTGTTGATTTTTTGATGATAGCCATTCTGATAGGTGTGAGGTGATATCTCAGTATGGTTTCAATTTGCATTTCTCTGATGATTAGTGCTGTTGAACATCTTTTCAAATGTCTATTGGTCATCTGTATGTATGTCCTCTTTGGAAAAATGTCTATTCAGGTCCTTTGTCCATTTTTAATTGGATTGCTTGTTGTTGTTGTTTTTTTGTTTTTGTTTTTTGGTGTTGAATTTTATAAGTTCTTTATAAATTTTGGATATTAACCCCTTATCAAATGTATCATCAGCAAGTGTGTTCTCCCATTCAGTGAGTTATCTTTTCATTTTGTTGATGGTTTTCTTTGCTGTGCAAAACCATTTTAGTTTTATGTAGTCCCATTTGCTTATCTTTTCTGTTGTTTCTTTGCCCAAGGAGATATATCAGAAAAAATATTGCTGCAAGAAATATCCAAGATTTTATTGCCTGTTTTCTTCTAAGATTTTTATGGTTTCAAGAATAATATTTTAAGTCTTTAATCCATTTTCAGTTTATTCCTGTATGTGGGGTAAGAAGGTGGTCTACTTTCATTTTTTTTTTTTTGCATGCATCTGTTCAATTTCCCAAACACCATTTATTGAAGAGAACGTCTTTACCCCATTGTACCTTCTTGCCTCCTTTGTCAATATTAATTGATCATACAGGGATGGACTTATTTCCAGAGACATGTCCCAAATATTTTTGAGGGTGGGGACTAAGGAATCTACAGCTTCTCCAGATTCTTATGCATGCTAAAGTTGAGAAGCACATCCCTAAACCATTACCAGAAACTAATCTATAGACTCTGACTCATTTTTCAGTTAATAAAAATGTGGTTATTTAACCAGTGCCCAAACACTTAGGCTTGGATTTCACTGACTGATAAAATCTAAAGACAAAGCTAGAATAAAGCCTGAGTATTGGTGAAACTGAGACAAATGTCAAGAATTTTTAAAATCTGCTTTGCTTATCACAGTTTCATTGTTGTCTTTAGCCCTTCTTCTAATAAAAACACAGCCAAAATAAACACATGCAAAGGTTACATAATGTAAGCAAACTCCCCTATGCTATATTATTAATGTATATTAAGCAAGGGCTAGGGAGATATTAATTCTCCGAAGTAATAAAACTTTAATTTACAGAGACATTCATAATATCATTCTTTATTTACTAATTAGATCATTTATTCATTCAACTAATATTTATTGAAGGCCTACTATTTGTAATCATTATGCTAACTATTGTAGAGTTACACAAATAATTAAAAGGTACAATCTTTGCACTCAAGTTGCTGACAATATGAGAGGAAATACAATAAATGTGCCATTTTAAAGCAATGCCATTTGTATTAGCTATGAGTTAACACCAGCTGTCAAACATCCCGGCACATGAGTCTTAACCCCGCTTAAAGAGCTCAGGGAAGATTCCTAAAGGAATTGGTATGTTGGTTGAGGCTGGGAACACAAGTAGAAGTATCCAGGCTAAGAGTGCAAGGAGAAGGAATGGAGTTGGTAGTGGTGTAAAAGGGTGTTCCAAGTAGAGGAAATTGTACTTTTAAAGGGGCTAGAAAACAGGGAGGATACAACAGCAAGGTGCCTTCACGGGACCATAAGTTGTTCAGTCTGGGGGCACATAGAGTACAGGAAGGGAAAGATGAGGGTGATGAGATCAGGGATAAATCATGAAGCCCTCCTAAGTCATATTAAGGTGATTGAACTTTATCTTAGAGAAGGGGTGAAAGAGACTAGGGTAAGCGGTGCAGGTGAGAAGAGAAAGGTCAACCAAAAAGAAGTCAAGCAGTTTGAAGCATCCAGATAGCCACAGTCTAATGTCTATTTTAGAAGAATAGTCTGGTTCAACTATGTATAACTGATTAGAATACGGCAAGACTGGAGGTAGGAGACACACTGGAAATATTGTCACAATGAGGAAGAAGAAAGGACAGCTTGAAGAAGTGAAGGGCTAAGAAACAAGAGGCCTGATGTAATATTGGATGTGGGATGGAAAATCAAGTCTAAGACTACCTAAGTTGAATCTTGAGACAACCAGTGGGTATGGGTTCACTGAGATAGAGAATTTAAGAGTTGCATTGGGATGGGGGAGACTCAGGGGTGGAGTGGGGGGAGAGACAGCAGTAGGTGAGAGGATGTTTTCTGCAAGCTGGAAGTCTGTTGCTCTTTAAAGGCATCCTGTGAGACCACCAGATCTGCTGTGAATGTTCCGCAGATATTTCTGAATAAATAAACTTCATTCCTCAGAACAGAGTCCGTGGGCACTCTGGATGGAAGAGGATTCTTAGCCATATAACCACTCTTTACCACCTTATCTGGTTCAGTGAGCCCAAGAAAAGTTGCATGCCCAAGACTGCCCCTGAGTAGCTCTATAACCTCTGTATTTTGAATTTTTGACGTGTGAAGTGGGAGAAATATTATATCAACCTATTTTGCACACCTACCCTAAGGAATTTCCACTTAAAATATGCATAAAACAATGCACAAATTGAACATGACCATAAATGCATAACAACAGACTTATAAAATGTAAAAAAGTATGAGACTTTTCACCAGTCTGGAACTTCTTTGATGCCAGAAGTTTTATATATTGAGTGTTCACTACCTCACCCCTCAGTAGAAGCTCGGAGAATATAATGTTTTCTCTTATATAATTAAAAACAAGTAAAATGCTAACCTTAGAAACATTTGCCTTGAGCATACAAACACAGCACATTTCATACACTGATGTTATGTGTCTAAGATTTTGGCTACTAGTTCTCTATGACTATTCTTTAACTGTTCTATCATCCTATTTAGATTTGAAGACAATATTCTGAAGGGAAAGAATCCCATGATCAATTTCAGAGGATTTGGACTTAAGTCCAAGCTTTGATGTTGCCTTCTGGGTGAGCCCTGGGCAGGCCTCTTTATCTCTTGCACCTTAATTACTTCACCTATTCTAGGGAATGAAGGTGAAATTTCTTGATTCGCTTTCCTCATTGGTTATACTAAACAGTTATTTAGGAAGAGTTTACTTAGGACTTGCTGTATGCAGAGCAGTTCCCCAGGTTTGGTGAAGCAGAGGGAATTCATAGTATGGCCATAGGGATGCATATTTAATTGAAAACATCCATCATTACCTAAAGGAAAAACATGGCATTTGCTGGTCCTTTGCTTCAACCACAGAGGGGCAGAGAACAGAGCAACTAGCAAGAAGCCTGGGTGAATCCAGGCAGACACAGTAAAAGAGGAGATGTTCAAGCTATATCTTGAAGAAGTGAATTGAGTAGATGGGTGGTTTAGGCCTTTGCATTTAGAATAGCACGTAATAAAGACAAAGAATCATGCTTGGGAGTTATGACAGATAATTATAATTATTAAGAGTTGCCAAAACCGGTTTGGCTCAATGGATAGAGCGTCGGCCTGCGGACTGAAAGGTCCCAGGTTCGATTCCGGTCAAGGGCATGTACCTTGGTTGCGGGCACATCCCCAGTAGGGGGCGTGCAGGAGGCAGCTGATAGATGTTTCTCTCTCATCGATGTTTCTAGCACTCTATCCCTCTCCCTTCCTCTCTGTAAAAAATCAATAAAATATATTTTAAAAAAAAAGAGTCATTGCTGTCTATATATACAAGTACTACTGAGAAAATGATGCAAGGCTCAAGAATTCACATAACTTTACCCATCACTACCTCTTTTATCCAAACTATCCAAATACACCCTCACCACACCCATGTGAGTGTTACACATCAACCTTGCGGTGTGAAATAAGGGCAAGTTTCAGCCCAAAAGGTATTACCCAAGGGATCCAAGAACAATGAATCGGAAAAGCAAGTGCGAGTCAAGTATTCAGTGTACAACAAAGTTCAAAGCCAAGGAATCCAGGTGCCCATGCCAAGTCCAAAGGGCAGAAGGGAAGCCATAAAATGGAAATGAAATTGAGGTTTAAGTGCAAGATAGAAAGTGGCATGGCACTATTATACCTTTCATTGGGCTCATAAAATGAGTTGTGTATAGCCAGTTTTATTTTTTCCCTAATTCTGCTTATGCATTTCCTTAATTCTGCTTCTTGTATTATTATATGATCTGTATCTTGGTTTAAAAAGTGTTCTGGTTTTTAAATCCAGTTTGAACTTCCCATCTATTTTTAGCTTTACCTTATTCACCCCAAACATTAATTCATTCTTCAGATAGTTTAATTCTTTTTCTTATTGTGTCTTGTCAGTTAATTTTTATAAATGTTTATCCAATTTTTCAAATACTTACTAATGAAATAAATTATTTTTTTCTTATAAGATTTTTTAAAGATTTGAGGTGAATGTTGAAAAATATAATACTCAGGCTGCATGAAAACAGACACTTTCACATCACTTGCAAGGGGACAAAGAAAGATTTGTAAATATCTTATACATGAATATGTACATAACTACTGAATAAATTATTTTATTCATGACATTGAGCAAAATTCTTAAGACAAAAATAATCCATTTACCTATTTTCATAGAAATACAAAATACAATAGTGAGATACTATTTATACTCTAGTGAAAGCGGTGCCGCAATGAACGTAGGTCCCTGGACTGGAAAGGTCCTTAAAGTTAATTTTAAATACTCTCTAAACTCTAGGCTCTTCCTTCCTTCTCTGGTTAGGAAGATAATCCTAAATTCTAAACAACATATTGTGCAAGAACTACCTACATGCTGGACATCTCTAACTTGTTTTTTTGGCTCAGTCTGTAGTGTGATGCCATCAATTCATGCTCCTCCTTTTAAAACAGTGATTAAATTATGCTTTTATTTGAGATTTATTTTACTTCAAAATCATAATTTTTTAAAATTTTATTGGAAAAAAAGTATAAGTATTTAAAATAAAACTTGGGTAGCTTAGAGACTAAAAGATCAATGTGCTTCAAATACCACAAATACATATATATATATATATATATATATATATATATATATATATATATATGCAAAAGTGGATTAAATTACCAGCCACCATTACCTAAAGGAAAAATTATAAGTAAGGATATGAAATAATAACAATGATATAATAATAAGACAAATAATACAAATAAATCATACAATAATAAATAATAATATAAGAATAAGCTCTATGTTTCAGGTACTCACAACCGTAAACCTTTTTTCCACCCCTATGTATATACTATCAAAAAATTTAAAAAATTAAACATTTCCTGTTTTTAATAACATTTTTATTGAGTTTTCTGGTCTGTGATTTCTATTAAATGTATTATATTTTGTATAATACCTTAAATAAATGGAAATCTTTTTTAAAAATATATTTTTATTGATTTCAGAGAGGAAGGGAGAGGGAGAGATAGAAACACCAATGATGAGAGAGAATCATTGATTGGCTGCCTCCTGCCCACCCCCTACTGGGGATCAAGCCCACCACCTTAGGCATATGCTCTGACTGGGAATCAAACCATGACCTCCTGGTTCATAGGTCGATGTTCAATCACTGAGCAATATGGGCCTGGCTAAATTTCTATTTAAGGTATAACATTATTTGTTTTTCAGTACAATAACTTTATGAATGAGGCTCTAAGTTTATTCCATTTGACAGATGATATAAATGAGACTCAGGTTAGGAAAGTGACCTGTAGAAGGTTTGATCTAATAGTTGCTTATTGGGCTTCAGAAGCATGTCTTCTGCCTCCAGGACCCATTTTCTTTATATAATACTAGATGCTTGTCTGTTCTCTTCAAGAAGAACTCTCAGGCCCTGCCACTGTGGTTCAGGTGGTTGGAGTGTCACCCTGTGCACCAGAATGTATCAGTTTTGATTCCTGGTCAGGGCACACACCTAAGTTGTGGGTTCAATCCCCTGGGGTGCTTTTGGGAGGCAAGCAATCATGCGATGTATCTCTCTCTCTCTCTCTCTTTCTCTCTCCCTTCCTTCCCCTCTAAAACTGATGAAGAAGAGGAAGAAGGAGAAGGAGAAGAAGAAGAAGAAGAAGAAGCAGAAGCAGAAGGCTTTCAAGAAGTATTTCAAGTATTCCAGAATCTTTGGCAATGTTTCCCTCCAGGACTATACACTTTTCAAGTGGTCTTCTAGGTGGGATCCTCTGTATGTGTCTGAGACCAGAGCACTCAGTGGCCTCTAGGAGTCCTATCCCCAGACACTTGATTCACAGTTGCTTTCTCAAGGTCATTTCCAGTGTTCAACTCAGGGTCTTGAGCTCCATCAGTGCAAATTCACCAAGGCCGCATTCCTGGTCCTCGAGGAATCTCTCTAGTTGTTGTGACCCTCTCCTCCCACAAGCACACACAAGCTTCTTGGCTGGACAACTACATACCATATCTGGAAAATCCTAAGATATTTCTAAATTTGGGCTAATATTTATATTTCTCTTTCTGTATCCCAGAAATGTTATTCTAACTGTAAACAGCTTTCTGGAGCCAAACTTCAAACCCGGCATACTTGGAAATTAAAGAAATATTTAAACTGCTTCTGAATCAGTTGTGAAAATGATAGCATATATGTTGTTATTTATAAAGCTTCATAGACATTGCCAGATGCTATAAAGATCCCCAGAGAATACTGGCTCGTGCTCTGGTATCAAGCAATAGAAAGTGACAATCTACATGGGATAAATTGCCTATTAAATTCAGTAAGCTCCTCTCTCTGGTATTTAATACCCACCACCATATGTCTTAAACTTGTTTTTCAGTCCCTTCTTGCAATAAAATCTCAAGGCTCCAGCTAATATGGATTATTTTCTTTTTCTTGAACACACCATTTGTGTTCACATTTCATGCTGATCCTTTGACCTGGTATAATAATAATAGCCCAGTTATTGGTAAGAGTGTAGCATCTCCATATATATGATTTTATATAATATTTATAATTGCCATTTTACAAATGAAAAAAATAAAAATTGGGATAGAAATGCTTTATTGAATGTCTCTCTCCTGGAAAGTTACAGAGCTTGTATTTTAATCCAGGCTTCAAAGCTCTGCCATGCCATAGTGCCTTTCCTTGGACCATTTAGTTGAAATGCAGAAAAAGGTACTTTCAATAAATACAACCACATAGTTATATGGTGTAATAAAATTAACAAACTGATATAAATAATATTGGTTTTAAAGATTAAAGAAAATAAAGGAATTTAGACTTCAGATCAGCAAGAAATTGAGAGAGGCATTCTTCACACATAATATTCCCGCAGCTTAGAACATGCTTTCCCTTACTCTTTTTCTACTTCTTACTCATCAGTACGATCATGGTTTAAATGCCACTTTCTGTTGGTAACCTTTCCTGATCTCCCCTTTTGAGATAAGACTGGAATAAACAGTCTTCTCACCCTGGGGCCCTGTGATTGTTTTAATAATGACAACTAACTGTTTTATTAGTCCTTGTTTAATTTTCTAGCTTTGCTGTTAGATTAAAAGCTCCATAAGGGAAAAGACTGTATCAATTCCTTACTTCAAGTTATAGGTGGCACATGGTAGCCGTTTATAGTTGACTAGAGGCCTGGTACATGAAATTTCATGCACTGGAGGGATGGTCCCTCAGCCCAGCCTGCTCCCTCTCACAGTCCAGGAGCCCTTAGGGGCAGGAGGCGACCTGGCGATCAGGGGAAAGTGATGCCCCCAACACACCTCTGCTGCTGCCACTGCCAGCAGCGCAAGCCTCGGCTGGCCTAGGTTACCTGAGCTTCGGTGGCCCTGGGAGGCTGGGTAGCTGTCATTCAAGGCTTGCCTGCACTTTGGGCAGGCCCTGGGCAACTTCGCAGCTGAGGGGACTGGGGGACACTGGAGGCAGGCATGCTGGCGGGGCTGAGGGGACTGGGCGCCACCATGTTGTGACTGTGGGCACTGCCATCTTTGAGGGCGGGGCAGTCAATTAACATATTCCCTCCTTACTGGCTGTGGGCTCTGCCATCTTTGTGATGGCATGAGGATCAATTAGCATATTCCCTCTTTAGTAGATAGGATATTGAAAAAGAAAGAAGGGGGGAGGAAAAAAGAGAGGGAAAAAAAAAGAACAAAAAGCCTTTAGACTCTAGAGTCAGACCAAACTTAGCCACTTAAGAGTTTTGTTTTTGACTTGGAAGAGTTACTCAACTTCCCTCATCTAGTGTCTCATCAGTAAAAGGGTCATGCTAGCTAGAATGACAACTATTTATAAGAAATCTTCTGAAGTGCCTGGAACATAATAAACAAACTAAAAGAATTTCTTTCTGACATCCAAATTCCGTGACATTCTCTCAGAGTGATAGTGTGATTCCAGTGAGTCTCTGCTTTTAGTCTTTTGGTGGCAGTTCCTCTGATAACTACCCATGTCCTAACCATGCAGAGATAACCCTTGAATATTTAAAAATCAGCACCACAACTTGAATTCATTGTCTTTCCTCTTAAGACTACACTTCCCCTTTATTTACAGTTCAAGGCACCATCATCCATACAAATTACCAAGTCAGAACCAGAAACCTTGTCTCCTACCTTCACCACTCTCATTGATTTCCTGTGTCTTTACCAGTGCTTCTCATTTAGGTATAATTTTGCTTCACAGGGAACATTTGGTGATGTCTGGAGACATCTGTGTCACAATGGGGAAGCAGGGTTAGCCTCTAATAAATAAAGGCCAAGGATGTTGCAAAACATTCTACAATGCATAGGACAACTCCTAGAACAAAGAATGAATTAACTCAAGATATCAATAGTGCTGAGGTTGAGAAAACTTGTGTCTATAGTGAGGGGTAAGTAAACTTTCAAAACTGGCTTTCTGATCATTGGTCTTTGAAACTGCTGTCAGTATGGTATAGTTTACTAGTGGAAAAAAGGGCTGACTGCCTGCAGAAGATGCTGTAATTTCCCCAAGTTTTTTCTTTTCTTTATTGATTAAGGTATTACATATGTGTCTTTATCCCCCCATTACCCTCCCCCACCTCCCCACTCATGCCCTAACTTCCCTGGTGTCCATGTCCATTGATTAGGCTTATATGCATGCATATAAGTCCTTTGGTTGATCTCTCCTCCTTACCCCCACCCTCACCTACCTTCCCTCTGAGTTTTGACGGTCTGATCGATGCTTCTCGGTTTCTGGATCTGTTTTTATTCTTAAGTTTATGTTGTTCATTATATTCCACAAATGAGTGAGATCATGTAATATTTATCTTTCTCTGACTGGCTTATTTCACTTAGCATAATGCTCTCCAGTTCCATCCATGCTGTTGCAAATGGTAAGAATTCCTTCTTTTTTACTGCAGTGTAGTATTTCATTGTGTAGATGTACCATGGTTTTTTAATCTACTCATGTGCTGATGGGCACTTAGGCTGTTTCCAAATCTTGCTATGGTAAATTGTGCTGCTATGAACATAGGGGTGCATACATCCTTTCTGATTGGTGTTTCTAGTTTCTTGGGATATATTCCTAGAAGCGGGGTCACTGGGTCCAATGGGAGTTCCATTTTTAACTTTTTAAGGTAACGCCATACTGTTCTCCACAGTGGCTGCACCAGTCTGCATTCCCACCAAGAGTGCACAAGGGTTCCTTTTTCTCCGCATCCTCGCCAGCACTTGTCCTTTGTTGATTTGTTGATGATAGCCATTCTGACAGGTGTAAGATGGTACGGCATTGTCATTTTGATTTGCATCTCTTGGATGATTAGTGACTTTGAGCATGTTTTCATATGTCTCGTGGCCTTCCTTATGTCCTCTTTCAAAAAGTATCTATTTAAGTCTGTTGCCCATTTTTTGATTGGGTTGTTTATCTTCCTTTTGTTAAGTTGTATGAGTTCCCTGTAAATGTTGGAGATTAAACCCTTATTGGTGATAACATTGGCAAATATGTTATCCCAATGCAGTGGGCTTTCTTGTTGTTTCGTTGATGGTTTGTTTTGGCTGTACAGGAGCTTTTTATTTTGATGTAGTTCCACTTATTTATTTTCTCTTTAGTTTCCATTGCCCTAGGAGCTGTATGGGTGAAGCTATTGCTTTGGCATATGTCTGAGATTTTGCTGCCTGTGGATTCCTCTAATATTTTTATGGTTTCCCGTCTTATGTTTAAGTCCTTTATCCATTTTGAGTTTATTTTTGTGTATGGTGTAAGTTGGTGGTCTAGTTTCATTTTTTTGCATGTATTTGTCCAATTTTCCCAACACCATTTATTGAAGAGACTGTTTTGACTCCATTAGTGTAAGGCGTGCTGGTGAGATATGCAGTTGACAGATTTGGAAGGAGTTATATAGATCATCTAGATTCTCTCCAGAACAGCAGTCTCAAAATGTGGTCCTGGGACCCTTGGTAGTCCCTGGGACATTTGCAGGGGATATTCAAGGTTAGAAACACTTAAAAATAACATTAAGGGGTGATTTGCTTTTTTGTGTGCATTATCTTATGAGATTAGAGTAGTTTTCCAGAAACTACATGATGTCCAATATTATAATATACTAGAAGCCTGGTGCACGAAATTCGTGCACGGATGGGGGTTGGCCCTCAGCCCAGCCTGTACCCTCTCCAATCTAGGACCCCTGGAGGGATGTCCGACTGCCCGTTTAGTCCCTCTCACAATCCAGGACTGCTGTCTCCAAACTGCTTGCCTGCCTGCTTTCCTGATTGCCCCTAACCGCTTCTTCCTGCCAGCCTGATCACCCCTTAACCACTCCACTGCCAGCCTGGTTGATGCTTAACTGCTCCCCTGCCAGCCTGTTTGCCCCCAACTTCCCTCATCTGCTGGCCTGGTCACCCCTAACTGCCCTCTCTTGCAGGGTTGATCACCTCCAACTGCCCTCCCTTGCAGGCCTGGTCCCTCTCAACTGCCCTGCCTTGCAGGCCGGGTCCCGCACAACTGCCCTCCCCTGCTGGCCATCTTGTGGTGACCATCTTGTGTCCACATGGGGGCAGGATCTTTGACCACATGGGGGCAGCTATATTGTGTGTTGGAGTGATGGTCAATCTGCATATTACTCTTTTATTAGATAGGATAGAGGCCTGGTGCAGGAGTAAGGCTAGCTGGTTTGCCCTGAAGGGTGTCCCGGATCAGGTGGGGGTTCCCTTGGGGCTTGGGGCAGCCTGAGCAAGGGGCCTGTGGTGTTTTCCAGGCTGGCCATGCCCCCTGGCAACCCAAGCAGAGGCCCGGGTATCTAGAATTTATTTTCCTTCTACAATTAAAACTTTGCAGCCTGGAGCGGAGCCAAGCCCGCTGCTCCCTCAGTGGCTGGCAGCCATTTTGGTTGCAATTAATTCACCTTCTATAATTGAAACTTTGTAGCCTTAAGCAGGTGGGCCCGGTCAGGGTGTGTGGAAAGCTTTGCTTCCCCTGTTGCGGGGGGCAACCCTGGCCTGCTCTCTCAAGCTCCGTTCTGCCGCCATTCTGTTTGAATTTGTTTACCTTCTATAATTGAAACTTTGTAGCTTGAGTGGAGGCTTAGGCCTTGCAAGGGCAGGTGGAAAGCTTGGCTTGCTCTGTTACCTGGGAAACCTTGCTCTCTGTGGCTGTAGCCATCTTGGTTGGGTTAATTTGCATACTTGCTCTGATTGGCTGGTGGGTGTGGCTGGTGGGCGTGGCTTGTGGGTGTGTCAAAGGTACGGTCAATTTGCATATTACCTTTTTATTAGGTAGGATTAAATTCAGAAGCAAGTATGAGTATCCAGGCCCTCAGACTCAGACTGACACTGTACCCCTGGCTCTTCCAGTCTCCAGCTTCCCCACTGCATATCTTGGGACTTGTCAGCCTTCATAATTACACAAGCCAATTCTTTATAATAAATCTCCTTATATGTACATAGCTTTTAGTGGTTCTGTTCCTCTGGAGAACTCTGACTAACACAGCAGGTCAGGATGAGGGCTGAGATTTTACATTCTAACAACCTCTCAAGAGATGCAGATATTGCGGGTCCATGGATCACACTTCTAATGGCCGAGGATCAGAGCATAAAATTACCAGGGAGTTTATTAGAAATATAGAGTTTCAGACCCTGCCTCTGACCTACAGAATCAGAGTCTTTATTTGAACAAGATCCCCAGGTAATTCATTTGCACATTAAGATTTAAGAGACACTGTTCTAGGGTAGTACAGTAGTTCCCAATCCTGGCTACATAATGGATAGCTTTGAGAAACTGGGCATGGACTCCACACCTATTAAATCAAAATTTTGAAGAATGGAGTCTGGATAGCCTTATGTTTAAAAGCTTCAGAGATGATACAATGTGCAGTCATAAATAAAAACCATTGGTCTAAAAAAAAAAGGCTGGAAATCAGCAATTGTAGTCTTTGAGAATTTAAATAAAATGAAAGGGATAAGAGTAAAAGATGTCAACTAGACACTCAGTGTTTCTGGATATGGAGTCAATAGTCAACAAAGTAAGACAAATTTTCAAATAAAACACCAAAGGAAATCATGGCACCACTGTCTATAAGAAGAGACTATACAACTTGTGTGTTTGACATCATTCTTCTGGGAATGGGGGACTAAGCTTTGAGCATTTAACTGAAAATCCTTTCTAAGCCTAGGGCCCTGACTTGTTATGTGGTACATGATAGGAATGGACTCACAAAACTGGAGGTGATCTAGTCTAACTACTTCATTTATAGATGGAAAAGTGAGGCTCAGAGAGGGCAATTCATTTGTCATTGGAAATAGAGTAGTTCAATGGAGGCAACAGACTTGAGTTCAACTCATAGCTCTCACATGTTCTCTAGAGTTATCCTCACTTTTCAAAAGCAAGTCACACACTTCCACCAGCACCACCAGAGGTCTATAAGTACAATTATCAGAGTGCAGCCACTGAAATTTTGATTGCTGGTTACTGAGTAATTTATATCTATATATATATAAAAGCCTAACCGACCGTTATGACAGAACGACCGGAACAACTGGTCGTTATGATGCACACTGACCACCAGGGGGCAGATGCTCAATGCATGAGCTGCACCCAGCCCACAGGCCCTGATTGCCAATGGGGCCTGCCGGTCAACCTCTTGGTCTCTCCCCCAGGCTGGCAGACCCCAATCAGCTGGTTGGGGCCAGGCCCCCGGGCTGGGATGGGGAACTGGGGGTGGGTGGCAGCAAACATGGCCCCTTTCCCAGGGGTCTGAGAGCCGGCTCCCTCCTCAGGGCTGGTGGCCAACCTCCCGGGTCCCTCCCCTATTCCTCTCCAGGCCGGCAGGCCCCAATTAGCCCACCACCCACCCATCACAATGGCACTTAGCTCCTCCCCCTGGTCAGCAGGCCCCAATTGCCTGATCAGGGTCTGCTGGCCAACCTCCTGGTCCTTCCCTCTGGCTGGCAGGTCCCGATTGCCTGATCAGGGCCGGGCCCCAGACCCGGGCTGGGGCGGGGAACTAAGGGTGGGTGGTGGCATGCGGGCAGCAAGGAAAGAAGGAGGCGGGACAGTGAGGAGGTGGGAAGGCAGGGAAACCACATGGTGGTGGCTCATGGGGTGGTGAGGGAAGGATGAGGAGAGGAGGTGGGAAACCACGTGATGGTGGCATGGGCGGAGAGGGAAGGAGGAGGTGTGGAGGCATGAAACCTGATTGGCCCTGATTGCTGGCCAGGCCTAGGGACCCCACCCATGCATGAATTTCGTACACTGGACCTGTAGTCCTATATAATAAAAACCTAATATGCAAATCGACCAAACGGCAGAATGACTGGTTGCTATGATGTGCACTGACCACCTGGGGGTATATGCTCAACACAGGAGCTGCTCCTAGCCTGCAGGCCCAGGCCAGCCAAGGTGGGTGCCAGCGGGGGCCGTGTTTGCCATGCTGGTTGCCCCACAGATCAGCCCTGATCGCTGGCCAGGCCTAGGGACCCTACCCATGCACAAATTTCATGCATAGGGCCTCTAGTGTGTGTGTGTGTATATATATATATATATATATATATATATATATATATATATATATATACAATCTATAATAATAGAAGTGTAATATGCTAATTAGACCAGACAGCCAAACAACCTTCTGTACATCCTTCCAGACGTTCTTCTGGAAGACCTTTTGGATGAAGCCGCCGTGGCGGGGGCCAAGGCAGAGGCGGTTAGGAGCAATCAGGCAGGCAGGAAGTTAGGGGCGATCAGGCAGGCAGGCGAGCAGTTAGAGGCAATCCGGAAGGCAGACAGAGTGGATAGGGTGATCAGGCAGGCAGGCGAGCTGTTAGGAGTCAGTGGTCCCAGATTGCAAGAAGTCTGTTTGACTGCCCGTTTAGG
Organism: Cnephaeus nilssonii; assembly: GCF_951640355.1. Taxonomy (NCBI): domain Eukaryota; kingdom Metazoa; phylum Chordata; class Mammalia; order Chiroptera; family Vespertilionidae; genus Cnephaeus; species Cnephaeus nilssonii. The sequence continues at coordinate 47,389,336 of NC_137074.1, forward strand.
CCCAATCCCGCAACCAGCAGTCAGACATCCCCCGAGGGGTTCCGGATTGCGAGAGGATGCAGGCTTGGCTGAGGGACCCCCCCCTACCCCCCCCATGCATGAATTTTGTGCACTGGGCCTCTAGTATATATATATAATATAATATATAATATATATATATATATATATATATATATATATATATATATATAATATTATATATTTATTTATGTTGTAGTATTTGTATATTTTTAATATATAATATATTTGTCATTAAACAACTGTTTACTGAGCCTTGCCAAGTAGTGTCAGGAGTTAGTAGACATCATTAAAAGCAATTATTTTGTTGCACAACAATTATTTGTAGAATTATCTAAAGAGCTGAGATCTCCTGATTTCTACTTCATTGTTTACTTAACTCTATGTCATACTGCCCTCCTTGGCAGATGAAGATGGCTGAAAATTTGAACTATTCCCTCAGCTGGAGAAATGGGACTGGGACCTTGATTCTGAATTCATTACACAGTCTTCTCTGAAAAAAGACCAGGGCCTTAAGAGCAGTAATGGACTTTGGAAATCATAGTAATTAAAAGTTCCCTCCCAGTTTTTTCATCCTTTTTCTGAAAATAGAACTGCTGAGAGAGAGAGAGAGAGAGAGAGAGAGAGAGAGAGAGAGAAGGAGAGAGGGGGGGGAAATGAAAGAAAAGGCACACTGTTTGATGTGCTGTATGTTGGAGGGTTCTGGAAAAACTTATAATATGTTCTGTGCTCAGAGACAAGATTTTCCAAAAAGACATTTATACTATTTTCTTCCAAGAGTCTGCTTCCTGTTATACTTTGGAAGAAGTGACCTCATGGTGTTTGTATTTGTCTCTCACAAAACCTCTTTTATAGTATTAATGCATGTGCAGATCTTAGATTATGTCATACACTAGGCTCTGAGTTGGGCAGGTCATTCAAAGAACATGCTGCTCGTTTTATAATGGCGTCATCTTGTTTTATAGCGGCAGAGGGGATGGGAGGGGGGAGAGAAATGGATAGGAGAAAGCTTTATGCCAAGTTCCTTGGAAAATATATGCCACAGCAATAGAAGGAACTAATAAAAGTGAAAGAATATTAAGTAGTGATACAGGTTATTAGTCTCAGAGGAACTGACAGTAATTACTATAATCCCTTACAGTCTATTAGAATTATAAGGTGATTGCTTGCTCATTACCTCATTGCTATATTACTTTAAAGTTTATAAAATACTTCCTTATAGATCATCTTGGTTGTTTCTCCCAACATCCATGTGAGTTATGCAAGACCAGAATTACCCCAAATTTATAGGTAATCGAACCGAGGCTTTGAAAGAAATAATAATATGTAAAGTATTTTCATAGAATTTGACAACATCAAAAATTTTTTTTATATACGTGAGTTCATTAGATCTCCACAACAAATATTGTAGTAAATAAAATTATTATTAATCCCATTTTTTTCATGTAAGGAAACCAAGACATAGTAAATGAAAACCTAGATTTTGCAGCAAATCAAGTTGCACAATGAGAACTTAGATGCAGATTGACTCCTTAAAGGTGCTCTTTCCACTACATTAAAATTGCCTCTTTATAGAGAATGGGCTCTGACGTTGGCCAGACCTGGATATAAACCGTGGCTCTTACATAGGTGACTGTAGGGTGAAGTCTGAGAAACCACTTAACCTCAATAAACACAGCTTTCTAATCAGTAAAATAGGAAAAGTAATTCCTACTTCATGAGATGACTGTGAGGAAAAAATGAGCTAATGTTTGTAAAATGTTTAGTATAGCATTTGACACACAAAAAGGGCCCAATGGCAGTTATTGTAATAAATTTTATTTCTGGCACCTATTGGTACACGAGCCCATCCTATCCCAACTTTAGTCCCACAGTGCTGCACAAATGTTTTAGAAAATACCATTTGTTTTATTTCCAAATAAAGCCTTGGACTCCTCTCAGAGCAGTGTGGGAGGGAGGATCTGCACCAATCTCTACAACAGAAGTCATGGTTTGATTTCATATCTCTGAGAACCCAGACAAGCCCTCTCCTTCCCAGCCTCTGTTTTCACCTGCGGTTCTGAATGAACAAGATAAAGTGAGAACTGCACTCAGAAGGAAAACAAGCTGGACTCTGCCATAACATCTGGTTAAAATTCCAGAGCCCAGGACTCACACTGAGAAGCTACTGCTCACTGGAAGGGGCATCTTGTCTACCCCAGCTGGTTCTACTGCACCTTTAAGAAATCAACCACCCAATGCTCAAGGTGGGATCCAGGAAGCAGTCTAATTAAGGCTTTAAGTCAGGTCAGGAAATAATGCAGGTGTGTAGAGATCAGCCCGGATCTCTTATGTGTTAAACATGCTGCTTATTCTCATGGTAGATAGATACTTCTCAAGGCTTGTCCCCGCTGCCACAAACTGAGCACTATATTGTGGCAGAGTGAACGCTATTGGGCCTCTGCCTGCCTTTGTAGCCTCCGCCTCTGACACTTGCTCACGTAAACCTTGCAGCCCACTTGTTCTGAACTGCATTGCGTTTTCCAAGTGCACCTTTTAGATTTTATTTTTAGAGCTTTGGCACAAGTCGTTCTTTTTATAAATTGCTCTTTTAATAATATGACAATATTATATATCTTATTGATTTTTTAGAGAGATAGAAAGGGAGAGGGATAGAGAGGTAGAAATATCAGAGAACATTGATTGGCTTCCTCCTGCACCCTCTATCCCCCCACTGGGTATGGAGCTTGCAAGCCAGGCATGTGCTCCAACCGGGAATCGAACTCGTGACCTCCTGGTTCATGGATTGACTCTCAACCACTGAGCTACTCTGGCTGGGCTACAAATGTGTTTATTTCCTGAACTGTTCTTGCAAGATGAGTTCCTATTCTTGAACAGATGTCTCCTGGTTGCCTCTATTCCTGAGGAGCTATCTGGGGTAAAGATGGTGATTTTATCTTTTGTCTCACTACCTCTATTATGGCCTTTAAATGTTATATATAGATTCAATATACACATCTATCTATTTCCTTCACTCATTTCTGAGCTCACTTAGGGCTATTTTTGTTGTTGTTGTTGTTGATTTTTGAAACACAGTGCTGGGCACATAGTATGAATTTAATAACTTTTGAGAGGCAGTATGGAAATTTTAGAATCTTAACCTTTTTTTATATGCTGGATGCCTTTGGTTGCCTTAGGACTCCAACACTACTGTGTTTTTTGTTTTTTGTTTTTTTGTCACCATTCATAGTTGAAAAAAGTGTTAAAGTTTAGTATGAAATGATATATTTTTTTGAATTCTATCCCTACATTCCTGATTAAGGACCCCTGGAAAGTAAGGGATTTAGAATCAAACAGACTGAGATTCAAATTTCAACATCTCTCTGCACCAAGTAAATATGAGTTTTCTGAGATTCTGTTTTAGATTGGTATATTACTAACCTGTATGTGAGAAAAACAGAAAGTATCTGTAATGATGTCTAGTACTTGAGCACTGCTAAATAAATGCTAAATGTTATTAGTTTATTGAGACTTCAGGGGGTAATGAAAGAAGCCCCAATATCCTGGATTTGAATTCAGCCTTGCCTCTTTGTAGCTATGTGACTTGGGCTTCTTTAAATATCAGTTTACTCATCTGGACTATGGGGCTGATAATGCCTACTTGTAATACCATAAGCCTTATTGTAATACCATAAGAAATGTACTATCATGGGCCTGGAAATATAAATGTACAAGAAACAATTGATTGAAAGAATGAATAGCTGACATTTAAAAATGTAATTAATTCCACTTCTTTGGGTCTGACAAATTTCAATACTTAATGACAGTAAAAGTTCTCAAAAATATGATGTTAATTTTATGTATGTACTTATGAAAAATCAATTCAAGTAATGGTCACTCATTTATTAATTTTAAATAAAAAAGTTAAAATTTAAAAATAATGTCAAATCTCTATATATTTCTTAACCAGCACCTTTTTACCAAACACCAATGTATTTCTGAAAACATTCTGAAGAAGGTAATTGGTTAAATGTACAAAACTTATTTCAATTAAAAGATCAATGCAATTACAATAAATTAAAATTTTAAATGAACAGAAATAGTTACTAATTGTTTTGTAAACTCTATTTTTATGTATAAAAACATATTTAAACATTTTTTAGGAACACAGTTAAAATGAACATTAATACAAGTAAATATAAAATTCTTAAAAACAGCTGTTGAAATATCTAAATACTTAACAAATGCGAGAATTAAGTATTTATTAAACATAGGGTGACAGTAATATATGAAGTGGGGCCAGATAGATTCCATAATCTGATTGCTCAGAAGAGAGGCCCAATTTCTCACCCCCACCTTTGCCCTTTGTTTAACTGCTGACTATTACATTTCCCCCTAGCTGCTCATCAATGTTTCAGAGTAGCAAAGGCCTGGGTGGACGCACTACTCTGGCCACCCCAGAGAGTTCTTCCTCAGTCTCTAGCCGATGTTTAGCATGAGAATAAAACATTAACAGATGCAGTCTGTGTCTTAAGTTTGCCTGCCGTCTTACTGTCTTCTCTGGTGGGATCCTCTTGGTCAAAGTTCATCTGACTAACTTTGGAAAGCTGCCTGGTAGAGAAAAGGGAGGGGGAAAGGGGGGGGGGGAGAGAGAGAGAGAGAGAGAGAGAGAGAGAGAGAGAGAGAGAGAGAGAGAGAGAGAGAGGAAACAGGGAAGAAGAGGAGAGGAAGAGAGAAAGAACTATCTTGAGTTGTGCAGCTCCACCTCAGCCATTCACTTGCTGTGGGAACTTAGGAAAGATACTTTCTGTACCTCAGTTTCCTCATCTATAAAATGGCCTATATTCCCCTTTACTAGTAGAACTCACAGTAGTATTCAATACTTAAGTCCCAGTCATTTTTTACATTGTATCCTATATAATTATAGCTTTACCCAAACATTAAAACCTCTGTGAATAAGACTAATCTGGGCATTTGGATAGATAGGTTTTATTATTCCATCAATAAAAGTGGAGGAGGAAGCTAGTAGCATGTTTACTACCTGTCCTACACCTCATGCAGTCCTGTTTCATATGATGACAAAGCCGTAAGGTGACTTTCCCCATTTTGGAGAAGAGTAAAAGTAAGATTAAAGGTAAATAACCTGACTGAGGTCAGGATATTGACTAGCAAAGTCAGGATTAGATTCCATTTATTTGTTCGTTCATTCATTCATTCATCCATTCAGTAAATATTGTGGAACATCAAGCCAGGTACTTAATTAAGTGTAGAAATAAAGCAGGGAACAAGTGTCTCCAAAGATCATATTTCTTTTGCTACTATACTGAAGGTATATTCTTGTCAGAATATCTTGAGAATATCAAGGAAAAATATAATTTAAAGTTTTCAAACTCATGCCATATTTGAGAAAATTGACCACCAAGTCATTTTAGAGTACTTTCCTAAAATTTTTGCTCTGACTCTTCCCATTTTACATTGAAAACATCAACTTTATAATGAGGAATAATGAATTTTGTTAATTTCATCTTTACAAGCATAAAGCATACATCTCTCTCTCTCTTTTTAAATGAATGACACTAATAGTCACAATTTTACTACAAAACTGTGGCATAGAAACAGCATTTTTAGCAAAAAATAAATTCTCTAATATAAATGGCAAATATAAGTATTTAAGGAACATAATATTGAAAGATTAGTTAGATAACTAAAATGAATAATTAGAGAAAATTAAGATAACAGACACACCCTATTATTGAGTGAATTCAATGTACTAGACTTTAGCTAGGAACTGTGGAGGATAAAACCCTCAAAAGAATCCAGATCATATCAAAGTGAATGAAGTATTATTCAGAGTCTGTTGATTTCTTTCAAGTATGTTGCTACTAGAATAACTACTGCTACTATTGAAAACAAGAATTCACATTTATTGTGTTAACTATTTGCCAGTGAAGTGCTTTGAAAGTGTTGCAGCATTAATTTTCTCAATGACCTCATAAAGTAGGCATTTTCATCATTTCCATTTCACAGATGAGGAAGTCTGAGAATTAGCAATGCTCAATAACAGCTCTGGCAGGGTGGCTCAGTTGGTTAGAGAGTTCTCCCCATATGCCAATGTTGCATGTTTGATTTCCCCTCAGGGCACATACAAGAAGCAACCAATGAATGCATAATTAAGTGGAACAACAAATCCCTCCTTCTCTCTTACTCTCTTAAAAAAAGAGAGAAAGAAAGAAATGCTAAATAATATATAAAGACACACAGAAAAACAGTGGGATAGTTGATATTATAAGGCCAATTATTCCAAGTCCAAAGCTAATGTTTTTAACAGTTAATCTAATACTCATTTTTAAGATATCAAGACTAAGTAATTAAGAGATTGATGAAATTGTTAATACCATAAAAATCAATATATGAACTGATTTGAAGCAAATAAAATGAGCGAGGATTCAAATGGGTTCACTTTTAAATGACAGTAAGACACTTAAGTGGATGTCCAATGGGATTGCAAAATGAATAAGGTTAGACCTGCTCTTGCAAAAAAGTCAGCCAAGGATATAGCCTATAGCAGACACAGAGGAGAGGATAAAGGAACTCTGAAGCTAATTATGGTGGGGGAGATGAGAGAACTTGACACACCTGAACATCCATCAAAAACCAAACTGCATACTGAATAAAACAAAGCAGAAGGATGAGTTCATTGCAAGGTTTTCAACCACCATACAAGGAAATTCCAGTATACCAGGACAGTGAGTTCCAAGTTGCTGGGAGACCAAGGAATTTTTATGGGAAAAATACAGAAGTCAGAAAGGCTGTTTCAGCTGATTCATTGCCTAGTGGCCTTCATTCTTATTTGGATCAGGGTAGCTAAGTCAGGGGAACAAGAAAGTCCAGAGATGGCATGAACAGTCTTGGCATTTGGAGATTAATTGGCTGATGTCCTTGGCTAATTTTTGAGAAGAGCTGTAAATTCCTGTGATGGTAGGTTAAGTTTACTATACATGCACCTGCACTGTCTGTCTCCATTTTGGATGTACACACTTCTGGAGAGGCTAGGACATATAAGACTTTAAGAAAACTTCTAGGTAGATTTCTTGAACCTAGAAGCATAGAGTAGGAGTTTAATATTTGTTCTAAGACTGAGGGACTATTGTATGAAGTGACCTGGTGCATTTCAGAAAGTGGAGCCTTGAGATCCTCCACGATACTTGGTAAAATGGAGTCTGAGAGATTCTACTAGAATTTTTTTCCATTATTTTTTTCTTGACTATGACCCACAGTAAATTTTTTCCCCTCAAAACCAGGACACATCATCTAGGGGAAATAATGAACAACATAGACTGATGAACAAGAACAGACCTAGAAACAAGGAGGCATGGATCAGACTGTCGGGCCTCAGGGGGAGGGTAGGGAAGGGTGGGGGTAAAGGGGAGAGATCAACCAAAGGACTTGTGTGCAAGCATATGAGCCTAACCAGCGGTTAAGGACAACAGGGGGGTGGGGGCATGTGTGGGGAGGGGTGTGGGATGGGAATGGGGGGATGAGGACAAATATGTGATACCTTAATCAATAAAAAAATTAAAAAAAAACCAGGACACATATTCATATAGATGCACTTATTTAGCTGATATTAATATCCTATAGAAGGAATATTTGTCCTTACTATGGGCATTACACTCTGATATCTTCTACTATTACATTTTAGTTTTTATATTGCTGGGTGCAATGAGCTAAATTGATTTCACAACCCACTAATGGCATATAATTTGTTGCATGAAAAATATTGGTCAAGAGATCATTGGGAGAGGTACATACTAGCAACCTATGTGCCCTAGAGGAAGACAAGAACTTAGGTAGTTTATGGAACATGTCAGTCCACTATTACTAGTAAAAACATGAGACTTGAGGATGAAAGTGAGTTTAGATTTATGAATGCCGTTTGGGGGTACTGGGCACAGAGATGATGGTTGAAACCTTTCATTAGGTAAGTTATTCACAGAGAGTAAAACACAATGAGCAGAGCAAGGCACAAGATAAAAAATAAACTCTACAGAATACCACAGTTCTGCAGTGGAGTAAGGAGGAAGAAATAGAGAAAGAGTACAGAAACATGTTTATATGATAATTTAATATAATTTATGATAATTATTTTTGAGTCAGGAATCATTGATCTACTTTATATTGACTTTTTAAAGATCAATATTATTGCAGTATATGTTGGTTTATTGTGGACTATAAAATAATTTATTCTTCTCAGTGGGGCTGTGACCAAAGGTTTTAAAAATATTTTTCAATTATAGTTGACATTCAATATTATATTGGTTTCAGATGTACACCATAGTAGTTAGATATTTACATAACTTACAAATTACCACCCACCCACCTAAATCTTGCCTTACTTATATTTGTTGTATAAAATGTTTGAATGGTTACACAGTCCAAGAAAGATGGCTTATTCTGCCACCTAGTGGTCAGTTTTATCATGCTGGAAAAATACAACCAAAATTTATCCAAAGACATTTCGTTAAGGTATCTGCTATGTGAATATTGGAGGCCAGTCAATATAGTCACAGATATCAAAATCTGAGGCAGGCCCTCCTCTTGAAGTTTAGATTGGGCATCCTTTCACAATATTTTTCTTACAAAATTCTAGGAAAAAACCATAAATTAGCTAGGAATAAACATAACATGGCATGAAAAAGACGATTCTGAAGAAAATGATGGAACCCTACCAAGGAACACAGAATAATGAAGGCATGCCATGTTTATTGAAGAAATGTTCATTATTATAAATATGCATAGTCTTCCTAAATTTAACTATAAATCCAATAACATCATAGGCAAAATCACAAAAGGTTTTAAGCATGAACAGACTACTGTTGAACCTCAGAGGGAAGGCAGGGGAGGGTGGGTAGGAAGAGATCAACCAAAGAATTTGAATACATATATGCATAACTTGTGGACACAGACATTTGAGTGCGGGAGGGCCTATGGGGGGGACAGGAGTGGGCTGCAAGAGATTAAGGGGGGGGAGGAGGACCTATGTAATACTTTCAACAATAACAATTAAAAAATATTTTTGTTTGTTTGTATATTGGGACATTATAAATTGGTTTTAACATTTAAATCAAAGATAAAATGTGAAATAATACCCCCCCCCAAAAAAAAAAGGACAAGGTAAAGAAAGAACATGCTTAACATTTTTAAATAACAGTCACTAAATATTATGCAGAAATAAGTAAACTAATTGAATAGCACAAAGAATCCAGAAACAGAATCATGGAAAATATTGAAATTCAGTTGGTGATTAAAGTGGCATTTCAAATCAGTGGGAAAAAGAGCAAGTATTCAGTATATGGTATTGTGAAAATAAGTTATACATTTACAAAAAAAAATATTTTCAACTTTATCATATACCAGTATAAATTCTTTATGGCTTAGAGATCTAAATGCAAGAAAGCAAAACTATAAAAGTGTTAAAAAGGAAATGCAGCATAATTTTTATAATCATATGGTAGGAAAAATCTAAGCAAAACACAGATCCAGAGCCATAAAGAAAAGGTTCTACATTCCTGATTACATAAAGATTTTCAATTCTTTTGGACAAAAGATACCATAAAGATTTTTTTTTAATATATTTTTTATTGATTTCAGAGAGGAAGGGAGAGGGAGAGAGAGATAAAAACATCAGTGATGAGAGATCATCTTTGATTGGCTGCCTCCTGCATGCCCCCTATTGGGGACCAAGCCAGAAACCTGGGCATGTGACCTGACTGGAATCTAACCGTGACTTCCTGGTTCATAGGTCAATGTTCAACAACTGAGCCACACGGGCTGAGCAAAAAAGTTAAACAGCAAGTGACAGACTGGAAATGACATTTGGAATATAAAAGTGTTTCCACATCTACACATTGATAAGGAAATAAGTAAAAAGAAAATGGGCAAATGATTTGGACCAGGATTCACTGAAGAAATGCAAATGACCAATACACTGATAAAAAGATCCTCAAATTTAACACTGTTTATAAAAATGCAAATTAAAATGAGACATTTTTATTTATTTTTAAAGTTTAGTAGTATCAAGAATGTGTAATAATGTGGGGAAATAGGCTCTCTCAAACACTCTCAAAAGGTGATTAATGAAGCAGTTTTGGAAGACAGTTGGGCAGAATCCATAAAATTTTTAAATTCACATATTTTTGACCTAGCAATTATACTTCTGGAATCAATCCTCAAGAAACAGTCACATATGCTCACACAATGTGTTCATTGTTTTGTTTTAAAAAATAATAGTGAAAAATGGAAGACACGCTAAAGTAAAATAACTTTGTTCACTTGTTTTCCAAAACACCACAGGCTCCTGGCTTTCTCCCTCATTGGCCACTCAGACTAGACCTCCTTTCTTGGTTCCTTCTCAACTCCTCTACCTCCTCATGTTGCAGTTCCCAAGGACTCAGTCCTAAGGTCTCTTCATCTCTATTCACTTCCTCGGTGACCTTATCTGTTTTCTTTTGATTTTATGTTAATTTTTAAATTGATTTTAGAGAGAGAGGAAGGAAGAGAGAAAGAAACATCGATGTGAGAGGGACACATCCATTGGTTGCCTCCTGCAGACCCCTACCAGGAGGATTGAGCCCACAACCGGGGCATGTACCCTGGCCAGAATCAAACTGGCAACCTTTCAGTGCATGGGACAATGCCCCACTAACTGAGCCACACCAGCCAGGGCTTTTAGTTCTCTGATTTGACATCCAGTACTTTCCACTTGATAATTTACATTTCTACCTCAGGTTCTCCCTCTGACCTCCAGATTCACATATCTATCTGCCTGTTGACTTCTCCTTTTCAGTATCTAGTATGTATCTTACAAGTAATTTGAGAAACAAACTCTTGGTCTTTTCTTCAAACCTGATCTCACCTCAATTGTTTAGATCTCAGTAAATAAAAACTTTATCTTTTTAGTAGCTCAGGCCAAAACCTGTGAGTCCCATTTGAAACCACGTTTCCTCATCTCCTCCATCCAAGTTGTCAACAATTTATACAGCCCTATTATTGGCTGAGTTTTAAAGATGTATGAAGAATCTAATCATCTCTCATGCCCCCCATTCTCAGTACTCTGGTCTGAGTCCCCATCGTCTCCTACCTGAATGAGTAAAACAGCCTCAGAACTAGTCTCCCGACTTCCACCTTCACCGGATGGGGCCTGCTTTTAAGAGAGCAGAATTTTTATAATAACTTTTACATCTTAACATTATTTTTATTCCTCACTATCTCCTCCCAAAACTCCCTCTCCTCAACATTTCTCACCTTACCTACCAACACTCTCCCCTAGCTCCTCTACTCAAGTTACTCTGCCCTCCCTTGAAACCTCCAAACCCCTGAGACATAACCTTGACATAGGGCTCATGCACTTACCGTTCCCTCTTCCTGTATTTTCTCACTTATTCCTTCACCTGTTTCAAGCCTTTACTCAAATTTCATCTTATTGAACCCTTTTTAAAAATCACCAGCTGAGGATATGTTTTTTATTGTTTTTAGAGAGAGAGGCAGGGAGAGAGAGAGAAACTTTGATGTGAGAGAGAAACATCCATCCATTGCCTTTCATATGTGCCCCTGGGGACGGAACCTGAAACCTAGGTATATGCCTGGACCAGGAATGGCACCTGCAACATTTTGCTGTATAGGACAATACTACAACTAACTAAACACCCAGCCAAGGCTCATTGAACCTTTCTTGACCAGTCTATTTAAAATTGCACACTTCCTCATTATCATCTGATATAGTATGTATTTTATGCTTTATGAATTCATATATTTATTTTATGCTTCCTGCAACTAGGTTATTTTTTACTGCTTTTTTTATTTGGTTAGTTGGATGATTTTGTTTACTATTATTTACTACTAGTGGCCCAGTGCATGAAATTCGTGCACGGCGGGGGGTGTCCCTCAGCCAGGCCTGCACCCTCTCCAATCTGGGACATCCCTCTTGCAATCTGGGACCACTGGCTCCTAACTGCTTACCTGCCTGCCTGCTTGATCACCCCTAACCACTCTGCCTGCCGGCCTGCTTGCCCCCCAACTGCCCCCCTGCTGGCCTGATTGCCCTCAACTGCCCCCCCTGCTGGCTGGCCTGATCACCCCAACTGCCCCCCCAGGCCAGCCTGATTGCCCTCAACTGCCCCCCCCTGCTGGCCTGATCACCCCCAACTGTCCCCCCCCTTGTTGGCCTGATCATCCCCAACTGTCCCCCACTGCCAGCCTGCTCACCCCCAACTGCCCACCCCCCATGCTGTCCTGCTTGCCCCCAACTGCCCTCCCCTTCTGGCCTGATCGCCCCTAACCGCCTCTGCCTCGGCCCCGCCACCATGGCTTTGTCCAGAAAGACGTCCGGGAGGTCTCCAGATCTAATTAGCATATTACCCTTTTATTAGTATAGATGTTATCCCAATAAATTTAATAAAAATTATCTGCAAATTATGCTTACACTGGAAGTGAACTACTTATCAATTTTATTTTAACCATCAGTATTGGTATACCCTGTAGGTGTAAAATTTGGCTTCCACACTGTCAGCATTTCTTGGGGGCCAGACTTCAGAGATTTCATAGATCTGAGCTCTTTGGCCTTTCTCTGAAGTTACTGGCTGCCCAAGTTATCACTCAAGATGGTGAATTTTTCTACATTGTCTTGCTCTTTTTCTGGATCATTTTTATTCATTTCCTCATTTGGCCTGTGATAATGGCCACATATTGTTGGCTTTATAGCTTTTATAGGTTTACTTGAAGGGGTAGGAATTTTTGAAAAGGCTCCTTTCCTTGAACTCCCTTAAAGACATCTTTTCACCCCCAAGGATGTCTATAGTACCTAGAAGGACAACAGAATAAGGGCAGAAGGACATTGGTTTCTGGGGAAATGGCTGGGATGAAAGGGAAAAAAGTCTTCATGAGAAAAAGTATGGGTTGAGGATGGAATCTGCCAAGCAAGAACAGGGAGTCTTGAGGATATACACTAAAGAAGAGGAGGAGAAGTTTGGGTGTGGTCCTCTCATCCTGGACACTGGACCTGGGTTAACAGGGCTTCTTCCTTTTTTACCTTCTTTTGGTGAATGAGGTTGGTTGTTACATAACTGTGCTAGGAGTTTGTGGTTTCCTGGTCATCTTCACCATGTCAAAATTTCCCAGGGCCCTACCCCAGGCCTCCTGAACATATGCTTTTCTCTAGGACAATGAGGGGGCACACCCCCCTAGGCTTTAATTAATCAGGAAGCCTCTCCTCCAGCTAATGGTAGCTCTGGGAGAGAAATTTAGACATCATAAAGCACCATCCTGACACTTCCATGGGGAGGGGTGAGGAGGCCAAGATGCTTTGGTAAGAGAAAGGGGGCATTTCTTTAGCACTCCTAAGCCTTCTCAAACTTATTGAACCCATGTTCAATTCCGATGGGTCCCATGTTAGGGAGATAATGCTTCCTTCAAATGTTTCCCTAGGTCGACAAACTGAAGAAATACAAATGACCAATACAGTGATAAAAAGATCCTCAAATTTAACAAACTGCGGCTCGCAAGCCACATGCGGCTCTTTGGCCCCTTGAGTGTGGCTCTTCCACAAAATACCATGGCCTGGGTGAGTCTATTTTGAAGAAGTGGCGTTAGAAGAAGTTTAAGTTTAAAAAATTTGGCTCTCAAAAGAAATTTCAATTGTTGTACTGTTGATATTTGGCTCTGTTGACTAATGAGTTTGCCGACCACTGCCCTAGGCCACCCATTTCAGTGGTTCATTGTTCTTTCTTATCCTTCACCATTAGCTGATCACCCCTAACCATAGTTTTCATAAGATTTACCTAAAATCTTTTCAAGGTAATGTGACTGTCTCTGTGGAGATGTAAATCATCCTGCTTCTCAAGTACAGGTTGCTCTTATTCACCTTGAAAACCATTCACTTCTTGGCTACTATCAGAGAAATTTTCCATCTCACCCCCCTTTTTCCACTGTCCATGTGGCTCTTCCCAGCTTTCTGTTTTCAAGGTTGAAATCATTGCCTTTAGGCTGTCTTTAATGAATAGAGTTGCTCAACTGGTTATCTTAGCTTTGTTTAAAATCTTGGGGGTGATCATAGTAAGTATAGTATCTAGATTTGGGGTTTAACAGTATAAGGTGAGTGAGGCAGGAATTTAAATTCCCGAAGTTGGGCTTCCTGTTTGTATGTTGAAAATTGCACCTCCCCCCACCCCACCTCCTCAGGGAACTCGGGTAGGCAGATCCTTGGTCTGAGGATTGCAGACTCAGGTTCATAGAGAACAGGAGGCCCAGGCCCTGTCAAAGATGGATCAGAAGGAGGGCTAAAGGACCCTACAGAATCTACCTCAGCCCCTGCCATCAGGCTTTGGAATTGCTGGGCTTGGTACCGGGTGTGACATACACTGACTTCCTGCAGAGGACTCAGGGCAGTGAGGCCTTGATCTGAGGAGTCCGGCCTTGGGTCAACAGAGGGAGGATCCCAGGACCTGCCAAGGCTCAAGGTGAGGAACATGAGGGAGGAGGGAGGGACCCTGGCCCCTAGAACAGAATCATCCCACCCAGGGCAGGATGATGACAACAGGTGATTTCTGCATCCGGGTCTCAGAGACTCGGGGGCTTTGGTATAGAGAGCAGGACCTCAGATCCGCAGAGGACCGGCCCAAGTCCTGCCAAAGTCAGGGTGAGGACCCCGAGGAAACAGTAATGGGACTCTGTACGCCACAACAGAGGGGACCCCCACCAAGGCCCTACCCCTCTGTAAGCTCTGGGAGTCCCCAGGGTGGGATGACGATGACAGGCAATTTCTGCATCTGGGTCTCAGAGACTCAGGGGCTTTGGTATAGGGAGTAGGACCTCAGATCCACAGAGGACTGGCCCAAGTCCTGCCAGAGTCAACATTAGGATGTAGTGATCCTGGATCCATAACAGAGGGGACCCCACAGAAGCCCACCCTTGCTGTCAGCCCTGGGAGTCCCCAGGATGGGATGACCACACACAGTGTTTCCTGACTTCCACAAATGGGTCTGAGAGATCCTGGGAACATGGTATCAGGAAAAGGCCCTCTGGTCCACAGAGGGGGTGGCCCAGGTCCTGCTGGAGTCAACTGACGAGGCAGCGAGCCGCCCGGGCCAGAGGCTAACCACCTCACCGCGCCTGCCTGGCATTGGGTCCAGCCTTTGGTCATTTTGGATGTTATGGACCCTGGCGCTCTCTCTCAATCTCTCTCTCTCTCTCTCTCTCTCTCTCTCTCTCTCTCTCTCTCTCTATATATATATATATATATATATATATATATATGTTGTACATTCAGCTCTTAAAATAGTTTGACACACTGAAGGAGCTCAGTAATTGCTGAGTGAAGAAATAACTAAAGTCCATCAGTAGGAGAGTGTCATAAGGCAGTGATCTTTAAAAATTTTGTTCAAATATTCCTCAAAAGAGTGTTGAGAAATTATGACATCAACTTTATTTTAATCATAATGTTTTATTGCAAAATATGGTTTCTAATGTTTTTAATATTGTGTACATGCCTTAAATATATTTTCATACAAATTTAAGTGTTATAAATTTGCTCATTCAGTTTATAGATCATGTCTGCCATATAATCCAAATGGCAATGACAGTTCTTATATTTCTGTCAAAAAATATTTAACTTTGTTTCCAATTCAAATAGACAAATATCTGTCCCAGGACAACCATCTCACTTTTGAAATTAAATTCTAAGCTACTCCAGTTGCCTGAATGAAATCAATGTTACCCCTTCAATATGTTTTGGTCCCCTACCCCAGAAGCTATTCATTCTCTAATTGTCCTTTGATTTGCACCCCCAAATATTTTCTATCTGAAGGCTATTATTTACTATTTTTATTTATTATTATTCCATAGTAAATAATATGAATTGGTGAGAGGTATGTTTTTTTTTTACTGTTAAGTAGGATAATAATAATTGACTGATTATGAAAATGAACTGAGGAAAGGGGACCTCTCAGATCACATGAGCATTCTCAGGCATATCAATTTTAGGGAAAATTGTACTTGAAAGTTGAAGATCTGGAAATTATTTTTTTCTCCATTCACATATATTTCTGGAAAGACTTTGTACTCAGACACTCATACCCAAGTCTAAAGATAGATTTTACTATAGAATTGTATGCAACAGTAATTTTTTTTTAAAAAAGGTGTATGGGTATGAAATGCAGAGATTCCTAAGAAATAATTTTAATTAACATCAGCAAATTACATATCAATTTTCCCATTTATCTTTGAAATAGGTATTTAATTTACTTGAGTATGCATGTCCACTCATAAAAGGGACTGTAAGAATGCATACAGAGCCCCTAATGGTGAGTTGGAGGTGTGGTATCTAGGGGACATGAGGAGGGATGGAGGTGTGATATCTAGGGGACATGAGGAAAAGAGATTCACATTTTACTCTGCTAACTTTGCATAATAAAATAAATTTGTAAAAATTACATGTCAGTTAAGAAAAATTAATTAAAATAAATTAAAATTGATTTAAAAATACTAACAGATTCATTTTATAGTGCTGGTATAATCTCTAAAACTTCTGTTTTTAGAACAGTTTGTAAATACTATAGGATATTACAAATAACTTAACAAAAATAAAAGTTAGTTACAACAAACTCTTACTTCCCACTTTCCTTCTTATGTTGATATTTTCCTATTCGAAACACTTGATAGTCACTTTCAGCCTTTATCACTTCATGTGTTTTATCACAGCTCTTTGTATCTGTATCTGTTTTCCTTACTATATTCCTTACAGGACTATACCATTTTCATCTTTGCAATTCACATATCTTACACAATGGCTAGGCTATAGTAGGCTTTCAATGACATTAATGAATAAATAAATGGAAGTGAATGGTCTGTCCCCTTGCTCTCCCCTTTGTCTCATTGGTTTAAAAACAAAATTTTGCATGTCTAATGATCTCCTTTATACTTATTGGAAAGTAAATTCCAGACATTTAATATATTAACAGACATTATCTCATTTTTCTTCCTCATTTTGTGGTGAAGAGCCATGGGTAGAATATAGATTTAGCTTACACATAGAGAAGTAGAATCCCACAGACAGACAACAACTTTCTAAATGAACAGCCATAGACACTGTGACCGGTAGTCTACGTGCTGACCTAGCAGCATGAAGACCCATGGATAACTTACATACTTAACCAATGGCTTTTCTACTAGCATATATAATACTTGAGAGTTGAAAGGTATTTTTTTAAGTTTGAAACTGGGCATTTCACAGATATAACTTAGATATAATGTATTTAATCAGATTTTAGAAGGTTTTTAAAAGATCATTTAAAGCAGCCATTTATTAGTTCTTAAATTAAAAAAAAAATCAGAGAAAGGCAACTCAACAGACATATTTATAAAAGGAAAGAGAAGGAGGGTTATTTTTATGACATGGACCTGTGTTTATGTGTCCACATTTATTAAAGTGAAAGCAAAATGGAAATTTACAAAAGCAGAGACATTTTTATTTGCAACTAAGTTCTGTTGTGCTTTTTGGGTAGTGGATATTTTTAGCAGCAGCAGTTAAACCAATATCAACGAAGCTAAAAAAACAAAGCGAAGCTGGCAAGTGGTAAAAGATTTCAATACCCTTCTATATGCTTTCCTCAGAGATATGGAACTTTTGCTGAATAGAAGCAATAGAGCCTATCCTGGGTTGTAAAGAAATTACTGCAAAGCTTTATAAGTTGCAGGGTTAGGACAATATTCTAGGTCCTTCATAAGTACTGTGTTTTCCATATTCATTTCAGTCTATACACGCAGAAATGTAATGTCTTCAGAGACAGAACTAAATAGAAGGTGGACCTTTATACTCCTTTTGCAGCACTAATGGTCCATTTAAAAAATGATACCATAGTTTTTCTTTTTTAAAAAGAAAGCATTACTCAGTTAAAACATAATAATTAGGTCCTAATATTTTTTAGGAATATATTTCCCTACACAAAAACAAGAAAAAAATCTTAAACAGAAGAAGGTAGAAAATTTAGGGAAAAGGAACACTTGATAAATGTCAACTTCTAGAAATTTAACTAAATATTTTACCCATCAATCAGGTCTTGGGATTAAGGTGTGAGTAGAACATTAAGGTCAGAGAAATATTCTTCTAGTAATCCGTTGGAGATAAAAATAGATCTCTGGAAATCTACTCATATTATATAAATTCTGTAACTAAACTTAAATGGATTAAACTTCTAAAAAATTATGAGGAAGCAGGAAACAAACCAACAAAAAATAAGAAACACCCATAGAAACTATGAAAACATTCTTCAACATAAAGCAGACAAACAGCTAGAGGTGCTCATACATTTTTTTGAAGATCACTGTTACAATATATCACATCAATACAGAAAGGATATGTATTAAATATAATTCTTATTTCTAATAAAACCTTTCAGAAAACTAAGGAATATAAATGAATTTTTTCAAGTTCAAGATGACAGATGGCAAATATGATAAAACATCTTCCCTTGACACAAAATATATTAAACGAGCAAACTTTGGGCCACATTCAAACACAAGGATGAGAACTCTTTAGGAACCAGAATTGGAGAGACATTCTTAAAAGAGTAAAGCAAACTGAACACCATCTCAGGGTCTGCTGCTTTACTGGCATGAAGTTGGAACTAGGGCTGCATGCTCAGAAGCAAATTCGAAGGCTTCTCTGCCCATCAGACAAGTGTAAAGCTAAGCTATCTTCAAGGTTAGTATCTGTACAAGTGTGAAGCCACTTGACAGAAAGAAATTCTCACCATAGGATGTGAAAAGAATTCCTCTGTGAACACCCAAGAATCACAAAATGCTAAATTAACTTCAGTATCTTTACAGAGAGACAATAAACTCAATCACCAAAAGAACTTACAACCAAGTAAGTAGAGATAATAATGCAGCCTAAAAAAATTTTCAAAGTAGTGTGTTTAATAATTTCAAAGAGCCAAAGGAAGTAACTCCTTCCAAAAACTTGTTCCCAAGAGCAAGAACCAAACACTATGATAAAGAACACGTGCGTATGAAGAACAAATTAAAAATGCTAGAAATTAGAAAAAAAATGTACTTTAACTAAACAAAAATGCGCTAGCAGGACTAAAACATGCTATGCAAAAACTGAGCTGGGAAATTCCCTGAACATGTCAAACACTGAAACTATTAAAAAAAATAATGTAAATACAAGAATAGGTTTGGTATCCTAATATTCAGATTTTAATAAATGTTTTCGAAGGGAAGATTAGAGAGAATGGAGAGGAGAAAGTATTTCAAGAAATATGGCAAGAATTTTCCAAAAGTGAAGAAAAACATGACTCCTAAGATTAAAAGGGCCCCCTAATTGCCAAGCAAGATTAAAAAATAAACACAAGAACAAACTCTCATAACTAGAAACAACAAAATGAAACCTAACAATAAAATGAAAGGGAATTAACTTCTAAAGACAAACTTTATGCAGAGAAGAAAAATAAACTACAAAGGAATGAGAAATAGACTAACATCAGTAATACTGAATTAAAAAAGACACAAGGAGGAATGGATCAGACTGTTGGGCCTCAGAGGGAGGGTAGGGGAGGGTGGGGATATAGGGGAGAGATCAACCAAAGGACTTGTATGCATGCATATGAGCCTAACCAGTGGTTAAGGACAACAGGGGGGTGGAGGCATGCGTGGGGAGGGGTATGGGATGGGAATGGCGGGATGAGGACAAATATGTGATACCTTAATCAATAAAGAAATTTAAAAAAAGACAAAGTAATATTTTCATGTTATTATGATAAAATAACTTTTAATATAAAAAAATTGGAGATGAACAAATTGGAAGCTGAGAGACCAGTTAGGAGAACATAACATTTGTCCAGCCATAAGACAGTGGTACGCTGGACTGAGATGATGGTAGTTGAAACAGAAGCAGATGGATTTGGAGATAAGAACTAGTAGGACTTGATGATTCAACAGAAGAAAAAAAAAAATAGAACCAGAGGAAAAGAGGATCTGCAGAATTTAGAACTGAGTAATTGAGTCTATGGTGATGTAATTTGCTGTGATAAGAATAAAGGAGGAAAATATGTTTAGGGCATGGGGAATCAAAGACTTATCTTTGGGAACTATTTAAAAAAATCTTGATTTTGAAAGTCTTATATATGTCCCCATTTTCCTTCCATTGACCTCTTTTAGCCCACCCTGGTCCCCACCCAAGGTCTTCATCACCCTATTGTCTGTTTGGTTGATCACTTCCCACCCATCCACCTTCCTCTACCTTCCATCTGAGATTTCACAGTCTGTTCCATGTTTCAATGTCTTTGGATCTATTTTGTTCATCAGTAATATTATTTTATTCATTAGATTTCACATATGAGTGAGATCATGTGATACTTGTCTTTATTTGACTGGCTTATTTGGCTTAGTATTTTGGGGACCCTTTAACATGAAGATATTTATTAGATACGAAAAGGAAATATTTTGACTTGTTATGTTGATTCAAGACTAAACAGACTGCCACCACACTACTGACTAACTTAGGGGTAGAGAGTAGTTGTTGTTTTTTAAGACTATTTTTTTGAGCAGTTTTAGGTTTACAATGAAATAATGGGGTCATGTTGTGCAATGCTTAACCAAAGAATGTGCTTACTGGCTCAGAGCCTTCACATCCAGGCTCAAATCTGACCTAATCTTTGAATAAACCTAAGTTCTGTCACACCTTCACATTTTTCCTTTAGCACTGAGTTCTACTTTGTACAATATTGCTTTATGTTTCTTTGACCTACGTTTTCTTCTAAGAGTCTTAAATTGTTTGCATTTGAACTTTGATGAAACTATTTCTTCATGAGTTTATTTATTTGCTCATCAGCAGTTATTAATTCATCATCCAAAACACTTATTTGGGATATTACCATGCTCTGCTGAAAATCAGGGAAATGTGATGAAAGAAGTGTAATTTATTGGAGCCTTGAGGTATCATCATAATTTTCAAAAGCAGAAATGGGAGAAAAACCTTTCTGGCATTCTCATGCAACTCCAAGGAGTTTGATTCTAGAACATCAGATTCTTCAATGAAGTACCTAAACCTCAGTCACTAATTTTCACTCATATTAGTAGAATAGTCTCTATTTGTGTCATGGTTTTGCCATTTATCCATTTGAAAAGATTGCAATGTTTTAATTCTGCCTTATTCTGAGGATTAAGTAATAAAAAATGCCTTCAGAAATCATCATTATTCTATAAAAAGCATAATTTTGTTGTAAATATTCATGGTTATTGGTTATTTTCAGCACAACTGAAAATAGACTCCAAAGAAATCATAGCAGAAAATGTATTTTAAATATGTACTCTACAGTGTGTGGCCTTGCTAAATTTTTATTATTGTCTCAATAATACAAGGTCCTTTAATACAGCTCTTACACATAAAATCAGCAGTGATCTACAGATCTCTAATATTTATAAGCTAAGTAGTTCATCTCATTATTCAGGATGAATAAGAACACATTTTCCTGGAAGAATGTAACCCTTTCAGCTCTGCTTTAAGTCTTAACCAACTGCCACTGGAAAGGCCTCAATGATGATCTGAAAGACAATCTTTCTGCCTGTAGGTGGAGCCACATGAATGCAATTCTAAAAATTAATTAATTAATCGATTAATTCAACCTTAAATCATTCTCAAGCAGATTCATCTCTTTCTTTCTTCCTTTCTTTACTCTCTTCAGCAGAGAAGCCTCCTTACCATTCTTCATATATTTCTTTCTCCTTTATTGTTTGTTTCTTTGTTTCTTTCTCCATATGGTTCTTGCTTCTTCTTTCTCTCCCTTTTTCTTCCTTCATAATTAAAAGAAAAATTATAGAAATATATATGTTTTTAGTATCAAACTATCAGAGTAAGAATTTTATGCTTGATGGGTGATGTTGTAGTCTTCAATCCCTTTTGCTTGGGATTCTAGGACTAAAGTCTTAGGGATTTCAGGATTCATCAGAAATCATGCTTTCCCATTTGACCAGGGATGTAGCAGGAGTCTTGAGAAAGAGTAGTTATCTTTTTACCTTTTCTAAAAATATGTCTACTGCTTTCTGCCCCATCAAGAAGGTGTTTTTTCCTCTTTGTAATCAATACACTGAATATAGCTTTTCCTGTCAATGCCATTTCACAAGATTCTCACCTTTTCTCAAAGAAAAAATAATAATTTTTGCCTGAAATGGTGGTGATGGTAATTCAATTCTTTGCTTACCAAATATTTCTTAAGTACCTTCAAGGTACTATCATTTTATGTTAGCTCTTTTTTTTTTTTCTGCTAACAGCTATTAAATTGGTGGGGAGCAAAAGGAAGGAACAAAGGGTGACTAACATAATAAGAGAGAATTAAAAACAAATATCCCCATTTAAAGTAAAAGTAAGGGTAAAGTCAGAAAATATTCTTTCTCATATAAGCTTTCATTATATGAAACTCATCACTTTGTTTTCCTAGAGAAGTCATAGAATTCTCCTGATCTCCAAACAAGAAAAAAAAAATCAGAATTTTCATATCTTCAGGGCTGACATTGCAAAAGACATTGCATCTGACTTTGTGGCAAATTATTAAGGAAGTGGAAAGCATCATCTTTATTCCTGAGGAACTTAAAACTGAAGTGAAGGTGGAACCAACGCCTTTGGGAAAACAAGGAACACAAAGGCTATCACAAAAACATTGCACACATCCTTATACAACTGTGATTGTGCAGAGATAGACTCAGCCCAAAGAAACAGCCATTAGCAGGTCCAGGAGAAAAGTGGTTTGACTTATTGGATAGGAAAGTGGGCAGCATGCCATGCAAAAGGGAGGGCTCAACTGCATCATGGACATAGGAAGGTAAGCAATTTGATCATAATAGAGAATATGAGTTGGGACAAAGCAAGATATTTTGGAGATAGTAGGAGGTAGGAGGAAGGAAAAACAATTATACTTTTAGAGTGATTCAAGTGGCAATTTGGAAGCTTAGAGAAGAAAAATCTTTCTTTTACATTTTACTAGGAAAATGTTCAAACCTGCATCAAAATAGAACCTCTATGTGCCTATTATGTACCTTCTAATAAATATCAACATTTTGCCAAATATTTGAATGGATGTTATTGCTACTGAATACATGAGTTATTTTATCTCTTGTGAGTGGTGGTGTGTATTTGAATAGATTATCAGAAAAGAATCATGGAGTTTCAAGCCAGAAAGGGCTTAGATATTTAGGGTTAAGACAAATCAGTTCTGCTTTTAAATCGGCTTACCACACATCACATACACCAGAAACAGGAACAACCTGGGAAGTCCCCAGGAGTCAGGTTTTTTTTTTTTTTTTTTTTTTTTTTTTTTTATGAAGCTTTTGCCACAGGAGCTGACATGAGGTATGGAAGAGGCAAGCCTTCATGCAGACAGTGCTTCTCATTGGGCACAGATACAAATATAGTTTAATTGTACCTAAAGAAGCCAAATATTCTTGGAGAATAAAACCAGCAATAATACTCAGACAGTAACTATATTTCAAACACTGGAAGTGGAAATAACATTTTATAAGAATGTTACACTATACTGAATACGCTATAATGTCTGTGTTATCTATATTATCCCATTTAAATCTCATAAAAAAAACTCCAAACACACCACTTTTGTATTGTTTCCTCATTTTAGTTGTAAGTTGACTGGGGCATAGAACTCTTAAGTCACTTATTCATGGCGCACAGCCTGATTTAAGATGGCAACCCAGTTTAGTCTGATTCCCAATTGTATTTGTCCCCCATACAACCAAGAAAGCAGAGAGAGAAAACCAGGTCTTTCTCAATATCATGAGGCTCAGGAACCCAAAGACAGAGTTACATCTAGGGGTCTGATGGACCATACTGAGCAGTGAAGAGTGTTGTGTATTCAGAAGAACAATATGCAGGCCAGACACGAATGTACCTTCTTCACCAAGGAGACTGTGAACTGGGGATAACTAAAGCTCTACACTTTTTATGTCACTACTTCATGTGCATTTTTTTTTTTTTTGGTCTTTAATGTGTTTGATGGTAAAAGGGAATTTTTCCACAAATAAAACATAGAAAAAGACTCAGATAGGTGAGGCTGGATAGTGGTAGATTCCCAGGATACAGTAGATGTGTAGACCCATTGTTGAGGAAAAACCTAAGAGGTAGAGAATAAAGGCAGTAAAGAGTGCTCTGTTGTGAGAACAGATTTCCTTGTGGACTCTAAATAGCCTTTGGAAAATGTAAGTTGCCAAAGTGTGATTTTATTACAATTGATGATATTCAAGATTTTGGGTATAGGAACAATCATTTTTTTAAAGTTATGCATTGAGTTTCAGGAGTATTAGAAAAATAATCGCCTTCCAAACTTGTGAATTCATGGGTATGGTTAGAATAAGGCTAACATTTTACAAATTATTTTAAAGAATAATATTAAGTTAAAATAGTGTGGGTATTATTTTGGTAGACAAAATAAAGATTACCTAAGCAAGATATTAATTGACAATTAAGGCTAGATTGGAAAAAGAGGAAAGAAATGATGGGGATTTGGTGTGAAAAGGTAGGGGATAAAAGCTAGACAAACTAATGTCACAGTACTGTAGGTCATATGTAAGTGACAGACTTTCTCATGTCACAAATGGGAAATCTGAGGTCTATAGGAGAAGAGAATCACCCACTATCACAAAGAATGTTAGTTATAGAGTAACAACTGGAACTTGGGCTTGGGGTTTTGCTTCATAATCTAGTAAATTTTTTTTCCACTAAATCAGTTCCTTCTTAAAAAATAAATTTTGGTTTCATATGAATGTTACTACTCAATTTATCATGTTGTGCATTCTTATGTAAACACTTTATATATTATCTGCTGTTTTCAATTTAATTCAAAAAGTATTTGTCTGGAGGATGTTAAATATTTTTTATTGTCATTTGAATGATGTCTATGGGTAAATTCAAATGATTGAAAACATTAAAAAAATAGTTCACATAATTAAAGTAAAAGATTTTTGAAAGAATAAAGGGGAAGAGCTTTGGGCAATGTTACTGATTGGTAAGAGTAGGGGCAAAGCACCACAGGGACCCAGTTTGACTTCTGGTCCTACCTGATCCACAGAAGGACTGCAAGCAATGCACTGAAGATTCTTGGGCTTTGGTTTCTATAACGTAGGAACAATGAAAACCTTCTAGACTATGTCTTTGTGTTGTAGCAACTGTAGGAATATGACCTTGAGCAACTGTATTTTAAGATCACAGATAATGACGATCACCAATATAGCTCCCAACACCTAATAAGTATTAAATATGTGTGTGACAGGGTAACAGAGAGGAGAGGAAGTGCTATGGAATGGTCTCCAGGTCAGAAACAGGAAGTACTTTGATGTGGTGCCAACAGAAAGTGGATAAGTAGGAAGGGAAGGTTGGGGTTTGGGTTTTTAGAATCACTTTCAGAGAAGCTGGTAGATATGTGTATTCTGCTTAAGTTAGCATCCCCATTCTAGAGAGTGAATCATTTTTCTCTCCTTAGAGTCTTTGGTAGTTATGCCACTTCACTTAATATTTCCACAAAAATACTGAAAATTTAAAAGGGAATTTCCTAGTGTCTCGGCTTCATGAAACCACAGTGTTAAACTGTTTGGCATCTGGATTACATCAGCTTTCCTTGAATCATAGATCTTCTTTCAAATTAATAATATTGTTTCCATGTGGTTATATTTCTCTGCAAAGCAGGACATAGAAATGTAAAGGGCTTGGGGAGGAAGCAAATACATTGTTATGACTCAAGTTTATCAGCAAATTCCTCCCACTTAATGTACATATTCTTAAAGTGCAAATACATTGTTTACATTTGTACAGCTCTTGTGAGTTTGTGAAGTACTTTCACACATATTATTTCATTTACTTTTAGTGGCAATAGTATGAGATAGGTATTCACATTCTCACTTTCTAGATGAGGCAAGAAAAGCTCAGAGTTTCAGTGTCTTTTTCAGGGTCACATAGCTAGTGAGCAGTTGATCCAGATTATCTGAATCCAATTTCAATATAGTCTTCATGCTGTACCTCCATTTTCTTATTTCCATTATTCAATATAAAATAAAACAAGTCTGCCTCTGCTCTCAAAGAATTTCCAATTTCATCTGGGAGGAAACACACACACACACACACACACACACACATACACACACACATTTGCACACACACATATCCCAGAGTGAAACATCACTCGGGGCAAAATATCAGTATAAGATGCCAAGTGCCTTACAAGCGTTATTCACAAGGTAGTTAATTTGAACAGGAAAGAGATTAAAATCACTATGAGTTGGAGTGGTCAGGGACATATCATAGAGAAGGTAAGAAAAATATTTTTAGAGAGTAGAAAATGAGGCACCCAATTGGGATGACTGTAATAATCAAGTTGTCCTCCACCCACAAGCTCCAACTCTCATCTGTAAACATTCCAAAAGAAATAGGACATTGTATTCTTGGCTGGAAATGAAATAGGCAAATGAATCATCTGAAAATTCAGGGTTGGAATAGGTTTTCATCTGATTAGTATGAGAGGTATTCACATTCATGGGCTCCTTGCTGATGGTGTGCCCACAGTAACCAACTCTGTGATTTTGAATACCTTTCACATTCTGGTACCTGGAGCCATACCAGGGTTTGACAAACCAAACTATAACTTCTCCTGAGTCAGTGTAATAAGCAGTGTGGACAGGGAGACAGGGAGCCAAAAGAAAGAGCTTGAATTAGGAATCAGAAGAGCTAGACTATGTCTTTGTGTTGTAACAACTGTAGGAATATGACCTTGAGCAACTCACTTCATCTCTCTGTGTCCAGTTTCATCATCTATGAAATGGGCTTCAATGATTTCTGTTCATCCTACCTTTTCATGAAGAATAAATGAGACCACATATATGGAAGTGTCCTAAAAGTGATAAAATATTATACAAATGTACACATTATACAAATATATGTACTTATTTCAAGAGATCCTTTCACAAATTCTCCTCCAACTCTCTTTTTAAAAAATATGTTTTTATTGATTTTAGAGACAGAAAGAGAGAGAGAGAGAGACATTAATGAGGAGGAAGAATCATTGATCAGCTGCCTTCGGCATGTCCCCCTCCCCCCCGGGAACTGAGCCTGAAACCTCAGGCCTGTGGCCCTAACCAGGACTCAAACCATGACCTCCTGATTCATGGGTCAATACTCAACTATTGAGCCACTTTGCCTGGGCCTCCAACTCTCTCTTGCAACTTTTTAAAAAAATGTTTTTGTCTCATCCTAATTCTTGTATATCAGATGTACACAAAGGTAACTGTGAAATAATTGTAAGTAAAAACCTAGAGAAAAAATTATTTCCCCCTAATCCTACACATCAATTAAAGTGTGGGTTGTCATTTTTGAGCAGGATTCTGTATATTAAATGAGCAGTTTTATAATTATTAGATGTAGGTTGATAAGGAGGGTTGGAGTAGGAGTTGGTGAAAGAAGGGAACAATTAAAATGTAAAGACTAAAAAATACACTTTCCTGAAAACTTGTTAAAATAGATTCATATTAGTCAATGACTGGCTGACACTTTCTTCTCTATTACCATTCTGTTCAAAATGTGCTATATGGACTGGCCCCATGGAACATCACATGAGAGCTTGTTAGAAATGCAAAGTCCCCAGCTTCACCCCAGACCTACCGAGTCTGCACTTTAACAAGAGCTCAGGGTGATTTTTATGCAAGTTTGAGGCTCACTAGCCTATGAGTCAATTTCAGGTACATATGTCATCCGATTCTTGAGGCTATTCTGTTGTAAACAGTATTCATACCTTTCCTGCCCCATACCCCATTTTCTAGTGAAACTCAGAGAAGTTCAGGGACATGGCGAGATTTGGCCTCTGAGAGATTTAAATGTTGACTTTCTAATTCTAAAGTCTGTGTTTCTTCCACAACATCCCTCTTGTGTTCCATTTCTCTCACTCAGATTTTGTATATGAAGACCTATTCTGGAACCAGAGCTGACCCCCCAGCAATTCTGACTTAAAGATCCACTGATTTATCTAAGGTATTCCACTCTCATAACTTTGAATCACGATGCAAGAAACATCACAGAAGTAGAGGAAGAACTGCTTCCTTTGGTGGCACATTCAACCTTTTCAGTCTGTGCCAGAGATGACAGGAAATTCCCATTTCACATTCTTCCTTTATTGCTTTGATAAAGTGAGGTCTTCATGACATCAGACTTTCTGAGATCTTTCCGGAAGTTTATTCTTGGTTGATCACATCATCAGAATACTACTATTATAGAATGACACACCTGGAATTGCTCAAAGCCAGGTGGCTGACTGGGCTTCTTTTGGGTGCCTCAAGGTGGCTACTTGGAGCACAGACTCTGCTTACGTTGTAAGGTAAAGACCTGATTCAATCACTTATGAGAAATGCTTGGACTATGCTGCTGGATGTCCTCCAACTTTCTCTTTCTTAATAGATTCTCACCCTTGTCACAGAAATCATGTTTGGGATAGCAGTCAACAGGCAGTGATTTGAAAAGTTTCATTAGCAATAACTTATTTTACAGCTGAGAACTGCAGAATTAAAATCACACTCTGCTTAACATAATACCCATACATGACCAAAAATGATTAAAAAACAAACAAACCAAAAGTGAAAACTTTAAGAAAAAAATAAAGATATGGAGATTGTGCTTTGTAGCTTCCTGGTATACCAAGTGTGCCAACTAGAACCCTATCCAGATATGAAGCTTTCATGTTCCTTAAGATTGAGCTCAAGTAGCTTTCTAGGGTGAAGAGACCTATACCTACAACATATCACCCTCTTCCTGTCTACCCTTGGGATGAAGCACAGAAGATGCCAACAGGTTCTAGAGAGCTTTAAGTGAAGATTCATATGGAAATCCTCAGGATGTAGCTAGACTCAAGAGTCATTCTTAAAATGAGAACTAATGTCCATATAACTGTTTCTGTTTGGTTCCCATCAATGAGAAATTTCTGTCCATCAAGGGATCCCCAGCAGCCCTACAAGATGTAGATAACTATTGCACTATTGTTCTACAGGTGCCCAAAGATCTTTGCTTATAGTATTCTTTCAGCCTGAAATATTCTTTTTAAAAAATATTTGTTAATTTGAGAGAGAAAGGGAGAGGGAGAGAGAAATAGAAACATCAAATATGGAAGAGAATCATTGATCAGCTGCCTCCGGCATGACTCCTACTGGGGATCCAGCCTGCAACCTGGGCATGTGCCCTGACTGGGAATTGAACCGTGACCTCCTGGTTCATAGGTCCACCCTCAACCACTGAACAACACCAGCCCAGCTCAGCCTGAAATGTTTACCAACTCTGCCTTTTCATATCCCAGACAACATTCAAAGCTTTTTCTTTCTGAATTCTCTGATTAGTCAAATCAAATATAACCACAGGTCAAAGCCTATGTCTCTACTAGAGCACTTGGGTTTTCTGCCTGCTTGAGAGTTATTTGTGTAACCATCAGTCTTTCCTACTGAGAACATGCCAATCTATTTTACTAGATTATGTTTTTCTTGTTTATGTGATTTTTCAAGTTCTTATAATAACTATTCCTTGTTCATTCTGAAACACATGGGTGCAATAATAAATCACCATTTGAGTGGGAATGATTCTCTAAAGGTTAAGAAAGAAATCTCAGGCCTTGTTTATACAGTTTGGAGTAGGCAAGCCATGATTATAGCCCTCAAACCTGTGTCCTCTGAGGTTGCCCGTACACCCCAGGGGCTGTATCCAAACCTGTAGGACTTGTTCTCCAGCCT
The DNA here is from genome assembly GCF_951640355.1 of Cnephaeus nilssonii. Lineage (NCBI taxonomy): Eukaryota > Metazoa > Chordata > Mammalia > Chiroptera > Vespertilionidae > Cnephaeus > Cnephaeus nilssonii. Next base: position 47,419,144 of record NC_137074.1, read on the forward strand.
CTATGAAAAGAGCTCTTCACTCCAAAAAAGGTGCCTCCCTTTCTTGTTTCATAAAACCTAATATCCTGTTCTCACACAACATAGATATGTGCACTAGACTTTAAGAAGTTTGTTTTTATATTTAAGAAATTAGTATTGTGATGTAAGTGATATAAGAAAAAAATCATGAAAATTAAAATAATAAATTATACATTTAAATTCTATTATTGTCTCTAAATAATTATATTTTTATTCCCATACTGCTATACATATGAAAGCATCTGAACAGTTTTGAAAACTAGTACTTTTTCCATGACTGAGACTTACAAAGAAGCTGGCTTGCAAAGTTAGATACTTAAAAAAAACACTAAAAAAAACTCCTAACATTTAAAAATTCTGTAAGGGATTCTAATGAGAAAGAAATAGAGGAATGATCTTTGAAGTATCCTGATATATAAAAGGTAAATGAAACATTGGAAGGAGGAGATTAAGATGACAAAATATTGCTGTAGAGGAAGGAGGTATATGGGAATTCTCTACCTTCAATTCAATTTTTCTGTGTATCTGAAACTGCTCCAAAAAATTAGTAAAGTCTTAAAGCTTTTCTGGATACTGCCAAATGTCTCCTGGAAGGCAAAATTTCCCTGGCTAAGAACCACTTCTTTACACTTGTTAGAAATGCAAGTTGTGGGCTCCACCCCAAACCTACTGAATCAGAAACTCTGGGGGTGAGGCTTAGCCATCTGTGTTTTAACAAGCCTTGTAGTTCATTCTGATGCAGCTTGCTGTTTAAGTTTAAGAACAACACTAGTCTTATCTACTCCTCAAAGCGAGTGTATCTCATAGGATCTAGACTAGTATTCCTTAGCGGGACCATGGATTTTCTATGTCAGAATCACCTTTGCTGTTAATTAAAATAGCATCTAGAACCCACCTTGGAGTTTTTGAATCAGAATCTTAAAGGAGATGTGAAGATGAGAGTGACGTGGAAAGCAGGGATCCAGCGTTTTTGTTGTTGTTATTACTACCATTTTTTAATTAAGCATATCCCACTGACTCTTATGTTCACAGATGTGTGAACATCCCTGACTGGTATTGCCCCTTAGACTTTATTTATATTACTAAGATCCCAAGTTCTGACTCTGTGTTTCCAAAACAACTTTCTGATGACAAGTTGGCTTCTTGTTTAGACCTACCTACAGCAGTGTTTCTTAGCTCTGGTAGCATTTTTGAAGCACCTGGGAGCTTTTAAAATATACCAATGCCAAGTCCCCACCCAAGACCAATTAAATCAGAATCTATGGAGGTGGTAATTTTTTTAAAGAGTCCCAGAGGATTCTAATATGCAGCTAGGCTTGGAAACCACTGTCTATGGGAGGAAAATACACTAGTCTTACCCAGTGGTAACATTCCAGTAGGTTTAATGTTTACATATCTCATTACAAATTATTAAGGTAATATTCATGTTTGTATTTCATGCTCTTTTTATGTTTCTTTAAAAGCATTCAAGTTCTGCCCTAGCTGGTTTTGCTCAGTAGATAGAATATCAGCCTGCGGACTGAAGGGTCCCAGGTTTGATTCCAGCCAAGGGCACATGCCCAGGTTGCGGGCTCAATCCCCAGTGTGGGGCATGCAGGAGGCAGCAGATCCATGATTCTCCCTCATCATTGATGTTTCTATCTCTCTCCCCCTCTCCCTTCCTCTCTGAATTCAATGAAAATATATATATTTTTAAAAAGCATTCAAGTTCTGAGGATCATGGATAAATACCAGATCCCAGAATGCAGTGTTATAAGTGGGATAGTCTTCTTTTTCCCACATACCTGTTGGCGTTTTCTGTATTCTCCCTAATATCCCTTTAAGGCCATTTTTAAGGATTTGTTCAATTAATTAAAATAGAAAAATGGCTGCAAATTTCTATATTCAAAAATAAAGGCACTTTGATATTAATCTAATAATTGGAAGATCTTACTTCCAATTCATAGGAAATATGAATAAGAAATAGGATAGAAATGCTAAACAAACACCAATATGGAAGAATTTAGACTAACCAAGAGGATGGATAGTTTATAGAATAACTGTTTGTCACTTCAACAAGTCAATATTATAAAAAACAAAATAATAAAATAGTATGACATTAAAAGAGAAAATGTTTTTAATTTAAAAAGACTTAGAAGATATAACAATCAGAGGCAATGTCTTGATTGAATTCCAGTCAGACAAACCAACTATAAATGAAATTATTGCAGCACTTGGAAGAAGTTGAATATGATTTGGGTATTAGGTGATGTTAAGAAATTACTTGTAATTTGTTGTGTGGTAATGATATTGTGGTTATATAGAGAATTATACATATTTTTAAAGAAATGTATAGCAGGGGGAAAATGCCGTGCTATCTATGGGTAATTTACTTTACACTACTTCAGTCAAAACAAAAAGAAATCAATGATGCACATACAGCAAAATATTAACAATGATCTAACCTAGATTATGGACCTAAAAGTACTCATTACAGTGTTCTCTTTCTGTTTTTCATTTGCTTGAAATTTTTCTCAGTAAAAAATGAGGTGGCAAAAAGAAAACTAGACATAAAAGCAGTTTAGGAAGTGGAGAAAACTCTGGAGTGTGAATAAAACCACCTGATATATTGGATATGGCAAGTGAGGGTAGGAGAAGAATCATGGATTACTCCTAGAATATTGGTCTGAGCATCTGGGTAGATGATAGTATCATCTACTAAGATAAAGAGGACTTGCGAATACATAGCTTTGGAAGAAAGTATTCTATAGTTTTATTTTAGCTATGTTAAGGTTGAGTTGGTTGTTAGACATTAGAGTCTAGTTTTTGAGTTTAGAAAAAGTCAACTTGGTTTATTCTAGCTAGAGAGAAAAATAAAATTTTGATAAGCATAATTTCTTCTGAAATAAATTCAGTCTGGGCAGTAGAAAGAGACATGTGGCAAAAAATTTATTAGTCTAAATCAAAAGTTGTAAACAGGTGGCCCAAGGATATGTTTTGTTTGGAATTCAAAATGTTTTTAAAAATTAGGATCTCACATAAAAATACTTCTGGCTTCTCTTAAAAAACAAGAAGGCTAGGAAATATTGGCCTGATGTTTCTACAACCGAACCTCTCTACGTTTCCACAGACTTCACTATTCCCTGTTGTATTGCTCTTGCCCAGCCTTTATAGGAATTTGAGTTCATGGCACTTGAACTAAATTCTATTCTTCACTCTGCCACTTATGATTATCAACATTTTGCAGTTATTTCCCTTTCTGAGCCTCAGGTACTCAATAATAAAATGTGAGCTGTGACTAGCTCACAGGGTTCTTTTGAGAATCATATACAATCATGGATATAGAAGCATCTTGCATTGATAATGTACTCAAAAGCTATAAACTATTACTTCCTTTGAAAAATCAAGAATTGAGATTATTGATTTATAACTGCACAATGAGAGCTGAAAATACTTAAATTTAATTTTTTAGGTATTTGAAAAGGTTCAAATTTCTCCTGGAATTGAGTCAATTTAAAATAAAATGGAAATGGGGAGGAAGTGGCACCTTAAGTTGAGAAGAGGAAATTATTTGAAGGAAAACATACCCATAAATATTGAGAATTCAAAGCATTTGAGTGGGAGAAAGATTAAAGATGAAAAGAAAAATTGGAAGAGCAGAGGAATGGGAATCAGAAGCCATAGATTCTTTAAAAAAAATCTTTATCAATTTTAGAGAGAGAGGAAGAGAGAAACATTCATTGGTTGTGATCGAAGTTGTAAACTGGGTATGTGCCCTGACCGGGAATTAAACCTGCAACCCTTTGGTGCACAGAACAACACTCAACCAACTGAGCCATATCAACCAGGGCAGAAACTATAGATTCTTGTCCTAGCTTCACAACTTCTCCTCTGTGTAAACTTACAAGTGGTGATAAAAGAAATTAATGCTTACTAAGTGCTTCACACACATCATTTCACTTAGCACAAGATTCTTATGAGATCAATAGAGCTAATCTCCCTATTTACACATGAGGACATTGAATTAAATAATATACCCATAGTTACACAGCTAGCAAGTGTGAGAACTGGATGAGTCATTTTACATTTCAGTTTTTTGGAATAGAATATGAAAAAATAAAACTTTATTGTATAGAGATTTTTCCAAAGTGCTATAGAGATGTAGAGAAGCTATTATTAATACCAAAAAGGAACTGTGATTTTGTGTAATTCATGTAGACTACCTGTAATAAGTGATTTAGCAAAGTTTGGAAGTTACAAACTAAGGCATCAGGTTTAGCAGTTTATGAAAATACTAGATGCCTGATGCACGAAATTCGTGAAAGGGGCTGGGCCCTCACAGCCTCGGCTGGCCCTTGCAGCCCGGCTTTGTCCGTAATGTCGTCTGGATGGTTGTTCTGCAGTTCGTTCTAATTAGCATATTAGCTCTTTATTATATAGGATATGCATTGATATCAAGCTGTTTAATATTTTATCTTAATCTGGTTGATATATGCATCTACTGAAACTGTATATTCCAAACATTATTTTACAACTATCTTTAGCTAATGCAACTTGCAATTTCTATGCTCATCATTATGACACAGAATCAGGCACTCCCCATGTCTTTGTTGTTGTTGCTGAGGCCCCACATATGTTGTACAAATGGGATCTCGTCGCCTCAATCTCCACAGCATCTGTTTAATGCTAATATATCCATTCTTTTGGCACTCCATACATTTTACAAGTTGCTGTCCTGCTAACCCATGGAGTGAACTTTGAAAAGCCAATATTCTTCTTGCAGTCTTAGTTCATCTATCTATACAATGAGAGGGTTGGTCCAAGTGATCTCTAAGTTCCCTTGTTTCTCTGACATTCTGGAACTTTTGAAATGTAGGTATAAAATAAAATTGTGCCCTCTCGTTATAAGTGGAGTATGAGTTGAATTCCCTATTAAAAATAAACAAGTCTCAGAGTTTCCAACAGGACTAGAAGAACAAAGACAAACCACAGGTTCCTCATTCTTATTTCTGAAGTCAATGGCTAATGCCTGAATGCGGGCCTTGTATGTTTTACCGGCCCCAAATGCTTTACCTGAATTGATGGACTGAATGCTAACCAGGAACTCCGGCTGTGCAGAGTGAACCCTGTCTGATTACATCAGCAGGGTGGGCTGGGATGCTCAATTCAGTTCAGAGTAGTCATTCAACAGTTCAGTGACACATAGAAGGTCACAGACTTCAAAGAGAACACTGAATGCAGAGATGAAGGCCTGTGCAGAATGGCCCAGTTAATGAACACACTTCATAATTTCATGGTGCGCTGATTCTCCCAGACATGGAGCCTTCACCTCAAGGTCCCTCCCTGATTCCTCAGCATGTTTAACTGAGTGTTTTCCTTTACATAATTATTTTATGATTAGAGAACTTAGCAAGAGACTAATCCTCATTATGTTGGGAACTTTGCTCCATTATTCGCAAAGCCCTTTTCACATCCATTACTTCATTTGTCATCTCACTGCACATGTGAGGTATGCAGGGCATATACAATGACCTACACCTTAGAGACAGGGAAACAGAGTCAGACAGAATAAACTGCCCCAAATCACATGGCTAGTAAGTGGCATATTCACTCCTACCCAGTGCTCTTTCTTCTCTGCCACAGTCCATCAACCTGACAGTGGGTGTGTTTTTAAGCCTATGCATCTTTTGTGCACTCCAGAGGAAGGGGTATAATTTTCGCTTTTATATGATGCATTTCGTAACATTTGATAATGACCATTTCTTGCTCCCTAGTGCTATGGCTAATGTAAGTGCTATATTAGTGTCCATGTAGTTTCTTTTTATATACAGTGGTTTTCAAGCAATGTTCTGTGAAACAGGGGATTTCAGAGGCCTTTGGAGGACCACCACAGTGTGGTGATGGGGAGAGGGATAAATAGGTTAAACCATAGGCTCCATCTCTGCTCCAACTGGAACATTCTGTTTTCATCTGTTTTACATAGTGAGCAAAAAGGCCTCTAGCGAACATGTTTGAGAACTACAGTTATCATGTTCTTTTCTAAAGAGGCCATATTTATTCCAGCAACAAGCTCTAAGCAGCTAGCAGGAAAAAGCATCAGATCTGTGTTCAAGTCCAACTCTCTGGCTTTGAAAGAGCCTGAGTGACCTCCTCAAGCCTTGGTTTCTTATAGGAAATGATAATAACAGCGCCTTCTATATTACTTTGCCAGAGCTACAGAAACAGAGCTTAAACAACAGAGTCACTGTCTCACAGAGACGTCAGCAGAGTTGGTTTCTTCTGAAGCTATGAGGGCAGAACCTGTTCCAGGTTTTGAAATAAAGAGTCCTTATGACTCTGATTCAACTTAGTTTTAAATCATTCTCTCTCTCCCCGATCCCATCAGATACCTAGCCTCTCCCTCTGATAATCAGCAGCTCCCTGAGGCAGCAGAAGACAGTAGCTTGAGCCTGATTAATGGTCACAGGGTCTTGCAGGCTAAAGACATCTTGACCTAAGTTTTGTTTCAGTTTCTGAGCCCTAAGGTGAAACAGTGCACTGGCTGCTTTCCCATGAAACCAGACAGACCCCACAGTTGTCCTCAAGACCCGAAGAAATGATTCATTACCCTTACCTCACCTCTGACTAATCAGCTCCCAGCATGACCCTGAACTCCTAACCCAGGGTGCCTTGTGATTTTGCCCTGTATAATCTGTAAGCTACACACCACTGGGGAGTGCAGATTGTAGAAGCATTAGCTCCCACCTCCAAATTGGCCAATTCAATAGTAAACTAATCTTTCTTTCTGTACTGCAAACCCCTGTTTGTGCATCTATTTGGGCCAGTGACATAGGGAGGCAGACTTAAGGAAAAATGTGGGAGTTCTGGTAACAGTGTAGGTGGTTGTATTTTCCCTGTGTCACTTCATAATGTCTTCCACCTAAGGGTGACTGTCTGTGTCCACATTTCTTCCCCCTTTTTAAAAATCTTCACCTGAGGATATGTTCTCATTGATTTTTTTTAGAGTGAAAGGAAGGGAGAGAGAGAGAGAGAAACATCGATCAGTTGCCTCCTGTATGTGCCCTGACCAGGAATTGAACCTGCAACCTTTTGGTGCACAAGACGATGCTCCAACCAACTGAACCACCCAGCTAGGGCACAAGTTTCTCCTTTTTAATAAGGAAACCAGTCATAATGGATTAGGGTCCAAGTAAATAGCCTCTTCTTAACTACCTTATTTTTCCGTGTATAAGACACTGTTTTGTTGTTTTTTTCTAAAATCGTTAGACTGAACATCGAGGGGTGCCTTATACACTGAAGTCAGCCGAGGAGGGAGCTGCACCAGTGCATAGCTGCCCATACCTTGTTAAACAGGCTTCCTCTAATCATGAGCCTTATTGTTACTGTTGTCAGCCAATGCCATAATTGGAGGTGGAGGTGGAGAGTGTGCAGATGCAACATGGAACCTAGCGTTCTGAGCCCATAAAGATGTCAAGAAATAAAAAGATAAATACTGGTAAGTGATTGTCTTACTCTGCAAAATTCAAATTGAATCTAATCAGCTATGCAAAAGAGCATGGAAATAGAGCTGAAGAGAGACAATTTGGACCTCCTCCCACTGAGTGTATGATCAGACAGTGGAGAAAATAGGAAGAATAACTCCTTAAGATGTCAAAAAAGAAGAAGGCCTTAACAGGAAAGCCAGCAAAATGTTTAAAATATTGATTTCTTAATTTTGGGTTGGAATCTTATACGTGGAAAAATACAGTGTAATTACATCTGCCACAACACTATTTCCAAATAAAGTCACATTCTGAGGAACTAGGGGTTATGATGTCAACATATGAATTTTAGGTGTACACAATTCAATCTTTTGATGATAATTAGATAAGGTTATGTATTTAAAATGCTTTACAGAGGATCTAAGACATAATCGCTATTTAACAGCATCTGCTTCCTGCCTTTTGTGTGATATAAGCTGTACTGATAATGTTTTTCCCCCAAACATTTCCTCTGTTCCTCTTTGCTATGTTTCTATTTGTACCTTCCCAAGTAGCCTCATACTATGACCTTTTGAGGCTACTCACCACCTCTCCACATTTCCAGGGGAATTTCTGAAACGTAGGATGAGGTTATGTAAGTAACAAGCTGTACCTTTCATGGGAGATTATCCTATGAATGAGCACCAGACTGATTTTTCAGGATCATTGAGTTCCTCCAGCTCTCTTTTTACAAAGCAGGGATTGGCCACCTTGAACTCAATCACTGCAGTGTGTGAGGAGACCCTGGACATCGAGAAGAGTAGTTGTGAATTTATCAAAATGTCTCAGAGAAGCAACATCAGAACTTTTTGAGAAAAATTCGTAAACATGTCTGAACATGAGGGAGTGGTTTGAGCTGCAAATGCCAGATTGAGAAGAAAGAACATTTCTAATGGAACAAAAGTTCACTGGGACAAAGGAGGGAAAAACACAATTGCATTTTTTTTCAATCCAAGTTTGTCTAAAACCAACATGTCAGAAGTACCTCCACCAGTCTTTGGTTAGTTATTCTTCAATAGGAATGCTGAAATATGGCAAATCCCCTGGGAATTGAGCAATGTTTTTTGCCAAAAAGATTACTTTAAAGTCGTGACACGCTTTGAAAGGTCTATGAGTAGTTATTGGTAGAAATTCTCTTTAAAAAGCTACACAGATAATAGACTGGACTATGAAAATTAGAGTGCAGAGGCTGGGCAGATCCATTCTTCCTCTGATTTGCTGAATATACCTGACATGTCAAATAGCCAGACAGAAGCATATCATTATGAGCAGTAGAATTGTTGTTTTGCTCCTCATGCATACAGGGAGCCCCAGGACAGAGAGGCAGAAGTTGATTCCGGGTAGATGAATTTTCATGATAAGAGACATTTTGAGAAATGTAAATTCCATGACCCTATGTCCAGGCTGCAGTTGAGATAACTGGTTCACTGAATTGGGGTTCCTTCTGTAAGCCTGTCCCAGGGGTCTTGAAATCTATATGCCTATATCACTAGATGTCTATGATGGGAGTGGGGGCATTGGAAAGACAAGAGAGCTCTTTTTTGATGAAGGGATTGAGTGGGTGAGGTTGAAGCTGGAAGCTAATCTTTTTATGCAGGTGTGTGTGTGTGTGTGTGTGTGTGTGTGTGTGTGTGTGCATGTGCTGACCTGGACTTGGCTAGCTCAGCTGTTGTTTTGAAAGGCAAAACAATAGTTCCTAATTCCCTAGAGCACCATCAGCCAGGGTTCCAGCCCCACAATGGTGGTGGTCTTGGGAATGGCAGCAGACCACCCACACAGAAAAAAAAGAAAAACAATATCTAGCCCCTCAAGCAAGTTTTGCACTTTTAATCTCAAAACATTCAGAAGCAAGAAATCTTTCATAGTTTGTTATTATGCAGTCCTTGAAGTGAGCATCAGCATTTTAGAAGGAGCAAACCAAGTCAACATGAGGCCTAATAATATCAATAGTGTACAGCAGTAACAATGGTAATTTACATTCTTTATCCCTTTTTGAAGTTTTTTCCCCCTGTGGAGGTTTCTTATGAGGAAAATGCCTTCAGTTTGGAGTGACTTAAATTACTATTTTGAATCTGGCATTAGCACTATTATTTTGTGCATTTATCTTTACTTCTATGAGCCATGTTTTCTCATCAGTAAAAATGAGGCAAATATTGCCTGAGGAAAATATTGCCCTCAGTACTGACTAACCATATACATATACTAGAGTCCCGGTGCACAAAATTCGTGCATGGGGTCCCTCAGCCCAATCTGCACCCTCTACAATCCAGGAGCTCTCAGGGGATGTCCTACTGATGGCTTAGGCCCACTCCCCATGGTTCTCTGCTCTCTGCGGGGCCTGGAGGTTTCTCTGCAGCCATGGAGATGAAGCCCCCATTCCGTGCTGTCCGCTCTCTGCCTGCTGCTGCCATGCGCCATGCAAAGTAAGCCCCAATGCCCTGCAGTGTGCTCTGTCTGCCAGGCCTGGGGGCTTCGCCAACACGGACACACTAAGAAAGCCCCCATGCCCTGTTGTCCGGGCTCTGTCTGTGGGGCTTGGGGGTGTTCCCACTGCCTTTGCTCTAAGGAAGCCACCATGCCCTGCTCTCCGGGCTCTGTTTGCAGGGCCTGGGGCTTCCCTGCTGCCGCAGAAGCCTCCAAGCCCTGCTGTCTGGGCTCTGTTTGCTGGGCCTGGGGCTTTCCTGCTCCCGTGCTAAGGAAGCCACCATTTCCTGCTCTCTGGGCTCTGTCTGCAGGGCCTGAATCTTCCCCGAGGCTGCGCTAAGGAAGCCGCCATGCCCTGCTGTCTGGGCTCTGTTTGCAGGGCCTGGGGCTTCCCCACTGCCACGCTAAGGAAGCCACCATGCCCTGCTCTCCGGGCTCTGTCTGCAGGGCCTGGGGCTTCCCCGCTGCCATGCTAAGGAAGCTGCCATGCCCTGCTCTCCGGGCTCTGTTTGTTGGTGGGACAGTCCAGACACTCCAGCAGTGGGGCTGAGGGGACTGGGTGCTGCCATCTTGTGGCTATGGGGGCCGCCATTTTTGTCACAGAGTGCTGATTAATTTGCATATTGCTCTATTATTAGATAGGATAATTTATAAATATACATACATATAACTATAAATGTAAATGTAAATATAAATATAATAAAATAAAAAAAATAGAAAAACAGTTGTACTATTACTATGCTTCTTTTGCAAAAGTCATGAGGAATTTCATAAAAAGAGGAATAATATCACACTTTTAATTTAACTTGAAAATCAAGACTCTCTCCTTTAATTTTCTTTACTTTAAAGTATACTTTGCCTAAGTGGCAATTGGATTTTCATAGTCAACATTAACAAAGCAACCTTATTGGTGTATTTCACGAGGCATTACAAAGAATTATGGCAGGCAGGCTAGCTGCAAAGGCAAGACCTACACAAGAGTCAGGCAAGAAAGAGAAATATTAGTGTGCAAACTTACACTGGTATTTTAATTATAAAGTTTCCTCATTTATTGGATTCATTTCTAAACCCTGATGACACTATGGCCTCCTATGTCTCACACCATAAACATGTTTTTTTGTACCTTTCAGAGAGTTTTTGGTCTCTATATTGCACTACCTTCCTCAGAGATTAAACTGATAATTTTCATTCTGGCATGAGGTTTAGTCATTCCCCTTGCCCCATTAGTGGAGAAAGCACCATAGCAGGAGTAGCCCAGGAGGATAACACACATATAGGGTTTGGAACAGGGAAAATAGATGCTATTTAGAATTCTGTACAACTTTTCTATAAAACAGAAAGCTCTGAGATTTTATATCTTCATGTTTCTTCACTATCTCTAAACATAATGGTGGAAACTAGAAAAAAATTCTCCACTTTCTAATTCTGCCAAACACTTGATTCAAGACATCATGTGCAGTGTCAAAATAGCCAAGTACAACCCTCTTGATGGCTGTAAGCCTCAGTAAACACTGGTTGCAATAGTTACCCTGTGGCAGCACCCATGATGTGCAATGAAGTCTAAAGCTTTTCCACACCCTCACCTCACCCTTACTGAAGTGTTTGTGAGGGAGGGTGGCAAAGTGCAGTGGTTTTCAAACCTCAGTGTTCCAAATGAAAACATTCCAAATTAAGATGCCTGAGCCATAGCTCCTGAAATTCCCATTCTGTAGTCTTGGGAAAGTCCAAGAAACAGATTAATTGATGAATATCCTAGGTCAATGGTCGGCAAACTCATTAGTCAACAGAGCCAAATATCAACAGTACAACGATTGAAATTTCTTTTGAGAGCCCAATTTTTTAAACTTAAACTTCTTCTAATGCCACTTCTTCAAAATAGACTCACCCAGGCCATGGTATTTTGTGGAAGAGCCTCACTCAAGGGGCCAAAGAGCTGCATGTGGCTCGTGAGCCGCAGTTTGCCGACCACGGCCCTAGGTAATCTAATGCAAGTGGTTTGGATACCAATGTTTAAGAAATACTAACACAGAATCTATAAGTTCAAGATTTCAAGTTAGAAAAGTCTTCATTTTAATCCCAAAGCCTGAAGTCCCTTGCTATTCAGCATTGGGTGAGTTGTTCAACCTCTTTAAGCTTCAGTTTTCTCAGCTATAAAGTGGGAATAATGACACTTAATTTAGAGTGGTTGTTATCTCAGCTTGAAGGGAGGTAATGTGTGCAGGGAACTTGCCTCACTGGCTGCCACATAGTAGACACTAAATCAACAAGTGACTATTATGTGATATAATCCTAAATTCTGGTAGTTTTTTAAAAGATTTGCCATCTTGAAAGGATCTAAATTTATTCCCAAGTGGAAGAATTAATAGGACTATTTTACTCACAATATTGAAGCACAATAGTATAATTAGCTTATAATTTTTTTTACATTCAACTCCAAACAATCACAATGAAGAATAACAAGTTAATTTGAACATTAGGGCATGACACATTTGTCCTTGAGGAATCTGTAATATTGTAAGTAGAGTGCTGATAAAGGTCTTTGAGACAGTCATGTGGGAGTGGTGAAAAAAAAATTTACAGTCATCATGTATGAGGCAGTTAAATATAACCTAGGACTAGGGATCTGGGTGGCTGTTCTCTCGGTGAAAACAGTTCTGTTTTCTTCACAGTAATGTAAGAATCATATGAGAAAATGCAAGTGAAAGCAATTTGAAAATTGTGCAATACTAGGCTAGTAAGATTGTTATGATGAGGCTTCTGTTCTGAAACCCAGAAAAGATAACACAAAAATAAGTAATAGGTCATTTTATAAAGAAAGCCCAGGATTATGGACTGATCATAGCATAGTCACATGCCACCCATTGTTGAGTGACTGCAAAGCTAGATGTCCACATGGTAAGATTGATAAAGAGCTGATTCAAGAATCAGATAGGAAGCCCAGATTAGGTCATTTTTGAGGTTTGCTCTTACGAAGGTATTAGAAGATTCTAAGAAATACCACATTTAATTAGAAATTAAAAATAATAGCAAAGGAAATTTATTCCAATTTTTTGCAGTTAATCTGGCACACTTTCTAGAAATACATTTAAAGTACAATATGTATTTTTAAAAGCTTGTATTTTTCAGTTAACTGCTCAATCAAGTAAGAAAAAAACAAAACCAAAATTACAGGCCAGGTTGTTTACTCAATGAAAATTCTAGTCCTCATTATGGCTGTGGGATTTGGATCTCCCAGAGCTATCACACCTGGCTGTTTGAGCAATAAATGCCTGTGGCACCATGAGTCAGGTGGAGCATTAACTGGCAAGTCAAGAGAATTAGGAACACAGTCCTAAAATGATGTCTTTCCACCGGTATAGGATCAAAACTTGCTCCCCACAAACTAATTCAGCTTAATGTGGGTAGAAAAGGAGAAAGAAGAGGCAGCAAAAGGCCCAGAGCTGGGAACTACTCCAAGGAAAATATTATTTCTCTAAGCCAATCAGAGAAAGACAAGGATCACATGATCTCACTCATACTAGTATGTGGAATCTAACGAACAAAATAAACTGTTGAACAGAGTGGACCCAGAGACATGGACACATAGAACAGACTGAGGAATCTCAGAAGGAAGGCGTGGGAGGTTGGGAGGTTGGGAAGTGATCAACCAAATAACTTGTATGCATATTTGTGTAACCCATGCAGGTGCGGGCTAGAAGGGATTGAGGGGTGAGAAAAGAAATTATATGTAATACTTTCAACAATAAAGATTTAAAAAAAAGAAAAAAATACAACTTCTTTTAACATACTTTCAGGCAATTAGGTTTTTCCTTCTGTGTTCTCTCAATATTTTGTATTTATCTGCACAACTAATTGGATACTTGTGTACTAGTATCTTTCCCCCATGAGGCAGGGAATATGCCTCATATAATTCTGTATCTCCAGTTATCTCCAGTGGCATACCACAATGGCATTGGCCCCAACACACAGAGCTCAGCATGGATCTATCAATCTATAATAATAAAAGGGTAATTAGACCGGACATCATTCCGGATGTCCTTCCTGATGAAGCCCGGGCAGGAGGGAAGCCAGCCCAGGTCCCGGGTGCCTGAGGGTGGCCCTGGGGAAGCCAGCCTGGGTCTTGGGTGCCAGAGGGAAGCCAGTGCGGCAGCCAGGAGAAGGAAGGCCTACTCTTTCACGAATTTTCATGTATCGGGCCTCTAGTTGAGTATAAAAGCATAGGTGAAGTATTCCAGGTCCAATAAATACTGCCAGTTGGTGATAGAAAATATGTATCCAGTTGGAAACCTCCAGGAAAAAGAACACACATTAACTTCACCCACAATAATCAGGACTCTTTGAAAATAAAAGGGTAGTACAATAAAAGGGCAGAGATCAGAGCAGCATCAAGCTCTATAAAATCTGAAGCTCTCCCCTTGAGCTAAAGTGGAGTCATTCCATGGTGCCAGAAGGTCAAGGGTACTGCTCCAGTCTTCTCAGTTACCTTATCCCCCCAAATAAATAATAGCACTTGGTAATATGAAAAGCAAACCTCAATCCCCAATTTAGCACCTTGGATTCTGAATTCTGCAGTTACTACTCTTCTGAAACTAATTCTTTCAAATTTTCTTAGGGACCTTATTTGGTCAACTCTTGGTCAATAATTTCCTCAACTAATCCAGATAATGGAAATTTGCTGACCATTCTTTTCTGTTTAAAACCTTCATATGTGATATTGTATGACAATGTTCTCTTCTATTGTACAGGTAAAATTTTTTCTACTTCATTGGTTTCTCTTTCTTCTCATACAACCATAATCCATGATTATTTACCACAGGACTTGGCCTTCAGCTCTCATCTCTTCTCTCCAAACAATTACCCTGTAGAGATTTAATCCATTGGCAGGACCACAACTACATCAGAGCTCAAGAGATGTCTTCACAATCTCCATGACTGGCCCTGGCCTGTACTCCAGTTGTAAATTTCCAAATGTTTGTAAGACATTTTTTTGTAAATGCTCCATTGTCAACTCATTACCCTTCCTTTCTCCTGCATGCCACATCCACAGATACAAGCTAGTTTCTTCTTTGGTCTTGGTTTCAATTTTCTCACAAGTTAACTTAGATGGTAGAAGAAATTATTTCAGGTATTAAATGCAGCTTTCAAATTCACGGTGAAATTTTCTTATAATTTTTAAAAAATCCTTGGCAACTATATATATCTTATCACTTTTATAAGCATATGTCGAAAAGCTCCAAACTAAAAACCACCATGTATATTCTTGCCAATATTTAAATTCTCTGACAAATTCTGTTAACTTTACTTATTCCAATGTTTGAATGGCCATTATTGAAATAAACCAAGACCAAGAGTCTCCAAAGGGTAAAACTAGCAGCCTATTGATATTAAAAATAACTTTACACTCTGCCCTGAATTTTATATATGCATACATGAGTCTGTTTTTCAAACTGGATTTGAGGTCTTAGAAGTAAAAATTGATATTTGATTTATTTTTAATCTCATCTTCCAACTCAGTGCCTGATATTTGGTATATGCTCAGTATTTTTTGAATGACTTCAATTATCAAATCTTAGTCTTTTTTACATACATTATTCCCAAATAGTGCAGCAGGAAATTGCTTAATCTAGACAAGAATATGGAAGTCTATACTTTTCATAGGGTTGTGATAAGGAATAGAAGATAAAATCCAGTGTCCAAAAAACTTGCACAGGGAAAAGTAAAGAAGCAGATCATCTTCTGCCTCTTGGAAGAATAAAGAAAATAGGGCTGCAGTATAGGTGAAAGGGCAGAGCCCTTTTGCTGCCTGCCTTGGTTTTATGATTCTGACTGAGAATACCTGGGAAATGAGTCATAGTTATTTGCCAGAAGGTAGAGAAAAGTTGAGGCAGAGAGTAAATCTTACCTTAAAGTCCTGGAACATTCCACAAAATGTCTTTCTGAGCTCCTTGCTATTGGAATTGTTCAATAGAGGCCAGACAACTGTAGGGCAATGAAGCTATAGGGGGAGTTGTAGATACTGAATTTCAGATGGTATTGAATTAAGTGGACTTTAAGTCCATACCTATTGTACTTTTTTTTTTTTACCTATTGTACTTTTAAAAACTAGTTATATTTTAAAAATACAAGTCATATTATTTATTGAGTATTGTGTTAAGGTACTGAGCAAGGTACTCCATATATGTAATTATAGCCAACACTTACATAGCATTTACTATGCACTGAATAGAGAGTTTGGGTGTATGTATTTCATAAACCTTTGCACAAGCCTATGGAGTAGGTATTGCCTTAAGTTCCATTCTACAGATGGAGAAACTGAGGCATGGGGTGTTCAGCAATTTGTACAAGGATATTCAGCTAGTAAGGAGCAGAGTTGGGATTTTAACCCACAAAGTCTGGATTTACTCATAGTTGACTGCTGCTTTGAGCTTTGCAAAGGATATGTGACCATAGGATTACTAATCTTCCTTTATAGATGAGAAACTGAGGTGTAGAGATATATGGTATGTGCTTTTGAGCAAACTCTCCAAGTTCCCTGTTGTCCCCACCTGGTTCTAATGTTGCTCACCCCATGCCTGAGATCTTGCAAAGACTTTTCTCTCCCTCAAACCTCTTCCCTTCCCACACATCCTTCAAATTGCTGCATGATGTCATTCAAGAATCTCCATTGGCTCCTTCTTGTCTGTGATATCATTTTCAAATATGTCAAACCTCTGTGGATTTTCATAATCTGCCTCCCTTACCTTTTGAAAACTTATCCCTGATTCTTGAAAACACAAACTCTATTCCCATTAGGCTAATTTCATCATTGTTCCACTCATAATGAAATTTTAAGCTTGTTTCCTATAAACAATATAAATAATGTGCCCTTACTAAGGAAATATATTCCATTACATATTCCTAAAATATAAGCTTTTCTTTCTTTCTCTACCCAATATTCATTTTGGCCCCTTGTCCTCTCTCTTTCATCATATTACTCTTCCTCTACCCCTCATCTCCACAGTCTTAGTTCAGACCCTCATCACTTTTATATGAATTACTTCTATATTTCCTGATTGTTCTGCCACCAGTATTGTCTCCCTAAAAGCCACACTCAACAATGCCACTATAAAACCTTTTAATCATGCTAACTTCCTAGTAAAGTTAAAAGGGTGTAGCCTAGTGGGCCTTGAAAGCCAGAATGGGGATTTGGATACAGAAAATTTTTATATTGGATGTAGTAATATTGGAAAAACTCATGCTTTCTTCTGGACCTTCTCCAAGGTTCTGATATTTGCTTTGCTTCTTCAGGATTGTGTTGTAAACCAAGGATAGAATATCAGAGGTGCTTGAGAAGGGACCAAACAAGGTATTTGTTTGCTCTATCTTCTTTTATACTTCATCCCTGCTGTCTTCCTGTCACTGGAGGAGGTTAGTTTGATAGGGGAAAACCAAGGAGAGCAGAGGAGATGTAAATGACAGGAATGGTGGCACAAAAGAAGTGAAAAACTATGTCCCATACCTGCCTGGGGTGACCTTTAAATATCATGATGAGAGTCTCTGGTCCTTACTGGAGGACACCCCTCCAGTACCCAGCTGCAGGGAAATTTGGATTTTGGAATGGTTTGAAAAATAAAGAAATCTGATCAAGTTTCTTTTAAAAAAATATATTTTTTAATCTATTTCCGAGAGGAAAGGAGGGGGAGAGAGAGCTGGAAATATCAATGATGAGAGAGGATCTTTGATGGGCTGCCTCTTGCACACCTCACAATGGGAGATTGAGCCTGCAACCCAGGCATGTGCCCTGACCAGGAACTGAACTGTGACCTCCTGGTTCATAGTTGATGATCAACCACTGAGCCACACTGGCCAGACTTGATCCCATGTCTGATCAGTTAAATCTTGTTTCTGTTTCATTAAGGTTCTTTGGCTTCCTCCATGCCGACAAAGTGGATCTTGACATACTTTCTCAGGCATAAACCATCCCTGCCAGATCACAGTTTGAATCCTTCACCTCCATTCCCTCTTATATCTCCATCTGGTATTACAATTATGTATATATTACAATTTTGAAATTGTTCCACAGTTCTTGAATGTTCTGGGGTTGTTGTTTTATTCTTTCTTCTCATTGCCTTTCAGTTTGGGAAGTTTCTACTGATCTATCTTCAAGTTTGCTGATTCTTTCTTCAGCCTTGTCCATCTACTGATATGTCTATCAAAAGCATGTTTTATTTCATTTACAGCATTTTTTATTTCTATTATTTACTTTTGATTCTTTGGTAGAATTTCCATATATGTGCTTACATTGTCCATCTGTTCTTTTCCATTAAAACCCTAATATATTGCCCAGTTGGTGTGACTCATTGGTTGAATATTGGTTTAAGACCAAGAGATCACAGTTCAATCCGGTCAGGGCACATGCCAGGTTTGTGGGCTCGATCCCCAGCTGGGGGGCATGCAGGAAGCAGCCGATCAATGATTCTCTCTCATTATTAATGTTTCTATCTCTTTCTCCCTCTCCCTTACTCTCTGAAATCAATAAAAATATATTTTAAAAAACCCTAGTATATTAATCATAGTTATTTTATATCCTCTGTCTGCTACTTCCAACATCTGGTTCTGATATTTACTTTGCCTCTTTAGCCTGTATATTTCCTTGCCTTTTGGCATGTCTTACAATGTTCTGTTTAAATCTGAATATGATGCATCACATGATAGGAACTGAGGTAAATAAGACCTTAGTGTAAGGATTTATGTCAGTCTGCCTGGGAGCAGGGCTGGAGTGGGCTGTTTTCAATATTTTCTATAGTTGTAAGTGACAGAGGCTTCAGATTCCTGTTCTGTCCTTGTTTTTGTCTCCTGTCTTTAAAACTTTTGTTTTAAATATTGATTTTAGAGAAGGGGAGAGAGAGAGAGAAAGAGAGAGAGAGAGAGTTTGGAGTTTTATGTGAGAGAGAAACATTGATTGGTTGCCTCTTGCTTGTGCCCTGACCTGGGGATTGAACCCACAACTAGGTATGAGCCCTGATCTGGAATTGCTATTGTTAGGTGCTCAGGAGACTCTCCAACCAACCAAGTCACACTGGCCAGGGCTTTGTCTCTTGTCTTGACTTTGGGTTTCCTTAAGGATGCTTCCTCAGAGAAAGTCTGTGTCTTGTATCTCTTTCAGATGTAGTCCACTATGCTGGGGTGTATTAGTGTGGTGGTAAAGTGTGGGGGAGTGGAAACATTTGATAACCTTATTATTAAATCTTGGTCTTTTAGTGGGTCTTTGTCTCTGGCTATGACCCTCACAAGGATTTCTTTAGTAATATAGCTCTCCCACTCTCCATCAGGTGATACAGAATGACTAGAGGGACAGAGTAGAAGGAATGCCTTCCTTCCAAGTGGAATAAGGCTCTGGTACTCTTTTTCACATATGTCTCTTCAGGGTGGTGTTTTGTACTACTATCTCACTTCTCTGATGGGTCCAAAAAAATAATAATTGATTTTCAAGTTGTCCACGTTTTTCTTTGTCAGGACAAGAGTGATACTAGTAACTTCTAAGCTCTTTATTATTGGAGCTGAAGCCAGAAGTTGTTTGATGTGGAATGCTATAGGAAAGAGACTCATGTGCTGTGCCTTATTCATCTTTGCATTCAACTTTATGCCCAGCAGAATAGAAGCTTGACACAGTGTAAAGTATTAGCGCTGAGTCAAAAGAAAGGAACAAACTGTCCAACACGTCCAGAAATGGGTATACTCAAGTTAATCAGCAGAATCAGATAATATTCCTAAGAATAATAATTGCATAAATCATAGCAGAGACTTCTACAATGCAAAAGCAAAATAACATTTTTCAGTGTTAGATGTGCATTCTTGAATAAAATTACAACCTTATACCAAACAGGTTATTATTCATGCTGTTTATAAATCTGAAACCCAAAAGGGGAAACCTATAAATTTTCTCCAAACAATAGCACCCACACACGTAATTCACCTGTCTGCTCGTTTCCAAGCACCAGGTTTTACACAACTGACTGGAATTTTGGCAGAGAACATCCCAGATGCTGCCAAGGTTATGAGAGAGGAAATGGATCATAATCTAGCTGATTCCATTCCAGCTTTTAGGAAGGAGGATCATACATTTCTGAGTGTTCTGGGAACATGGAGTTGGGAGTTGAGAATAATGTGTGAGGAGGGAAAATTTGTTCATGATTGAGACTAAAATCCTATAAGGCAATAAGTAGTCATTGTTAGAATGTAGCTTTAAGTTACAGTCTTATGTTTGATAATAAATCAAATAAATATATCACATGGGTTTAATTATATCATTCTGCCTTATATATTAGTACATTTATCTGTCTCAGGTCTTACCTTCCCTTTCTATTGGAGGCATTTTTCACAGTATCACTCTCCTCTTGCCACCTTGTCATGCAAAATCTGACTGGTTTCTTCAGTAGAGCTAAACTTTTGAACCTCTATGTTTCTTTAAAAAATATATTTTTATTGATTTCAGAAAAAAAGGGAGAGGGAGAGAGAGATATAAACATCAGTGATCAGAGAGAATCATTGATCAGCAGCCTTCTGCACACCCCCTACAGGGGATTGAGTCTGCAACCTGGGAATGTTTCCTGAGCAGGAATCGAACTGTGACCTCCTTGTTCATAGGTACATGCTCAACCACTGTGCAACACCGGCTGGGCAGAACCTCTATGTTTTTGTTTGTTTTAATGTAAAGTGCTCCTCTACCACCAGAATCTTACCATTTTTTTTCCAGAAAAGTTAGAATTAATATTGTAATGTTGGATTAGAAGCAGAATTATCAATATGAGCTCCTGGCTTTCTCTCTCTCTCTCTCTTTCACACACACACACACACACACACACACACACACACACACACACACAAAGATAGATACAGAAATGTAAATATAGACATGTAATATTCTTGGTCAGTATCCTCCTATATAATAAAAGCATAATATGCAAATTGACCAAACAGCAGAATGACCAGTCGCTATGATGTGCACTGACCATCAGGGGGCAGACGCTCAATGCAGGTGCTGCCCACTGGTGGTCAATGCACTCCCATAGCGGGAGCACTGCTCATCCAGAAGCGAGGCTCAGGGCTGGTGAGTGCAGCGGCAGTGGCAGGAGCCTCTTCTGCCTCTGCTGTAGGTGGGTGGTAAGGAGTGAGGGGTCCCGGAATATGAGAGCTCCAGACTGTGAGAGGGATGTCTGCCTGCCAGCTTAGACCTGATCCCCTGGGAGGCAGACATCCCCCAAGGGGTCCCGGACTGCCAGAGGGCACAGGCCAGGCTGAGGCCCCACCCCCAGTGCATAAATCTCATGCACCGGGCCTCTAGTATATACATAAATTTCCAAGATGTTAACATAAGAAACTCTGAATGAAGCTCTATAGAAAATCTCTATAATATTTTTGCAACTTTTCTGTAAGTCTAAAATTATTTCAACATATCCTACCTAATAATAGACAATTATGCAAATTGACTATACCTCCGACACACCCACAAGCCACACCCACCATCCAATAAGAGCAAGAATGCAAATTAACCCAAACCAAGATGGCTACAGCCACAGAGAGCAAGGTTTCCTAGGTAACAGAGGAAGCCAAGCTTTCCGCCTGCCCTTGCCAGGCCTAAGCCTCCACTCAAGCTACAAAGTTTCAATTATAGAAGGTAAACAAATTCAAACAAATGGTGGCAGAATGGAGCTTGAGAGAGCAGGCCAGGGTTGCCGCTGGCAACAGGGGAAGCAAAGCTTTCCGCACAGCCTGGCCGGGTCCACCCCCTTAAGGCAACAAAGTTTCAATTATAACCCCAAGAGAAATGGCTGCCGGCCTCGGAGGTAGCCCCAGGCTTGGCTCCGCTCCAGGCTACAAAGTTTCAATTGTAGAAGGAAAATAAATTCCAGATACCAGGGCCTCCCCTTGGGTTGCCAGGGGGCGTGGCCGGACTGCAAACCACCACAGGCCCCTCGCTCAGGCTGCCCCATGCCCCAAGGGAACCCCCACCTGATCCGGGACACCCTTCAGGGAAAACCAGCTGGCCCCTACCCCTGTACCAGGCCTCTATCCTATCTAATAAAAGAGTAATATACAGATTGATCATCACTGCAACACACAATATAGCTGCCCCCATGTGGTCAAAGATCCTGTCCTCATGTGGACACAAGATGGCCACCACAAGATGGCCAGCAGGAGAAGGTAGTTGGGAGGCACCCAGCCTGCAAGGGAGGGCAGTTGAGAAGGACCAGGCCTGCAAGGGAGGGCAGTTGGAGGTGATCAACCCTGCAGGAGAGGGCAGTTAGGGGTGACAAGGCCAGCAGAGGAGGGAAGTTGGGGGCAAACAGGCTGGCAGCGGAGTGGTTAGGGGGTGATCAGGCTGGCAGGCAGAAGCGGTTAGGGGCAATCAGGAAGGCAGGCAAGCAAGCAGTTGGGAGCCAGCAGTCCTGGATTGTGAGAGGGATGTCTGACTGCCCGTTTAGGGATCCGACTGCCCACCGGGATCAGGCCTAAACGGGCAGTCGGACATCCCTCGAGGGGTCCCATATTGGAAAGGGTACAGGCTGGGCTGAGGGACAACCCCCCTCCGTGCACAAATTTTGTGCACCAGGCCTCTAGTAAAGTATAAAAGAAAAAGTGAAAGGCTGGAAGAGGCCATTTGACATGTTAAAATGTTTGAATAAACAAACAAACAAAAAAACTTGCTATTATTCAAGACCTCTTGTGAACTCTCCATGAAATTGTCACCAGCACCCCACCAGAAGTCATCTGTCCTTTCCCCATAAGTCTTTGTGATATCATAGATGCCTGGGTCTCTATGATATAATTTCAGGGATCTTTTTCAGACTCCTACTTGGTTAAGAAAGAGGCTAGATAAGAAAGAGAAATCTGGGCACAGAGTAAGGAACAACTCCTCACTCCTTCCTTATTGCATTCACGGACAACAATTCCACTAGGAATCCAGTAAAATCCCAGGATGTATGCCAAGTGGTCATTCTTTCCCAGCAGCTGTGCAGCAGAAACATGGCTATACCTGAAGAAAACACACAAATCTGGCTTGAGGCAAGAATTTAGGAGTGGATTTTAAAGGGAACTCATGCTCCCAGGAGAGAATTTTTTTTTTTCCTCTCATAAAACAATCAATCCCACGGAAGTTGGAAGTGCCCCATACCTTTTTGCACTCAAACTTTAAACTTAGTAAACAATTGTCACCTTTATCCTGGGAAAAAGATATATTATAGCAAAGGAGTCTGGATTGAGAATCAAGGGAGACCCATGTAATCTCAGCCAGATTAATAAATACCAGAGGCTCATGTGCTATACTCCCCCTGTATGACCCTTTCTAATAATCACAGATATGCTCTCCTTGAAAGAAAGATTCCCCTACATTGTTCTCTATAGCTCTAAATTATTCATTTTTTTATTGTTGCAAGGTTTTCCATTGTGTAACTATTCCACTATTCTTGTATTGATGGACATGTGTCTGTCATAAACTGTATTACAACGAATATATTGCTCACATTTAATAATTTCTTAAATCCCACTTCTTAATTACTTTTTGTGGAAATAAATAAGTAATTTACTGATAGCTTGCTAGCAAAGGAGTCAGCCATAGATTTAAACAAAATATATCAGTAATGATATTAAATTTACATTTACCTATAAGTCTCATTGAAGCCTAAATATTCCAACAAAAAGACAAAGACCATCATTCAAAAAAAACAAAAGTTTTTTTGTTTTTTGTTAATGTTAATTCTCACTCGAGGATTTTTAGAGAGAGTGGAAGGGATGGAGAGAGACAGAGAGATAAAAATATCAATATGAGAGAGACACATTGATTGGTTGCCTCTCAAATGCACCCCAGAATGCACGCCCTACCGAGGTATGAGCCGTTAGCTGTAATCTAACCTGGGACCCTCCAGTCCTTAGGCTGACACTCTATCCACTGAGCCAAACTAGCTAGAGCAGAAAAACAAAGGTTTTATAATGTTTGCAAAAGACATCTACACTAATAAAAGAAAAAGATGCAAATTGACCATACCTCTGCTATGCCCACCAGCCAATCAAGAGCAAGTATGCAAATTAACCCAACAAAGATATTGGCGGGCGACCACAGAGCTGGAGTGAGCAGGAGGCTTGGGTTGCCCCTGGCGATGGAGGAAGCCAAGCTTCCCGCCAGCCCTGGCCTGCCCCGGCCTCCACTCAAGGCAACAAAGTTTCAATTATAGAAGATAAATAAATCCCAGATATCTGCTTCCAGCTGGCCTTGGCTTCCGCTAAAGGAGGGGCTGGGAGCCTGGGTTGCCGGGGAAAACCCAGGCTTCCAGCTGGCCCTGGCCTCTGCTCAAGGAGGCGCTGAAAAAAAGGAGGGGCTGGGAGCCTGGGTCGTTGGGGCATGGCCAGCCTGAAAATGGCCCTCAGCCCCTTACCCAGGCTGGTCACACCCCCAAGGGGTGAGGGTCACCAATGGGGGCTTGGCCAGCCTGAAATCAGCCCTCAGCCCCTGACCCAGGCTGGCCACACCCCCATGGTGTGAGGGTCCCCACTGGGGGGCTTGACCAGCCAGCAAACAGCCATCAGCCCCTCACCCACGCTGGCCAGGCACCCAAGCAGGGACCCCCACCCTGAAGGGGGTGTGGCCAGACTGAAACAGCCCTTAGTCCAGGTTGGCCAGGCACCCCACTGGGATCTCCCCACCCTGAAGGGGCTGTGGTCAGCCTGTAAATGGCCCTCAGCCCCTTACCCAGGCTGGCCACCCACTCATGGAGTAAGAGTCCCCACTGGGGGGCATGGACAGCCTGCAAACAGCCATCAGCCCCTCACCCAGGCTGGCCAGGCACCCCAGCAGGGACCCCCACCCTGAAGGGGGTGTGGCCAGCTTGAAAACAGCCCTTAGCCCCTCACCCAGGCTGGCTACGCCTCCCCCCAGTGGAGACCCTCACCCCATGGGGGTGTGGCCGGCCTGCAAACCACCACAGGCCCCTTGCCCAGGCCACCCCATGCCCCAAGGGAACCCCCACCCTGCTCTAGGACACCCTTCAGGGCAAACCAGCCGGCCCTCACCTGTGCACCAGGCCTCTATCTATACTAATAAAAGGATAATATGCTAATTAGACTGTGAGACCTTCCAGGAGACCTTCCAGATGTTCTTCTGGACAAAGCTATGGTGGCGGGGCCGAGGTAGAGACGGTTAGAGGCCAAGAGGGGAGGGCAGTTGTGGGTGATCAGGCCAGAATAGGACGGCAGTTGTGGGTGTCCAGGCTGGTGGGAGGTGGGGCCGTTGGGGGTAAGCAGACCAGCAGGGAGGCCAGTTGGGGGTGAGCAGAGCATTAGTGGGGGTCAGTTGGAGGTGATCAGGACAGCGGGGGGGGGGCAGTTTGGAGTGAGCAGGCCAGAAGGGGGGCAGTTGGGGGCAAGCAGGCCAGTGGGGAGGGAAGGTGGAGGTGAGTAGGCCAGCAGGGGGGGCAGTTGGGGTGAGCAGGCCAGCACGGGGGGGGGCAGTTGGGGGTGATCAGGCTGGTGGGGGGGCATTTGGGGGCGAGCAGGCCGGCAGGAAGAGTGGTTAGGGGTGATCAGGCAGGCAGGCAGGCAGGTGACAGGTTAGAAGCCAGCAGTCCCAGATTGCGAGAGGGATATCTGACTGCCGGTTTAGGCCTGATCCCTGTAAACCAGCAGTAGGACATCCTTCGAGGGTCCCAGATTGGAGAGGGTGCAGACCGGGCTGAGGGACACCGCCCCCCCCCCCCCCCCCTGTGCATTATGCACTGGGCCACTAGTTTAATACATAAGGATATAGAAAGAATGAAATCAGAACGATGGCAAAGGATACACCATGTAAATATTAACCAAAAGAATGCCAATGTAGTTATTATTTTGTGAGACATGTATATTTCTAAGGAAAAAGCATCTCTAAAGATAAAATGGGTTACTTAAAAATGATTAAAGATTAAATTAAAAAAGAAGATATAATAATTCTAAATTTGTATGCAAATAATAACAGGCAACTAACAACACAGACTCAAACTGTATAAGATAAAATAAAAGCGTTTTAACAAAACAATAAAGATCAACTCCTCTATGAATATTTGAAAAATATAAATACAATTTCATCTAATTAACATACATAAAACTATATTCCAAACTTCAGAATATACATTCTTGTCAATCACTGAACATTTGCAACTATTGACCATATTCTATACCATAAGGCAAATCTCCGCAAATTTCAATAGACTGATGTCACAGTTTGTCCTTTGACAAAAATGCAATAAAAATAGAAATTAATTATTTTTTAAAGCTAGAACAAAGATTGTAATCTTTCAAAATTAAGAAATGAGCTTTAAAATAAAACATAGATCAATGAAATTATAATGAAAATTAGAACATAGGTTTAACTGAATGATAACAAAAGTATACATTTTGCAACCTAGAGAAACTGTGTTTAAAGGAAAATTTTTATCTTTAACCTTTTGCACTCGGATGTCCAGTGTGACTCGAAACGATTAGCATTAGAATAAAGGAATCGAGAAAAAAGCAAGCGAGTGCAAAGGGTTAAATTCATGCATTAGAAAAGAAATGAATTAGCTCATCTATCTCGAGAAAATTTTTTGAAAGAATAGCAAGTTAAATCCAAATAAAATAAAACAAACAACATAGAGAATATGGATATCAATGAAATAAGAAACAAATATACTGTAGAGAGAATCACAAAAAGCCAAATGTTGATTGCTGGAACAGAATAATAACATTGCTAATTATTGGTAAGAGTATCAAGGGAAGGAAAAAGCAGGAAGGAAAGTAGGTTTGTTTCACTTTAATGATTGTAAAGAGGTAGTGCAGATGGAATGAAGAAAAAAAAACTATCATGGCAGCATCTCTTCAAAAGTGCCTTAGCAAATGTGTAAGATTTTGCAAAACAGTTGTTTATATAAATGATCCACTTTTTGCTGCAGGGATTTACTACACCAACTGAATTTTTATTATGAGACTTTATTAATTCTCAATTGCTGATAAAAGTAGGTATTTTCTCTTAACATTCTAACACATAATTAAAACAGTCTTTTTTTTTTATTCTTGAAGTTTCATAAAAAGACAAATTCCCCAGCTATCTGTCAAGTGAATTAAACCCAAAATGCTTGAATTTATCTCTAGCTTTACAATAGGCAAGAGAATGCAATTTGAGTTATTTGTTCTGACATGTCTTATGGCTTGTAATGAGAGTAAGCAAATAGCAATGCACAGGTATGAATATATTTATTTCCATGCCTAAAGAATTTAAAGCATAATAAGCACTGTTTGCTGAAATCTTTAAGTAATAATGCAAATGTTTGTTTTTAAGCAGAGGAATTTGGCTAGCTCTTATGCTTGTATTTTGTGTGGTGTTATATTTCATGTCTAAGTTTTCTAGAATTTGGGCAACAAAATAAATGTCAACATATAAAAATACAAAATTTTGGATTTTGTGTAGTGTTATAGTTCATGCCTAAGTTTTCTAGGATTTGGGCAGCAAAGTAAATGTTAACATATAAAATTACAAATGTAAACACTGCTATCTTGCCTTAAATTTTTCATTTTATTATTTATTGTTTTAATTTTATTAATCACATGCATATATTGTTTATTCTAATGTTTTAAACATTCCACCAAACGTTTCTAATCCTTTCTCACTCTTAGCTACATCTCTATTTATGAGACTCTTAAGGCAATCAGACTATTTCATGATCCCCACAAACATCTCTGACATTCCTGGGTTATCTTGGCTCATGCTGTTCTTATCTTTTCATGATGAAACCATAATCATCTTTCAAAGCTCCTCCATAAAGTATTTTCTAAATCCCCCCTAAACAAAATGTAATCTATTTCAATTCTTTGCAACTTCATAACCTACTTCTTGTTAACTGTGTGTTTATTTTAACAATTGGGCGTCATTATTTTTTAAATTTTCTAATTTGGAACTTCTAAAGAGCTGAACTATGTCTTCAAAATATTATATCCTCATTATCCTGACTTAATTAAGTTGAATAAAGTTATTTGGAATTAAGGAGTTAGTAAATGAGGAGTGAGAAGATGGGAACTGTTGAAGATAGAGAGGCAGTGGGGGGAAACATGAGACTGGTTGAGGGGAGAGTAGAGGACTTTGCCTAGAGTGGAGGAGAGCAAGTGAAAAAGAAGAAAATTACATTATGTTTTGGCTGCTCTTCTGTATATTAAATCACACAGGGGAGTGGAAAGAACTGAATTTTAATGGCAAAAGTCCTTGGTTTGAACCACATATTTACAAAAATAGTAGTAATAATTTTTTTGATTAGATTCAGTGTATATAACCTTAATGAAATAATTACATAGAGATGTTGAGTTAATTATTATAAAAAGATTAATTTTGATTTCATGCTTAGTAAGTGAAGGAGAAATTTATTTGGAATGGGGAGAGACTTTTCCTAATAAAATCCATACAAAATAAGTAGACGTATTAAGAATAAAAATAACAATGAGAATAAGCAATATATATCAAACTCCTTAGGTGTTAAGCATCCTGGTAAGCATTTTATAGAAATAAGCCATCCTATCTAATAAAAGAGAAACATGCAAATTGATCATACCTCCGCTATGCCCACAAGCCACGCCCACCAGACAATCAGGAGCAAGTATGTAAATTAACCCAACAAATATGGTGGTAGCCATGGAGCTGGAGTAAGCAGGAGGCTTGGGTTTCCCCCAGTGATAGAGGAAGCCAAGCTTCCTGCCTGCCCTGGCAGGCCCTGGCCTCCACTCAAGGCTACAAAGTTTCAATTATAGAAGATAAATAAATCCCAACAAAAATGGTGGCAGCCATGGAGCTGGAGAGAGCAGGAGGCTTGGGTTGCCCTGGCAATGGAGGAAGCCAAGCTTCCCACCGGCCCTGGCCTTCCCTGGCCTCTGCTCAAGGCTACAAAGTTTCAATTATAGAAGATAAATAAATCCCAGATCCCAGGGTCTCCGCTTGGGTCACCAGGGGGCGTGGCCAGGGTGACCACGCCCAGGCTTCCCCATGCCCCAAGGAAACCCCCACCCTGATCTGGGACACCCTTCAGGGCAAACCAGCTGGCCCCCACCTGTGCACTAGGCCTCTTTCCTATCTAATAAAAGAGTCATATGCAAATTGAAATCACTCCAACACACAAGATGGCTGCCCCCATGTGGTCAAAGATGGCTGCCCCCATGTGAACACAAGATGGCCACCACAAGATGGCCAGCATGGGAGGGTAATTGGGAGGGACCAGGCTTGCAAGGGAGGGCAGTTGTGGGCGATCAGGCCAGCAGGAAGGGCAGTTGGGAGGGACCAGGCCTGCAAGGGAGGGAAGTTGGGGGTGATCAAGCCTGCAGGGGAGGGCAGTTAGGGGTGATCAGGCTGACAAAGGAGGAAAGTTGGGGGTGACCGGGTCTGCAGGGGAGGGCAGTTGTGGGGGACCAGGCCTGCAGGGGAGGGCAGTTAGGGGCAATCAGGCTGGCAGGAGAGCAGTTAGGCATCAATCAGGCTGTCAGGGGAGTGGTTAGGGGATGATCAGGCTGGAAGGCAGAAGCGGTTAGGGGCAATCAGGAAGGCAGGCAGGTGAGCAGTTGGGAGCCAGCAGTCCTGGATTGTGAGAGGGATGTCCGACTGCCTAAACGGGCAGTCGGACATCCCTCGAGGGGTCCCAGATTGGAGAGGGTGCAGGCTGGGCTGAGGGACACCACCCCCCATGCATGAATTTCGTGCACCGGGCCTCTAGTTAATCCTCATAATAGTGCTTTTATTACTCTTACTATAGACATGAGGAAGCTGAGGCACTGAAAGTTCAATTTATCTCAGCTCACCCTGCGGGTGAGTGTTGGGAGCTGGTACTCAAATCCAGGTCTCTCAAGCCAGAGTCCATGATGGTATTTTTTAAAATTAAATTTATTGCAATGACACTGGTTAATAGTATCTATAGCTTTCAAGTGTACATTTCTATAATACAAAATCTATACATTGCATTGTGTGCCCACCACTAAAAATCAAACCATTTTTCATCACCATATATTAGGGCCCTCCCACCCCCCAAACCTCATCACTCCTTTTCTGTAGTAACCACCATACTGTTGTCTGTGTCCATGAGTTTTGATCAATATTTTACACCACATAACAAAAGAAAAGTTATAATTCATATGATCTTGTCAATAGATGAAGGAAAAAACCATTTGATAAGACAACATCCATTTCTGATTAAACCACTCAATAAAACAGGTATAGAAGGAAATTATCAACATAACAAAGGCCATATATGAAAATCCCTCAGCCACTATCATTCTCAATGGTGAAAAACTGAATGTTTTTCTCTAAAATCAGGGACAAGACAAGGTTGCCCACTCTTACTACTCTTATTCAACCTAGTTCTGGATGTCCTAGCCATAGCAACCAGACAAGAGAACAAAACAAAAGGCATCCAAATTGGGAAGGAAGAAGTAAAAGTGTCACTATTTGTAGATGAAATGATTCTGTACATAAAAAACAAACAAACAAACAAAAAAAAAAAACCTAACGACCCCATCAAAAAATGATTGGAAGCAATAAGCAAATACAGTAAAGTTGCAGGATACAAAATCAGTGTACAAAAATCCACTGCTTTCCTATATACTAACAGAGTCCATGCTCTTAACCACTATGCTACATTACCACATAAAAGGCAAATACTGAGATTAACCTACTTTTACCTAGAAAAGTAACAAAAAGAACCTCTTGGAATAATTGTTTCTTTTACTGAAAAACTCACCTTGAAATGTTGATAGTGTTAGAGTCAGAGCCCCAATCATAAGAGATTGTGTTTTCCTTTCATAAATATCAAATTCTAAACATTATGTTGAATAATAATTGAATATAGTTTGGGACCTTTTTTTTTTCTTTTTTCCAGTTTAGTTGCAATGAGTTTACAGCAAATTAAGTCTGTAAGGAAAGGAGACTTAGCCAGACCCAAAGTATGATTTCCATGGGTATATATAAAAGACTGCACATTTAAAAATATTTAAATGTAGTCCAAAGCATTTGGACTATAAAGGGACTTTTGGCCACCAGAATTGCTGAGAAACTGCTAAGACTGCATAAAGGAAATTGTGTACTCTGCAGAGAAACCTGGCAATTAAGGAGGAGGTACATACTAGTACTCTTTGCTCAGTAACTGTACAAACAACAAAACAAAAAAGACCCTCTTCAGTGGAGACTTTCATCTCAACACCGTTAGTGTATTGCTGTGTCTGCAGCTATCCTTATGTAGTCTGTCTAGCCAGATACAGACGCTCCCACCCATCATTATATTCAAAAAGAAAGAATTAAAAAGCCAGAGAGAATCCACATGATAAATAATCATTAGTAGTCTATGTGGGGAGTAAACAATTCATAGTCAGAGTATATCTTTTGTTTGTTTGTTATTTAATGTTGTTGATGACTTTTCTTTGTTAAATGCTGTCCTTATTCAATTTCAATGGTGGGCTTGTAGTCTTAGCTCTTGTAGAGAACATCTATCAACTAATCCGTGATAATAGCTTTGCTATTTTGTGCCCCTGGAGTTAGTCCTGGCCTTGAGAACTAGAACAGTGCGGGATCCTAAAATTTCTTGGTTATACAAGGTGGGACAAAAGCAGTTTACAGTTGTTCATTTGGAAAAATAATATAATAATCTAATCTAATAATAGAGGAATATGCAAATTTGTCAATTACAGCATCACGTCAGGACCAGATCATCAGGCTCTGATCCCTGCCCTCTGCCCAGGAAGCTGCAAGGCCTTGGGTAGAATAGGATATGATAGGAGGGGATAAGAAAGGATAGGGTGCCCTAGCTGGTTTGGCTCAGTGGATAGAGTGTCGGCCTGTGGACTGAAGGGTCCCAGGTTCTATTTCAGTCAAGGGCACATGCCTGGGTTGCGGGCTTGATCCCCATTAGGGGACGTGCAGGAGGCAGCCGATCAATGATTCTCTCTCATCATTGATGTTTCTATTTCTCTTCCCCTCTTGCTTTCTCTCTGAAATCAATAAAGATATTTAAAATAAAAATAAAAAAATAAAGGATAGGGAGAGGAAGGCAGGCCTGCATACAGACAGGTTGAGAGGAAAAACAGAAATACAGAAAGGGAACAAGAAAAAGACACAGGAATGAAAAAGGGAAGGAAACTGCATGTGGAAGGGGGTGGCGACCTGGGGGGGAGCGGAGCAGGTGTGCCTGGCGAGGGGCTGGGTGCAGGCAGCGCAGTGTGGGGAGCCCTGCCCAGATGCAGGAAGAGGGTAGTGGCGGCCTTTGGCCGGGAGGCACCCACGGGTCCGGGATGGAGTGGAGGACAGTCCGAGGCCTTCTGGGCGGAGGCACTCCTGCCTTGCGGCAGCAGCGCCCGGGCCATTTACTGGGCCAGGTGTCCCAGGCAGGAAATGGGAGCAGGATAGCAGCGGAGAGAATGGGGAAGGGGGGATGATAAACACCTGGCTGGGGCTGAGCCCTGGGCTGGGGGTTAATGTCCTCCCCTCTGACAATGGAAGCTTTAAGAAGGGAAGGAGGGAAGGAAGAACTTTATAAAGGAGTCAGTAGAGAGCAGAGTTAAAGAAGGAAAGATGATGTATGAGTGAACTGTAGGAGTTACAATGAAAATCAAGTATAGTTGTATACCGGGGGACAGATTTTAAAAGTAGAAGTCAGAAAAGAAAAAAGATAAATGATAGTGAATAATTAGGCAGGTAGATAGATATTAAAACAGTGGAAGGAAGTAGAGAAGAATGTGGATAAGAGAGAAAGAGGGAGGGAAGAAAAGTTTTAAAGGGGAGCCGGTAGAGCTTAAAAGGAGAATGGGGAGGGAGCAAATTAGGTCTGAGGGAGGAAATGAAGAAAAAAATTATGGTGGGAAGAAAGGAAAAGGGGAGGGAGGGCAGGGGTAAAGATAAAGGAAAGAAGGAATGTGGGGAGGGAGGGTAAGAGAAAGATGGGAAGAAGGATGATGGAACAGAAGTAGGAAATAAGGAGGAAAGAAAAGTTTATAAATGATGAGTCAGTAGTAAAAAGTGTTACATAAAGGAGAGATAAAAATTGTGTGACAGGGAGAAGCCAATAAGGAAGTCAAATACAATTGTGTGTAAAAGGGATAAGATTAAAGAAAAAAGTTAAAAGGGGTGACCAGGATGGCATGGGAGGGCAGTTAGGGGGATCAGGCTGGCAGGGGAGGGCAGTTAGGGGGATCAGGCAGGCAGGCAGGCAGAGTGGTTAGGGCAGGCAGGCAGGTGAGCAGTTAGGAGCCAGAGGTCCCGGATTGCGAGAGGGATGCCCAACTGCCAGTTTAGGCCCAATCGCGGGATCGGGCCTAAACTGGTAGCTGGACATCCCTTGAGGGCTCCCAGATTGGAGAGGGTGCAGGTCAGGCTTAGGCCACCCCCCCCCCCCTGTGCACTAATTTCGTGCACTGGGACTCTAGTTAATAAATAATAATACAAGAGTAAACTCTCTGTTTCGCACAATTATAAACCTATTTTTGACCAACCCTGTAGTTGTATGATTTCTTCCTGTGACAGTTCTAATCTGGGAAGAGTCAGTTGATAATTGATATTTGATGAAGTAAATTATAAGTCAATAGAATAGCTGGAAGTCTCTAACACACCAAGGCTGGAGGGAGAAAGGATGGAGGTAGTAAACCAGTGCCTGGAGTCCAGGGTTTCCTAGGAGAAACTAGAACTAGGGAAGATGGGAACCAGATCAGAGAGTGCCAGAGATTCTGCCAGGGGTAGAAAAAGAAGAGGGAAATAGTTGGCTTTTGTGGGATTCCTTGTCACGTCCCGTGTGTTTCAGGGTTCCTGTTCAGGTCCGGTTTCTAGAGAAGGCCGCAATCAAAATGAAGAGACTGGAAAAGAGTTCATTTGGGTAGATGGGGGGCCAGGCGGGAGTCCACCTCTAGTGGGAGGACTGCTCACTGCTCTGGCCTTTGCCATCCCTTTTATTGGGGTTCTGAGATACACCCATATCCTTTAGGCAGGAAATTCCAATAATAGACAATCAGCAAAAATTTACATATGATTAACAGGTGAGGGTTGCTTGAACTACCAATGTCTCAACAAAACAATGAGTGAATGGCTCTGACCATTCAGAGCGATTAAGGTTGACCAGCATTCTGGATTCCCTTTTCACATTTAACTTCCAATGTCTCAATGTTCGGCAGGCTTTTCCCTTCCTACATCCTCCAGTCTCCTGCCACTATTTTCCATTAGCAGAACCAGCAGGAAGTCAGCTGACACATAGCCTGATTCTCAAAGCTACAAGGGTTAGCCTCCGCTACAATGTCAAGCAGCGCTTGGGAAGGATCTGAGAGTTAACCAGCTCACTACTGGCAAGGGAAGTGGGAATGAATGCAGGGCAGGGACATATTTGGAGGTATTGAAATAGTTCAGTGGCTTAGACCAAGGTAGTGGCAGAGAAAATGGAGAGAAATAAATGATTTGAGCTATATTTAGGAGAAAAAAAAATCAGTATGACTTAGTGACAGATTATATTTAAGAATTAAGAGAAAATAAGCTGTTGTGAGCAACCTCAACCATTTTCATTGATTAGGCTAGTTGTGTAGTTTCTGCAGAACTATAAAGATGCCACTCAAAATAATCCCTGTGTGTTTAATCAAATTGTTTCTCTGATTATTAATAAGTAAGAAAAGGTGGCCAGCAATTGCTACAACAAAGAAGGAAGGAGTTTGGCTGTTGCTGGTGGTTACCACGGTTACTGTTTGGGGTATTGTCATCAGGAGGTACAGGAGAGAACAGAAAGTTATATAACCAAGGAGCAGAGGACTTAAGGAATACAACATCTCCTGGCTATCTCTTTAGGCTAAAAAGCAGTTTCATTTCACTGGTTACAAAGACCAACTCACTAGAGAATTGAGAAGGCTACCACAACAAGCAGTTATGGTAATAATTGCCAGGTGTGTGTGTGTGTGTGTGTGTGTCTGTGTGTGTGTCTGTGTGTGTCTGTGCGTGTGTTGTTAAATACTTGAAAAGTACTTTGTGAATTTCTGCAAAGAGCCAATTAACCAGTCCAAACTTAAGTTTTTAAATTCCAAATGTCAGAACAAAGGTGGAGACTAATGCGTGGTGTAGAGGATTCATGAGCCAAAATGAATGGCTGCAGACTTGTTCCATGCTGTTGCCACTGCAATAAAGGGGATGATGTGGAGTGGACAGGAGAGCTCAGTAGTCACCAGACTTGCCCTTGGCAACTTGTTGCTTGGTCAGTCCTCAGCAGAGAGCCCGAACTTTGACCACAGAGGCTTCTGTTATTATTTTATAAAATGTTAACTTTAGTAACAATGTGGGCAAAAGAGAGCTAAACCAATTCTATTAATTATAATCCAAACATACAATGATAAGTTTTCTCTATGGCCCAATAAGGAGACATCATTTAAATGCATTTCATATCCATGGCTTTGTTCTAGTTCCTGAAAGGACTACAAAGAAATAGATGGCAAATTTCAGCACAATTACATAATTTTATTCTTAATTTTGTACATATTGACATTTCACATATAATAAACCCTCCACCTCTATCTATTTTATGAATCAGAAGAAATTAATATATAGTTATATGAGTCACAGGATCTGAAGAGATAATTATGATGTGGGTATTACCAAACTAGATTGGAATGAGGGGTATGAGATAGACAAAAGAGTTATTAAACAGGTTTTGTCAGAAAAGCCCCAAGATGCCATCCTGACCTGCACACAATTTCTGAAGACTAACAAGATTATTATAGGAGATACATTCTTGTACTAGAATAAGAAAATAATCAGATGTTCTACATAGGAAAACAATTGAACACCAGTTAGGAGACAGATGACTTGCCAGAGCTGGGGCCTTGAAGAGCAAAATGCAAATTTTGATAGAAAATATATGAAAGGCAAAATTGATTCAACTATTGATATTGAGATCTTTGATTTTGTGGAGGTAGCCACATCTAAAACTTTCATTCTATATGTATGGAAACAGTCACATTGGAAGACAAAAGATTTGTCTAAAACACTTAATCCCTACTTTTAGAGTCCAATCTAAAGAAGCAAGAAGCAGGTCCTAAAATCAGAAGAATTTTTACTGGGTAGTGAGACAGGAGAGGGAAAGAGGGAGTGGCAGAAGGTAGGGCAGGGAAGAATGCATTCTGAGAATTGCAAATTGTCCTTCACAGGAGAGTTCCCTGACTTTGACCTTGAGTTTCCAGCTCCATTCAACTTCATAAATAGCCAAGAGAAGTGGTTTGTTTTGAAGCTTTGGCAAGCTGATCAAGGGGAGGAGGATAACAAAAGGGAAAGTAGAGAGTATTTAATAGGTAGGAAGGGGACTTAACTTGTCTACATTCTGTAAAATAGTTGGACTTTTTCTACACTTTTTTTTTCTTAATGCAATATAATCATTGTTTTGAAAGTTGGAGTCCTCTAACTTCCGTTGTTTAGCTCAAAGTCTGTCAAGTCCAGTAGTATTTAATGCCCTGTTTACTTTGTGTTAAAGAGTGTTGTTGTTTTTTGTAATAAAAACTTTATTCTTTTTAGAGAAATTTGAGGTTAAAGCACAATTGAGAGAGGTGTACATACATTTCCCACGTGCCCTTTGTCTGCACATGTGCTATGAGAGGGAGGGCGGGAGGCAAAGGGATCTATCTATAGGAGGTGCACTCCTAGGGGTGACCAGGACTGCAGGGGAGGGCAGTTAGGGGCAATCAGGCTGGCAGGGGAGCAGTTAGGCATCAATCAGGCTGTCAGGGGAGTGGTTAGGGGATGATCAGGCTGGCAGGCAGAAGAGGTTAAGGGCAATCAGGAAGGCAGGCAGGCGAGCAGTTGGGAGCCAGCAGTCCTGGATTGTGAGAGGGATGTCCGACTGCCCGTTTAGGCTTGATCCCACCGAGCCTAAACGGGCAGTCGGACATCCCTCAAGGGGTCCCAGATTAGAGAGGGAGCAGGCTGGGCTGAGGAATATACCCACCCGCCACTGTGCATGAATTTTTGAGCACCAGGCCTCTAGTAGGCTATAATACTGGAACTGATACTATTAATGATTGCAAACTCAATTGTTGTGGCAGTGTAGTTGTTCATTATCTTTTGGATAGCAGTTTGGCAACATGTAAAATGCTATAAAATATCCAGTATCTCATTCATAGAAATGTATCAGAGAAATTTGAAAAATGGAAAAGGGCTATATATATGCAAGATCATTATCAAATTGAAAATGAGAAAGAAATAAATAATTGTAAGAAGATAGTTAAGTAAAATATATCTCATCTATTTAATGGATTAATATTAGGTGTTAAAATAATAATTATGGAGTCTAGACAGAATCATGAAACATTTTAATACAATAAATGTTTAATGAGATAAACAAAACATTATGTTAAGGGTATATTCTGGTTATAGCAATAAAAAAAAAAAGATCTGTCCATGGACAAACATTGGAAGATATTAGGGTAAGCATCCTTATTTTTGTTGTCTTGCTTTTCTAAAGGAACCTATATAAAACAAAACAACTATAATTTTTGAAGTAGGGGTGGGGAGTCTTCCTTCTTTTAATTTTCCTCACTCATTCCAACCCATAAGAGCAAGGGTGACTTATCTGATTGTGAGTTTGAAAAAGAGATCATTGCCCATTTTTAATCTAGCCTTTTCTCTTTTCTGGGTCCTGGTCAAGGCTCAGGCTGCAGGAATTCCTTTCTTTGCTTCAGCATCCTCCAATGGATAAGCATCCTGGGATAAGCCTTGCCTTTGAAGAGAACTCCTGCCATTTGCTAACTCCACTGCCTATGACTAGTCACACATATCAATTTCATGGGGGTAATAATAAAAGGTGTTTTTGGGCTTAAGATATCCTTGATTGGGTACTTTCTCAACAAGCTTTATAACATAAAGCTGATATTTATATTTTTATGAGTTTTATGAGAAGACTAGAGTTATTAGTCAATTTGTTCTATCTGGGTGGAATGAGAATATAATCACCACCTTCAAAAAATTCACAATAGTGAAATATATGCAAACAAAATAATTAACAGAATACTAGCAAACTGAATTCAACAGCAGATTAAAATGATCATCACCATGACTGAATGGGATTTATCTGTGAGATGCAAGAATGGTTCAACAAAGATAAAATCAACAAAATGAAAAGGTAACACACAGAAGGACAGAAAATATGTAAGCCATATATCTGATAAGCAGTTAATATCCAATATATATAAGAAACTCCTACACCTCAAAGCAAAACAATAAAAAACAAAAAGCAACAACCAATGGCCAAATTAAAAAATGAGCAAAGACCTGTATAGACATTTTTCTAAACTAGACATACAAATAGCTAACACGTATATTAATAGGTGTTTAACATTACCAATCATTAGGGAAGCAAATAAAAATCACAATGAGATGTCACCTAACAGATGTTAGAAAGGCTATTATTTAAACAAAAAATATAACAATTGCTAATGAGGATGTGGAGAAAAGTGCATCCTTAGACACTGTTGGTGGAAATGTAAATTGGCAAAGTTATTATGGGAAATACTATAGAGATGAATCAAAATATTAAAAATGGCACTACCATATGATTCAGCAATCCTACTTTTGGATATTTACTCAAGAAATTAAAACCAGGATCTCAAAGAAATAGCTGCACTACCATGTTTTTTGTAACAATATTCATCATAGGGAAGATACAGAAATGACTCTAATGTCCATAGGTGGATGAATAGATAAGAGCATATTCAGAATATGTTTTTAATATATAAATGGAATATTTGCATTTTGAATGTACATTTTACCCACACATGATTTTGTAACATTATGCAGTGGTGTTTTTTAATCCTCACCCAAAAATATATATTTTTTAATTTTAAAGAGAAAGGAAAAGAGAAAGAGAGAGAAAAAGATAGATAGATACATAGATAGACAGATAGACATTGATGTGAGAGAAAAACATCAATTTGTTCCTTCCTATACATGCCCTGACCAGACCAAAACCTAGGTATGTGCTCTGACAGGAAATCAAACCTCAACCTTTTTGGTGTATGGGATGATGCTCCAACACCTAGCCAGGTCTGCATTGGTCTTTCATCGGTTCACTAAGTCATGCAGATCTTCCAAACACATGGCACATTTCATTCCACAATATTAACAAATCACCTTTGCTAATATCACCAACCTCACCAGAAAAGTCTTTAAGTTGGAAGCTGTCAAGCTCATGGTGCCAGACACATTTTCCAAATCACAAATGAATATACAGTTTTCTTTGAAAGTACACATTATTGGCAACAAATACTCTGTTGTTTTCCTTGAAGTGATAACCTCACTTTACTAATTTAAAAAAAAATGTTTACCTAAAACCCAAGTTTGAATAACCATAGTTTGCCTTTCAATCATTCTTTCAAGTTAAAATGGTGTTCCATGAAAAATGCAGGTGGTTCAGTTTGCAACCCAAATACTGTAATCATACTAGTGCTTTTCCTTGAGACAGCTATCATACTTTAGAAGTGTGTTATGCATACTTCTCATTTGTTATAATTTAACTAGACACCCAATGCATGAAATTCATACACTAGGGTGTGGTCCCCTCAGCCCAGCCTGCACCCTCTCCAATCCAGGACCCCTCAGGGGATGTCCCCAGGATTAGGCCTAAACCAGCAGTTGGACATCCCTCTCACAATCTGGGACTGCTGGCTCCTAATCGCTCACCTGCCTGCCTGCCTGATCACCCCTAATGGACCCCCTGCCAGCCTGATCACCCATAATTGCCTCTGCCTGCTGGTCTGATCACCCCTAACTGCCCCCCCTGCCAGCCTGGTGGCCCCCAACTGCCCCCCCCCCTGCTGGCCTGGTTGGCCTCAACTGCCCCCATTGGCCTGGTCAGCACAAACAGCCTGCTGTTCAGTCGTTTGGTCATACCTCACTAATCCCCTGCCGGCCTGGTCACCCCATGCAGCCTGCTGTTGAGTTGTTTGGTCATCCCTCACTAACCTCCATGCCGACCTTGTCACCTCAGGCAGTCTGCTGGTCGTTACTGTGATGGCGTCCTGGACAATTTGCATATTCCTCTATTATTAGATAAACTAGTGGCCTGGTGCATGAAATTTGTGCATGGGGGGTTGTTCCTCAGCCTGGCTTGCACCCTCTCCAATCTTGGACCCCTCGGGGGATGTCCAACTGCCGGTTGGACCCCTGTGGGATCAAGCCTAAACTGGCAGTCAGACATCCCTCTCACAATCCAGGACCGCTGGCTCCTAACTGCTCACCTCCCTGCCGGCCTGATTGCCCCCAACTGCCCCCTCTACCAGCCTGATCGTCCCCAACTGCCCCCCACTGCTAACCTGCTTGCCCCCAACTGCCTCCCCACCAGCCTGCTCATCCCCAACTGGCCCCCCTGCCAGCCTGATCACCCCCAACTGCCCTCCCCTCTTGGCCTGATCGCCTCTAATCCCCTCTGCCTCGGCCCCATCACCATGGCTTTGTCTGGAAGGATTTCTGGAAGGTCTCCTGGAAGGTCTCCCAGTCTAATTAGCATATTATCCTTTTATTATTATAGAGAAGGCATATAGGCAAGGGCTAAGAGCTGATAAAATCAATAATTTTTAGTGCTTTCTAGAAGGACATGCTTTGATGAATGAATGAAACTAATGTGGCAGAGTGTGGTGATTGTGGGGGGAGGAGGGTGCATGGAAGTACAGAAGGGTATAGGGGGGATAAATGGTGATGAAAAATAGCTATTAAATAAAAATATAATGAAAATAAAAAATGTATAAAACAATACATTTTGAAAATCCAATAACTAACTAACTAACTAAAAATATTTTCAGCCATGGAAGTGAAAAAAAGAAAGAAGAAACTGATGTAGCAGAGAAGAATACCGTGACTACAAATACAGTTTGGAGTCACAGTCTTGATTTGTGTTTAGATACCAGAAGTTTCAGCCACCAGGTACCTTTGTACTTACTATTGGTAGAAAAGCACAAAACATCTGAGCAGTATTATAAAAATTTTGACTTCAGAAAAGCCCTGAATAAGTCTCAGGGTCGGTCCCCCAGAAGATTGAGCATTAAATCCGAAAACCACTAAATTTAAATGGTTATGTCTGGAACTGAGAAAGACTTTTTAGTTTTATGATTCTCTTTATCACATTGACAAGACCAACCCATTTGTCCAAGAAATCAATCTCATTATATCTGAGAACCCAAGGTTACCATAAATGGTAAACAGTGATAATACTATAAAAAATGAATGCAATGAAAATCTATTATTTTAAAAAAGCTGTTTTGCCCTGTTTGTCAATTCATGGAACTTACGCAATAATTCATGTACTAAGTTATCTTCATAAACTGTTATCATGATATTTCTTAGAAAATACGAGTGTTTGAGATTCTTGTGTTAAATTTCTTTCTGTAATTTTTTCCACTAAAAAAAACAACACACCTAGTATTAAATTTAGTGTTTCACTAAATTTAGGATATCTGAGTTGCATTTACCAAGGACTATTATGCTGAATGTAGTGTTGTAGTTTGCTAGTATCTTCTTAAAATATAATAGGGTTAGGGTTATGTTTGTGTTTAAGATTTAGAGTTAGGGTTACCTTTTGTTTTTTAGAAAAAGGTTTTGGTTGAGGTTACAATTGAAATTAGTTTTAGAATTGAGATTAGTTTACAGATTAACGTTAAAGTTAGAGTCAGTGTTGTGGTTAGGTTCAAGCCTAGGGCAAGAGATAGAATTACCTGTATGCGATAGAATTTGTTTAGGGTTATATCTTTCTTTTATTGTTGACACTATTGCAAAGGTACTCCATCCCCCCACACCCAACCCCTTTTGCCCACTTCCACCTAGCCCTCCCACCCCTGGCCTTCACTAAAGTTTTTATTACATCTGAAGTCGTAAACATTAATTACATAATTAGTAGAAGTTTCATTTAGTGATTATGTTCTGTGTTGGAAACAGTTTGCAGAAATCCCGTTTGGTATGAATTAATTTTAAATGTGTTCTAACACCTCCCTACAGATTTTACACAAAGCAAATCAGATGGAATACTGAAAGTAGAATGTTCTTGACACATTTTGCTCATAGTGTTTAGAAAAGTATTGATTATACATTATGTCGTAGACTACAACAGTCGTTCACTAGTAGGAATATGTTCCATTCTTTGAAATACTCTGTTGACCTTCATGTGTGGAATGCTGGTAGCTTCCTTGAAATATAATGTAGTGCCATTTACTGAGGGAGCATGGTGGTGGCAATTATAGTTAGCAAGTAGCTCTTTTAGAAAGTATTCATTATATACAAGCACTCACTGAATAACACAGTGGTGAATTCTATTTGCAAGTGACTGCTTAACAATCTTGATGCTAAATCTATCCTAACTTTATACCAAACACTAATTTCAAGTTACTCCACTGACTCAACGCTAAAAAATAAAAATAAAATAAATTGAAATTATCAAATTGTTTAGATAATTTGAATAAAAGTGTTTTATTTGATTACTAGAGGCCCAGTGCACAAAATTCGTGCCCGAGGGGCGGGGGGTCCCCTCAGCCCAGCCTGAACCCTCTCCAATCCTAGGGATTGGGCTTAAACCAGCAGTCAGACATCCCTCTCACAATCTGGGACCACTGACTCCTAACTGCTCACCTGCCTATCTGCCTGATCACCCCTAACTTCCCCCCCTGCTGGCCTGGTCACCCCCAACTGCCCCCCCTGCCAGGCTGGTTGCCCCCACTTCCCACCCCCTGCTGGCCTGGTCTCCCCTAACTGCTTCCCCCGCTGGCCTGGTCACCCCTTTCTGCCCCCCTGCCAGCCTGGTCACCCCTCACTGACCCCCTCTGCCAGCCTGGTCACCCCTCACTGCCCTCCCCTGCCAGCCTGGTCACCCCAACTGCCTTCCCAGCAGGCCTGGTCACCCCATGCAGCCTGCTATTCAGTTGTTTGGTTGCTGCTCACTAACCCCCCTGCCGGCCTGGTCGCCCCACGCAGCTTGCTGCTCGGTTGTTTGGTCCCCCTCACTAACCCCCCTGCCGGCCTAGTCGCCCCACACAGCCTGTTCAGTCATCCTTTCAGTTGCAATGGTCACTTAGGCTTTTATATATATAGATGATATTAATATTTGCTATGTAAAATGTCTTCAAGTACCTGATTACCTTTTACTAGAATAATATATTTAAAAAATATTTAATAAAATTCTATTTGAGCTCTGGCCTGTGTGGCTCAGTTGGTCAAGTGTTGCCTTGT
Source organism: Cnephaeus nilssonii (assembly GCF_951640355.1). Lineage (NCBI taxonomy): Eukaryota > Metazoa > Chordata > Mammalia > Chiroptera > Vespertilionidae > Cnephaeus > Cnephaeus nilssonii. The sequence goes on from NC_137074.1 coordinate 47,462,305, forward strand.
GTACCAGAAGTTTACAGATTCAATTCCCATTCAGGGCAACATACCCAGTTCATGGGTTCGATTACCAGTTGGAGTGTTTCTCTCTCACATCAATGTTTCTATCTCTCTCCATCCCCTTCCTTTCTCTCTAAAATCAATACAAAACATATTTAAAATAAAGTCAATTTGAATGATTAATAATTCAAACATTTTTACTAATTCTGAGAAGACTTACCTTTTAGTTACTTCTAAGTGAGAACTCTCACTGAATTGATAGCAAAGAATCTGGGAGATAAACATATATTCTATTTTTCCATGCCATTATCAAGAAAAGAACAATAGTAGGTAATGTTTACTGAATGACTCTTATGTCCAAGAAGTATAATTATTTTTTAATACTAACAACAATGAAATAAATTTGGTACTTATAGTTCCCAATTAAAGCTGAGGAAATTGAGGCTTAGAGAGGATTAATGACCTCACCAAGGTCACAGAGGTGGTAAGTGGAAGAGAACTTAAGCATGAAGCTCTTTAGTATAATTGTGAATTCCAGAACTGGTTAGAGAGTCAAGAAAGCTCATGTCAAAGTAGTGGCTCCACATTCTTGGAACTGTAACTGGCATTACTATTCATCTTCATCAGCACTGACAGGCCTCTCACATAATCTCGCCCTGGCATAAGTTGTTCATGACAAGAGTCTCTCCTGGAAGGTTCTCAGATACCAGTGTCTCCTTGCTGTGATCTGTGAGTTGAGTCATGGTTATGAACACCTGAGAGCATTGCCCAAGGCTTTGAGACTGGGCGGAGAGAGCAGGGCCTGATATTGCACTTCAGAAATTATGACAGTTTTTATACTTGGTTAGGAACAAGACTGACAGAGACTCTGGAAAGTAGTTCTTTGGGGACTTAAGAGAAAACATTCTGTAGTGATAAATGGAATATCACCTCATAATATGCTAAATGGTACTCCAGAGGGGGAAGCTTCCCTGGGAGGCGTTTCTGATGTAAGATATCTGCAGCCCTGCCTTTCAGTGAGTTTCTTGCCTTTGTAGGTAGTAGGGATGACCACTTGTCTAAGGAGCTAGAAACTCCATACTGTTCTCCACAGTGGCTGCCATTTGACCCAGTAATCCCACTCCTAGGAATATATCCTAAGAAACTGGGAACACCAATAAGAAAGGATATATGCACCCCTATGTTCATAGCAGCACAATTTACAATAGCTAAGATCTGGAAACAGCCTAGGTGCCCATCAGCAGATGACTGGATCAGAAAACTATGGTACATCTACACAATGGAATATTATGCTGCCATAAAAAAGAAGGAATTCTTACCATTTGCAGCAACCTGGTTGGAATTGGAGAACATTATGTTAAGTGAAAAAAGCCAGTCAATGAAAGAAAAATACCACATGATCTCACTCATTTATGGATAATAAAGAACATTATAAACTTGAACAAAAAGATAGAGAAAGAGGCAGTAAAGCATCAAACAGTCTGTCAAATTACAGCAGGAAGGTTATGGAGAGGTGGGGAAGATAAGAGATCAATCAAAGGACTTGTATGCATGCATATAAGCATAACCAATGGATGCAAAACCCTGGGGGGTGAGGGCATATATGGGAGTGGGGTGGGGGGGGCAATGGTAAGATATGTACACATATAATAGCTTAATAAAAAAATAGGGAAAAAAAATAAGGTGCTAGAAAAATGATTCAGTCTAGTCTAAATTGCACCACTTGACCTCTGGGATCTCATTCAGTACTAGGTGGAAGAGAATTTTGAGCAAAGAGAAAACACTGCCTTTCTCTTCTCCATTTTCACTTCCATGAGCTCCCTTCCTGGTAGTCAGTTCCTCTCTGGGATTCTAAAAAGATGTAACAAAGCAGGGCATTCCATCTTTTATGCTACACCCATGCCACCTCTTGATGAGTATCTTAAAGCAGAAGTGTAATACTTCATCTTATACAAAGAATATGGGGAAATCAGAGATAAATAATTATTACAGTTCTTCATTAGGAATCTGTGAAACAAACTATAGAGAGCATTAAAGGAAAAGAAGAAAAGTTAATTACTAAATAATCAAGAATTTATTGAATGTCTGCTCAGGGCCAGTCACAATTGTAGAAACCTGAATATAGCAGTGAACAAAACGGAAGAATTCTCCACTTCTATGGAGCTTACATTCTTTTGGGGATATGAAAGATAAGCACATAAACAGATAAGTATATAATATGTATGTTGGTAATAAGAATTATGAATACAAAGCAGGTAAGATGTTAGAGAGTGATGAGGGGCTGGGTTATGTTATTTAATTTAGGTTGGTCAAGGAGGCTTTTTGGGTAAGGAGACATTAGAGCAAAAACCTGAGTGCAATGAGGGAATAAACCATGTGAATATCTGGGGGAGGAGCTCTCTAGTCAGATGATAAGGCAAATGCAAATGTCCTGAGTTGGGAGTATGCTTTTTGTGTCTAAGGAATAGCAAGGAGATCATTGTGGTTGTCAGTGAGCCAGTGGGAGGAGATGATATCAGATATTTAACCAAGTGTCATATAATATACTAGAGGACCAGTGCATGAAATATGTGCATGGGGGGGGTCCCTCAGCCTGGCCTGAACCCTGTTGCAATCCACGGCCCCTTGGGGGATGTCTGACTGCTGGTTAAGGCCCGAGACGGACATCTCTCTTGCAATCCAGGACCACTGACTCTTAACCACTTGCTTGCCCACCTGCATGATCGCCCCTAACCACTCTGCCAGCCTGCCTGATTGCCCTTAACCACTTTTCCTGACTGCCTGATTGTCCCTAACTGCTCGCCTGCCTGCCTGATCACCCCTAACCACCTCTGCCTCAGCCTCCGCCGCGGTGGCTTCATCCGGAAGTACGCTTGGAATGACATCCGGAAAGTTGTTCAGCTGTCCAGTCTAATTAATGTATTATGCTTTTATTATTATAGACTAGAGGCCCAGTGCATAAAATTTGTGCATGGGGGGGGGGGCGGTCCCCTCAGCCCAGACTGCATCCTCTCCAATCCAGGACCCCTCAGGGGATGTCCGACTGCCGGGCCTAAACCGGCAGTCAGACATCCCTCTCACAATTCTGGACCGCTGGCTCCTAATCGCTCACTTGCCTTCCTGCCTGGTCGCCCCCAACTGCCCCCTCCCTGCCGACCTGGTACTCCTAATTGCCCCCCCCCCCCCCAGTCTGGTCTGGTCACCCCTTACTGCCCACTGCTGCCAGCCTGGTTGCCCCTAACTGTCCCCCACTGCTGGCCTGGTTGCCCCCAACTCCCCCCCCCCCTCGCCGCCCTTGCTGGCCTGGTCATCCCTCACTAACCTCCCTGTTGGCCTGGTTGTAAGCAGCCATATTGTGAGGGCATGATGGTCAATTTGCATATTACCTCTTTATTATATAGGATAGGGCCTTACAGGCAATGGATCAAGGTATGAGATTTGAATTTTATTCTGAGTAAAGTTGTATAAAAGGCTTGGATGGTTTTGAGTAGAGGGTGACATGATAGAAATTGGGCTTTAAGATAATCAGGCTGCTCTCTGGCAATCCTATCTAATAAAAGGGTAATATGCAAATTGACCATCACTCCAACACACAAGATGGCATCCCCCATGTGGTCAAAGATGGCTGCCCCCATGTGGACACAATATGGCCACCACAAGATGGCCAGCAGGGGAGGGCAGTTGAGGGGGGACCAGGCCTGCAGGGGAGGGCAGTTGGGGGGGACCAGACCTGCAAGGGATGGCAGTTGGGGGCAACCAGGCCAGCAGGGGAGAGCAGTTAGGGGCAACCAGTCCTGCAGGGGATGGCAGTTGGGGGTGACCAGGCCTGCAGGGGAGGGCGGTTGGGAGGGACCAGGCCTGCGGGGGAGGGCAGTTGTGGGCAACCAGTCCGGCAGGGGAGGGCAGTTAGGGGTGAACAGGCTGGCAGGGGAGGACAATTAGGGGCAATCAAGCCGGCAGGGGAGCAGTTAGGTATCGATCAGGCTGGCAGGGGAGTGGTTAAGGAGTTATGAGACTGGCAGGCAGAAGCAGTTAGGGGCAATCAGGCAGGCAGGCAGGCGAGCGGTTGGGAGCCAGCAGTCCTGGATTGTGAGAGGGATGTCTGACTGCCCGTTTAGGCCTGTTTCGTGCACCAGTGGGATCGGGCCTAAATGGGCAGTTGGACAGCCCTAGAGGGGTCTCATATTGGAGAGGGTGCAGGCTGGGCTAAGGGACACATACAGCCCCTCCTGTGCATGAATTTCGTGCACCAGGCCTCTAGTTAGTTCATAAATGGACAAAGATTGAAACCCAATGGGAAGGTCCAATGGGAGGGTCCAATGAAGTATCAATAATCAAATGAGATACTATGTGACTTGGAGTAAGGTGATGAGAAGTATTTAGGTTTGTGATAACTGTTGAACTATAGCTGAAGGATTTTATAATGAGCTGGATGTAATGTTTGAGAGTAAAAAGGTAGTCAAAGGTATTGTCAAAGACTTTGGCCCAAAGCATTGAGGAAACAGAGTCACAGTTAAACTGAGAAGAGAAGGACCTTATTTGTTTTTTGTTTCATTTTCTTTGGTATCAATAATTTGTTTTGCCCTTGTCTAGTTTGAGATTCCTAGTAGACATCTTAATGGAGATGTTGAATAAATAGCTGTATATCAAGTCTGGAGCTCTTGGAACAAACAGAGTATTGAGTTTTAAATTTGAGATGGTTTTATTTGAGAGGAAATTAAGAGCAAATCATGAAGAAAAAAACCATGTAAGAGTGGTATTCTGTTAGGATTTACCCCAACCTGGGGGATTTTTCATGTAGGGCAGTTTTTTTTTAACTGAAAACACTACCCTCTAAGCTACTTGCAGGTTCAAACCATGTCTCATCATGATGACTGTGTCAAATTATTCAATTTCAAACATAATGTTGCTGGTATTAGGTTTGTGTTCAGAGCACACCATATATCATTTGTTATGCCAATTAACAATTTTGTTTGAATAAAAGGCTGATTGGTATAAAAAGGACAATGATTTAATAGGTAAATACATGTACTATACTATTTCAATATAGAATGTAAACTAATTCAATACTTTTGATTTTCTGGTAATGCTTGCTTTTAATTTACTTTTTTAAAGAGAAAATTTAAAAAATTATCTATATATATAAAAAGCTAGCAACCGTGAAGCTGTAATGACCGAAATGACCGGTTGCTATGATGCCCACTGTGGCCAGCAAACCGGCCCGATCATGGGTGGGGCTGGTGGCCAACCTCCCGTGGCCCCTTTCCCTGGCCAGCCCTACCTTTGATGGGCCCCCACCACCGCAATCAGCTGCAGCCCCTCCCCCTGGCTGGCCCAACCCCAGATCACCCCCTTTACCCCAATAGGGGGTGGGGCCAGCCAGCCAACCTCCTGCAGCCCCTCCCCCCACCCAGCTCCACCCCAGATCAGCCCCCCAACCCCAATTAGGGGCGGGTCAGCCAGCCAATTGCCTGTGGTCCCTCCCCCTGGCCTGCCCTGTCCCTGATGGGACCCCCACACCAATCGGGGGCAGGGCCGGCCAGCCAACCACCCATGACCCCTCCCTATGGTCACTGACTCCTGTTCAGCTCCCCCCCACCACATTCCGGTGTAGGACGGGCTGGCCCACTGCACACAGCCCCTTCCCACAGCTGGCCCAATCTCCAATCAGCCCCCACCACCCTGGTAGGCCTGCAGCCCCTCCCCCCAGCCAGCTCCGCCCCCGATCGGTCCCCACTCCTGATCAGGGGCAAGGCCAGTGGCTACTGCCCACGGCCCCTCTCCCCAGCCGACCTGGCCCTGATTGGGCCCCAATCAGGGCAGACTGGCTGGCCAATCTTTTGCTGTCTCCTCCTCCTGACAGGCTCAGCCCTGATCTACCCTGAATTCGTGCACTGGGCCTCTAGTTAATAATTAGTTTTCACAAAACCAGTTGAAAATGGATAAATAAATAAGCTCCTTCAAGAGTTAAAAAATGCCATTTTCATATAAATTACATATTTAATAAACATTACCTTTATCTCTTAATTAAAAAAAAACCTAACATCATTCTTTAAGGTTATTTTGTCCCAATAACCAAGTAACTGGTTCTTACACATTTAGGCTTTACTTCCATTGTTCCTACCATATTAGTTTAATATAAACCATAAACTAAATTGCTTATAAAAATTGGGTTAAATTGATTTTTTGACAATGTCTTAAAAACTCAGTAAGAAAGCAATAAATACAAGGATTAAAACATAAAGTCTATCACAAATTTTATGTTACTCCAGTAAAATAAAAATATCATGTGTAGACTGCCCTTTTGTAGCTTTATTTTAATTATCTTCTAGTAAATAATAAAAACACAAAATCCAATTGAGGTGATTGTCTAAGACCTGGAAAACTGTAAAAGCTAAAAAAAACTCTGTACAAACTTTTGTGATACCATAAACAAGACACATTTGTGTTCGTATTTAATAGAAATTTTCAAATACCCACTTTGTGCCAGGTACTGTGCTAGGCATTTCCTTGTAATTCTGACAGTCCTGAGACTGAGCTTGTGGGGGTTGTCACATCCACACTAGTGAACAGAAACAATGCTTGGGTTACATTCATCAGGATGCAGGGAATTAAAAGATTTATGATGTGCAATAAGCAGAAGAAAAAAACCTGAATGTTACAAGTTTTTGAGAAAAACAAGTCTTTATAAAAGGAATTTTCCTTTTCTAGCAAATCTATAGCTTAAGTTTGACTGAGAGGATTAACCTTAATATTTTCTTTAGAGGAATTATGTTTAATTATGTTTTTGTGGGTTTATTTCCTTGTTGTTTTTTTTTTTTTTTTTTTCTGAGCAGACTCCTGCACAGTGAAGTAGCAGTTTAAATTTAAAAAGATTAAATAACACAGGGGACTTCATCTTAACCTACTTAATTTCCTAGGATTCCTGGACCTAATACTAGGCTGCTTTGTAAATGTACAACAACCTGTGACCATGGGAGGGTTTGAATCTGTGTGTGCAGCCAGCTAAGCAAGACTGAAAAAAAAAAAAAGACCAGGATTTGGACTCAGAAGATCCAACTTAAATTTTAGCTCTGTCATTAATTTTGTGAATTTGATCAAAACTCTTCCTTTTTCCAGATCTCAGTTTACCCTTTTGTATATGAAGAGATTGATAATTATATTAGTCAGGACTCTTTCAGAAGCAAATATCAGAAATTCAAGTTAAAGTGAATTAAGAAAACAAGAAATGTGTTGGTGCCCATAACTGAAAAGTCCGGAGTCACAGCTAGCTCTAAGCCTGGTTGCACCAAGGGCTCAAATTATGTTATCTGGCTCTGTTCCTCCTCTTTCTACAGTTCTATTTTCCTCAGAGATGGCTTTATTAATATTTATTATTATTATTATTATTGTTATTATTATTATTATTATTACTAGAGGCCCAATGCATGAAATTCATGCAAGAGTAGGCCTTCTTTCCCCTGACTGCTGGCACCAGCTTCCCTCCAGCACCCAGGACCTGGGCTTCCCTCGCAGCCCTGGCTTCATCCAGAAGGTCATCCAGAAGGATGTCCAGTCTAATTTGCATATTATGATTTTATTATTATAGATTACTAGAGGCCTGGTGCATGAAAATTCATGCACTGGGGGGGGGGGGGGTCCCTCAGCCCGGCCTGCCCCTTCTCACAGTCTGGGAGCCCTCAGGGGTGGGAGGCGACCCGGCGATCAGGGGAAGGCAACGCCCCCTCATACCTCTGCTGCTGCCACTGCTGGCAGCGCAAGCCTTGGCTGGCTCTGGTTATCTGAGCCTCGGGGGGCCCTGGGCAGCTGGGCAGCTGCCATCCAAAGCTTGCCTGTGCCTCGGGCTGGCCCTGGGGGGCTGGGGGGCTGAGGGGACTGGGGGACTCTGGAGGCAGGCGAGCGGAAGCGGCCTTGCCGCGTGCCTGCCGCCCCGGTGAGGCTGAGGGGACTGGGTGCCATCATCTTGTGGCTGTGGGCACTGCCACTTTTGAGGGAGTGGCAGTCAAGTAGCATATTCCCTCCTTATTGGCTGTGGGTGCCGCCATCTTTGCAACAGCATGAGGGTCAATTAGCATGTTCCCTCTTTATTAGATAGGATTATTATTTGCCCTACACTCTTGTCTTTTTATTTAGCAACTTTTAGAGAGAATTTTCTTTCTTAATCCTAATATATAAAAACCCAGGGTCTGTAAAGTCCAAAACAACCGAATGCTCCACCAACCGGAAGTAAGTCTTGCTGTGGGTGTGGCAACCCAGCACTGACTACTGAGGGGGCTGCAGATCAGGCCCGCAGAGGAGCCTGGAGAGAGAAGCACGGTCTGGTACATAGCCTCCATGGCAGCTGTTGATCAGCCCTTGCCTCTCTCTTTCTCTCCGGGACTGGCCAGCAGCCGTGCCTCTCTTTCTCGCCCAGCCTCTGCGGGGGCTGCTGATCAGCCCCGCCGCTCTGATCAGGCCCGAAGATAGGCCCGGAGATGCTGACAGGCATAGAAACTGACCAGTCAGAACTAAATCTGGGTGAATTGTGAGGAGCCAATGGCTGCCTAGGAGGTGGAGCTTTTGACACTAACTGGCATAGAAACCGACCAATCAGAACCTATTCTGGGTGAACTGTGAAGGCAGAACCTAAGGTGGGGGCTGAGGAGGGGTTTTAAGGGCAACAGCTGTTTGGTGTAAGATGTAAGAAAGTGGTTCAATTTCTAAATGACAGGTTTGGCAGTATAGTGCATATGGCTGGCTATCAGTCCAGATATAGGGATTATGTATTTTTGTCTGCCAAGACCATCTCCTCCTGCTGAAAAAGGCTCCCCTCCCCGATTTAAGCAATCCTATCCTATATAATCTATCTATACTAATAAAAGGGTAATATGCTAATTAGACCAGGTCGACCGGCCATCTTCCAGATGTTTGACTTCCTTCCGGACAAAGCCATGGTGGTGGGGGCTGAGGCAGAGGCAGTTAGGGGTGATCAGGCTGGCAGAGGAGTGCAGTTAGGGGCAATCAGGCAGGCAGGGGATGGCAGTAGGGGGAAACCAATCTGGCAGGGGAGGGCAGTTGGGGGCAACCAGGCCAGTAGGGGAGGGCCGTTGGGGGCGACCAGGCTGGCAGAGGCAGTTGGGGGCGAGATCAGGCTGGCAGGGAAGGGCCGTTGGGGGTGACCAGGCTGGCAGAGGCAGTTGGGGGCGAGATCAGGCTGGCAGGAAAGAGCAGTTTGAGGGGAGATCAGGCCAGCAGAGGAGGGCTGTTAAGGGCGAGATCAGGCCGGCAGCAGAAGCAGTTAGGGGCGGTCAGGCAAGCAGGCAGGTGAGCAGTTAAGAGCCAGCAGTCCCAGATTGCGAGAGGGTGCAGGCTGGGCTGAGGGAACCCCCTCCCCCCGCCCCTCCCCCCCCCGCCTCCCCGTGCACGAATTTCATGCCCTGGGCCACTAGTAATTATAATAAAAGAATCAAGTCTCTTTGGTTCAGTTTGGCTTATGTGCTCTTCATTAAATTAATCACTATTCATTAGTTATTAATTGATTTACTAATTATTATTTAAGCTTGACTATGGAATAGGCACTGATTTAGGCATCTGCAATACAATGATGAACTGACATAAAGAATGCATATAAATAAATAAATCCCCAGCCTTCAGAGAGCATTTACTCCATGGGACAATCCGACAACATACTAACACATAAATACATATATATATTCTTTTTCCATTCTTGTCATATTATAAGAAAAAATAAAGCAGGAGAAGTGAATAAAGAGTGATAGAGTTCTATTTTATATAGGGTGATCAGACAAGTCATTTTTGACATGGTGATATTTGTGATTCTTCTGGGAGAAAAACAAATTTAAGAAGCTTGTGGGTATCACAGGAAAAGCAAGGAGACCAGATTGATTGGAGCAGGATGATTTAGGAAGACAGTATGAGGTATGAGGATGGGAAGGTAACCAGTATAACTTTTTTAAAATCCTCACCCGAGGATATTTTTCCCATTGATTATTAGAGAAAGTGGAAGGGAGGGAGAAGGGGGGAGGAGAGAGATCAGTGTGAGAGAGACACATCAATTAGTTGCCTCCCCCACATGCCTCAAATGGGGCTTGGGATCGAACCTGCAACCCAGTTGCGTGTCCTTGACCAGGAATCAAACTTGAGACCCTTGGTCCCACAGGCCAACACTCTAACCAAACCACTGATCCAAAGGCCAGGGTATTACTTTTTATTTTAAGTTTATTGTAGGAATATTTAGAACAGTAGAGAGACTGGAGAATTATTGTATTTCTTCAAAGGATCACTGCTGTTGCTATTGGTAGTAGAGATGGTAGAACACAGGACTGGAAGCAGGGCATCTATTGGGAGGTTATTCCATTGATCTAAGTTCAAGCTGATGGTAATTTGGATTATAGTAGCTGGTGTAGTGAAATGGTCAGATGGTAGATTTTCTACCATCCCTCAATTATTCCCTTACTACTAGACTTCACAGAATCTTTGAGGCTATTAACTGCTTTCTGCCTCTGAGCTCCCTTATCACCTAATATCAATAATTTCTCCTTTATTATAACACCATCACAATAAGTACTTGCATTAGTTTCTCAAGGTTATACTGTATATCTCAAGTTATGTATCTCAAGTTACTGAACCACATTGAAAGGATCAATTTTACTAGATATTTTGAAATTGGCTCTCTATAGCAGTTTACCAACTTATACTTCTAAATAAGGATGAGAACCCATTTCTTCATATCTTAGCCAATCCTTGATAATTTTGGATTTTACAATTTTTACCAATATGAAGAAGGTAAAATTAATTCTTTTTCACTGGTTATTAGTGGTCATTCAAGGTTCTTCTCATGTTGTATATGTACATATTTATATTTTTCTCAGAATTTCTGTTTTTGAGGCCCCTGTGTGTAGTGCTTTGGGCTATACACTACAAAGCCTCTAGGGGGCATTGTTCACATAGACCACAATGAGAATGGTGACACTGGGGTGCTGCAACAAGGTGGCTCTGAGAAAAAGACTGTCTGTCTTACCCAACTCTCTATACAACCCTGTGTTTAGATCAGGATTTGGCATATACTAAGCCCTAAAAAAATGTTGAACTGAAAAGGTGGTAGTTTTACTGATATTTCAGTTGGTTGCTTTGCTTCCAACTTCTCATGAGGAAGCAAAATAATAAAATGGCTTCACTAGACATTATTTTTATTTTATCTATTTTTTCAGTTTTATTCTTTTCTGAAAGTTACACCATCAGGAAATGTGTTTGTCTATATGATGTATTATGACCTCTGGCTTCTTAATTCTGTTTCATGGGACTCTCAATGTTTAGTCCATATATTATAGTGGAAGATGTACACTGAGGTAGGTGATAGTTGAAATCAGGGAAAGGATCCTACCCAATTAACTGTTCACTTGAAGTGGTCAAGATAAAGTCTTTCTTTTCACAAAAATAATTATTATTGTGAACCCCAATCCCTTATATTTGTGCAGTATTTTTGGTTTGCAAAGGATAGTCACACATATTATGTCATTTGGCTTCCACCAAAACTTTGGGAGTTAAGTTGAACACATATTATTACTGAGCCAGAGAGATATTAGTAATTTGGTCAAGGCCACAGAGCTAATGAGGCAGGCAAAATCTGATTTTAATGGGCAGTAGTGTGCCCATCTATGAAACTAAATATCCCAACTTCATTTGCTGCTGAGTTCAACCATGGGAAACCATTCTACCCAATGAGACATAAAAATGTAAGTTGGCTGAGAATTTGTCTCATAACATATTTCTTTGCTCTGTCATAGACATTAGCATTCCATATTTTGCAATTCTAATTCTGTTCTGGAGCCCTGCTTCCTAGAATACCTAAAATGACACATTTTGTTTCAGCTACATTAAATTATTAAGATGTAATAATTAAAAGGTAGTGCTAGTCAAAGGTCAAATCGGGCCTAAAACCCAAGGCAGGTCTATGACTCTAATATAGCATACTTCTTTGAGAATAGTTTTAGGGAGAATAATGGAATAAATAATTTGGAAGATGATAAAAGATTTAATAATGGGCAAATAGGTTTAGGTTTCCCAAACCTATTAGCCCATTATTGACCTTTTAGCCTAGCCATCAACTTAAATGTCCGAAGACTGTGATATATTTTTCAACTTGATAAACCATATGAAACTGATGTTTGATTACTCTCTTTTACTGAAAACTCTTTCTTCATTACAGTTCTCTATACTCCTGCTTTCTTCTTTTTCTCTTTCTACTGCCTATTGAACATCTCTTATTTGGATATGCATTTGGCATCTTAAACCTAACATACCCAAAGTGAAACTGCTGATTTTCTCCTCCAGACCCGCTCCCCTATAGTCTTCCCTCTCTTGGTTTTTGGTAGCTCTCTCCCATCAATTGCTGACGACAAAAATATTGGAATCATCTTTGACTACTCCTTTTTAAATCTCACACTTCATATCCAGTTAATTATAAAAAAAACTGTTTGCTCTACTTTAAATAATATCTAGATTTAACAACTTATTACTATCCATTGCTTGTCATTATTGTAATGACCTCTATTGGAATGCTCTGCTTCTCTCCTTGCCCTCTTTAAGTCTATTCTCAACACAACAGATAAAGTGATCCTATTACATCATAATTTAGATCTTGTGTCTCCTCTGCTCAAAATATATATAACAATATGTTTATATTTTTTACTGAGAGAAAAATGAAGTCCTTACAATGTTTCATCATAACCTATACAGATTGAATTCCTCTTCCTTTCATGTCTTCATCTCCTATTACCCTCTTTCTAGCTTAATCCATTTCAGCTACACTGGCCTCCTTGGCCCAGGGCCCACCCCCAGATATTTAAATTGGTAAAGAGTAGGATTCTGGTGAGTCTGCTTAACTTAAAGAGGATTCAAATCAAGCTGACAATCATCTTAGTCTCTAACCTATCATGCTAATGTTTGAGAGTCCACAGAGAGCTACAATCCTTTGTTTACACACCCATCTCTTTACTATGAAAATTGCCCAGGGAGAGCCTATAATTAAGGCTCTATCAATTACTGATATTTTCAGATTACCAGTGAATTCATTTCATCACTTGCTTTCCTAAGAGGTAGTTTTGAGTGTAATTGTTACAAAAACTGTAATGAATCTCTTTCACTCTTTCACCTTGTGAGGAACACAGCTACCTGAAGCTTTCAGGGTGCTTCACAGTTGGTTATGTTATCATTCAGCTTCTCATTACAGTATGGCCCCTCCCCCTTTTTTAATTTTTTGGTTGAGGGAAATCAATTAACTTCTTTTGGCATCCTCCCCTATCACCAGCTTTGATGGTGAAGGAACTCAGTTTGAGAGAATCAGGGCATTCTAGTAGATGGAGTCACTCAAATATGTGACAGATGACCCAGAGGCCCATAGCTCTTAGATTGAGGCAGATCCTATCCCAAGTCCTCTTCTCTTCCAAGCATGGCAATCTTGAAATAATAATTAGAAAAACAAGCCAATGATCTATGTTTTTATTTAAAAAAACACCCAACAATTATTGAAAAAGAATAATGCTTTATACAAATTTCCATTACAAAATCCCAAAATATCCATTGGGTTTGTTTAAGGTACAGTAGCAGAATACAAAAATATCAAAATTGACTAACTTCTGGTGTAACAATCCTGGTGGTGATTTTGGGTTATAGATTGTTTTTGCAGAATTTAGCAACTAGTAAACCACATGCATTTACACTCGCACATTGTTAGGATTTATGTATGTTGCAAAGGCTCTCTGAGTTATACCTTCTAGAAGCACAGACTCAGGTTGGAAGACTGAAAGTTACTAGGTTCAAATCTTCATATGATACAATCCTCTGGATAACTTTCCTATGTGGTTTCACTATGAAAGACCATTCTCAAACTAACCTATCAGTTAGCAACACCTAACAGCACTAAGTCAGAAGGCATCACTTAACAGATATTCACCTTGAATATCCTTGCAAGTTATTATAATTCAAAAAATCTTCCATACTTTGGCTTTGCCAATACTTACACTTCTGTTTTACCTACTACGTCTGCAGACTTGTCCTAGGTCAAGTCTGCATTCCTAAGAGGAGAAAAGCTTAGCCACACAAAAAAAAGCATCAGGCCACACTGAAGAAACTGACTTCCTTAGAATCCACTTCATTTAGTAAGCTGAATTTCACTATAGTGTCTCATTACTTGAGAGATTGTTTATGGCAAGAAACCCATTCCTTAAAATTTCTCCCTTTTCAATAATTTGAAAAATAATCCCAAATTTATGCACTTAAATTCCTTAGTTCTTTTCTTTATTATAGCACTTTTCACCTTACGAACCACATTTGCACATATTCTATCTTACTAGATTCTCACAAAAGCCCTGCAAGGTAGGCAGGTCAGGAATCACAATCCCTTTTTTACAGATGAAACAATAAATCTAGGCCAACTCAGACAGTAACTGATAGCACCAAGACTCAAATCAGGTCTCCAGACACCAACACCAACTCCCTTTTCATTACATCAACTTGCTCCAGTAAAGGAGCATTTTCCACTTACTGCAAAACTAAGAGCAATTGTTAAAATGGAACAGAGCACCAACAACATGATTGGTGCAGCTGAGAGAAAGGAAATGGACTGAGGTGGAAAGGAAGGCACGAACAATCTGAAGGTGTGTGCAGGTTTGGTTCAATGAGTTCTAACCACCAATTGAGCAAATAAAAACACTACTCAGACATATTTCATGTTTAAAGAATGAGCATAACACCAACTAATTAATACTCACACCACCTCCACCAGCTAGTTAAGTATCATTATCTCAATTTAACAGATGGGAAAGGAGGAGAAAGAATAAGTGACTTGCTGACAACTTCAGAGAGAATATTTGTCACCAGATTATCACTACAGAAAATCTAGCACTTCATGCAGAAAAACAGACCAAACATACAGGTAACTATATGATAATTACCTATGAGAAAGCATACAGCTGAGGAGAAAGGGGGGGGGGGGCGGAAAAGGTAGTTTGGAGGGATACAACGGTAAATAAATACCTTAAAATTCAATCAATGAAATTGTGTTACAACACTTAGAAAGCAGCACACACTTGCTCAAAAAGGCAAATATTTTCAAAGCAAACAAGAGTGTTACAGGTCAGAATACAGAGATGAGGTGGAAAGGTCAACAGGAGCGTATCATCTGGCCATGCAGAAAGATTTGCCCCCAAAGCTCTGAATTGTAAGAGAAACTTATTGATTTTAGAAATTAAATAATATCCTTAGGGAATATGTTGCTAGATTTAAAAGTTAAGCCCAACCTAGTAAAAAACAAAACAAATAAAGGCATGAAGAATGATTGACTGATGACAAAGCAAGTGTTATAAGATCATGGTAAAAAAAGGAAAATAATTACATGAAAAGGGCACATGTGAGTAACGGACAGAATTTATACCTGCTTTAGTAGTTTAGGTCTTATATCAAAGACACTAAAGGCTGATGAAGGAGGGTAAATGATATCTGACCTATTATATATGTGTACATATAGAAAAAAGAGGCACATACCAAAGAAATTGCTTATTTAATCAATATAGACTTAAATATATATATATATTTTAGATATGTTTTAACTATGTTGATACCAACATAATAAGAGATTTTACTAATTAATTTTTATAGAAAAACATGTCTATATACATATCTATAATTAAGGAGCACCCCTCCCCACATTTGAGATGATTACTCAGTGGGAAGCAGTAATACACATGGGAAAGACTTCCCTCTCATATTAAGGCAAGGAGATGAGATAAGACTTAGTCATTTTTAGCAATGGGTATTTAAAAAAAAGAGTGTTGTTTTTTTAATAACACCACAGTTCAGACGACAATAGTCAAAGTTCAAGGTCTTAAAGTCTTATAGTATTTCAATGTCCATTTTCTGTTTGTTCCAGGGTTGTCTCATTTTGCTTCTGTGTCACACGTAGTCTTTCCCACTGGAAGGTGCAGGCTTGGGATAGGGCCGTGGTGTTGGGTAAGATGCTTTTCGGGGGCAGGAGCAGCTAAGTAGGGCACCTCCCAGAAGCAAGAGAGAAGCAGCAGCCCAGCCAGTGAAGAGAGCTGCACCAAATTCATACCTGAGAGGAAAAGATAATGCATCTACTTAATCAATGACTCACTGGAAAGTTTTCTAATGTAATTAGAAATCTCGTATTTTTTCCCACTGAAAACAATCCCCCATGATCTCTGGGGGAAGTACTTTCAGGTTTGTGCTTGCACACACAAGAATGTTTACATTGCAGTTGTTGACAATTTGCAATAGTAGATCAGGCAATACAGCATGCAACACTAGGTCAATTGCACAAATATTTCCAAATACTTTTCCATGTGTAGGAGACTGGTAACACATCTTTATATACTTTAGGAATCAGGTTTGAACTATGATTCCTAGGCTTGAGCTTAACAAGTCATACTATCACCACATAGCAACCATATTCTATAAAGAAACTCCTAAAGTGCTAGACCATTCGAGTTTTTCTGTTGTTGTTAATCCTCACATGAGGATATTTTTCCATTGATTTTTTAGAGAGAGTAGAAAGGAGGAGAGATAGAGAGAAACATCGATGTGAGAGAGACACGTCAATTGGTTTTCTCCAGTGCAACCGGAGTACATGCCCTTTATTGAGCCTGCAACCAAGGTATGTGCCCTTGACCGGAATCAAACCCAGGACCCTTCAGTCCATGGGCCAACGCACTATCCATTGAGCAAAACTGGCCAGGGCATCCATTAGAGTTTTTAATAGTTGATCCCAGGTACCTATAAACACTGAAATCTGAAATTTATGGTTTATAAAAAAGACTTCTAAGCAATCCATGAAGCATTCTAGATTAAGCTGATCTAAGTGGATGTATTAAGCCAGACTCTTGGGGAGAGGATCTGTGTCTGACAGTAGACAACAAAAGTAGAGAAAGCTGTATCTAGAATTATGAGGCCTGGGTTCGGATCCAAATGCAAACTCTCAACTGCTGCAATTATGTGTTGGCAATTTCACTTCTCAACCTCAGTTTCTGCTTCTCTTAAAGGGATCTCCTTACTGGTTTCTTTCAGGATAACCTGAGACATGAAAATAACATGTGTACTGTGCCTAGCAATTTATAAACTTCTCTCATAACCATTACTAGTAAAATGTTAGCTTATTGACCTCCAGCAGTCTCTGTCCCTACATTGTAAATCTTGTGGGAAGGGCTCCAACACGATCATTGCAATGTGTATCCTCCTGTATGTAGGTGATTATATAAAAAGAATCACACCTTATCTATCCAATCACTGGGATTTTTCATCTATTCATCCTGACACTCACAAACAATAATTACATGTTAACATCCTGACTCCGAATGTAGTTATTAGGCTTTAAAGACATGAACACAGTGAGACAAAGAGCCTTGTCACTGATCAAAGAGTGCTGTTACACGAGAGCCAGGAATCAGCCCTTGAACTCCCACAACTTGCGATATTATGAAAGTTGACCTTTGAAAAGTCAATTTTATTGTTGTGGTGGAACAGAAAATTTCAAAGTAGTATCACAACTTATTTTTTCATAAATAAATTAAACTTCTTTTCATAAATAAAGTTAAACTATTGAAAATGAAGTATTATTCATTAAGGCATAGAGTAGTAAGTACTATTTTTTCAATCATAAGCTGTGTGTTAGTTACAAATAATCACAACTAAGTGTTGTAAACATCACAATATACTTCAAAAAGCACATTTCAAATTTATTAATATATTTATTAATATTTAAAAAAAAAAACAAGAGAAAAGGCCCAACACACAGTTGCAAAATATAAAGCTTGCAACTTTTCTACGTCAAATATGTTCTATCATTCATACAGGCTGTTAAAGCAATTATCAAACTCATTTTAACATGAGTCACAGGCCATTCAAATTATTTTTAAGTTTGACATAAAATTCCAGAAAGCAAATCTGGGAAGTTGTGGCACTAGCTGGACTTTGCAGAACATAAAAAGAGTATTTTCTCAGAAAACAAGCTATTTTACACATGAATAGCACTACCTGGCATTGACTGGTGTCATGGGGTCATAGAATTCTTGAACAATTCTGTGGCCATACCATGCTGTGGCAACTAAAGCAGCCAGACCTAGAGAAATTAAAAACAAAAGACTGTTAATCATCATGGAACACTGAGCATAAATATACAGCCCATTACATGGATAAGGATTTTATAAGAATTAAATCTCACCAATAATGCTGACATTTTGAATTTAGTCAATTTTAGACAATTTTAATTTAGGGAGATTAGAAGTTAAAACCTGTTTTATTCCAAGTATTCTGTTAAGACAGACCAGAACATTAGCTCAGAGTTAGGCATAGGTTGTACTCTGTCATCTTATTCATTTATAGTTCAAGGTTACTGGCACCAATAAAGCATTTTTGGAAACAATTCAGGAGGTTCATGTCATTTATGATCTTCAAAGATATTGTTACACATTAGTGTACTAAACTACTTTTCATAAAACCAATGTCCTCATTACTGTAGATGAGTCACTTGAAAAAGGGGAAATGAAAACTCTTCTATATTCTTCTTGACCAAAGAGCAAAATTTACATTTCTGTAGAATCAAAAGGAAAGTAAGTGGCTAGACAGCAGGAAGAGCAGAAACTGTCTCAGAATGGTCCAGACCACCCAAATTCCTACTGCTCCACTGGCCAGACCTGCCAGATACTGCCTTGAGATTTGCTGAGGTGTCACTACAGATAAATGTATACAGCACACTCCCAATTTTCCATTTATTTCATATTTTAGTAATACCAAAGAATCTACTTAATCAAAATAATTTTTCTATCATTTGAAACAAGTATAAAATATTTTGATTTTTCTAATCCAAATAAATTAAATAACTTCCTTTCATAGTAATTCTAAGAAACCATCAATATAGACAGATTAAATTTTCCAATGCTCCATTTTCCTCCACCTCAAAAACAATGTGTCCAAGTTAATTTCCTCTAATACTTGACAGAAAACACGAGTGCTTTTGGCTGCTCAGATGCATCATGAGACTACTTTGGAACTTTCGACCCTCACTCCCTAGGAAATCCCTTACTAAACTGAACTGGGAGTGATGCAATCATTCAGGGAAGTTACAAAAAGGTAAGCAAAGGAAGGGTGCTATGCAGTAAATTTATTCCTAGCCTTTGATGTAAAATTAAACTTTTTGGAATTAAAGCACCATCCATGGGTGTATGTGTTTTTTTGCAGAGGGGTGGGAGGGCTAATTTGGAAAACTGAAAGACTGGTGACTTTCAACTAGCCAAATCTTTAGCAAAGCCACAGGAACTCTTCATTATTGGTTAAATCCGATATCATGCTGGGGCAAAGGCCCCTACAAGGTCATTTGTCAAAGAGGAAATGAGAAAAGAAAGTATGATTCTAGTTTCTCTTAGTGATAGATTATATCATTGGTGTCATTTTAAACCAATAGACTACTATATATATTATGTACTGTATATAATAGTTTATTTCAAAAATAGACTATATATAATTAAATACTATTTTATACACATACATGCAACCTTATTTAAAATAACCTTATTATAACACTAAAATGGAACTGCCATGCCTTTCTTAGGTTCTCATTTTCTTAAAGGTCACATATCTAACTCAATAAGCAACACTTCAGTAAGTCAACAAATATATATTGGTCTTTTTCAAGGCCTCTCTGTATTGTTTTCATTCTTAATTCATTTAACCCAATTTCCTACCTCCACTCCATTCCACCTTCTACCTCCACTCCAATCGGCCTTTCTCTTCACTGAACTATGGGTACATCCTGTTTATTTTGGAATCAGATCTGCCCAACTGAAATGATGTTCTCATTTTCCTCTAATAATCCCAACCCCATCCATTCCTCACACACCTAGTTGATTCACACATTCTTTATATTCTCTCTTACTACTCCCCATCCTTGCCACATGTTGTCTGTGGGGATGCCATGAAAATTTTCTATGTAAATAGAGTTGTTCCTTAGGGTTTGCTAGATAGGAGATCTTGCTCTTCACCTGGGGAAACTGGTTCTAATAAACCGGTTGGCAACTGAAACCAGAAAGAATAATAGACCTGTCCACTGTGAGCACAGATCTCAAATTTTCATTTGGTTCCTTTGAGAATGAAAGTCAGCTGGACTTAAGGTTTCTATGTCTTCAGATTTTAAAAGGACTGAAATAAATCAATTCAAGTGCAAGAAATCCAACATTGTCTAAGGAAATGGAAAGCTAAATCTCAAACCATGCCAGAGATAGTTTAGTAAGATAAAACCATGCCAGAGACAGTTTAGAAAGGGGGGCAGGGCCTCTCTTACCTGCAATAAGAAATATCACACCTCCAATGACAGCCATCCGCATCTTCTGGACCTCATCATCCTCCAGGCACTTCATACACTTCATACCAACAGTGGCCACAAAGATAGCTATTAGTCCCAGCAGGATGCCAACCACCATCAAGGCACGGGTTGCTTGCAAAGTACCTGGCAGAAAATATTTTAGAACATGTAAAATTAATCATATATAGACCAATAAGAGAAGAGTGGTAAAAGACCAACTATATTTCAATGTTGTATGAAAGAAATAAAATTAAACTGGGAGTCAGGAGACCCCAGTTCTAGTGATGTTTCTGTAGGTAAGCAACATAGTTTCTTCTCCAGAAAACCAAACAACTGGCTGGATAATGGATAAGAAACCCTTAGGCTCTAACATTTTATGTTTTCTACATTAAATTCAAATTCCTCTGGAAAAATAATGATCTGGTTGAATAGGGTTAGCTGATCTAATACATCTTTAATCCTTACTAATGGAGTATTTTAATTCTGAAATACAATCATGTTTTATCCTTAATGTTACACCATTTATAATATTAATATATCTTGGTAATAGTCAACAGCTTTATACCCCAGCCATCAGACTTCAGAAAAGACAGAGGTGAATTGGGAAGATAAGAAATGAATTTCTCATTGATTATCATGGCTGACTAAACAGCATTTGTATCTCAAGTGACTGAGGTGAGGATGGGGAATATGAGTGTCATTTTCTTTGAACAAAACTAAATAACCTTTCCCATGTTACTTTAGAACATAGTGGATTCATATTCAGAGCTATCACCATGACTATTTCCATTGTCATGTTGTCAAATAGCAGACAATAATTCAATGTAGCATTTCTCAGGGTTCCATTCATTTTCTGATTTCCTGTTATTGTCATTGCAAACTTAGTCATGATCACACAGATGGGGGCAGGGGTCAGAGGTTATGCCAGTATGTTTCCTAAAGGGTAAAACCATGACACCATCATTGTGGCATAAAAGCACAGACTTAAAGAAAACAAGCTGAAACTATGCTGGTGAGATGAGTTTGATTAATTCTAGATTTACTTCCTCCTTCATATAAAGATCATTATCTCATTGGCAGTGCTCACATGTGACAAGTATTTCTGCATATATAAATACTATTTACATCAAACCAAACCATGCTATCTTCAGTAAGCTGCTTATTATTCTTTGGGACCATGATTCTATTATGTAAAGTGTGAATGATGGTATCTCTTATCAGAGAGTTGGAACAATTGACTTCTTTTTTTTTTAATATATTTTTATTTCAGAGTGGAAGGGAGAGGGAGAGAGAGAGAGATAGAAACATCAATGATGAGAGAGAATCATTGATCGGCTGCCTCCTACACGCCCCTCTCTGGGGATCAAGCCCACAACCTGGGCATGTGCCCTTGGCCAGAATCGAACCCGGGACCCTTCAGTCCACAGGCCAGTGCTCTATCCACTGAGCAAAACCGGCTTGTTGACTTCTTGATGCTCTTCAAAAGTGGCTGACATGATAGAAAGGTTTTATGTCTCACTGTCTAATTGAGACCTAGGCTCAGTCTTAGTATTTTCAGAGCTGAGACCTTGAATTACCAATCCTAATTAACACTAAGATCTAAAACATCATTCAATTTTTATTTCTTTTATATTTCCATTCCAGCCATAACCAATCTCTGATAAAATCATAGTAACCTGTATCTAAGAAGTAGCAAATGTTGTTTTTTTTCTGTATTTGAGAGATATTTTGGAAGCCAAAATACATTTTTACTTGATTTAATTAAAAGGCAAACCAGAGACACTCCCCTCTACCCCTCCTTATAAGTGTGTGTGGGTATACATGCACCCTACCTACACACTTATCTTAAGATTCCAGTGTGGTATAAGAGCTGCTGAATCAAAATACATATTCCACTGTGGTGTGAAGAGGAAAGTACCAAGGACTCCACCATTAGGTGTGTCTTTCCTTCTAATTTACCAAACGTTTTTGCAAAGGCAATCATTACTAAGAAGGAAAATGAAAATAAAATATCTAAGCTCTTACACACAACACAGATTTCAAATTCCACTCAGAAGGCACTCATTTAAAACAAAGGAATACGGGCAGCGGAGATGATCCACATGCCAGGATAGGGTGACCTGGGGTCCATTTACCTGGGACTATCTTGGTTTTAAAACTACCTGTGCTACACAGACAATAGTTTGGTGAAGGCCTGGGTGGGTCAGGGACTGGGTGGAGGGGGCCAAAGGGGAGAAATGGGGGACATCTCTAATACTATCAACAATAAAAAATAAATTAAAAAATAAAAATAAAACTAACTGTCCTATATCTAGGGAAGACCCTCAATTCTGCACCAACAGGGACAGCTGGTCACTCTCCTGGCGGATGATAGGATGTGGAAAGTAAAATGAGGTGGGTTTAGCAAAGTGAGCAGAGATGTAAGTCAGGCAGGGCTTTGCAAGTTAGGGTAAAATGTTTGGTGTTTGGAGTTGATTCTAAGTGTAATAAGAAGTCACTGGAGGGTCTTAAAGAAGGGGTGATGGGATGTTTATCCTTGGTATAGAGGGCACAGTTAACATTTTTCCTCTGCTAGCCCTTCAAATATGCATAGGCTCCTATACTTCTCAGCCACCTCCACTTTGTTTTCTCGTGAATACTCCATTTTCTGACTCTTTATTCATCACTTTTGTTTCTTTCTCTGATCTCTCTCCAAGCTTTCCACTTTGTTGGAGCTGTAGGGCCTCAAACCAAACCCAGCTTCCATAATAATCATTCTGGTGTGTGTTTCACGTAAAAACAGCAGGTCACCAGTCTGGCAGGTCTGAGCACTTGGATCACAAGGTGTTCTTCATGAGGAGTCTATGGGCCTCAGTCTCATGAGTCAGGTCTGGATAAAGCCATGCAGGCAGTGAGCACACATGGATAAACTACTTCAAAGCTCCCTTTGCACTCACCTGGAGTGATCTAAGATTCACAGTTTTCATTGCTAGATTTTGTCCCCTTTAAATTCTCATCCCCGCCGCCCCCCCGCCCCCGACCCTACAAATACACACTTGATTCGTGCCATACCCATTTTACTCTTCCACTTCTTTTACAAAGTTTCTGTGCAGGAGGGGGACAAAGCCTAGTATGTTTTATTTTTTTCTTTATAGAATAATGGCTTGCCTGTATAATGCATGAAAATAATGGAGGAAAAAACTGTAGTTAGGAAAAAACTGTAGATAAGGAAAAAAATTATCTAAACCTTACAGAGCAAGGGATTCATGTTTCATTTTAAACAATCTGATAAAGCAATAGTGCTATTTTGCGAAGCAGTATTTTTTAAATTTATGAACTTGGCATCCATTGACTTAGGACATTTCTTTATATTTTACAATACTAGATGGGCATCAAATACAAAATATCATTTTGCTTCATTGTAGACATTTGGATTAATTCTTAACTATCATGATGGTGGTAGGGGGAGGGATGTAAAAATACAAAGGAAAAAGGCTGAGAATCATACTGAGTGTATATAATAGTAGTTTAAAAATCAAAGTGAGCAAGTGTGTTAGAAGTTATGAGGGTTTTATGTGCAGATAGAATATAAATTGCACAGTTTTAAGCTGGAACCAGATGAATTCTTCAAATTAATGTCTATGAAAGTCTTCTAAGTCAGATACCCATAATATATAATTGTGAGCTCCTTGAAGACTTGGGTCAGATATTTGTTCATATTCCCACCCAAAGCACTAAAGCTGGTACCTGACAAGCTATATAGATTATGCTATGTGTGTTCAATGAGTTTAAATTAGAATGTGTCTTTATCCTTTAAAATTCTACTAATAAGATCATTAAAAAATACTAACTTGTGTTAAGCTTAACCTTTGGAAAAAAATACTGAGAAATGCCTCCCTAGAGAGCCAGGGATGCTAAAATCTTACTATATAAAACCAGACTTAGTTTAGAACATTAAAAGCTAATAACTCATACAGGGAGGAAAAATTCATACTTTTTGCTTAATCTTTATTTTAATTTTTAAAAAAAATATTTATATATTTTATGATCTTCCAAGGAAGTTTTTTCCTAGTGGAATGATGATAAGCAGGGCAGAGAAGTTGAAAAATGTTTAAAAGGTACAAAATAAAATTTTGGGCTAGGGAGGTACAGTATAGTATTGGACTACTAACTCTGATCTGGTCTGATTGAATCGAATCTAAAAGCAAATATGTTCTTTTCTTGGCCCTTTAAATTGGTAGATACCTCTATAATACTATTATCGTGGACTAAAGTTGTCTGCAGAGAAAACGTTAGCAAACATTTGAGAAGCTAAACCATTGTTTCTCATCATTATTCAGCAATACACGGAGAAGGCAGTCTTTTAATTATACTTAGCTAGACTGATAATCTTGAGATTAGAGACTCTCTATGAAGTTCTTACCACTTGCAACTTGAAAGTATAATCTGAAAAATAATATTTAAAAAGATCTCTACTTACAAGACACGAAATGAGTTAGAAATTACTGATCCGCTACAGTTAGGTTGATCAACATTAAGTGTAGAAAGACAAGCACAGCCAAGTGGGATTTTTTTTTCCTAAAGATTTTCTAAAGTTTTACTATACAAGGAGCAGAATCTTCTTTAAATTTCTGGCATTGTTCATGCTACTTACTGGCCATATTATTAAATTGCTACTCTGTGTACTTCATAAACAACATAGATTTTAAGTATATCTGCATTCTCACATAGTCCCTCTTTGTATCAGTGGTTGCTTAATAAGTAATAGGGAAATCAATGAACTGAACATTGGGTCACTAGAGCAAAACTGCTCTAGTCTCCTCTGCAATTAAATGAGCTCATCACAGACCATCACAGAACTATACTTCCCTGGCCTTTTCACTTGTTAAATCTCCCTTTTACTCAAGTTCAATGTTTCTCAACGAGTCCTTATTAGCATTTCCATTTTATTGTTGCATGAGCTGGTGGCCATTGGGTGTGACCTCGGGACACCAGCACAGTCAGAAACTGAAGTGATCTGGAATGAGGCAGGACTTACCACTTTTTGGAATGTCCTAACCAGTTTTAGTTTTCCTTCCTTTCTTCCTTTTTTTTTCCCTCCCTTCCTCCCTCCCTTCCTCTCGTCCTCCTTCCTTTCTTCATCCCTTCCTTCAAGTAATTGCCTCACAATTACATTTATGTTTCTATATTTCCTCTATGCCACTCACCATCCCAAATAAGGAAACCTTAACTGTGCCACTTAACTTTTCCCTTCAATCACAACAGTTAGTTACAAAGAATGTTGGCACTGGAAGAAATCAACTTTAGCACCTTATATATCATCTTAGCTGCATTCCCAGGAGCAAGACAGCTCACGTTTGTTGAAGAGAGGAATGAATCATGGATTCAGCTCACCATTCCCCCTACACTGCCCTATTTTATAAACGGGGAGACTATAGCCCAGAGAGACCAAGTGGCTCACCATTATACACATGACTCGTTAGTGCAAAACCAGGGTAAAGAATTAAGAACTTCTGATCTCAAGCCTGAATTTTTGTTTTGACAGCTATCATTCCAGGAGTCGGATCAAATTCTTGAACAGATCTGAATACCAATGGCTCCTTGAACACCCTTGGTTCAGCAGGCATACTCTGAGGAAGTGTAAAGGGTGCCTTCCTCTCTGTCTAAGCTTCAAAGTCTGTCCAAATTAGCGATTTTGTCTCTTTGATCGAGCCTGACATCATGGTGAGAGTACTGGGAAACCTCACTGACAACCAATACTCATTAAGCACTCCTACACACATGTGGGTTCATGCAAAGCAAGTTGAGCAGGTTAGAGGAGCTTATAAACAAATTACAGAATCCAACAGTTGGATGTGACTTAAGAGAGTCTAGGCTAACCTCCCATTTGTCTGGTGCTTGTGTTTTGCCTACAACATTCCTACAAAATGCTTACTTATTTCTCTGCTTAGACACCTCCTACCATGAAGCCTCCTGGGGAAGCCCAGTCTTTGGAAAGCCCTAGCTATTAAAGCCAAGCAAGAAGCAGCACTTAACTAAACACACAAACTAGACACTAGTTTGCTAAAAGTTTGAAAATTGGGTTAAAACAAGACAAGATGTACAGTGTAGCCCAGAAAAAATCTACTCTAACTGCAGCTGCCACTGTCTTTTTGTATATTCCAACTTTCAGCTGCAGGAGTCATCAATGACAATAAATATCATGTAATTTGGATGGAATTGCCAGTGCAAAACCACAATGCACAGGGCAATATTTGTTTCCCCAGGAAGGTCTCAGGTACATTTTCATAAACTGCTTTGCAAGAATCACCTAAATAAAAAACACACCCTATGTCTCATTTCCTACATTGCTTTGAGCACACTATATCTCTTTAGGCACTTATGGAATTATTCTTTATACAGCTGACACTATTTAGAGCAGGAGAACAAGGGATCTTAACATATCTTGTGCTATGGCCTTGATACATCCTTGTATCTTAACCCTATGATGCCAAGTAGGCTCCACTGACAAAGAGAACAAGGTTCAATTTCAGGAAACTTCTAGCCAAGCTTTTCACCTAACAGCACTTCGAGGAATGCCATCTTTTACAAGGAAGACAACTTATACATACAGATAATCCTGTTCACATTCAGAGATGACAGAACTATACCAAAACCAGTCAATGAATCACCACCCAGGTCTCTACATCAGGTGGGTGTGAGCACCACTGCCCAGGTGGAGGAATGGAGACAGGTTCTCTGGACTCCATCCAAAGGCATCAGATGAGTCATTTGCAGGTTGGGGAGAATACCTATGAGTCAAAGCTTCCTTTTCTGGGAATTGGTTTTGAGAGAAAGGCCTCATCCCCATCTTGAATAATCTCTGGCTTTAGCCAAAATGAAAAGAGGAATCTAATCTGGAGTTTAAATATACATATTCATCAGGTAGAAATCTCCAAAATGTGTAGTGGGGAGACGAGGAGGACATTGTTTAATTCTTCCACACAACATCAAAAACTGTAATAGCTTTAATAACTAAGAATAAAAAAATAAAACATTTTGCCATGTTATCATCGGTAGGGATGACCTGGTTGAGTATTTGCAATTCGAATCAATCTGATTCCACTGGTCATTTAAGGAAGTTAAAGAGACCCATTTAAACATGTTGAAAATGAACTATTTTGATCAGAAGAATCAGAGACCACTCTAGCGTTGCCCTTAGAACCTTCTCCATCTGCCAATGCCTCAACATGACACCCCAAATTCCTGACACTAGTTCCTTACATGTATTTATCTTTCCATGGGGAGATTCAGTGATTATACAAAGGAGCATACCTAATATACTTGTTATATTTGGCATAAAGAAGTCCTAGAATGGGAACTTTGAAAAGCTAAAATGACAACACTGAAAACCACCATACACTGTGACTAACCAGATTCCACAGGAGTTCAAGGCATTTAAACAAATTCAATAACCCTCAAGTATATGGCTTCTTACAAAACCACATGAGGGAGGTGAACAAAGCAAGTGAAGTAAACTTGAGCGATGACAACACTGCTCACCCTCAGCCCATAAAGGGGCCAGTGGGCAAGCTTGTTTATCTAGGCAAAGACTAAGGAAGCTTTTCTTCAAGTTAGTTCAAGGGCATAACAGACACATGCTACATGACAACTAATGTAATATCTCAAGGAAGTTACTCCAGCCATAAACTGGGATTACCTAGGTAAGTGGGAATCTAATGAGTTTCAGACTAGGCACTCAAAGGCCTTTATTTAAAAATTAATAAGAAGGAAAAAAGCCAGCTTGTCATCTTTCTCCCCGCTATCCTTAGGAACATCTGTCTCTACATAATCCTTTCCACAGAAGTAAGAAGCAAACACCCATTACAGAGAACATCCTTTGTGGAAGGTGGGAACTTGGAGAGAAGAGCCACCCCTTCTTTTTGCTGCATTCTTCCCCCAGCTGACCTCTGCTGTATCTCCTTAATGGCATTTTGCTTCAGTATCTTCATTCTTCCCTTCAGATTATGGTGGGAGTTTATTCAGAACTTTGCTTTTTTGTCTTCCTTTTCCTACCTGCCACGGGTAACCTTCACTTTCCAAAATAACCTACAAACTCTGCTTCCTCTGAAGATCCCCAACTTGAAAACCTTCAGGGGAATCTCAAGAGGCTTCTTCAAAAAGTCATGAAAAGGGGCACAAAGGGGCCCCCCACACTTATTGCATCTTAAATATCAAAAGAAACAAAAGCTTCCAACTTTAACGTAAGTAGAAGCACTAAGTTGAGGCAGCCCATGTAGTAATATGAGAAACTACCAGGCTCCAAACTTTTCAAGGCATACTATTTTCTTGTCCACACCCTACCATTCTTCAATTCACACAGAATCTCAGAAAATGTCCAGGGGAGGCCTAAGAACTCAGGTTGGAGATTGGCCTTCACCTCTCAATCTCCACCCCACTCTCATTGGAATTTGGATGAAACCTCACCTAGAGGAGGAGAAAAAGTGTTACCCAGGTAATTAGAGGCAAAACTAGAGCTTAGTCCCGGACCTCCCTTTCCCCCAAAGCGCAGCTCTTTCTACTTCCTCTCAACAGGCACATGATCTGAAGACTTGATCAACTGAAGACTGATAACCATGCAATCACATAACAGAATCAGCTGATAGCCTCTACCCCGAACGGAAGCTCTGGGGGCTGGGGGCTTGGATCCCAGCTGTGGGGGAGGGGAATGCACTCACTGTTGAGGTTCAGCAAGGAGTCGAAGACTTTGCACTGGATCTGCCCGGTACTCTGCGACACGCAGGACATCCACAGCCCCTCGTAGATGGACTGGGCTGTCACGATGTTGTCGCCCGCATAGGAGTGAACCTTCCACTGGGGCATCGCTGTGCTGGCGATGGCCCCAATCCAGCCCAGGAAGGCCAGGATGAAGCCCAGCAGTTGCAGCCCCGCGTTGGCCATGGTTCGCTTGGGCACCCTGGCTGGCTCCGGGATGGCAGGTGCAGCAGGTGGAGTTTGCAGAGGCTCAGTCGGGGCTCCCGGGGGTGGCGGAGCCGCGCGGGGGAAGTTTTTGCGGGGAGTCCTGCTCCTTGCTGCGCTGCTGGAGAGATTCTAGGTCCGGGTCCAAGTCCGGGTTGGCGCTGGAGTCGGCCTGCGAGAAGCTGTGGCTGCTCCCAGGCTCAGGGAATGAGACGCGAACCTGCGGGGCACCGCAATTTAAAGCAGCTCCGCCCCGCGCCCAGCCCGGCCGCGGCGCAGCGCCCCCTGGCGGTTTCAGGGCGGGCGGCTCGCTGGGGAAGCCGGAGGCTGCGCTCCAGCCCCGTTGGCCAAGGTGCTCTGGGCTGAAAGGTCCAGCGCGGTGTGGGGACTAACTGAGTGGGATTGGGAACTCCTAGTGCTCCGAGCTGTGCTTGCTCCCTCTCATTTCTCCCCTGGCTCTTTTTTCTCTAGTTAGCCGTCTCAGTTTCTCCATTCATTCAATCTGTATTTCCCCCCAAATTACAAAGTACGTGTAAACACTAAAAATGAAAAAGTTGAAAAAAAAAAAAGCCCTCATGAGACCCACAGTTTCAATTTGCAACTTCTTTTCACTGTCTGACTAAAAGGGATTCTCTATCTCTACTCCCTTCCCTTCGCCTCCCTCACCTGTCTCTCCCAGTCTGGTTCCCCCACTACACACACACACACACACACACACACACACACACACACACACAGCAGTTTGCCTTAGAGCAGCAATTCATTATAGGAGGGAACAGTACAATGCCTCCTTCCCCGCGCCCCCCCTGCAGCTTCCTCCCCTTTCTCCTTCCCTCCCTTTGTCCCCCTCTTGCCTTCAAGGACTCCCCCAGAACCCTGTATTTCTGCATCGATATAGTACTTTATAGAGTAGGAAACTGAGACCCTGGAAGGAAACATGATTTCTATAAAGTCACACAGCAAATTACCAGCATGTCCAGTTCTGGGTTCTCAGCCCACTCTGCTTTCTACTGCATCTCAACTTGACTGATATATATGTCCTTTAATTTACTATCATAGCCATGAAAATGCAGTCTACCCTCCCCCACTCCTGCACACACACACACACACACACACACACACACACACACACCAGCCTGGTTCCTCCACTCCTGCACACACACACACCAGCCTGGTTCCCCCCACTCTTGCGCGCGCGCGCGCGCACACACACACACACACACACACACACACACACACAGCAGTTTGTCTTAGAGCAGCAATTCATTATAGGAGGGACCAGGACAATGCCCCTCCCTCCACCCCCAATGCACACCTCCATAGGTGTTTCATTACTGAATTATCTGTGAATTATCAGATGTTATTCATTGAAGGAGAGAGCATCTAAAAAGTGTCTCCCCACTAGAAAGAGGACTGGGCTAGGAGGTCTGGAGTCTGGGTTCTGGCTCAGGGTTTGCAGTGACTGGCTATGGTCACCCCCTCCGGTTTTAGGTGAACCTTTTGTTTTCTTCAATGGGTCTCTAAAGCTCCCTTCTCTGTAGTTAAGTGGTGTTGTGGTTTGGAATAATTAAAATGTTTTCCCAACTGTTTTTTGTGTGTGGTGTGATGTAGTGGGAGGAGACGCTTCTATGGTTTTATGAAAAACAGGAGCACCTTGGAGGCAGAAATAAACATGGAAGGAGAAAACAAGATATGCCTCAGTGTTTACTGTGGGAGCTGCCAGTTTGTGACAAGGAGGGAGCAGTAAAGAAGGAGAATAAGGAGAATGAAAAACTCTGCCACTTGGGGGATATTGATAATGAGGGAGGCTATGCATGTGTGGGGGCCCAGACTGCATAGGAATCTCTGTACCTTCTTCTCAATTGGCTGTGGTCCTAAGACTGCCCTTAAAAAGGTATTCTAAAAAGTCTATAAATAGCCTGGCCACATGGTTTAGTGGTTGAGCATCAATCTATGAACCAGGAGGCCACAGTTCAATTCCCAGTCAGGGCACATGCCTGGGTTGCAAGCTCAGTCCCCAGTAGGGGGCGGGCAGGAGGCAGCCAATCAATGATTCTCTCTCATCATTGATGTTTCTGTCTCTCTCTCTTTCTCCCTTCCTCTCTGAAATCAATAAAAATATGTTAAAACATCTTATATAATAAAGAGGGAATATGCAAATTGATTATCACTCCGTCACAAAGATGGCTGCACCCACAGCTGAGGCCAAGTTCCCATAAGGAGCCTTAACGAGCAATCAGCAGGGACCTGAGGCTACACCCTACCTTGCTCCCATGGGGCTTGACAGGGGACCTCAGGCCGTGCCCCACCCCCTGGCGTCAGGCTGGGGGACCTCAGGCCGAGCCTCCTGCCTTGGCACCAGGCCAGGGGACCTCAGACCGAACCCCCTGCCCCAGCACCAGTCCGGGGGACCTCAGGCATCGATCCCCGCCCCGGCACCAGGCCAGGGGACCTGAGGCCACGCCCCCCGCCCAATGGGACTTGACGTGGGACCTCAAGGTGCACTTCCCATCCTGGTGCTGGGCTAGGGGACCTCAGGCTGCTCCCCTGACCCAGCAGGGCTTCACAGGGGACCTCAGCCTGCACCCCCACCCCAGCACCAGGCCGGGGGACCTCAGACCGTACTCCCCGCCCCAGCACCGGGCCAGGGGACCTCAGGCTGTGCCCCCCCTGCCTGGCTGGGCTTGACAGGGGACCTCATGCCGTGCCCCCCACCCAGCAGGACTTGACAGGGGACCTCAAGGTGCACCCCCAGTGCTGGGTCGGGGGAACTCAGGCCGCGGCCCCACCCAGCGGAGCTTAACGGGGGACCTGATCCTGTGCCCCCTGCTGGTGGGGCTTGATGGGGGAGCTGAGGCTGTGCCCCCCTCCCGGTGCTGGGCTGGGGTACCTGAGGCTGCGCCCCCCTGCCTGGTGGGGCTTGACGGGGGAACTCAGGCCATGTCCCCCACCTGGCGGGGCTTGACGGGGCACGCGAAGGCATGCCCCCACCCCGGTCTGGGCTGGGGGGCCTCAGGCCACACCATCTGTCCTGGCACCAGGCGAGGGGACCTGAGGCTACACCCCCTGCCTGGCAGGGCTTGACAAGAGTGGGACTAGCTGGGTCTGGATCTAGCCCAATGCCGGGGGATGGGGGGCGGCCGGGTCTGGGTCTCATGTGATTTTGAGGCACATGTGGGTGGGAAGGGACTTGACTCTGTGTCCCGTGGTGTGCCCCAGACTCTGACTGGAGAAAGGTTTTCATATACATTTTACTAATTTTCTTTCATCTCTGACACTTCTATTATAGAGAAAGGGCAAATAGCAATATTAAATTATTTCCTCTAATTAATCCCCTTTTAATGTGCATGAATTTCATGCACCGGGCCACTAGTCTATAAATAAAAGCAAAAAAACAAAAACCCAAAGCCCCAAGCCTTCACTTTACCTGTCTAGCTCCAGATAACTTTTGAAGTTTTAAGTCCAAAGGAAAGGTCTGCAGAGAGATTTGGTGACTAGCAATGAAGAGGGGAAACACATGAGCTGAATAAAGAGAGTTAATGAGGGGTAAGACAGGTTAAAACAAGCGAGCGCTATCCTTCTGAAAGCCTCCCCAAAACCCAAGGCAGGCTGTAAGTCAGCTCTACAGGGCAAGGTTGCATCCAGCGTGAGTCCCCTGAGTCTAGGCCTGAGGTCAGTAATTCTTTTTAGGTCCCCCATGGATGTCCAATGGCCATCTGTGTGTGTATGGATGAAAAAGTATCAATAACATTTGATTTACTTATTCTCCAAGATTACTGAGCTCAGAGGAGGTCCTCAGAATTTGCAGTCTGGCTAGAGCCCTACCATGTGAATCATATAATCTTTTTGTTGTTGTTGTTCCAATCAATTCAGAATTTAAAAATATTTTAAAAGTATTTTCTTTGTTGTTCAGATTGGATGAATGAAGACAAGAGTTGAGTTTAATAAATGTACTTGTGCACAGGCCCTTTTAATCTACATGAGGACCTGTTTCTAACAATCAATGGTTGGCAGGGATTGGGAGGGATGAATTCTGTGGTCAGTGTGGCCCCGTGTTTTTGTTTTTTTATTCCAGGTCTCTCTGAGGCTGATTACTTCATCGCCCACAGCCGTGTTTGTGAGGCTGCGGTGGATGCTGTTTACCCTGCTGTGACCCTTGCCCATCTCTGGCATCCCTAATCCTGTCTAGTTTTCTGTGTTTTCCTAAGAACTGGTAGGTGAGAGAATGGCTCAGCATAAATCTACCAACTGAGGAGGAAAAACAACTTACAAACGTTGGCCTTTCATATAGGGAGCATAAACAATACAGGCAGCTCTGTGACCGAGAAGTTTCTAGAAAGGCTGACTATGGTACAGCAAATATCCTGGCCTGTGGAATAGGAAAATCTGCTATGCACTCTCAGACAAATTACTTCCTTTCTCATTCTCAGTTTCCCTATTAATAAAAACTAGAAATTTACTTCTAAAAGGTCACTTGAGTCTAAAGTTTTATGACTCTAAGTAGTAATAGCTGACACTTGTGAGTAACCTACTGTCCTCATCCAGTGTTGAGCTACAAGTTTTATATGCACTATCTCCTGTGTGAAGGTGACAGGGACACCTAGAAGTCAGATCACGTACCCAGGGTCATATTTGGCAATTGGCACCCCTGGGGTTCCAAACTGCACCCATTGATCCTGGTGTCCATGCTTTTAAGTACTGCCCTACATTTGTTCCCTGTGTGAACCAAATCGATGGAGAACCATTGGCTTTTAGGGTTTAGCCAACCGTATCATGTGTTTCTTCCTCCAGGCAGTGGTGAGATTGTCCACTCTGTGACTGTCCTTCTGCTCCTTCCAGTCACTTCTCAATGTCTGCTGCTGCCCACTAAGATTCTACACCAGGAGCATCCAGATCACGTGAGGGAGTGTTGCTGCCCAGGAGGGAAGTCTGGGTGAGAACAGCTCATTGCCACTGGCTTACCCTGTGTCCATATGTGACTGATGCTGGGGCTCAGCTATGATCCTGAGAACCAGGAAAAAGTAGAAGAGACACCCAAAGACATGAAAGTACAAGTGAGACTCCGGGTGCTAGAAGAGAGTGTGGACAAAGAAACACAATCCCAAGAGCCAGCTTGGCAGATTCTCATGTATGGTTAAATAGTAACAAAGTCTTTGGGATGCCAATTTTTCACTTAGTGACAATGCTTGTTAACATTGACTTTTCAGGGCTTCTCAGGTGTTAAAAGCAGAATGGATGGGCACATTTCCTCATAAACAATCTGCAATCTGCCATGCAATTATTTAGGGCTTGAAAGCGGGATGAAAGTGCAAATGTGAAAATTTAACATGGATTTCAGGGTTACTAATGTGAGGGTTATTAATACTCAAAACCATTGGTCATAACTACTTGAATAATCCTTTAATTCTTTGGAGTTTTTGAGAGGGGATAAGGTATAAGTAGTTACAAGTACAAACATTTTGAAACCTAGTCCTATCACTTACTAGTAGAATAACTTTGCAAAATTTACACAATGTACTTGTGCCTTTGATTGTTCTTCAGGTGAGTAAAACTCTACTTCATAATATTGTGGTCATTAAGCAAGTTGATACCTGTACATAACTTAGAACAGTAGTTAGCTTGCAAGCACATGGAATGATAGTTATTGTTTCAAGCAAAACAGATGCATTTAGCTTGCTAACCCTGCCATTTACAAATGATCCTCCCATTTGTTCAGAAAGACTCTTCCTTGTTTTGATTCTATTACAATCCCACTGAATGTCATAGTTTAATCACGGTGACAGAATATGCAGCATTTCTAACAAGGAGGTACAATTTTGTGTTCAGAAATATAAAAGGCATCAATGAGAGGGATAGGGGATTTAGATGAGATTTCTAGATCCCTTCTCCAGGTCCTAAACAGGTGTCCTCTTCAAGTCCTGTGTAGTTTCCATGGCTAGGATTTAGGCTCTTTCTGAGATGGGGTGGACCAAGAACACAGGAAGGATGGAGATTTGGCACCAAATGATTCTCTCTGCAGATTAGTGATGCTCTTCAGAGGGTCAAGGGGAAAAATCCTTAGTGTAAGATTTAATATATATATATATATATATATATATATATATATATATATATATGTGTGTGTGTGTGTGTGTGTGTATGTGTGTGTGTATATATGTATTATATATACACACAGATATAATGTGTGTATATATATATTGAGTTCAGAGAGTAAGGGAGAGGAAGAGATAGAACCATCAATGATGAGAGAGAATCATTGATTGGCTGCCTCCCACACACCCCACACTTGGAATGAAGCCTGTATCCTGGGCATGTGCCCTGACCAGGAATCAAACTGTGACCTTTGGTTCATAGGTCAATACCTAACATTGAGCCATGCTGGCTGGGCCTTAGTGTAAGAGTTTTGTTAAGTCTTTGCCTTATTATCAGGTGGACTTTGTAAAGGCCCTTTGGACACTCCCCTCAACTCTTAGCCTAGCAGATCTATCTCTTTAGAAACAAAGGGGGGAAAATAGTAGAATTTCAAGCATAAAAAAATCTACTTTTTAAGTTATAAAAATCTACTTTGAAATGAGCTGATTAAGATTACAATTTTTTAAAAATATATTTTATTGATTTTTTACAGAGAGGAAGGGAGAGGAATAGAGAGTTAGAAACATTGATGAGAGAGAAACATCGATCAGCTGCCTCCTGCACACCTTCTACTGGGGATGTGCCTGCAACCAAGGTACATGCCCTTGACCAGAATTGAACCTGGGACCCTTGAGTCCTCAAGCCGACGCTCTATCTACTGAGCCAAACCGGTTAGGGTGATTACAATTTTTTAATACTGTTCCTTATTTTATCTCTTTGCTTGTATTATATTGGGGAAAAGTTTCCTTTTTAATTATTAGGATGCTAGAAACACCCCACTAATTTGATCAAGAATCAAGGTCAAATTACTAAGATATTTTACTTTTTAAAAATATATATTTTATTGATTTTTTACAGAGAGGAAGGGAGAGGGATAGAGAGTTAGAAACATCGATGAGAGAGAAACATCGATCACCTGCCTCCTGCACACCCCCCACCGGGGATGTGCCTGCAACCAAGGTACTGGAATCAAACCTGGGACCTTTCAGTGCCAACACTCTATCCACTCTATCCACTGAGCCAAACCATTCAGGGCTAATATATTTTACTTTTAATCTTCTTAATGGAGCACTAACTGTATTAGTCAGCATTCTCCAGAGAAACAGAACTAATAGGAGATTAGATAGATAGATGATAGATAATAGATAGACCCCTGCACTAGACATGATTATATATATATATATATATATATATATATATATATATATATATATATATATATATAGAGAGAGAGAGAGAGAGAGAGAGAGAGAGAGAGAGATTTTAAGGAATTGACTCAAGTAATGTGGGAGATACCAAGTCTGAAATTTGTAGAGCGGGTCAGTAGGCTGGAGTCTCAGGTGAGAATTAATGTTGCTGTCTTGAATCACAAATATTGCAGCTTTAAGCAGAATTTCCTTTTCTTCCCACCCCAGTAATCTTTGCTCATAAAGCCTTCAACTGATTGGATGATGCCCACCCACATTATGGAGGTTAATCTGCATACTCAAAGTCTACTGATTTAAATGTTAATTATATATGTAAAATATACTCACAGCAACATCTAGACTGGTGCCTGACCAAACAACTGGCCAGCATAGCCTAGCCATGTGGAGACATAAAATTAATCATCAAACTAACTAATGCTTATGATTATTTAGAGTCTAAGGGCTTTATTTATATGAACTCAATTCTCAAAAAAGCCAGTGAGTTAATAACAATCAGTACAGATGAGGGAACCAAGGCCCAAATAAGTAGTTTGCTCCAAGGTACATAATGGGTAAAGGACAGAGTTGGCGTTCAAATTGAGTAGATCTGACTCTCGAGGCAGATAACTTTAAGAAGGGCACTGAACTAACCTGAAGCCCAGGCCCATGTTCCTCCTCCTTTTTGACTCTCCAAACCACCTAGTTCAGTGATATCCATCCACAAGCTGAGCCTCAACAGGTCCCCAGATCAGAATCATATCAGCTTGAGTAGTTGGTACTCAGTAAGTGCTGGGTAATTAAGTGGATGAATGAACAGATGGATGGACCAGTGGAGAATGGATCTCCAGTCTTTGTGGTGAGGAATCTGAGAAATTCGCACACATTGCTGAGTTTTGATGCTCAAGGAGATCCTGTTTTAGGTGGTGGTGGGTTGGGGGAGATAAAAACAAAAAGAGGTGGCAATATAATGAAGATTACAATTTTTAATACTTGGTCTTTGGGATAAGACAGAATTAAAGATATGACAATGCTTTCTCTCAGCATTAGAAATTATACTAGACAAGTTAATTAATCTCTCCATATCTCTTTTTCCCCATCTGTAAAATAAAATAAATATATGTAACTCACAGTGCTGTGAGAAGTAAACACAATTGGTTAAGGTAATGCCTATAAAATCCTGAGCCCTGTACCGGGAACATCGAGAGTTTTTGATAAATGATAGCTGTACTGTAAGGAATCGGTGAGTGTCCCAAGGCCATAGAGCAAAGGGTGGTAGGCAGGCTGTGATTTCATCATGTTGAAGTTCTATAAATATTTGAACTAAAGTCTCAGGAAAAGGACAAACTTTATACTAAAATGTGGGGCAGTTACAGATGAGTGAACTGTATCTTAGAAATGACCTGCATATGCAAATTCTAACTTCCCATTAATTTCCAAAAAGTGAATTAGCTTTAACTTTATAAAACTATGTGACTTCACCTGAAAATGTAGATTCTGATAAAAAAAAAAGAGGTGGCCACACTGTGCAGCTCTAGATGGATTCTCTGGTTTCTGATTTTTCCACGTATCTGCTGTTTCTACTCTATTCATTGATGTCACTTCTCTGGATCCTATAGGCTTTTTGGTACCAGCATGTGCAGAGAAAGTGCATGTAGTAAGTAGTTGAGTTGAGGAGATTTGTATACCATGTTCAGGAGTGTGAAACTTATGCACTTGGCAATAAGGAGCGGATCACAGAATTTTTAACAGAGAATTGAGCAGACTTGTGTTTTAGAAAGATTTTGGGGGCTGCAGGAGGCAGAGACCGAAGTCAGTTTAATGGAAAGGCTGTGGAAATCATGTAGAAATGGGTAAGTGAGTGGTTTTGACTGATATTGAAGGCAGAGGCATTAGAGACACAAAGAAGCGTGCACCTGTCCGAGATGGTGAAGATGAATTTTGTCTGCTTTAATGCCATTTAAAATAGTTTTGCTGCATCAAGAATGGTAATAATTTTTTTTTAATGCTGGTGGGCCCGGCTGGTATGGCTCAGTAGTTGAGCATTGACCTATGAACCAGGAGGTCACAGTTTGATTCCTGGTCAAGGCATATGCCCAGGTTGTGGGCTCGATCCCCAGTGTGGGACATGCAGGAAGCAGCCAATCAATGATTCTCTCTCATCATTGATCTCTCTCTCTCTCTCTCTCTCTCTCTCTCTCTCTCTCTCTCTCTCTCTCCCTTCCTATCTGAAATCAATAAAAATATATTAAACAATAAAAATAAAATTCTGGGTAGTTTAGGTCACCAACACAGGACAGAGACATTATGTGTGTCCCTGAAGGAGAGCATTGGATGGGAAACAGAACTCTGATTTCCACTCTCAATTTCAACCATTGCAAAGATGGAGGAGAAGCTGAATCTTGTATCTATACAATGTATCAGACTTTAATATGGCTTCTTCCTGGGAGATTTTCAAGGACAATTATATTATGCATGATTTTAGTCTGTAAAATGTAACTCTGCTATATTGTATGGAGGAATAATAAGATTTGGGATAGGGAGGGATAATGGGCATTGAGGTAATTTCCAATTCATATGTAGATGCAAATGAA
Source organism: Cnephaeus nilssonii (assembly GCF_951640355.1). Taxonomy (NCBI): domain Eukaryota; kingdom Metazoa; phylum Chordata; class Mammalia; order Chiroptera; family Vespertilionidae; genus Cnephaeus; species Cnephaeus nilssonii. Next base: position 47,501,517 of record NC_137074.1, read on the forward strand.
ACTATGGTTATTTGGATATTTTCTTGAGCGCAATAGAAAGACATGAAAAGGTGTTAAGTAGAAGCCAGACCTAATCAGTTTTTTCACCTCACTCTGAAGAATGGCGAAGGGATTGTGGAGATGGACGGTGGCGGGGTGCAACAGTGCATTCAAGTTAGAAGGGCGTGACTATATTCTAGGTGGGAGCTGGATGCCATGACTAGAGAGCCCAAATTAAGAGAAAAGTGGGAAAAACCTGTTGAAAAATATATGATAGGATTAGATCAGTTGCATGCTGATGATCAGTTAACTAATTAATTAAGGGACTATTGTCATATTGTGGGACAGATGCTCCCATCTTTCCCCCCTCATTTAATCACATACCTGGGAGAATGCTGATTATATGCAATTCCAGGTGTACTAGCCACAAATATTTCCCAATTCAAGAATATGATACTGACTCGTATTTGAGTTCTACCTGTATGCTCACTCCTTTAGGTCCCCAGCCTGAGACTTTTAGAAACACAAACTCAATTTCCCTTTATTTTACTAAAAAAGTATTATTTTATTGCCAAATGTTGGCTCTAAGGAATAAACTAGCTATTAAACTACTAGATTAACTACACTATTTTATAATACTAAAAAATTAATTATGATTCATCTAACTAATGTTCACTGGCTGTGTGTCATAATGAAGCTGGTGAAGTCACTGTGGCAAAATGGCTAACAGCTGGGGTTGTGGCCCCAGGTTTCTTGCATTGCAGTCTTGGTTTGGCTGCTTGTTGGCTGTATAACATTAGGCAACATTAATTACTAATTATCCTTCTGATGCCTCATTTCTTACTCTGCAAAACAAGGACACTAATATTACTACCATCTTTGGGTGGTAGTAAGGAGAGGGCTATTACATAAATCATTTAGAAGAAGGCCTAGCACACATTAACTGCTCAATAAGTCCTATCTCTTACTGGTGTAGGGAGAAAATGGCGAGGATCAAATTTGCATGTAATAGTAGGATGGAAAATGGGGTGGAGGTAAGAGATCTTGTTATGGGAGAGGCTGCCTTATCATGGTGTAAAATGAAGTATAAGAAAACAAGTTAAATCCCATAACCCATAGAAAACCAATCAAAACTAACTAAAATTAATGTTCCAAAGGCATGTGTGCATATGTACTTTCCACAAATTAAAAACTAAAGTCTCAGAATAAGATCTGCCCTCTCCTCCATCCCATTTCACCTCCTTGAGAAAAATCTTAGAAAAGACTACTTTTCTATGAAAGTTGCATAAGATAGAGGTTATAGCAGGTGGAATCAGAATCAATTAGTAAACATGGGAAATTAGAAGAGGACAAAGAACACAACATTGCAAAATTCCCACAGTTAGGAGTGAAGTTAAAACTGATTTTCTATTACCCTGACCTGTAATACCACACATTTGTGGGTCAGGGACACTAGATGCCAGAGATTTGCCGGTTGGATACCTCTGGCTTCACCAAGGCAGAGACCAAGCCAGCTCCCATTTGGCTGCACAAAGTTATCTTCCCCCAGTAACTGTCTTACTTTACCTCTTTCCTATTAATGGTGGCTACCACCACATTCCCACAAGCTTCATTAAATATTTACTAAGTATTAGTTTACTAAACATAGCTCTAGTACTTAGAACATGCAAACGCTTGTTTCTAATTTGCTACATTATCATTTGATGAGAATTGTCTTTCAATTCCTAGGTAGGATATTGGGGAAAAGCATTTAATTATACTCCAGATGCTAACTGTGCCATCCAATTTGGTAGCCCCTCGTCACATGCAACTATTTAAATTTCAATTAATTAAAATTACAAATTCAATTCCTCTGTTATTTTTGCCACATTTCAAGGGACCCATATCGTGAAGGCTTCATTCTGAACAATGCAGATGTACAGCACCTAACATCTCAGATTCTCCAGGTGGTCAACACTGTCCGAGAGTGTCCTGGTCACGGTTCTACAATAGATTTGACCACCAAATACACAGATTCTATATCTTTTGGACTTTTCTATCCCTCTAAAAATAAGTGTATTATTTTTCTATGGATACGATAACAAATTACCACAAATTTAATGGCTTAAAACATCAAATTTATTATCTTACAGTTCTGTAGTTTGGAAGAACAAAGTGAGTTTTACTGTGCTAATATTAGGTTATCAGCAGAGCTCAATACCTATCTGGAGGCTCTGTTCCTTGTCCTTGCAGATTCTACAGGCCACCAGCATTGATTCTCTTCCTCCACTTTCAGTCAACAACTTTTCTTCTTGCCATCTCTTTGGTTCTCTCTGTTCTGCCTCCCTCTTCCACTTATAAGGACCCTTGTAATACTACTGGGCCTACTGGGGATAATCCAAAATTATCTCCACATCTCAAGGTCAGTTGATTAGCACTGTCAATTCCATCTGAAACTTCATTCCTCCTTTGTCACAAAATGTAACATATTCCTAGGGTTGTGGAAATAAGACACAGACGTTTTTGGGTGGTGGAGCTATTATTCTACCTACCTTAATAAGTAAATGTTTTATAAAGGAGAATGATTTTCCTTAGAGAGATGCCAAGTAAGTATATTACAGATAATTACTCGTATGTTTCTGATTTAACAAAAAAAATTGACTACACTTCATGAAATAATTTAAATCAGTTAATTACAAGGAAAATCTATATATAAAAGGCTAAGTGACCGACCATCTGTCTGACTGTCCGACCAACTGACCGGCCAGTATGTATATGCACACTGGAAATCTATCTACATTAATAAAAGATAAATATGTAAATTGGCCATACCTCCGTGACGCCCACAAGCCAATCAGGAGGAAATATGCAAATTAGCAGGACAAAGATGGCAGTGGCCCCGCCCCCCAGCTGCTTCAGGCACGGAGCAGCTGGGTGAGGCAGGATGCCTGCTATGAGGGGGATGGCGAGGGGCAGAGGGAGCTACAGGAGCGGTGCTCCGGCCAGAGTGAAGCGAAGCCTGCAGACTCTGGCTGGAGTCAGCAAGAAGCCTGCAGACTCCAGCCAGAGTGAAGACAGAAGGCAGTGGCCAGAGTGAAGGCCTGGGTCTCAGGTGCCGGAGGAAAACTGGTGCCAGTAGCCAGGTGAAGGAAGGTCTATTGCACGATTCTTCGTGCAAAGGGCCTCTAGTTTAAAAATAAATGTTGACTCGCACATGTACAATACATATAAAGCTCTCACTGGTGCCAGTTGTCTCTTAAAACAAATATGAGATCAGAGGATTCTGCTTATAGTGAATGTTTAGTAAAACTTGAAGATGGCAAACTTGATAGCAGTTTTCATTTAGGAATGGATATTATTGAAATCCCCTGTGAAATGATTTGTAATAGATCTATTATTGAAGCTACCTTTGGAAATAGTGTATCCATAGAAAATATTAAAAATATATCTAAACATACAATTCTTTGTCCAAAAAATGAGCACATTCATAAATTAAATGAAGAAATTTTGGATATACTCAATGGACATTGTCACACCTATTTGAGTGATGATTCTATAGATTCGATGGATGATGCCAAAAAAGAAAATTTTCCCATTGAATTTTTTAATAGTGTTACTCCTTCGGGAATGCCGTGTCATAAATTAAAATTGAAAGTAGATGCAATCATCATGATACTAAGAAATCTTAATAGTACATGGGGTCTTTGTAATGGTACTAGATTTATTATCAAAAGATTGCAACCTAACATAATTGAAGATGAAGTATTAACAGGATCTGTGGAAGGAGAAGTTGTTCTGATTCCAAGAATTGATTTGTCCCTGTCTGACACTGGCCTCTCATTTAAATTAATTCAAAGACAGTTTTCCGTGATGCCAGCATTTGTGATGACTATTAATAAATCACAAGGACAAACTCTAGACAGAGTAGGAATATTCCTACCTGAACCTGTTTTGGGACATGGTCAGTTATATGTTGCTTTCTCTCGAGTTTGAAGAGCGCTTGACGTTAAAGTTAAAGTTGTAAATACGTCATCACAAGGGAAATTAGTCAAGCACTCTGAAAGTGTTTTTACTCTTAATGTGGTATACAGGGAGATATTGGAATAAGTTTAATCAATTTATCAGTCATTGTTTTTATCAATGTTATTTTTATATCATGTTTTTGCTTTTATATCATGTTTTTGTTTTTATATCATGCCTTTGTTGTTGTTATATCATGTTGTTATTATTTATTTATCCATCAAATTATATATTATCTTCATATACATTTTACTAATTTTCTTTCATCTCTGATACTTCTATTATAGAGAAAGGGCAAATAGCGATATTAAATTATATCTTCTAATTAATTTCCTTTCAATGTGCATGAATCCATGCACTAGGCCAACAGAAAGATAATACTAGCTCGTACTTAATATGCACCAGACACTGAGGTATAAGATTCTAAGAGTTTACATGTATGAAATCACGAATGAGTGAGTGAATAGAGACATTCATAGCACTTTAAGTAAGTAGTAGTGTGGAGTAAGTGAAGGTTATGTAGGGAATATTAATTAGAAAAGTAGGGTTCTCTTTCTAATATAGGCATCTACTCACCTATGAAATTTCTCTAAATTTATGTTGTTGTTTTTTTTACATAGATAAAAGGAGAGCAGATAAAATTATCTCCATGGTCCCTTCACACTCTTATTATTATTATTTTTTGGTGTGAATTGAGATAGAAGAAGAGATAAAATTTTTTTAAAGCCCAATATTGAGCAGGATAGCATTGTTCCATATTACATCCAAATGAAAAAAAAAACACAGTAGGTTCAGGAAGACCAAAGAGAGATGACCTAATCAGAGATGGCAAAGCATGGTTTTATTTTTGTTACAAATTAAGAGACACTATGACTGAAGAGATAAAAAAAAGGGGAGGGGAAAGGGTAAAAATTGCCTAAGCCTGGCAACTATGGTTGCATACCATTGCTTTTTTAAGAATCAAGAGTAGAAGGAGGAGGAATGCCCAGAGAACACTTGTATTTCCAGTTGGGTTAGACTAAGAGTAATTAATAGTAAAGAACATGTTTAAACAACTTTTCATCTCCCTGCTTTATTTTAACCAGGTTCTTAGAAAAACACAGGATTATTATTGCTATTAAAAGGGCTACAATTTTTTTTCAAAAACTATTTGACTTTTTGCATATAAACCTTTGTACTCAACAAAGTTCATAAACAACTGAGACTTTTTGCTGTGGCATCAATGTGTGTGTCTGAAAGTTCATCCCAAGGAATAAAATCAAGGCTTTTTCTCCTTAAATTCTACAAGAAGGAGCTTTTTGAATGAAATAAACCTTAGATTTGAGAACTCTAAAAAGCCAAATCTTTCAGATCAAGGTGTCTTAAAATTATTTTGTCTAAAGGGCATTATTCTAGAGATCACAAAGATTCTTAGAACTCTTTGGGCCAATGATATTCTAAATACATTAACAAATTATTAGTGATGAGTATCTTAAAACACTATAACTTGAATGTATCCTTACACAAAAACTATAGATAAAATTACATATATTTTCCAATATAGAGATTGAGAACTAATTAGATAAAACTACTAGATCTCTATCTGTCTCTCCATATCAATCTGTATTATCTATCTACTTACCTATTTATCATCTGTTTGTTCACAATATGCTGTTAACTATTTTGCAGCCCAATGAACATGCCACACATTAAAATTCCATTCTAATTTCAAATTCTTCCTCTTATTCTGAGAATGAAAAGTATGCTCTCTCTCCTGGAGATTATATGGGTTTTCACTGTCTATTACTCACAGTCGTTCAGTAAATCATTTATTCACCTTTCATATTCTTTTTTAAAAAATATATTTTATTGATTTTTTACAGAGAGGAAGGTAGAGGGATAGAGAGCTAGAAACATCAATGAGAGAGAACCATCGACCAGCTGCCTCCTGCACACGCCCCACCAGGGATGTGCCCGCAACCAATGTACATGCCCTTGACCGGAATCGAACCTGGGACCTTTCAGTCCGCAGACCGACGCTCTATCCGCTGAGCCAAACCGGATTTGGCTCATCTTTCATATTCTTAAAGGACCCATTATTTCCCAGGCACTGGATATACAATAATGAAAGTGTCATATTCCATTGGGGGTGACAGGTACCTGAATACACCATTGTAATGCTTAGGGTAAGTCCTATGAAGAATGTAGGTAAAGGGTTAAGGAAACAGAGGGAGGAGCACCTACATTTTGAGACAGGAAGGAAAGGCCAGAACTGGTATTAGACATATGTTACTTAAAATTGAATCTTGAAGAATATGAATAAATCATTATTTTTTCATCCATTCATTCACTTATTGCTACTCTATGCCAAAGCAATGCAAGAACAAAGCCATCCCTTTTCTCAAGTAATTAAAAATCTATTTGAGCAATAGACCTGTAAAGAGCTAGAGTACAGAGTGGTTGTTGTTAGGATAAAACTGTGCATGTTGAGCACACTAGGGAGAAGTTGTGGTAAGGTGGCAGAAGGAGGTACTGAGAGTGGGGAGGGCAACACCTGGGAAGAAGAAAAGTATTTCTAAAATCAAAGTCTGAGAAATTTTAGCGTGAGTATATGTTACATCTGTTAGGGAGCCATGAAATATAAAGCCTCAAGACAAGCAAGGAAGAGAGGCTCTGAAGAGTCCTCCATGTTGAGGACTGTGAGCTTTATCTTTTGGGTAAGATTTGGAAGCCCTGAATGCTTTTATGTAGAAGCACTGGATATTTTCTGTGCGCTCCTCTACATCCATTCTGCAATATTCTCCACCCTGCTCTGTGTTCCAGGAGGTGAATCTATATAGTTGCATCTGGGGTCTCTCTTGCCCTCTGACTTTGACCAAAGAGAAGCACCTTCAGGAAATCAGAGGGCTGGAGGAGAGCAATGTGGCAGATGCTATTTGTGTTCTACCCTATCTTTTTTGTCAAGATGGTACACTCATTGTACAGGAGCTGCAGGTTGTTTCTAACTAGTTATATTTTAGCACCAACAAGAAGAACCCTTGGCTCATGAGGGCCATCTTACCAGGAGATGCCCAGGAAGTTATTCAACCTTCCAATTTATCAGTGGTTGACCAATGCAAGGGTGTAACTGGCCAGTCCTCTTGGTCTCTTGGATCTAGACAGTATAACCTCTGTAAACAGTTGAGATTCCAGAGATCCTCATGTGTTTGGGCTGAGGATGAAATTCTTCTGAAACTACATCTTTGTTTAGCTTCTTCCCTAGTCCTATCCCGCTTCCTCTATCCCTTTAAATGTTTATCCTAATAGCACTCCCTGAATAAATCATTTGCATAAGATTCTATGCCCAGACTTATCTTCTAGGGAAGCTGATTTAAGATAGTTGGTACTAGAAATGGTCCTGTAAAGTAAACTCTGAAGATTTAATTCTGGAGTTGAGTTATATACCTGCTGGATAACAATGAAGACCCTGTTTCTTGTGCTAGTAGAGTGTTGATAGTTTCTTGGATGTCATAGCAGTACAGTTACTAAAGCAATGGTGATGCATAACCTCCTAAAGTATCTCTGACATTTGAGAGAAACAGGGTAAATAATAAAGTAAGGAATGTGGAATTGGGCGGTCATATATGTGTCCCTGTTAAAGCATTCAGAAGAGAAAATGATTGATCATCAATTTAAAGCTATGTGTGAAAGCCAGAGGTCCTCCTTGAGTTTTTAGAGAGATCCTTGTCACCTGCAGCTATAGGGCATACTGAGCTGCTGAACAGTCATTAGTTAAAAGAGCAGCAGAACTTCAGAGAAGGCTGAATTTACAGCCAAGGTACAACTCAGATGCCAGGATAAGATATGTGCTTCAGAGAATAGAAAAGAGAAGCTATACAAAAGTTCATTGGCTTATTATATCTGACACTTTTTGGGATTCAGTTGGTCTGAGGCATACTGGGCTATTCCCTCCAAAGTAAAGTGGAAAGTATTGAACCTTGTGTATGCTATCACTAAAAAAGAAGCAAAATGCAGCACATATCACACTTGCAAATACTGCACTGAGTGATTTAGCAAGTTATGTGGGAAGCTGCCAGTTTTCAGTGAGGGCCTTGTGCAAGAGAGGGCACGTCCAGGCTATAGTACAAGCAGTCCTACAACTTGAGTTAATGGTGCAAGAGTTATCTGTAGGAGATGAAAATACATGTGGAGTCTCTGACAAGTCTCAACAGAAGAGTTCCCAAGCAGACAACTGAGATTCTGGAGCAGGATCTTGCCACCTATACTGGAGAACACTATTTAAAATGCAGCTGCTGGAATGCCACCTGGCATAGTATATTGTATTGGTCAGGGGTCTCCAGAGAAACAGAAACAATTATATATACGTAATATAAGTATATAGGTGTATATACATTATATAAAATATAAATATAAGTAAATAATAATATGTTATATTAATGTGCATAAATATACACAATAGAAAATGTATTTAATATATAAACTATAAATATACATCAAGTTATTTATTATGGGAATTGACTTGCTCAGTTATGGAGGCTGAGAAGTTCCATGATCTGCCGTCTGCAAGCTGGAGATCCAGGAAAGTCTGTGGTAGAATTCAGTCCATATCCAAAGGCTGGAGAACCGGGAGCATCAATGTCTCAGGGCAAGGGAAAATGAATGTCTCAACTGAGGCAGAGAGCAAATTCACTCTCCTGCCTTTTTGTTTTAGTTCGGCCCTCAGTGGATTCAATGATGCCCACCTGCATTGGTGAGAGAGCTCTTCTTTATTCAGTGCATTGATTCAAATGCTAATTTCTTCATAAGACATCCTCACAGACACACCCATATGTACTGTTTTACCAGTTCTCTGGGCATCTCTTAGCTCAGTTAAATTAAACATAAAGTTAATCATCAAATTCCATCCCTTGTCAACTTGGCATCTACTAGTATATGTATCTTCTTAACCTCCCATTCTTAACCTCCAAATAAGGACAATAACAAGGTCATAATTCCACCTTACATGATACAACTATCCTGGTGTACAACTGAAGAAGAATAATGTTTTTGAGTGATGTTTACTCTTTTCCTAATATCCCATAACTTAAATGCTATGATGCAAAATTAACAATACTTAAATACTGATATAAAGTCACTATATCTTATGTTATACCCATGGTCGGCAAACTGTGGCTCGCGAGCCACATGCGGCTCTTTGGCCCCCTGAGTGTGGCTCTTCCACAAAATACCACGGCCTGGGCAAGTCTATTTTGAAGAAGTGGCATTAGAAGAAGTTTAAGTTTAAAAAATTTGGCTCTCAAAAGAAATTTCAATTGTTGTATTGTTGATATTTGGCTCTGTTGACTAATGAGTTTGCCGACCACTGTGTTATACGATAAGGAATAAGAGAGTAAAGAAAACAAAGATATATACTTAACATATGTGTATATATACACAAACATATTCCCAACATAATTAGAAGGAAAAACTCATGACAATTACAGTCCTTGTACTTATAACTGATTACATGATCATAAGTGATATCTATAACTACCTTCCACTACCCACTCTCTTTCCTCTTTGCCTTCAGCAAACACCTCAGCTGGCCATGGTTCTTCAGTCCTAAAGGGTCTGGACCATTAGTGGTCCTGCTTGGATTGGGTTGTAATTTTTATTGACCTTAATTACAGGGCACGGTGATACCAAGAAGTGTCCTAAAATATCTCCTGTATTTCAGACTTATTCTTCCTTATATTCATTGTGGAGTAGTAGTCTAATTTCCCCTTTGTAGCCAGGATCACAGAAAGGGTAAACATCTGACCAAGTGACATCAAGCAACCATGAGACCAGAGCTGCTTATTGTGAATGGTTACTATCAAACTCACCAAGTCATAAATGTTAGCAGTGCCAGCAGCAATTATTTATAAAATGGAAGGGTTACATTTCAATCAACCTTAAGTAGATCCTAAGGTCATATATAAGCTGAACGAATGATCCCAGACTTCCATGTCACATAACACAGTCTCAACAGCTCACAATGTAGGCTCTTGGGAAACTCCTTATGACTAGCTTACTAGAGGACAAAAACAACTCATTCTTGATTCAGGGGCTAAAAATGGGCTGTTAATACAGCTCCACTCAGGGGCAGCCTTGAAAGACAGTAGTAATGAGAAAATCTAAACAGTAGATAGGGCTTTGGTCAGTATAACTCATTACTTAATTTTGACTCAAAATAAGGATATACATGAAGGTGTATGTAGTGGTGAATGGCTTGGTTCATTGGTAAAGCCCTGCAAAGAGCAAAATTGATAGACTCAGGACGAGGAGGTCCAGGAAATAAGAATGTGGATGGGTATATGTTAATGGGAACAAAATAAGAGGAATTGACCATCTAATACTGGCTCACATCAGAGAGCACCCACTGTCAAGACATGCAAAACAACCAGGTTGGGTGATAATCCAGCAGATTATCAGCCAACCTCTGTGCTTGCTCAATGGACTCATGAATGGAATAGCCATGGTGATAGAGGTGGAGACTAGCTATGGGCCCAATAGCATAGGCTCCCTCTCACTGAAACTGATCTAGCTAATTCCACAGCTAAATGCCCAAACTACCCATAAACAAATTTTAATGCTGAGCCCCTGATATGATACCTCCTTTAAGGAAACCAATCAGGTACTTGGAAGCAAGTTGATAACACTGGATTCCTCTCATCCTGACAAGGACAACAATTTGTCCTGAGCAGTAAGACACATATTGCAAGTATATATTTACTTTTCTAACCAGCGGTATCAGTCAGTGTCACATACAAGGACTCACAGAATAATCTCATTGGATGGGATTCTTCATACTATCACTGCAAGCCAAGTAACCTCTTTAGTGGCAAAAGAGGCATGGTGGTGGGAGCATAGCAAAAGAATCCGCTGGTCTACTGTGTATTGAATCATTTAGAGGCTGGGAATGCCCATTTAAAGGCACAGCTGTAGTGCCAGCTTGTAGATTAGGGACACTATCCTTCAGAGAGCAGTCCATTTATCCTAAAACAATTTAATGGTGCCGTGTCCCAAATAGGTAGGATGCATGAGTTCAGAAACCAATAAATGGAGGAAATAGTGACCCTACTTCACCAATCCAGGGCCCCACTGGGAGAAGTTGTGTTTCCTGTCTCCTTAACTTTAGACCCTATATGTCTAGAGCTCCTATTTGCCAGACGAGGGATACCTCCACTCAGAGACACAGCAAGAGTTCCACTAAACTTAAGCCATGGCTGACATCTGATCACTTACAGTTCTTCAGCAAGCATATAAAGAAAGGAGTTACCATACTGACACAACTATATACACTGGGGTATTTTAACCTGATTATCCTAAGGAAGTAGGGTTGCTAAATAGGGACATGGAGGAAAAATACTAAATAATTTTATATTGAAACATAGTTCAAATGAACTATACGTATTTCTTGGTACTTTCATGCCTTACTTTATAAACGAACAAGTACAGTAATCATTGCCTGGAAGGGTATGATAATCAGAGTATCAAATTTCTCAGGAGTGAGAGTCTGAGTCATCTCACCAAACAAGCTACCGAGGCCATCTGAAGTTCTAGGTAAGAATAAAGGGAATGTAGAAGGGTAGGAGAAGGAAATGATGAGTATCACTTACAAACTTGAAACCAATTGCAGCAAAGAAGGCTGTAATTTATCCTGCTAATGCTCCTCTTACAAGTTTTCCCAGAAATTGAGATCAATCCAAATTCAGAATAAGCTGAGAACAGATTGGAAGAGCTTATTATGAGAGCAAATGGATCTGAGAAATGCAAATGGTGGACTGTGGCAGAAGCTACTGGGACCTCTCAAGATTTGCTTGACTGGTGTACCCATCCCCTGCTGGCTGCAGGACAAGGCTGATAACTATTCAAACAGACATATTCCCCTGGAAGATTGCTCTAGGCTGATTGAAGCTGCCACAACCAGAGATTTCTGAGAAGTTAAGCTGTCTTCTCCCCAGGAGTAAGCCAATAGCCAATGACTAACTAATCTACAGACATGACACTGCAGCCCTCTTTTCTCTGAACAGGAAAATCTCTGTCCACTTTTTATGTTCTAGAGCATTTTAGGGAATTAGACTGAGCCTAACCCTCTCCTGAAATCACATTTTTGTCTAACTCCATCCTTTGCCTTTTTCACTCTTTCTCTCTTACAGATAGCAGTTGAGTACTCCTTCATTACTGATGTGGCGCAAAACTTCCTTGTCTGCTCTGCTTCTAGGCCACCAGATCTAAGTCAATTGGCTGTGACCATGCTGCATTCCTCTACTGAGGACCATAGTCTCCTCTGGTGGTCATGTTCTGTAGCTACAGCTCTGAAAGGCTCTCTCCTCTTTCCCTTTCAGGATACCTTGTGGTGGTGGCTTTCTCCTGTTGATGGTGCTGGGTTACCATTCATTGAGTCTTGCTGTTCTTTGAAAACAGCCCCTTTATTTAACTCTTCTCAATTCTCCATTTTGTGTGTGACATTGGTTTTCTGTCACAATCCTGGCTAATGAAGTAGGGACAAGCAAGGAGTGATCTGATCAGATTTACATTAGAATGATCAATCTGACATCAGTGTAAAGGAGCGATTGTAAGAAAGACAAGTCCAGCTGCAAAGAGATCATTTAATACCTTATTGCAATAATCCAGAAAATAATGGAATAGTTGCAACTTCAAAACCCATGGAGATAGCCTTTTGGGGGTAAATTTGAGAGCGAGGTAGGCAGCATCATTGATTTAAGGGTTAAAGTGTCCTATGTTTCTGAGAGAACCACAGATATTATCTTATGACTCCATCAAACAATGATTGTGTTCCCATTACATATTTATACATAATAAATTTACACTTACACTCTACAAACTGTGGTCTTAATGGATCATCATGCTTATTTGGATAGCTGTTTTAAAGGGCAAAACAAAATAAATGTTATACTAGAGTTATAAGCAAAAGACAGTGAAAGTACATAATAAAGTCATAACTCTATAGTTATAAAGCACAGAATTGCCCGGTTTTTATGACCAAACACATGTCTTCAATGAAATTGCTATATTACCCAAACATCCTGAGTAACTACTAAAAATTCCCCAAAAAAGTCATACATGGACTTTTAGGCATTCATCTACCAGTGGCTATGTTTAATTATGTTTAATCATATTTGCTACTGTTATTAAAAATTACAAAGAAGTTATTATTAAATATTATTTAAACAATAATTAGCATTTGATTGTTCCAGTGTGCATATAAATTGCTAACTCTAAATATTTATATAAGTATAGTGGAGTAATAAATAGTGTGTATGTTTTTATGTAGGCTTTATAATTATATATGTTGCATACTTTATTACATATTAATATTTATACATATTAAAATATATTAAAATAATTGTACATGAATATATAATTATAACCCAAGTTTTTCTTTTGGCAAAAACATTAAGAATTAAATTATTAACTTATCACTCTCTATTCTAGAAATGAATAAAATAATAATAATAAGCAAAAAAATGAAAATGTAAAAAAATACCTAAAGATTTCAGAGAACAGGGTGGCTAAAATATAGGGTATATATGTCTGGAGAGAATGTTGTAAAAGTTAGCAGAGGCCAAATTGTGAAGGGTCTTCTTGTTCATGCTTAGAATGGTTGAGATTTAGGGACTGATTGGATATTGACAGAGGAGGGTGAGATTGATTGATAGAGTGGATAATTCTATTTATAGGCATACATCTAAGGTATTCCAGGCTCCATTTCAGACTATCACAATAAAGCAAGTGTCGCAATAAAGCAAGTCAGTCTTTTCACTGGTGGAATGTCTTACCTTCAATTTGTAAACAGCACAACCTCTGTGAAGCACAATGAAGAGAAGTATAATAAAGTTAGGTATGCCCATACTCAGAAGTGTAAGTAGAGGTAATAGGAAGACTGGGCTTTTACTAAAAACAAAAATGTATAGGACAAATAGGCAGAATTCTGGGAAAGTGGAAGAGTTAATCTAACATCAGTATTGTCATTGGATTTGTGGATTTAGGGGGTAGAGGAATCTGAATAAAGATGCCTTCCCCACCCTGACACACAGTACTGCCATGTTATCTGTGTTAAACTACATTGTTAGTTCCTGGTTCTTGTTACTGTACCAACTCTGATGGCAACTAGGGGGATAGCAGGCAAGCTTTTAGGGGTAAGTAGGCAGGCAGGATTTTGTCTTGGATGGATACTACCAGACAACAGGTCTTTCATAATTTTCTTTGTTCCTTCTGTGCTTTATCTCAATTTAGGGAATTTCTCTTCTCCCTGATCACACTCTCGCTGCACTTCAGGAATTTAATTTCTCCTCCCTTAGTTACACATTCTCTCACTGCACTTAAGGAATTTGAATTACTTCCTATCAGTTTTGAATCACTATATATGGCAATCCTGGATTCATTTAGACATACTCTCATCGCATTATTATTATTTTTGTCCTCTGTAAACAAAGCTGGTGTTTTCCCAGGTTTACTCCTTCAGCTAGATCTATCTCTTATTCATTTATTTTTTATTTCATTTCATTTCATTTTATTTCATTTCATTTTATTTTATTATTTTAAATCTTCACTGGAGGATATGTTTGTATTGATTTTAGAAAGAGAGGAAGGGAGATAGAGGAACAGTTCAGTTGCTTCCTGTACTCTCCCCAACCAAAGATCAAACCTACAACCTAGGCATGTGCCTTGACCAGGAATGGAACAAAAAACCTTTTGGTGTACAGGATGACATTCCAACCAACTGAGATACCCAGACATGGCTTATTTATTTATGTTTTACAGGTTCAGGCTCCACTTCCCTTTAGTGTATGCTGCATAATGTTGTGGAAGGACTCTGAAGAGGAAAAGGAATTCTGGTTGCAGTTTGACCATTGATGACTGTTCAACTTTGAGCAAATGCTTCACACCACTGGGCTTCTGATTACTCATTCTGACTAAATGAAATATAGGCAGGGGCTGAAATAAATGCACTTTAGTGACTTTCCTATTCATAACGTCCTATGACTCAGTTTGTCCTAGGTCACCTGCGAGCCCATCCATCTGTTCTCCTGTGAAGTCATACTTGTATGCTAATTATTATATTTATTAGAGGCCCAGTGCATGAATCCGTGCACATTGAAAGGAAATTAATTAGAAGGTGGCTGGTGGGGCGGAACTGGGCAAGACGGGCCGGACACGACCTGGAGCCAACCTCCCATGGTCCCTCCACAGCCGGCCGCACCTGGGGTAGCGCTGGGACTCGAAGGGCATCTATGGAGTGAGTGGGGTCCCTCTGGCAGGTGGGGTCCCTTGGCCTGGCTTGCAGGGATCGGGCCGAAAACTGCAGTCCGACATCCCCCGAGTGGTCCTGGAGTGCGAGAGAACACTCTGCAAAGCTTCTGTTGCTCAGCAGCTCCTGCATTGAGCATCTGTCCCCTGGTGGTCAGTGCGTGTCATAGCTACCTGTCGGATGGCTGGACAGTCTGGTGGTCGAACAGTCACTTAGGCTTTTATATATATATATATATATATATATATATATATATATATATATATATATATATATATATATATACTAGAGGCCCGGTGCACAAAATTTGTGCACTGGGGGTTCCCTCAGCCCAGCCTGCCCCCTCTCACAGTCTGGGAGCCCTCAGGAGATGTCCTACTTATAGATTAGGAGAGTGGGGAGCAGGCCTAAGCCACAGTCTGGCCTCCCTCTGTGGAAGGTAACCGCAGGCCAATTGGGATGGTGTAGGCAGCGAGCAGCCGGCCCAGTCCCCAATTGTGCTATGGCCACTGGTGGCCTCCCTCTGCAGGAGGCAACCCAAGAAGGCCTATCTGGGGATGGTGCTGGGCGGCCCTGCCCTGAATCACCCCGCTGCTGCTGCCGCCCATGGCCTCCCTCTGTGGGAGGCGACCAGGTGGGCGATCAGGGGATGGCACCAGCCCCCATCGCCCCACCGCCACTGGTTGCTGCTGACCCCCCCCACCCCATCGCCGTCCCCTCCCTCTGCCCGCTGGCATGCACCTTGGATGACCTGGCGACACCTGCTCACTAGCCCTGCCCCACACTGACCAGTTGTTCCGCCATTCGGTCGATTTGCATATTACACTTTTATTATATAGGATTGCTTTACTTGGAGGGATATTTATCCACCAAAATGAGCTCTAGAAGGAGTGTTTTTCAAGGTGTGGTCCTACATTTTAACAGGCAACCCAGATGAGTGTTATGCATTGTATTATTTGCGAGGATCTCTTTTGAAGTGTGACACTTCAGTAAAGAGACATTGATTTATTAAAATTATGTCTCTGGCATGACCACATTCAGTATCTGATTTTTATTGTTAAAAATTGAGCACCCAATATCTCTTTATCAATCTATACAGGCTCATAATGTTTCCACATCTTGAAAGTCCCCATACTCACAGAGCATTGAATGATTTCGATAAGTATTTTTAAGGGATCATGTAGGAAAGCTAATTTAGGTGATAGGAATGTGTAGTAAATAGATAATATCCTAGATTAAGAGAAAAAATAGCACATTAGCCTTACATGGTGGTGGCTGAAGGCAGAAAAACAAATGTTGCAGCAAAGAAAGAGCACTAAGTCTGTCTTCTGTCCTAATTGTTTGGCTATTGCTGAACTAAGCAAGCTCCCTTACCCTGTTCCTTTTCCTCAATACCTTCTCCCAATTATTAGAATCACCCTTTCAATGAAGTTGCCCAAACTGGAAAACCTGGGCTAATACCATTTGCTTTGTTTGCTTTCATTCCTGTATAAACAGTCAAAGAGTTCTGTCAGGTTTCCTCATAAATATGTCTCTGATCCACTGCCTCTGTCTAGTCCTAGTTCCCAACATCAGTCTCTCTTTTTCTTGGGCCAAAAACACTGCAGCTGTCTAAACTGATCCTTCCCACAGCCACCAGAATGGTTAACTTAAAATGAAAGCAAGACCAGGATGCTCCCATGCTTGACATTCTTTACTTTTCCTCCTTCTGTGGAATAAAATCTAAGCTCCCTGCTATGGTATATAAGACCCGCAGTGGTCTGTCCTCTGCCTACTTTTCAGGCTGCTGCAGAAGTCAGGCCTGACTGGTGCCATGGGCAGCCAGGACATGGGCCTGACTTGTGCAGCACTGGCCGCCGTGGAAGTCAGGCCTGATTGGTGCCACAGGCGGCCGGGACCCGGGCCTGACTTCTGCCCCAGGCCCCCGCTACCCCCTGCCTGTGTCTGCTCCAGGGCTGCCTGAGCCGGCACAGTGGCACAGCAGATCAGGCAGCCCCCCTGTTTCTGCCTCTGTCTTCGCTCTGGGCCTCACCTGTGCATGTAGCCTCCTCCTGACTGGTCATGACTGTTATGGCATCCTGACCTAATTTGCATATTACCTCATTATATATGTATTTAAATAATTGTATTCATTTACTTGTGTAATATCAATATATATTTATTGAGCTGGTGGCAGACTATATGCCGGGTAGTGGTTGAGCACAAAGAATAGGACAATGGCAGCTAGTCCTTTCAGAGATTACAGTGTCCCTAGAAATACAAATGAACATTCACAAGTGTGATGAACTTGGCAGAAGTAGGGGGCACTAAAGGATGTAAGACAGCAGGATCTTTCCTAATCAGGAAAGACTCCTTTAAAGGACTATACACAGAAACCTAAAGGATGAGAGTGTCCTGGGGAAGAAAAGGGAAGAATGGGCCCTGGCTAGGTAGCTCAGTTGGTTAGAGAGTTGTCCCAATATGCCAAGGTTTTGGGTTTAATCCCCCAGTCAGGGCACATACAAGAATCAACCAATGAATGCAGAAGCAAGTAGAAAAATAAATTAATATTTTTTCTCTCTCTCCCTTCCTCTCTTTCTAAAATCAATAAATAAAAAGAAAAGGGAAGAACACTCCAGACAGAGGGAATAACATGTTACAGTGTCTGCAGATGGGAGAGAACAAGGATTTGAAAGAAAGTCTGAATAGCTGGAGAAGAGACAATGAATGAGAAAGAAGTATACAGAGGTGGGTGTCTGGTCAGACTTTGTTCAGGGCATTTTGAGGTATCTTAAGGTTTGGACCCTAAAAAGCATCTGAAAAGTTTTATGTAGGAATGTGCCCTGATAATATTTACATTTAAGAGTTTCAATCTGGATTTATAATGATAATGAAAATAAAATAACTTTTATGGCATGCTTACTATAGGCACAGCCATAAATTCTTTACATAAATTGTCCTACTTAATCCTCGAAACTGTGTTCATTTCTTAGGGCTACTGCAATAAATTGCCACAAACTGAGTAGCTTAGAATGACAGAAGTTTATTCTTTCATAGTTCTGGAGGCTAGAAGTCTGAAATCAAGGCATCTGCAAGGTGTTTTACTGGCAATCCTGGGCATTCTTTTACTTGTAGATTCCTCACTTCATTTCTGTCTTCATTTTCATATGGCATTCGCCCTCCTGTCTCACATCCTCTTTTCTTTGTCTGTGTCTTGATGTCCAAATTTCCCTCTTCTTACAAAGCTATCGATCATCGGGTTTGGTCCACCCTAATCCAGTGTGACCTCATTTTAACTTGATTACATCTGCAAAGACCCCATTTCCAAATGATCACATTCTGAATTTCTGTAAAGACATAATTTTTTGGGGGGCACTATTTAACCTATTGCAATAATCTTAGTAGGTTAACCCAATTTGAGAGGCAAGGAAAATGAGGCACTGTGAAGTTAAGAAATATGGCTAAGCTGCTGGTTTATAAATGAGTCCAGCCTAGATTAGCCTAAATCAGCTCTGTCAATTCACAAGCAACGAACTTAGAAAAAGGAAGGTTTGTTATTAAAACCACTGTTTAGGGTGGGGTGGTTTGGGGCACAGTAAGAGCTAACAGATTCACCAATCTTCTAAGATGGTGACCTAGGTGAACAAGCTGTAGAATAATGAGGTATTGATAGGTGAGTCAGAAAAAAAAATCATTTAGTCATCTCCCACATCCAACTGCATCCAATATTTCATGCACATTCTAAGAGTCCAATAGAAATATCTGAAGATTTGGTTTAAAAAGAAACATATTTTTGAGACATGATTTATTTTATTCCCTGTATAAAACTTCCTAAATTGATTCAAACTCTGAGGTAAAATGATAAATATTTTCTACATGAGAGCAGTGCTAGGGATTTAAGAATCATCATTTATGATGACATATAAGCTTCATTATAGATGTTGATTGCATTATTAAATTATTTATCATCTTAAAGAAATTAATTAAGTAAATTAATATTTACTTAATGTTAAAAAAGAGAAACGGCAAAGCCTATTTTTCAATGCCACTGAAAGTTGCTAATTTTGATTTTAAATGTTGAAAAATTATTACCAAAGTCAAGAGAACATGCAAACAAAGGTCATGAGAAATATAATAACCTTAATGATAAAGGGATGGTGTCTGGAGTCAGGGATATACAGGGTTGAATTTCAGCATTACCGTGTAACTAGCTATAGCAGCCATGAGATCACGCCTCCCAGAACTACAGGGAGTATAACTGTCTCTCATGCTGGCTTTAAAATCCTTTACTGTGTTTGGGTTGAGGCCATGCCTTCCACTGGTTGCTCTGGCCAGTGACTGAAAGTGACAGAGATACTAGGCTGACACACTCTCTTTTGTCATTGACTTTGGCTCACGGCTCCTACAATTTTGCCAAAACTTCCTTAGACTGCAGACAGTCTAAGATGCTTTCACCCAACCTCCTCTTCCTCACTCTTTTATTGTGAGTCAGACTTGTATTGTGGTCTGGTTTTCCTCCTTTCCTCCTCCAACTCCCTCCCTATTTTCTTCCACACGTATGTTTCCTCTAATAAAATGTTTGCTCTTTTCATCATATGCTTCTTGAGGACATAGACTAACACATTAGCCTCCCTGAGTCTCAGTTTCCTCGTGTGTAAATAGAACCCATTCCATAGGATTGTAATAAGGTTTAAATGAACCAACAAATTTAAAGCAACATTGTACAATGACTGGCATTTATAATGTTTAAATTAAAATGGAAACTTTTATTATTACTTACTTACTTTTTTAAATTTTTCTTTCTGTGTGTTTTTTAAATAAAAAACAAGCAATGCTTTGGCAGATCCTGTGCTGAGAACTATTTATTGCTAAGGAGAAATAGGTGTGAAATAAATAGAAAATGAAATAAGAAATACACTGTATACACAATTAATGCAAAAATGAGTAGCTTGTCCCCTTCCCCCCCACCAAAAAACAAACAAAAAACAACCAACACACCACAAAGTCTTATGGTTATTTTACTTAGTAGTCATCTAAAGTGAAAGGTGATCTCAGGCTGAAGTAACCTGGCCTTGGTGTTAAAGAGACTTTGAGGACAAAGTTCTCTTTTGATTATGGAAACATTCAAGAATATTCAGTTTGAACTAGGCCATCCCAAATATAAATCAAAATGTCAGGGAGAAGTCTAGCAAGTCCAGCAAAATGTTTTTCCTGGCTTAAATTATCCTGGTAATTACATACATTCTACATCTTGCTTAGGTTGAGGGCACACAGATAATTAATGGTTTTAATGGTGATTACAATTTGGATCATGCTTTAGTCCACATCATTTGTCTGAAACTGAAACTGGAGGGCAACTGAAGGAGTGACTTTATTTTTTTTTAAAGAGAAAAAGTTCTTAAAAAAAATAAAAGAAGGAGTTTAGGATTGCTTCTTTCCAATGTCAAACATAATAATTATTTTTTAAAGAAGGAAGGACTAACAAGGCAATTTAGTTTTCTTTTTCTAGACATTGCACCTAGCATATAAACTCTCAATAATGTGTTGTATTTAATTATATTGATACTAGAGGCCCGGTGCATGAAATTTGTGCATGGGGTGGGGGAAATCCCCTCAGCCCAGCCTGCACCCTCTCTAACCTGGGACCCCTCGGGTGATGTCCAACTGCTGGTTTAGGCCTGATGCCCAGGCAATCAGACATTCCTCTCACAATCCTGGACCACTGGCTCCTAACTGCTTACCTGCCTGCCTGCCTGATTGTCCCTAACTGCCCCTCCTGCTGGCCTGGTCACCCCTTACTGCCCCTCCTGCTAGCCTGGTCACCCCTTACTGCCCCCCCGCTGGTCTGGTCACCCCTAACTGCCCCCCCCCACTGGCCTGGTCTCCCCTAACTGTCCCCCTGCTGGCCTGGTTGCCCCCAACTGCCCCCCTGCCAGCCTGGTCACCCCCAACTTCCCCTCCTGCTGGCCTGGTCGCCCTTAACTGCCCGCCCCCTGCTGGCCTGGTCGCCCCCAACTGCCCCCCCACCCCGGAAGGCCTGGTCACCCCACATAGCCTGCTGTTCAGTTGTTTGTTCACCCCTCCCTGAACCCCCTGCCCATCTGGTTGCCCCATGAAGCCTGTTCAGTCGTCCATTTGGTTGCGATGGTCACTTAGGCTTTTATATATATAGATACTTCAGAACTAGGGGACAGGATCAGAACCATCTTTATGTAGATCTGACCTGCAGGCCCACTGGAGAAGTGCGAAAGTAGAAAAATGAACAAGATGAATATTCAAGGTCATTTCCAATGTTAAGAATATTTATGACACTATTTTGGAATATTTGATCCAAGAGTAAATTCTACTTTCTGTGGTAAAGTACTGTTTGAATTACTTATCACAGACAGCTAACAGCTTAAATTCCAATCATGTAATTAGAAAACAAATTAGCTATGGTTGAGAAAATTTGCACAGAAAACAATTGAATTTGAATGTGGTAACTTTTTCTTAGTAGCGCATTAGTATAAGCCAAAGCTACAATTCCAGGACATCACATGTTGCTATTTATCAGGGCTTTGTTGCTTTTCTCATATCAACTGCCTCCAGACAATGGATAGATCACTGGTTTTAAGAAATTATGATAATGCTAAGTTATTTCATATATTTTTAAAATTTAAATTATTTTTTGTTTAAAGTATTACATATGTCTCCTTTTCCCCCCATTGACCTCTACCTGGCCACTCCCATCACCCAGCACATACCCTCACCACCTACTCTCTGTGTCCATTGGTTATGCTTATATGAATGTATGCAAGTCCTTTGGCTGATCTCTTACTCCCTCTACCCCTATTTTATGTTTTGCTAACCTCTTCTTTCTTCCCTTCATTCTGTCCTTTAGAAATAGATATCAGATAGACCTGAATGTATAAAATGTTGCATGACCTTGGAAAGGACTTTGACCTCAACTTAATTGCAATTTTTTTTCTCAATCACTAATAAAATGCTAAACCCATAATAAATGGTCAATAATAATTTGAGCTCGATAATAAATGCTCAAAAATGATTTTGTAAAATGGGATCAATATAGGATCTACCCAAAAGAATTATTATGAGGATTACTACAAAGTCATAAATAATGCCACATATTTGGCATTACTGTATGTTGCTTATCATTATATTGTTAACTATCTATACTAATAAAAGGGTAATATGCTAATTAGACCAGGAGACCTTCTGGGAGACCTTCCGGACGTCCTTCTGGTCAAAGCCATGGTGGCGGGGCCAAGGCAGAGGCGGTTAGGGGAGATCAGGCCAGGAGGGGAGGGCAGTTGGGGGTAATCAGGCTGGTGGGGGGGCAGTTGGGGGTGAGCAGGCCAGCGAGGGGGGGCAGTTGCGGGCAAGCAGGCCAGCAGGCAGAGTGATTAGGAGCAATCAGGCAGGCAGGCAGGCAGGTGAGCAGTTAGGAGCCAGTGTTCCCGGATTGCGAGAGGGATGTCTGACTGCCAGGGATAGGGCCTAAACCGGCAATTGGACATCCCCCAATGGGTCCCAGATTGGAGAGGGTGCAGGCCAGGCTGAGGGACACCCCCCATGCATGAATTTTGTGCACTGGGTCACTAGTATTAACTATAATACTGTACTAACTTTATCCATAATTCAGTTTGAGTGAACTAGTGTGAATTGTCTACTCCAAGAATCTCTTAATTGGTCTGTCCTCTTTGACCCCTATTTTCTATACCACTACCAAAGTTATTTTCTAAGATATAAACTTTAGCATGACAAGTCCATGACCCTGAGTTTCCAAAAATTTTCCATTTTTATGAATATGATCTTCAAACTCCTAAAAGTAAAACAAAACAAAAACAAAACATGTACCACAGAAATATGTATATTTAATTACTTATTTATTATATCTATGAATTGCTAAGTTGTTAAATTACTCAGAAACTACTAACATTGCAAAATTCTAAAAATAGTTGTGATCAAGATTAAATAAACACAAGTTTAAAAGGTTTTACTAATCATGGTGTCTCTACTTTGCTCTTAGGGTAAAATCTATTTTAACAATTGAGATCTCAAATAGTCCTCTTGGTATAGAGACTTTATTAGACTGCTTGAAATCATCATTTTGTTTATAAAGTTGCTGAAAAAGAACTGGTTCTAGTATTATCAGTGACAGCCTGTTCTTTTTGCAGTTTCCTTCCTCTTAACATTGTTAGTCTTATCTTCAATCTACGGTTTCTGTGTTTCTTTCCTACCGCTGGCTGCTGTAACAAATTACTACCAACTGGGTGACTCCTGACCCATGAAAATTGTGAGATGATAAATGGATGTCATTTTAAGTCACTTAGTTTGAGGTACATTGTTAACAACAGAACATAATAGTAGAATAGCAATAGCAAGCCATTTAGCCATTCCCTACCACTTAGGGTAGTTAAAAGTAGATAAAATTGTCCAATAATTGGAATACATGTAAACTGCAACATATGGCTATCCTCTCAATGAGAATAAATGAGAGGAAGTGCCACTGACAGTCCCTCAGTGGACCTCCCAATTTATCATCTTAGGATACTTTCTGTACCACAGGTTTAACACATGACCAGTTGACCAGTTGAGTATTTGACTGATCTGACAATATCTGAAATCATTACCATAACATTTAAGAATCTCTACAATGTGATGTCAACATATTTTTTGATCCCTCTTCTTCAATCTACTTCCTATTCTCATAGCCCATTTGTTAAAACAAAGCTGGGACACTAATCGAGCTCTAAAGGCACAGTTCTGTTTTTCACCTTTTTAAAAAGTCTGTTTCAACAGCTTCAGTATGAATGCCCTAGTTTCCTTTCACTTGCCACATTCCCTTTCATTATTCAAGACCTCGTTCAAATATGAACTCTTTGGGAATCTTTCCCAGCCAACTACCATTTTTTTAACAGGTAAAAATTTTGTTGCTGTACCTTTGTCCATTAGGCCTTTATAATTACCTTTGCTGTAGCACTCATCACAGCATTAGTCAGTTTTATTGCATTTCTTGCCAAATAGTGAATGGCTTGAAGCCAAGAACTACATTTTACTGAAGCTTCATTTTTCTCATTGTGATGAACATCTTCTCTTCTGATAATAAGATATCCCTTTTTTTGTGCAAAACTACTATTTCTCCATGTGTTTTGGGTTGACCATCACAATCTTCTTGTCCCAATAATGGCAAGACAGATGAACCAATCAATCATTGTACCAATTCCGTACTACACACATTCTGGGATGGCATGTGACCTAAACTGGGCCAATTAGAGCCCTTTCTATTTTCTAAAAATGATGACAATAGTAAAGAATTGGGTACCTTTTGTGAGAATGGAGAATGTAAGCTTAGGACTACTTGAAACTGTGGGTTAGGCCGTTTGAGCTTCTATCATTACAGAAAGAGGCCAGTGGATAGGGAGAAGCAGAAAGAAGAGAAGAGAAATTGTAAAAGATTTAATACCCTGGATTTGGATGTCCCTGAGACTAGATTAATCCCTGACCCTTATGATATCCCTACCTTTATATGTGAGCTCATAAAATCTCTTTTGCTTGGAGTAACTTTACAGATTCTGCTTGATACATCTAGAGTACCTAACAAGTTGACTGGCTCACGGAAGGTGTTCACAGGAGTAGTTTTGTGAATAAACATTATTCTAAAGATCTTTCTTTGGGGGAGGGATGCACTATTACACTTACCTGAAGAAAATAAACCAGAAACTCAAACATATACAACACATTACAGAGTTATTTAGAGAACTCCCTTGCGTTAGACTTACTCTTATACACAACAAACCCTCCTAGTAATCTGGCCTCTCTTTCTCACACCATCATTACACACTAACAGAGGTAATTAAATGTCTATGATAAATAGGGATTGCCATGGCTAGACTTAGACTCATTTGCTTTTGACTTGCTGAACTTTTAACTTTGCTGTTTTTATATTTTCATTTCTACCAACATATTGATTTCTGTGATCATGCCTTACCCCACTTTAGCCAGCTATTTAAATAATTACTGACTGTGGGAAATCTCCAAGTCTTAATCCTCTCTATTTAAACTTTTGACTCAGAACAACAAGGATTATGTGCTTCTATTTACATATTGTATTTTGAAAAATATCTAATAAAAATTCCTTGAGTAATAATTTTGTAGAAAGTGCCACCTTTTCTCTGGGATGATTTAAAAATAATAATAAATTATTATTTTTAATTTTAATTACACTTGACAAACAATATTATATTAATTTCTGGTGTACAACATAGTGATGATACATCTATATGACTTATGAAGTGATCACCCTGATAAGTCTAGTACCCATCTGACACAACACATAGTTATTACTTATTGACTGTATTTCTAATGTTGTACTTTACATCCTATGACTGTTTTTATAACTTCCAATTTGTGCTTCTTTTTAAAAAGATGTATTTTATTGATTTTTTTTAAGTGAGGAAGGGAGAGGGATATAGAGTTAGAAACATCAATGAGAGAGAAACATCGATCAGCTGCCTCTTGCACACCCCCAACTGGAAATGTGCCTGCAACCAAGGTACATGCCCTTGACCAGAATCGAACCTGCTACCCTTCAGTCCGCAGGCCAATTCTCTATCCACTGAGCCAAACCAGTTAGGGCCAATTTGTGCTTCTTAATTCCTTCACCTTTTTCACACCCCACCAAACTCCTTCCAATATGACAATGATCAATTAGTTCTTTGTATCTATGAGTTTATTTCTATTTTGTTTGTTAAATTTTTTTTAGATTTCACATGTAAGTGCATTTATATGTTATTTGTCTTTCTCTGTCTGACTTATTTCACTTAGCATAATACCATCTAGGTCCATCCATGTTGTTACAAATGGCAATATTTCATTTTTTTTATGACTGAGTAATATTTTATTGTATACTAGAGGCCCGGTGCATGAAAATTCAAGCACTGGAAGGGGGGTCCTTCAGCCCAGCCTGCCCCCTCTCACAGTCAAGGATCCCTCAGGGGCGGGAGGTACCCAGCGATCAGGGGAAGGTGACGCCCCCATCACACCTCTGCTGCTGCCACTGCCGGCAAGCCTTGGCCAGCCCTGGTTACCTGAGCCTCAGGCGACCCTGGGCGGCTGGGCAGCCGCCATCCGAGGCTTGCCTGCACCTTGGGCATCAGCTGGGCAGCTGTTAACTGAGGCTTGCCTGTGCCTCGGGTCGGCCCTGGGCAGCTGGGGGCCTGAGGAGACTGGGGGAATTGGGAGGCAGGCCCAGCCTTGCTGTGCACCTGCTGACCTGGCAGGGCTGAGGGGACTGGGCGGTGCCATCTTGTGGCTGTGGGCGCCACCATCTTTAAGGGCATGGCAGTCAATTAGCATATTCCCTCCTTATTGGCTGTGGGCACCGCCATCTTTGTGACAGTGTGAGCGTCAATAGCATATTCCCTCTTTATTAGATAGGTTATGTAGCACTTCTTTATCCATTCATCTATCAATGGACACTTAGGTTGCTTCCATATCTTGGCTATTGTAAATAATGTTTCAGTAAACATGAGGGTGTATGTATCTTTTTGAATCAGTGTTTTAGATTTTTTTTTTTTTTTGGATAAAAACCCAGCAGTTGGATTGCTAGGCAATACTGTATTTCTACTTTTAATTATTTGAGGAACTGTTTTCCACAATGGCTGCACCAATTTTCATTCCCACTAATAATGCACAAGGATTCCCTTTTCTCTACAGCCTCCCTAATATTTGCTTGTTGATTTATTGAATATAGTTATTCTGACAGGGTGAGGCAATAGCTTTTTGTGGTTATAATTTGCATTTCTCTCATGATTAGTGACATTGAGCATCTTTTCATATGTGTATTGTCCATCTGTAGTCTTCTTTTAAGAAATGTCTATTTAGGTCCCCTGCCCATTAAAATTTATAATAATTTGAAAGAAAATATTGTTCTCAGATTATTAGAAAAATATGTGATTTATGGGCTTTACATACCATTCTCTAGTAACTCTAATAATAAATATTTAGCTTGTTATAATATTTTTAAAAGAAAATTTCTCACAGTCCCGTGAGAACCAATACAAGGTATTTTAATGGGGTGTTCATATTCACTAATATCCCAGTTGCATGCACAGAGTCAATGCCAGGAGATCACCCATATAAAAGGAAAACAGCGATATAACTAATTAATGCTGTAGCTTAGGTGTGCAAACAAGCAAAAGAAAAAAAAAAGGAGCAATATCCAGGTCCATAGTGAGAGTCCTAATTTGTGAATTTAAAAAAATCCATATGAGGCATATCTGTAGTCCTGAATTTTTATATTTTAGGATCTTTCACATAAAGATCTTCAAAGTCATTAAAATTAAACTGAGCCTAAAAGAAATCAGGAGAAAAACCAATATGACTTTTTTGCAAAGATAGTAAAAACCACCATTTTGGTGGGCTGGGCATGTGAAGTCTTTTTCTTTATAGGTTCTTATATCAAGCATGTCCAAGCAATATATTAATAATTGCTTCTTTAGGTTATTTTTATAATTGCATTTTATGATACTAACAAGAAACAACCTTGAACATATCTCTTTTTTTAGATTGTTCTGATTTAATTGCTGATAAAACACTGCCATTGTGGGAATAACAT
Source organism: Cnephaeus nilssonii (assembly GCF_951640355.1). Taxonomy (NCBI): domain Eukaryota; kingdom Metazoa; phylum Chordata; class Mammalia; order Chiroptera; family Vespertilionidae; genus Cnephaeus; species Cnephaeus nilssonii. The sequence continues at coordinate 47,529,368 of NC_137074.1, forward strand.
GATCTTAAAACTATAATAACTTTCAAATTTAGATTTTTTTTGCAACAAACTGTATACCGGGAGCATAGACACATCATGTCTGGATTAATCTGTAGATTGCAGACTAATGTACCTGTTGTTGGAAATTTTCTGAACTGCTAGGCATAAGTAACACTGTAGTAAATTACCTATTTGTGGTAAACCAAAGCCTTGTTTATCCAAAAATGATTGGATAGCCTTTTCCCAGTCTCACTCAAAGTCCAATGTTATTCATACTCAAACATACAAAATAATTTACTTGGTAACAAAGCTGGCACTTTAAAGCAATAGAGATATGATATTTAATAAATGGTATTAAGATATCTCTCATTTTGAAGAAAATAAAGTTACATATTTTTCTTATACCATAAAATCTTTTTTAAATAAATAGTGCTATAAAAAAGCAAGAATTATCATTACAATCATAAATCATTTATTTCATTTTGAATTTTAATGATTGTAAATAACATTCATTATTTAGGTTGAAAATAATTTATCATTTAATTATTAAGCATAATATACAATATTCCACTCAAATTAAGAATTTATCCTGTGTAAATTACTATGCAAGAATATTAGTGTAGCTGGTATATAATTCTCTGTGGCTAAATTATACAGCCTTGCCTTTTATATTCTCTTAAGATAAAAATTAATGCTTTTCATTATGAAAATTCTTACTAATTATTATCTAATATATGCAAAGTACTTTTCAATATATTTTCTTTAAAGGGATTCAATTTAATCACAATTCTAAGTGTGTGTTTTTAACTTAAGAAGAAATTACCTTTATTTTTACAGAGGATGTATACATGAAGTGACTTTTCTCCCATGGAATATGTCCTAATACAAAATTTTTGCGGAGTTCTGGAGACATACTTCTAAGACACAATTTCTCCATGACTACATGCAATTAGTATATAGCAGAGCTGGGATTGGAACCAAGATAACCTTGATTCTACTTAATCATTAAGTCATACTCTTCCATGAAAACTTTGAATTTTGTTTCTGAAAATATTTCTCTCATTCATTGCCTCCTTTTAACCTCACAGCCAACACTTTGGTTCAAATTTAAAAATATCTTTTTTTTTATTGTGGTAAAGCACATGTAACATAAAATTTGCCATCTTAACCATTTTTAGGTGTACAGTGCAGTGGTATTAAATACATTCCTAATATTGTGTGACCATCACCATCATCCATCTTCATAAATCTTTGCATCTTGTCAAACTCACACTCTATACCCATTACATAATAACTCTATTTTCCCTTCCTTCAGTCTGTGGCAGCCACCATTCTACTTTCTAACGCTAAGATTTTGACTATTCTAAATACCTCATGTAAGTGGAATCTTAAATGCAAAGGTTTTAAGACTCAATTAAATGTGTGGAAAGGTTCCCCACACATCCGCCAAGCAATTCTCTGTGATGCTATCTGGATGTCCTATAGATTAGCTCAATTTTGATACTATTTACCTGGATATAGCATCAGATTGCACAGGTTAAAGGCTCAGTCTTACAAAATGTCTCCGCATCCCCCACCCCCAACTCCACACACACTTCAGATGCCAGTCAAAAGCCCAAGTTATCACCTGCACTTCTGACCAACTGCTATAAAGCAGATATTCCAACTACCCATGTTTTGGTTTGATTAAGTTGCTAGAGCAACTCATAGGAGTGGCTCATGCAACTCAGAAAAACATTTACTTATGTTGACTAGGTTTTTAGAGGGTCTGATAAAGCATACAGATGGACAGCCAGGCAAAAAGAACGCAGAAGTTTCTGTCCTTGTGAAATTGGGGTACCACACACCCATGTTGTGGATGTGTTTGCCTACTTGAAACTGCCTGAACCCCATATTATTGGGATTTTATGGGAGGCTTTCTCACATAGGCATGATCAATTATTAACTTCATTTCCAGCCCCTCTCTGGAGAAGGTGGGGAGGAGCTGAAAATTCCAAGCTTCTAATCATGACTCAGGCTTTTGGGTGACCAGTCCCCCATCCAGGAGCTCACCCAGAGTCACCTCATTAGAACAAAAGATGCTCCTTGTGCTCTTACCAATTAGAAAGGTTTTAGGAGCTCTGTGCCAGAAACCAGGGACAAACATATATATTCCTACTATCTCACATACAGTATCTGTCTTTTTTGACTGTCTTGTTTTATTTAAAGTAATGTCCTCAAGGTTTATCTATATTATAGCATATACCAGCATTTCCTTCCTTTTTAGGAATGAATAATATTCCTTATATGTATATTACATTTGCTTAACCATCATTTCTTGATGGGCACTTGGATTGTTTTCATAAATGGTGTAAAAACATTTTTTGTGACCCTGCTTTTATTTCTTTTGGGTACATAACCTAGAATCTGGATCATATGGTAATATATTTTTCATTTTTTGAGGAACTGCCATTCTGTTTTCCATAGTGGATATATCATCATACATATCCTCCAATAGTATACTAGGGTTCTAATTTCTTTACATACTTGCCAACACTTGTTTTCTATTTTTTGACAGTAGCCATCCTAATGGATATGCAGTGGTATATCACTGTAGCTTTGATTTGCATTTCCTTAGTGATTAGTGACATTGATCATCTTGTCATAGGCTTATTTGTTATTTACATGTCTTTGTTAGAATAATGTCTATTCACATTCTTTGCCCATTAAAAAAATTATTTATTGTTGAAAGTATCACATATGTCTCCTTTTCCCCCATTGACCTCTGCCCTCCAGCACAGGCCTTCAACCCCCCTACTGGTTATGTCCATTGGTTATGCTTATATGCATGCATACAAGTCCTTTGGTTGATCTATAACTCCCCCGCCCTCCTTACCCCCTCACCCCCCGCCTCCCGTCACCACCTTCCTTCTGAAGTTTGATGGTCTGTTTGATGCTTCTATGTCTCTGGATCTATTTTTGTTCATCAGTTTATGTTGTTCGTTATATTCCAAAAATGAGTGAGATCATGTGACACTTATTTTTCTTTGACTGGCTTATTTTGCTTTAGCATAATGCTCTTCAGGTCCATCCATGCTATTGCAAATGATAAAAGTTCTTTCTTTTTTACAGCAGCATAGTATTCCATTGTGTAGGTGTACTACTGTTTTTTAATCCACTCATCTGCTGATGGGCATTTAGGCTGTTTCCAAATCTTAGCTATTGTAAATTGTGCTGCTATGAACATAGGGATGCATATATCCTTTCTGATTGTGTTTCTGGTTTCTTGGGATATAGTCCTAGAAGTGGGATCACTGGGTCAAATGGGAGTTCCATTTTTAACTTTTTGAGGAAACTCCATACTGTTTTCCACAGTGGCTGCACCAGTCTGCATTCCCACCAGCAGTGCATGAGGGTTCCTTTTTCTCCACATCCTCACCAGCACTTGTTTGTTGATTTTTTTATGATAGCCATTCTGACAGGTGTGAGATGATATCTCATTATCATTTTTATCTGCATATCTCGGCTGACTAGTGAATTTGAGCTTTTTTTCATATGTCTCTTGGCCTTCTGTATGTCCACTTTCCATAGTGTCTATTTAGTCCTTTGTCCATTTTTTTTATTGGATTGTTTATCTTCCTTTTGTTAAGTTGTATGAATTCCCTATAAATTTTGGAGATTAAACCCTTATCAGATGTAACATTGGCAAATATGTTCTCCCATGCAGTGGGCTTTCTTTTTTTGTTGATGGTTTCTTTTGCTCTGCAGAAGCTTTATTTTGATGTAGTCACATTTGTTTATTTTCTCTTTAGTTTCCATTGTCCTAGGAGCTGTATCGGTAAAGATATTGCTACGAGATATGTCTGATATTTTGCTGCCTATGGATTATTCTAATATTTTTATGGTTTCCTATCTTATGTTTAACTCTGTTATCCATTTTGAGTTTATTTTTGAGTATAGTGTAAGTTGGTGGTCTAGTTTCATCTTTTTGCATGTATCTGTCCAATTTTCCCAACACCATTTATTGAAGAGACTGTCTTAACTCCATTGTATGCTCTTGCCCCCTTTTCAACTATTAATTGAGCATAATGGCTTGGGTCAATTTCTGGTTCTCTGTTTTGTTTCATTGGTCTATATGTCTGTTCTTGTGCCAATACCAGGGTGTTTTGAGAACAGTTCTTTGCCCATTTTTGAATTGTATTATTTGTCTTTTTGTTGTTGTTGAGTTTTAGGAGTTATCTCTATTTTCTGGATGTTAATCCCTTATCAGTTTTATAACTTGGAAACATTTTCTCCCATTCTGTGGATTGCCTTTTAAAAATTGTTTTAAATTGATCTTAGAGAGAGGAAGGGAAGAAAGGAGATAGACAGACAGATAGATAGATAGATAGATAGATAGATAGATAGATAGATAGATAGAGACATCTATGTGAGAGAGGAGAGAGAAACATTAATCCTTTGCTTCTCCCATGTGCCCCAACTGGAGATCTAATCTATAACCTGGGTATGTGCCCTGATCAGTAATCGAACCTACCATCTTTGGTGTAGGGCAGTGGTTGGCAAACCACGGCTCGTGAGCCACAGTTTGCCGCTCTGTTGACTAATGAGTTTGCCGACCACTGGTGTAGGGGATGACACTCCAACAAACTGAGCCACACCATCCACGTCTGTGGTTGCCTTTTTATTCTGTTGATATTGTTTTTTGATGCAGAAATATTTAAATATTCACAAGGTACATTTTTTTGTGTTAGTATTGACTTTGTGCCCTGCCACTTTGCTTTGATAACTCATTAGTTCTAACAGTTGTGTGTATGTTTCTGTATGTGCATGTGTATGTGTATGTGTATGTGTATGTGTATGTGTATGTGTATGTGTGTGAGATAGATAGAGGTAGAGATAGAGATAGAGAGATATATCTTTTGAATTTTCTATATATTAGATTTATAATCTGCAAATAGAGATGACTTTACATATTCCTTTCCAATTTGGTTGCCTTTATTCCTTTTTTCCCCTAATTTATATGACTAGAACTTCTAGTACTATGCAAGTGGTCATTATATTTGCCTGGACTAAAACAACAGCCCTATTTTTTTCTTTGTTCCAGTAATTTTTCCACTTTTTACTCTGTTCTTGTGGGATCTTTTAAACTCTAAATGTGATCTTTAAGGGCCTATGGTTTCCCAAAGACTTAAAAGTCCAATTTCTTAGCACAACACTCAAAGTTCTTTACAAACACGATCTGAACTCGCTTTTCTGTTACACTACACCCTGCACTCTCTGTGTGTGGACAACATTTTTCATTTTTTCACTATGACGCTTAATTTATGGTTTTTCATCAGTGCAGATAAGAAGTCTCCCTCCTTCTCATTAATCATAAATCTTCCCCTTTCTTTAAAATCCAGTTCAAACATTTCAGCTTGTCTAAAGCCATCCTTGAGCTTCCCTATCACTAATGTTTCCTTTTCCATGATTCCTCAGCACTTTATAATAGTCTCATGGTCCTCATTATACTTTAATTCATATTAGCATTTGTTTATCTCTCTACTGAAATTTTCAAATTCCTTCAGGGCAAGGATTGTTTATTTTACTTTTATATTTGCATCTTCTCTGGATCATAGGGAGTAACACAGAAGCCTCTAAGTAGTAAATGTTCAATACATTATTGTTATTAATTAGGATTCTAAACATGAAAATTAAGCATATTGAGGAATAAAAAGTATTATAAAGTAGTAGGAGTCTGAGATTTTGAACTCAGTTTATTGATTTTAGAGAAGAAGCAAGAGGGAGAAAGGGATAGAAACATCAATGAATGATGAGAGAGAATCATTGATTGACTACCTTCTGCACGCCCCACATTAGGGATTGAGCCCACAACCCAGGGAATTGAACCGTGACCTCTTGTTTCATAGGTTGACACTCAATCACTGAACCATGCTGCCAGGCTTGAATTCGGCTTGGTTTCTTACGTTCTCTCCTCTTTATATTTCCTCAACAAATGAGGTTGAATATAATTTCCATTGTAATATGTGGAAATTTATTTTTTTCTTGCTGGAAATCTCTGTTTTGTAAGTCCAGAGTGTGACTCTGTGAATTTTATATCATAATAAGGGCCACTGAGAAGTGCTATAAAGATCAATAGAAATATAGCATGATTTATGAAGCTTGCTTTCTCTTACAATGTAAAAAAAAAATCTAACCATTAATCTACTCATATCCCCAATTCATCAACTTTCAAACTAGAAATGCCACATAGGACTGAATATGCAAAACAGAATAAAAATCTGTCGAATCCCTCCAGAATACAAACAAATGGATCAGTCATACACAGAAACTCTAAATTTCCCCCCCACCCCCACACACATAATAGATGGGCCAGAAAGTCAGAACATCTCCAGGAACAGCAGCCCTTGTAAGCTGATTGCAAACTGTGTGGGGTTTTGAGATGAAAGCTAGCTGCTTATTCCCAGGATGTCATATTTAGTCTACACAGTGAATTTTTCAGGGAAATTTCAAACATGAGTTTATTTCTCAAGACTTCAACAAGCCAAGATTTTATTAGAAAAGAGATGACAGTCTGTCCTGTTGTATTGGCCTGCCTACAGTGAAATTCTGTGGACATAGTCTTTTAATTCTGTTGTAGATCATCTTTCTTTCTTCCAGTTGTTATTCTTAGAAGGGCTTCAGTAGTTATTGAAATTTATAGTTCAATATAGTAGGTAAATTTACCTAAATAAGAGACTTTGTGATCCTTCATTGAAAAATATTTATGACCCAAGACATTACTGAAACCTAATTTATTATTATTTTTTTTAAAGAATATAACTAGTAAAACAGCAGATGGTCTCATTCTAGGCTAACTTTTTAATATTTTGTTGTTTCAATGCATAGTATTTACTTCAATTAACTAATAAACTGTTGTTGAACTTTTGAAACTTATAGCATAATGAATATGATTTGTAATCAAGGCATCACTTTTCTGTGTATAACTAAGTACATAAAGTACTAGAATTTGGTAACTGAAGTGTTTTAATCACTTTCTGCAATCTTGTTTATATTATAATTTGCATTATCTCTGCAAAATTTGTTCATTAAGGTTATCATTAATTTTGCTCTCGAATGAACAACCCTAACATATAAATTCAGACTTTACACACAGTGCATTAAGGACTTCTAAATTTAGCTCTCTCTCTACCTACTCAATGTTATTAACCCTAAGTTTCCTCCATATACTCTTGAGCTCTAACTTTATGTAAGTTCTTAGTAAATTCTTGTTGAATTAAATGAATGAATTCTATTCAACTTTATTGCAATTCTACAGTTACTTCTAGCCAGTTAATGGGCATAACTCTCCATTCTTTTGATGATAGATTATTTGTTCTAGATACTAACAAAATATAATATTCAGTCACCTATCATTCAGTGAAAATTGTTTTAAATACCAGCATTAGTACTAAGGGCAGAGAGGAAATTATGATAACATTGTGTTCCTCAGTTTAATGGCTGGAGCAGGCAGATACTATTTATACCTTAATGTGATCTGTGCTGGTTTAAAGTAGTATGAGCGCATTGAGGAAGAGAAGGCTAACAAACTCTTCTTGGAAAATGTTTCTCAGAGTGTGTATGAGATTTGACACAGGTTTTATTTATTTTTTTAATTTTTCCCATTTTTTATTAAGGTATTATATGTGTACATATCTTACCATTGCCCCCCCCCACCCCACTCCCATCCATGCCCTTACCCCCCAGTGTTTTGCGTCCATTGGCTATGCTTATATGCATGCATACAAGTCCTTTGGTTGATTTCTTATCTCCCCCACCTCTCCCTAACCTTTCCCCTGTAATTTGACAGTCTGTTTGATGCTTTACTGCCTCTGTATCTATCTTTTTGTTCATCAGTTTATAATGTTCTTTATTATTCACAAATGAGCGAGATCGTGTGGTATTTTTCGTTTATTGACTGGCTTATTTCACTTAGCATAATGCTCTCCAGTTCTATCCAGGTTGCTGAAAATGGTAAGAATTCCTTCTTTTTTATGGCAGCATAGTATTCCATTGTGTAGATGTACCATAGTTTTCTGATCCAGTCATCTGCTGATGGGCACCTAGGCTGTTTCCAAATCTTAGCTATTGTAAATTGTGCTGCTATGAACATAGGGGTGCATATATCCTTTCTGATTGGTGTTTCTAGTTTCTTCGGATATATTCCCAGGAGTGGGATTACTGGGTCAAACGGGAGTTCCATTTTTAGTTTTTTGAGGAAACTCCATACTGTTCTCCACAGTGGCTGCACCAGTCTGCATTCCCACCAGCAGTGCACGAGGGTTCCTTTTTCTCCGCATCCTCGCCAACACTTGTCGTTTGTTGATTTGTTGATGATAGCCATTCTGACAGGTGTGAGATGGTATCGCATTGTCATTTTGATTTGCATCTCTCGGATAATTAGTGACTTTGAGCATGTTTTCACGTGTCTCTTGGCCTTCCTTCTGTCTTCTTTCGAAAAGATTCTATTTAGGTCCGTTGCCCATATTTTTATTGGATCATTTATCTTCCTTTTATTAAGTTGTATAAGTTGCCTGTAGATGTTGGAGATTAAACCTTTATCAGTGATAACATTTGCAAATATGTTCTCCCATACAGTGGGCTTTCTTGTTGTTTTGTTGATGGTTTCTTTTGCTGTGAAAAAGCTTTTTATTTTGATGTAGTCCCATTTGTTTATTTTCTCGTTAGCTTTCATTGCCCTAGGAGCAGTATCAGTGAAGAAGTTCTTTTGGCATATGTCTGAGATTTTGCTGCCTGTGGATTCCTCTAGTATTTTTATGGTTTCCCATCTTATGTTTAAGTCCTGTATCCATTTTTAGTTTATTTTTGTGTATGGTGTAAGTTGGTGGTCTAGTTTCATTTTTTTTGCATGTATCTGTCCAATTATCCCAACACAATTTGTTGAAGAGACTGTCTTGACTCCATTGTATGTTCATACCTCCTTTATCAAATATTAATTGAGCATAGTGGTTTGGGTCGATATCTGGATTCTCTATTCTATTCCATTGGTCTATATGTCTGTTCTTGTGCCAGTACCAGGCTGTTTTGAGAACAGTGGCTTTGTAATACAGCTTGAAATCTGGCATTGAGATCCCTCCTACTTTATTCTTCTTTCTCAGGATTGCTGCGGCTATTCGGGGTCTTTTTTTATTCCAGATGAATTTTTGGAGAGTTCTTTCTAGGTCTGTGAAATATGCCGTTGGTATTTTGATGGGGAGTGCATAGAATCTGTAGATTGCTTTGGGTAGTATGGACATTTTAATGATGTTGATTCTACCAATCCATGAATATGGTATGTTCTTCCATCTCTTTACGTCTTCCTCTATCTCTTTTATCAGTGTCCTGTAGTTTTCCGCATATAGGTCTTTTACCTACTTAGTTAAGTTTATTCCTAGGTATCTTAATTTTTTTGGTTTGATGGTAGATGGGATTGCTTTTTTAGTCTCTCTTTCTGTAAATTCACTATTGGTTTATAGAAATGCCATAGATTTCTTGGCGTTAATTTTGTATCCTGCTACATTGCCAAATTCATTTATTAAGTCTATTAGTTTTTTGATGGAGTCTTTCGGGTTTTTTATGTACAATATCATGTCACCTGCAAATAAGGACAGCTTCACTTCTTTTCCAATTTGGATGCCTTTTATTTTTTCTTCTTGTCTAATTGCAATGGCTAATAATTCCTGTACTATGTGGAATAGGAATGGTGAGAGTGGGCATCCCTGTCTTGTTCCTGTTCTTAGGGGAAATGGTTTTAGTTTTTGCCCATTGAGTATGATGTTAGCTGTGGGTTTATCATATACTAGAGGCCCGGTGCATGAAATTCATGCACTGGGGGGGGGGGTCCTTCAGCCAAGCCTGCCTCCTCTGACAGACTGGGAACCCTCAGGAGATGTCCTACTGATGGGGAGCGGGCCTAAGCCACAGTCTGGCCTTCCCCTGCGGGAGGTGACTAGGCTGATCAGGGGAAGGCATCAGCCCCATCACCCCGCTGCTGCTGCCACTGTCACAGCCGCCAAGGTGTTTTCACCAACACAGACTCCAGTCCCTTCACCATGAAAAAATGACAGCTTTCTTTAGGCACTTTCAAGATGTGTCTTTCATAGGATATGACATTTCTTTTCTTTCTTTCTTTTTTATCCTCACCTGAGGATATGTTTCCATTGATTTTTACAGAGCTTGGAAGAAAGAGGGAAAGACAGAGAGAAACATCAATGTGAGAGGGACACTTCGATTGGTTGCCTCCTGCATGAGCCCTGACCTGGGCCCTGGCTAAGGAGGAGCCTGCAACCTAGGTACATGCCCTTGATCAGAATCGAACCTGGACCCTGCGGTGGGCAGGCCGAGGCTCTATCCACTGAGCCAAACTGGCTAGGGCAGGATATGACATTTCTTAGCCCTCCAGCAGCGGACCTTCGTTTTTCCTCCAGGAGTGTGGTGGAAAAACCTTAGATCACCTTCTTAGGTTCTTATTACTCAAGTTACCAAGAACACTATGAGAGGCAGCTTACAGGGAGCTTAGCCAATGAGCCTTCAGAAAAGGTGATTCCTCTGCAGCTCATGCACAGAGGACCCCCTGCATTGTGTCCGCAGGGCTTCCGTCCACTGGGCTGGGGGCATGCCCCAAGCCGCACTGCGGGGGGCTGCCAGGGGCATGCCCACAGCCCAGTGGCCCCGCTTTCTGTCAGCTGTGCTTCTGTCTGCTGGGCTGGAGGCATGTCCCAAGCTGTGCAGCATCGCTCCCTGGCCCAGTGTCTGTCCACTTGGCGTGTCCCAAGTTGCGCTGCAGTGGCTCAGAGCTCACCCCCAGCCCACTGCCTGCTTTCTGTCAGCTGGGCTTCTGTCTGCTGGGCCGGGGGCGTGTCCCAAGATGCGCAGCGCCGGCTCTGAGCAGCCCCCGGCCCAGTGGCCCGGTTCTGTCAGCTGGGCTTCTGTCTGCTGGGCCAGGGCATGTGCCAAACTGTGCAGTGGCGGCTCTGAGCAGCCCTGGCTCTGAGCAGCCCCTAGCATCTGTCCGTTGGCGTATCCCAAGTCACACTGCGGCGGTTCAGAGCTCACCCCCGGCCCACCACCCGCTTTCTGTCAGCTGGGCTTCTGTCTGCTGGGTCGGGGGCATGTCCCAAGCTGCACAGTGGCGGCTCTGAGCAGCCCTGGCTCTGAGCAGCCCCTGGCCCAGCGTCTGTCTGTTTGGCATGTCCCAAGTCGCGTGGCGGCAGCTCAGAGCTCACCCCCGGCCCACTGCCAGCTTTCTGTCAGCTGGGCTTCTGTGTACTGAGCCAGGGGCGTGTCCCAAGCTGTGCGGGCGGCGGCTCTGAGCATGCCCCTGGCCCAGCAGCCCAGCGTTCTGTCTGCAGCTCTTCCTCCCTCTGCAGCCTGTGAGTGGGACGCTAGCGACCCACCCTGGTGCTATGTGGGCCACCATCTTTGTAGCGGAGGTACGGTCAATTTGCATATTACTCCTTTATTAGATAGGATAGCTTTTATTATGTTGAGGTATGATCCTTCTATTCCCACCTTGTTGAGAGTTTTTATCAAGAAAGGGTGTTGGATTTTGTCAAATGCTTTTTCTGCATCAATTGATATGACTATGTGATTTTTATCTCTCAATTTGTTTATGTGATGTATCACGTTTATTGATTTGCGGATATTGTACCATCCTTGCATTCCTGGGATAAATCCTACTTGGTCATGGTGTATGATCTTTCTGATTTGCTAGAATTTTGTTGAGGATTTTGGCATCTATGTTCATGAGGGATATTGGCCTGTAATTCTCTTTTATTGTGTTTTCTTTATCTGGTTTTGGTATTATGGTGATGCTGGCTTCATAGAAGGAGCTTGGAAGTGTTCCTTCCTCTTGAATTTTTTGGAATAGTCTGAGAAGAATAGGTTTTCAGTTCTTCCTTGAATGTTTGGTAAAACTCCCCTGTGAAGCCGTCTGGCCCCGGGCTTTTGTTTGCTGGAAGCTTTTTGATGACTGCTTCAATTTATTCCATAGTTATTGGCCTATTGAGATGTTTAGAGTCTTTCTGATTGAGTTTTGGAAGGTTATATTTGTCTAGGAATATGTCCATTTCCTCCAGGTTTTCCAGTTTGTTGGAACAGAGTTGTTCATAGTATTTTTTAACAATCCTTTGTATTTCTGTGGGGTCTGTTGTTATTTCACCGCTTTCATTTCTGATTTTGTTTATTTGGGTCCTCTCTCTTTGCTTCTTGGTGAGCCTGGCTAGAAGTTCAACAATCTTGTTTATCCTTTCAAAGAATCAGCTCTTGATTTTGTTGACCTTTTGTATTGTTTCTTTGGTCTCTATGTCGTTTATCTCCGCTCTGATCTTTATTATTTCCTTCCTTCTGCTTACCCTGGGCTTTTCTTGTTGCTCTCTTTCTAACTCTTTGAGTTGTAGGGTTAGGTAATTTATTACCATTTTTTCTTGTTTTCTGCAGTAGGCTTGTAGAGCTATGAACTTCCCTCTCAAGACTGCTTTCGCTGTGTCCCATAGATTTTGGATTGTTGTGTTTTCATTGTCATTTGTTGCCATGATGTTTTTTATTTCTTCCTTGATCTCTCTGGTAACCCAGTCATTGTTTAATAGCATGCTGTTTAGTCTCCATGTGTTTGATTTTTTTGGATTGTTTTTATTGTAGTTCCAGTTTTATGCCACTGTCTGAGAAGATGCTTGATATGATTTCTATCTTCTTGAATTTTAAGAGACTTTGCCTATGACCCAACATATGCTCTATCTTTGAAAATGACCCATGTGCATTTGAGAAGAATGTATATTCTGTGACTTTGGGATGAAATGTTCTGAAGATGTCAATTAATTCCATCTGGTCTAGTGAGTCATTTAGGATTGATGTTTCTTTGCTGATTTTTTGTTTAGAGGATTTTTCCAATGGTGATAGTGGGGTATTAAAGTCTCCTACTATGATTGTATTGTTGTCAATCTTTCCCTTGATATCCTCCAGGAGTTTTTTATGTATTTGGGTGCTCCTGTATTGGGTGCATATATGTTTACCAGAGTTATTTCTTCTTGTTGTATTAATCCCTTTAGTATTATGAAGTGGCCTTCCTTATTTCTTGTTATGTCCACACTTTGAGATCTAATTTGTCAGATATAAGTATTGCTACCCCAGCTTTTTTTTCATTCCATTTGCCTGAAAAACCTTTTTCCATCCCTTCACCCTCAGTCTGTGTGTGTCTTTTTTTTCTGACGTGGGTTTCTTGTAGACAGCATATATATGGGTCTTGTTTTCTTACCCTATGTCTTTTGATTGGGGCATTTAATCCATTTACATTTAAAGTTATTATTGATAGGTACTTATTTGTTGCCATTTTTATTCTTTACCCCTGTGTTCCTTCTTCGCTTCCTATTTCTTTTTTTTTTTACAGTAGACCCTTTAGCATTTCTTACATTGCTGGTTTGGTGGTAATAAATTCCCTTAGTCTTTTTTTGTCTGTGAAGCTCCTGATTTCATCTTCAATTTTGATTGATAGCCTTGCTGGGTACAGAATTCTTGGATTGAGACCCTTCCTTTGCATGACTTTGTATATTTCATTCCATTCCCTTCTGGCCTGATGAGTTTCTGTTGAGAAATCAGTTGCTAGTCTGATGGGGGTTCCTTTGTATGTAACTTTCTGTCTCTCTCTGGCCGCTTTTAAGATTCTTACTTTGTCGTTGGTGTTTGCCAATTTAATTATAATGTGCCTTGGCGTCAGTCTTTTGGGGTCCATTTTGCTTGGGACTCTGTGAGCTTCTTGGATTTGTGTGGGTTTCCCCCCCCCCCCCCCATATCAGGGAAGTTTTCTGTCATTATTTCTTCAAACAGGTGTTCTATTCCTTGCTCAGTTTCCTCTCCTTCTGGAACCTCTATTATGCAGATGTTGTTTTGTTTTGTGTTGTCCCAAAGTTCCCTTAGGCTCTCCTGCTTTTTAATTTTTTTTTCTGGAAGCTGCTCTACTTGCGTATTTTTTCCCACCTTGTCTTCTAGCTCACTGATGCAGTCCTCTGCTTCTTCTAGTCTACTGTTGATGCTTTCTATTGAGTTCTTTACAGCAGCAATGTCATTTTTCATTTATTCTTGGTTCTTCTTCATTTCCTCTTGGTTCTTACTCATATTGTCGAATTTGTCTTCCATCCTTTTCATCCACCTTATGACCATTTCTCTGAATTCTTTCTCTGACAGGTTGCTTGCCTCCATTTCGTTTACTTCCTTTTTTTGGTGATGCCTGCTTTTCTTTCATATGCAGGCTGTTTCTTTGTCTCCCCATGGTCTCTCTTCTCTGGATGTTTGGTTATGTAGTTCTCTCTCTCCTTATCCCAGGCAAAATCTGACCTTTCCATGGTGGAATATAGAGCTCCTCTGAATCTGTGTGTTTTTGCCAATTGGGGTCCGGTGTTCTGGGGTTCGCAGCTGTTTGGTGGGTGCCACAGTTGTAGATTTTCAGGCTTCTGATAACATCCACTTTCCCCTTAAAGATGGCGTGGTCTCCGCATCCAAGCTGGTGCCTCTGGGAGGAAACCCAGCAGCAGTGGGGTCTGCCCGGTCAGGGGAACCTCGTCCAGCATCCCCCCCCCCACCTTCTCCTGGAGTATATCTGTCCCTTAACTCACCAACAAACACTCCCCATGTGACCCTCAGCTATTCTTTCTTTCTGCTCCGGGACAAGGCTTGGGACACGTCTATCTATTCCACCGCCATTTTTTCAGTTCCTCCCATAGCAATATCTTTACCGACACAGCTCCTAGGGTAGTGGAAACAGCCAATCAGGAGCGAGTATGCAAATTAACCCAACCAAGTTGTCGGTTAATTTGCATACCCAGGCGCAGAGCGAAGACTGAAGACAGCGTAGAAGGAAGCCAAGCACTGCAGAAGGGAGCGAAGCTGCGCTTGACACAGGTTTTAGAGGTTGAGTAAGAACTCCCAAAGCAAAAAAAAAAAATGCCATAGTATTTGAGAAAGAAGAAAGAGGAAGTATAAAGATGCAAACAAATGACAGAGAAAGGCATGCCCATGGAAATTCTGGAATTTTGGTATAGCTGTAAACTGTGGCTTAAGAAGGAGGTGTGGGACTTGATGGGAAGGACACTTGCCAATACTGTGATATATATATATATATATATATATATATATATATATATATATATATATATATCTTCATCCACAGTGCCTGGATTACAGGTCCCCAAGTCCTTTAAATTTACTGAGTAATGGAAACATCTTTTGTTATAATAATTAGTCTCTTGTCCTCAGTTCCTGAAAACACTTCAGAGCCATAAAGTTGAAAAGGGTGTCTTGTTATTCATAAAAAGACCCTTTCCACAACCATTAGGTTTGTATTAATGAAGGAGACTTTTGGAAAGCACCTAAGGATGAGGGCTTGTTGCCAGGGTAAACAAGCATGAATAGAAGGTTGGAACTTCCAGTTCCATTCACTAGTTTCTGTGGAGAAGAGAGGGAATAGAGGTTGAAACAATCACCAATGGCCAACTAATTAATGAATCATGACTATGTAATGACGTCTCCATAAAAACCCAAAAGGAGAGGGTTTGGAGAGCTTCCATGTTGGGCAACCAAATGATTCTATATGCTACAGTGCTGGGTCCCAGGCTCCACAGAACATAAGCTCCTTTGTTTGGTGCTTTGCTCTCTCTCTCTCTCTCTCTCTCTCTCTCTCTCTCTCTTTATCTGGCTGTTGATTTATACCTTTAATATCCTTTGAAATATATCAGTAATCTAGTGAGTAAACTGGTTTCCTAGGTTCTGTGAGCCTTTCTAGCAAATTAATCAAATCCCAATAGGGGATCCTAGGGAACCCGTGATTTATAGCCAGTTGGTCTGAAGCACAGGTAACAATCTGGACTTGCAATTAGTGAATGAAGTGGAGAGTGGTCTTGTGGAACTAGATGCTATTCTTGTGGAATCTGATGCTATCTTTGAGTGGATATTGTCAGAATTGGGTTGAATTATTGGAAACCCTGCTGGTGTCCCAGAATTACTTGTTGGTGTGGTGAAGCCTCCACACACATGTTAGAATTGGGTCCAGGAACCGAAAGAAAACTATATGCTTGAGTTTTAATGCTATAAAGTATTGTAACAGTCCTGTTGGCTAAGCTGGTGATACTCTGACTAAGGCTGGGGTTCTTCTTTAAAAAAAACCAAAAAACTTTATTGTTGAAAGTATTACATTATTACATATGTCCTCCTTTTTCCCCCCGTTGACCTCTTCCAGCCCACCTCTGCCCTCAGCCCCACCCTATTGTCTGTGTCCAAGGGTCATGCACATATGCATACAAGTTCTTTGGTTGATCTCTTAGCATCCACCCACCCTCCCCCACCTTCCTTCTGAGGTATAACAGCCTGGGATTCTTAACTGGACTGGACTGCCTGTGTTGAGATAGGATGAACTCTGATTGAGGCATGGCTGGCCCTGGCCTTTAAATTGTGAAGCAAAGAAGAAACTGACTACAATATTTAAGGTGAAGTAGACACAAAGCAAAGAAACTTTGCAAGATAAGTATATATGTCCAAAGTACAGATATCTAGTTCAAGGAAATGGGTCTGAAAATTTCTCAAAAAGAGATGGAGACTTTGGAGCAGATTTATTAAGAAATACTCCTTGGAACAAATCTGTAAGAGAGTGGGGGGAAAGATTGGATAGAGGGAGAAGTTGAACTATAATGCAGTTGCAATGAGGATTTGGCAAATCCTACAGAAAGCTCTTAATTTGGGATAAACCTCCACAACTGTCCCAAATTTCCCAGGGGACCATGAATTTGTTCCCCCACATCCTGAGCTTTGGGCTTCTTCCTAGAAGGGAGTGTATTCTTGGATGAAAAGCTCTATTTAACTTAGAGCAATACCTGTAACAGTGTCTCAACTGTGATCCACCAGCATCCAATATTTTCAGAAAGCTTGGGGCAGTGAGTATCTATGTCTTAAGGGGGTTTGCAACATGCCACAGCTTCCATTATATCTGACATGCTATGAGCTGAGGCCTCCAAAAATAAGATTATCTGAGGATTGCAAAGGCCTTAAAATTGCTCCAGGGCAAGATTGGCAGTATTCAAGGAATAAGATCAATATAAATATTCAACATTATTAGTTGAACATAAAACTTGAAACCATAAGTTATTTAAAATGCTTCTTATCTTTAGTGAAGACTATTTTTCATATCTTGCTTCCTTTTAAGCAGGGAGTATGAACGAAATCATCAAAAGGTACTGGAGTAAAAAAGGAGAGATTTTATTCAGAATAACAGTTTGCAAACCAGGAATAAACAGACTTAGGCAGAAACCAAAAGTAGCTCTGCTGAGACAAAGGAGATGCCATTTTATAGGGAAAACTTTCTACCCATAGTTTCCATATCAGTTAGTAAAATGAAGTTTTCAAGTTGTGCAGTTTGGATTGGTTGGTATAAAAGCAAATAAGGGTACATTTTGGTCAGAGAGGGTCACAATCTATTGGTTGAGTGATTGCATGGAGATGAAGGAACAAGGAACTTGACTGCAGCCATTGACTCAGACAATGTAAGCAGGCAGGTCATAGTGTGAGAAACCGAGTTCAGCTTGTGGTTCTTCCCAGCATACAGACTATTTAAGAGGCCCCTGACAGTGACCTGCTGCAAGACTGATTTGGCATTTAGGCCCAGTTAACCAAAGGAGCCTGACTCCATCTCAATAGATAAATTCCTTCTTGAGGTTCACATTAGAGAATTTTCTACTCTGGGTCCCCAGGAGATTCATTTGTCATTCTGAAAGAAAAGGTTTCTTACTTCTTTATTTCATGACTAGAGGCCCGGTGCACGAAATTCGTGCATGGAGGGGGGTTGTCCCTCAGCCCAGCCTGTACCCTCTCTAATATGGGACCCCTTGAGGGAAGTCGGACATCCCTCTCACAATCCAGGACTGCTGGCTCCCAACTGCTTGCCTGCCTGCCTTCCTGATTGCCCCTAACTGCTTCTGCCTGCCAGCCTGATCACCCCCTAACCACTCTGCTGCCAGCCTGTTTGCCCCCAACTTCCCTCCTCTGCTGGCCTGGTCACCCCTAACTGCCCTCTCCTGCAGGGTTGATCACCTCCAACTGCCCTCCCTTGCAGGCTTGGTCCCTCTCAACTGCCCTCCCTTGCAGGCTGGGTGCCTCCCAACTGCCCTCTCCTGCTGGCCATCTTGTGGTGGCCATCTTGTGTCCACATGGGGGCAGCTATATTGTGTGTTGCAGTGATGATCAATCTGCATATTACTGTTTTATTAGATAGGATAGAGGCCTGGTACAGGGGTGGGGTCCAGCTGGTTTGCCCTGAAGGGCATCCTGGATCAGGTGGGGGTTCCCTTGGGGTGTGGGGCGGCCTGAGCGAGGGGCCTGTGGTGGTTTGCAGGCTGGCCATGCCCCCTGGCAACCCAAGGGGAGGCCCTGGTATCTGGAATTTATTTTCCTTCTATAATTGAAACTTTGTAGCTTGGAGCGGAGCCAAGCCTGGGGCTCCCTCCGAGGGTGGCAGCCATTTGTGTTGGGGTTATAATTGAAACTTTGTTGCCTTAAGCAGGTGGGCCCGGCCAGGGTGTGCGGAAAGCTTTGCTTCCCCTGTTGCCGGCGGCAACCCTGGCCTGCTCTCTCAAGCTCCATTCTGCTGCCATTTGTTTGAATTTGTTTACCTTCTATAATTGAAACTTTGTAGCTTGAGTGGAGGCTTAGGCCTGGCAAGGGCAGGAGGAAAGCTTGGCTTCCTCTGTTACCTTGCTCTCTCTGACTGTAGCCATCTTGGTATGGGTTAATTTGCATACTAGCTCAGATTGGACGGTGGGCATGGCTTGTGGGTGTGTCGGAGGTATGGTCAATTTGCATATTTGTCTATTATTAGATAGGATAGGGCAATACTTTCTGTCCTGATAACTACAAAGATTTGTATTTGATGATGTATATAAGAGTGTACAGTGAAACTGTATTGTGTGATAAAGAGCAAGATAATATATGTTATCAGTACTTCCAGGAAAATTGACGATGCTTAACTTTTAAAATTATTGGCATAAATTATCTTCCCTTAGGAATTTACTCACACAGCAGAGGGAACCTATTGAATAGTGAATTTGATCTGTGAGCTAGAGATTCAAAACTACTGCTCTAGCGTGAATTTCTCCAATGGTGACATTAAATACAAGCTTGTTGGCTAAGCAAGGAGTATATAATATATTAAGGTTAGAAGATGATCAAGGTGAACATTTTCTCCAAATGTCCAATTAATCATTTGCCAAAGAGCATTCCACAGAAAACAAGACTACAAAATGTTTTGTTTTGAAAGTGATTTATATCTAAATATAAATCTGCTAGTTTTGTTTTGTTGCCTGAATTTTTCTGGCCTTAGAGCCTACTTTATTGTGGAACTTGCTATAACTCATGAGATTTTTAGTTTTCCATGGGAACACTATGGATTAAATTATGTGGAATTCCCCATGTGGTATTAAGGAAGCTGATACTAGTCCTGGCTGCAGAGTGGTATACATGGCTGTGGTGATCAGCATCCAAAATAGCCCCCAATAATCTCTCCCCTCCTGTTATTCACACCCTGCATAGTACCCATCCACATTTTTCTGGTGTTGGTCTTCCTGACCAATAGTATTTGGCAGAATTGATGGTATATTATTTCTGAGATTGGGTGATCCAGTGTGGCTTCCTTTGTGGAAGTGCACTCTCTTTGGCTGTCTCGGACTACTTTGTCTGTGAGAAACCAGCTGCCATGTCATGAGGACACTCAGGAGAGGCCTTTATAATGAGGATCTGAAATAGTAAGTCAGTGACCAGTGAGGAACTGGAGCCTGCCAACAGCAACGGAGCAGCGGATCCTCTCTGAGCCATGCCTTCAGAGGAGACTACAGTAGCCAAGAGTTTGACCTCATAAGCGATCCTGAATCAGAAGCAACCAACTAATCTTCACCCTGAGTTCCTGACTCCTGAAAAGAAATGTTTGCTGTTTTAACTACTAAGTATTGGATATTTTGTCCCACTGCAGTAGATACCTAATACAATAATTTATACTAAGCCAAGCAGTGCACTTCATTCCTCTTGTCACAGTAATGAGAATGAAGTGGACATTTGACCTAACCTAGTCCATTCAGAGGGACTGCAGGGACTTTTAGTGGGGCTTCTAGTACCTGGACAGTCTCCTATATTCCAAGTAGTGAAATGTGTATGTGTGGATGTTGGAGCTATTTTATCCAGATGAGGAAAGCCAGTTGGAAGACAAAGCTGCCATTCTGAGGAGGGTAGAACATAAAGAATTGTGGACGCAGAGCCAGAACCCTGATAAAAAATGCTTGACATTTCCTCTAATTTCTTTTTCACTTTACAAGACAACCAAACCTTTTGTTGTTTAAAGTAGTTTATTTTGAGTTTAAAACTGTCTCTCCCCCTGCCTTCCTATCTGAAATCAACATTATACATATATATATATATATATATATATATATATATATATATATATATATATAGAGAGAGAGAGAGAGAGAGAGAGAGAGAGAGAGAGGTAGAAGAGGGTATAGGGGGAATAAATGGAATGAGTCTTGGGGTAGTGAACACACAATACAATATATAGATGATGTGTTATAGAATTGTACACTTGAAACCTATATAATTTTATTAACCCATGTCAGCCCAATATATCCAATAAAAAGAAAATAATCATGTCATCTTCAAAAAGTGACAATTTTAATTCATTCCCAATTTGTATGGCTTTTATTTTTTCACTTGCTTGATTGCTCTGGTTAGGACTTCCAGTGCTATGTTGAATAAGAGTGGTGGGAGTTGACATCCTTACCTTATTCCTGATCTCAGAGGAGAAGCTTTCAGTTTTTCACCATTGAGTATGATATTAGCTGAGGGTTTATCATATATGGCCTTTATTATGTTGAGGTCCTTTCCTTTGATACCCATTTTGTTAATTGTTTTAATAATAAATGAATGTTGTATATTGTCAAATGCTTTTTCTGGATCTATTGATATAATCATATAATATTCATCCTTTATTTAGTTAATGTGGTGTATTACATTGATATATCTGGGTATGTTGAACTATCCTTGTGTACCTGGAATGAACCCACTTGATCGTGATGTATTATTTTTTTAAAATCTATTGTTCTATTCTATTTGCTAATATTTTTTTAGGATTTTTAAATATGCATTTATCAGAAATATTGGCTTATAGTTTGTTTGTTTTTTTGTCTGTGTTATCCTTGCCAGGTTTTGGTATCAGGGTTATGTTAGCCTTATAAAATATGTTAGGAAGTATTGCCTCTTCAATTTTTTGAGAGTTTTAGGAGGATAGGTATCACCTTTTCTTTGAATGGTCAGTAGAATTCACTAGTGAAGCCATTTGGCTTTGGACTTTTACTTTTTGGGAGATTTTTGATGGTTGTTCAAATTTTCTCACTGTTCATTGGTCTATTTATATTTTCTAGTTTTTTGTGATTCAGTCTAGGAATGTTATATATTTCTAGGAACTTATCAATTTCTTCTAGGTTATTGAATTTGGTGCCATAGAGTCTTTCATAATATTCTTGTATAAGCCTTTGTATTTCTGTAATGTCTGAGGTAACTTCTCTTTCATTTCTGATTTTTTTATTTGAGTTTTTCTCTTTTTCCTTAGTCTAGCCAGAGGTTTGTCAATTTTATTAATATTTTCTGAGAACCAGCTCTTTGTGGCATTCACTTTTTGTATAGTCATTTTGTTTTTGATTTTATTTAAATTTGTTCTAATTTTTCTTATTTCCTTTCTTCTGCTGACTTTGGGCTGCTTTTATTCTTCTTTTTCTAGTTCTTTAAGATATAATTTTAGGTTGTTTACTTGTGATTTTTCTTGTTCTGCCTGTAGGCCTGTAATGATATAAATTTTCTTGGTATTACTGCTGTTGCTGCATTGCAAAAGTTTTTATATGTCTTATTGTTATTATCATTTGTCTCTATATATTTTTTGATCTCATCTTTTATTTCTTCTACTATAGGCCCAGTGCACAAAATTCGTGCACTGGGCGGGGGGAGGGGGCATCCCTCAGCCCGGCCTGCACCCTCTTGCAGTCTGGGACCCCTCAGGGGATGTCTGTCTGCTGGCTTAGGCCCGTTCCCCTAAGCCAACAGTTGAAAATCCCTCTCCCAGTCCGGAACCCCTCGCTCCTTACTGCCCACCTGCTTGCTGGTCCTTACCTCTGCTGAGAAACTTGGACTCCTTCCTCTGTGGTCACACAGCTTTCACACACCAGGCAGTCACTCAGAAATATCTTGACATTGGCCAACTTATGGAATTCTCCCTTCTCTCTGTTTTCCTGAGCCGGACTCTGGATGTTGACTGTGGCATTCTCTTGGTCATCGTTTGTTTTTTTTGTTTTTTTCTCCCCAAAACGTTATAAAGTTTATATGAATATAACATACAAAGATGCAGCCTCCTTTGTAGGGACAGGGAAGGAAGGGGTGGTTAAGTAAGGCACACAGAGCTGCAGCAAGTACCAGTTGTGGGGAGGGCCAAGGGAGAGAGGAAGTTGGCACTGGGGCTGAGGACCTAGAGCCATTGCTGGGGAAGTAGGGATCTCTTCTGAGTGCCACGTTCTGAGGCAGAGGTGGGTGGCCATCTTTGGTGCTGTTTACCCTTTCCCACCCCAGCTCTGTTATAAAACCTCAGAGCCCTGGATTCTAAAGGCCCCATCCAGAGCAGAGGCCCTGGAAGGAGGTGAGAGGAAGTGAGTAGGGCAAGTTTGAAAGCTGATATGCCTGTGTGCGGAGGGATGGCTGGAGACAGTGGTGAGAGGTAACGGGAAGTGCGCTCATACATACCCTTCTGTGGGGGCCACAGGTGAAGGAGGCCAGGGGGGTAGGGTAGAGATGGGGCACCATGGCCCCAGCCTCTTAGGCATCCCTGTCTGTCCTCTGTAGTGTACATGGAGGAAAGGGCTGCCTCTGAGGAGGGGCCAGGCCAGGTGACCATCTTGAGTTCTGGCTGAGGTGATGGTCCTCACCCTGAGCTGCTGTCTAATTGGTGATGGCAGAGGGCCCAGTGTTTCCTTGCTTCTCCAAGAACATGTAGTCAATGAGGAAAATGGCTCCCAGCAGTACAGCCTTCCATCTCACGTCCAGATCCAGTGGGAACTGCAAGCCAAAGTCATGTGCATCCGTGAGGGCTTCTTGGAGCAGCCTCCGACACACACATACTGCTTGCTGATGCGGCTCACACTGTGGGACTTATCCAGAGTCTTCACCTCAAAGTTGGTGTCTTTGCCACAGTCACAGGTCCAGTAGGGCCCCACCAGTCACAGGATCGTATGGCGATCGGCATCTTGAATGGAGAACTTGGGGAGGAAGGGTTGCCAGGTCTAGTCCACCAGACGGACGCGAAGGGGCTGGCAGGCCGGCAGCACAGAAGTGCACAGTATTTGCTCTCTTCAGCCGCCTGACCCAGGGGCTGTCCAGCCCCTGAGCACAGTTCATACCAGTTACTTGTCTCCCAGCCTAGGAGCATTTCCACTCACACAGCCTTCTGGTGAATCAGGATCTGATCAATCGGCACCAAGAATTCGAGGCCAGAAGGCATCCCAGGCAGTGGCAAGAGGGGGGCCGAAAGCCCCAGGGCACTGGGGCTGGGTGAGGGAAGAGAGCGAAGCCCGGTGCAGGGGCAGGTATGTGGGTGGGAACTGGCGCCAGTCTGGGCCCAGGATGCTGCACCAGCTCTGGGTACCCAGCAGTCACAGGGCAGGGAGGAGGGGGCGAAGGGGTGTAGCCTGTGGGGGGCAAGTATCCTGCCATAGGAAAGAGATGAGGGTTTGCAGGTTGTTGCTATACCAGAAGCTTAGTTCTAGAAGTGGAGGCAAGCTAGGGGACAGCCTGACAGACATAAAGACGGACACAAAGATGAACAGGCATACACAGAGACGATCTCTCAGGCGGCTCCTCTGATTCGGGGAGAAACCTAAAGTGTCAGCGGGTGGGGAAGAGAACCTGGGACCATGGGTTCCCTCTGGGGTTTGCAGAACCGTCCCCTCCCTTTGTTCTCCCATTCTCCATGGAGGCGGCTGTTGGCAGACAGCAGGACAGATGGATCTGCAATCAGGCCCACCACCTGACCTCCAGGGAGGTTTCCTGACCCCTCTGCATCCCCCACTAACCTGAAGCCCCTAAAATAGTTGGGGTGCCCAGTGCTTGGAGGCTCCCAAGAGCTCATGGAGGCGAGCCCTTGATCATCGGTTGTTATTTTTTTACTACATTTCTTCTGTGTGCAGTGATCACACTTAATCTGGAGCTGGGCGGGCTCAAGTGACCTGGAGGAAGCATGGGGACAGCAGTCACCGCTGGTCACCCCTGGCACTGCTGGCAGTATCCTTTCTTCTTTGTGGAGCATCTAGGGAGGGGAAGCGGCCTTAGTGCCCAAGAACGAGTTCCAAGAGGCAGGCAGTGCTGTCAGGATCCTGCCGGAAGCGCAGGTCCTTTGGTGCCTGGCCTGTTCTCTTGAGATTGAACCTGCAGGACTACTAAGGGAGCCAGTCCCCAGTTCCACCCCACCTCCACCACCAATTGATTGGAGTGTGAGGGCCTGGAGGACTGACCAAGAGGTCTGCCTTTCAGCCGCTGGCCAGTCACCGCTGCCATTGATTGATCAGCTCCCTCTCCCTCAGCTCCCTAGCCTGGTGTTCGGTTGAGCCTTCAGTCATTTTGGATGTTATGGACCCTTGATTTTTATATATTAGGAAGGACTAGGGGCCTGGTGCTCAAAATTTGTGCACTGGGGGGGGGGGTCCCTCAGCCCAGCCTGCCCCCTCTCACATACTGGGAGCCCTCAGGGGATGTCCTACTGACGGCTTAGACCCGCTCCCCATGGGGAGCGGGCCTAAGCTGCTGTCTGGCCTCCCTTTGTGGGAGGCGACTGGGCTGATCAGGGGAAGGCACCAGCCCCATCACCCTGTTGCTTCAGCCACTGCCATTCACCGCAGCCACCAAGGTGTTTTCATCAACACGGATTCCAAGTCCCTTCACCATGAAACAATGACAACTTTCTTTAGGCATTTTCAAGATGTGTCTTTCATAGGATATGACATTTCTTTCTTTTTTTTTTTTTATCCTCACCTGAGGATATGTTTCCATTGATTTTTAAAGAATGTGGAAGAGAAAGGGAAAGACAGAGAGAAACATCAAAGTGAGAGGAACACTTTGATTGGTTGCCTCCTGCATGAGCCCTGACCTGGGCCCCAGCCAGGGAGGGGCCTGCAACCTAGGTACATGCACTTGATCAGAATTGAACCCAGACCCTGCGGTGAGCAGGCCTATGCATTATCCACTGAGCCAAACTGGCTAGGGCAGGATATAACATTTCTTAGCCCTCCGGCAGTGAACCTTCGTTTTTTTTTTCCAGGAGTGTGGTGGAAAAACCCTAGACCACCTTTTTGGATTCTTATACCCAAGTTACTAAGAATATTACCAGTGGCATACAGGGAGCTTAGCCAATGAATGGTCAGAAAAGGTGTTTCCTCTATAGTTCACACCGATGGCCGATAGCCTCTGATCTCGGGCTCCACCCCTGCCAAAGCCTATAGCCTCGGGGCCTGGGCAAGGGCCTGGGCAGGGGCCCCCAGCTCCCTCCATCACTGGCTCTGCCCCTGCCCAGGCACCAAGCCTCTGGCCCAGGCTTGGGGCCTGGGCAGGGGACCCCCAGCTCCCTCCCAGGTTGCTCAGGACCCACATGGTGCCTACCTTGGAGTGACCTGGATGCCTGGGTCCTAAGAAAGTTCCCGGGACCCAGGCTGCTGGGTGCCTATGTATGCAAATTAACCAACATCTTAGTTGGGTTAATTTGCATACCCACTCTGATTGGCTGTGAGCGTAGCGGAGGTACGATCAATTTACATGTTTGTCTATTTTTAGGTATGATGACCCAGTTGTGTTCAATATCTATATATCAGTGGGGTTTTGTTTTGCTTTCTTTGGGCATCTTATTTCTAAATTCAAAATATTGTGGTTAGAGAATATGCTTGGGATGATCTCAATCTTTTTAAATTTGTTGGGCTAGTTTTGTGTCCCAACATATGGTCTATTATTGAGAATGTTCCATGTGCATTGGAGAAGAGTGTATTATCTGATGTTCTGGGCTGAAAGGCTCTGCAAAGGTCAATTATGTCCATTTGGTCTTATGTGTCATCTAAGGCCAATATTTCTTTATTCATTAGCCATTTGGATGATCTATCAGTAGCTGTCAATAGGGTGTTTATGTCCCCTGCTATGATTATGTTTTTGTCAGTTTCTCCCTCAGTTTCTTGCAACCAGATGCTGCTGGTAGTGCAGCCTCAATGGGTGGAGTTGAAGTGACCTGTGGGAGGCTGGCTGCTGCCTTTGTTGCTTTGTTTTCCCAGTAATAGTGACTGGCAGACCTCAGTGACCTCCCCTCTGTATCTCTACTCGACCCTGTCACTCAGAGAAAAAATGTTTCTGTATTACCAATTCTCAGGCTTGCAGGTAATGTGCTCTGCAACCCAACACCCACTGCTACAGCTCTTTCTGGGCCCATTGCTAGCTCTGAGAGGGTGAAGGTAGGCTGTCAGGCTCTGAGACTTTGTTTTTCTGTCTGGAATTTGCAGGCAATGGTGGCCCCACTCTGTGCTTTGTCCCCGCCCAGTTCACTGGGTTCAGCAGCAGCACATAGTTATCACTGCTGTGGGAAAGCTCGCTATCTGTCTGCTTCTACTGGCTGAAGAGAGTGTCAGTGGCAACTTGATTCCTGCCCTCAAGGCTGAGACCTACTGTGAGCTCTGGGCTGCAAGCTCTGGGCTGGGTCCCTGGCACCATCTTAGCTCTTCTCCCTTCCGACCTCCCTAGTTCACCTCTACTTACCTACCTTCAGATGTTTCAATGGGCAGATCTCTTAGACGTGTGTGTGTGTGTGTGTGTGTGTGTGTGTAAGCATGGAGTCATTTGTTGAATTATAGCTGTTCAAATGGTTGAAACTTCAAGGGGAGCCTGGCTGTTGTGGCTCAGTGGTTGAGCATCGACTCATGAACCTAGAGGTCACCAGTTCAATTCCCAGTCAGGGAATTGTGGGCTTGGTCCCTAGTAGGGGGCACGCAGAGTCAGTGGGTTAATGATGTTTCTCTCTCATCGATGTTTCTATCTCTCTATCTCCTTTGCTTTCTCTCTAAAAATCGATAAAAAACATATTTAAAAAGAGGAAAAAAAAACTTCAAGGAGAGAAATCAAGGGGACCTCTCATGCTGCCTTTCCTCTGATGTCCCTAGCCCCTTTCATAACAAAAGCTACCGATGTACTTAACAAAAATGAGCTCTTACTGTTTCTTAAATTTTTATCTTTTAAAATACATCATTAACATGGTTCCATGCTGACAAAGATAAATATGTTAATTTGTTTATTGAGCTCTATGTAAGAATAATCGTTCTATTCTTTTTTCTTCCTGTCTATCTTTAGGGAAAACAGTGACTCAGGCTCATTATGATGAACAAACCTTGCGAAAGAAAGGCTGGAAAATGACTAAACCAGCTTTGGCTTTGTTGAGACTTGTTAGAGGAAACAACTAAGTGTTATTTTCCCTTGCTCAAATAAAAGTAGGTGTGGGCAGATGAAACCTATGAAGATTCTGTGAACTGAGTCAGAATTAGCACACAGTTTTAAGGCATTTTGTATGTTGAGAAAAATTTGAGGCATACAGAGAACATTTCTTTTTATCCTCAAGACCCGACATTCTTCCTTATGAGGGCATGACAGTGATAGAGGTGGGCAGTCCCAACCAGGCTCTGAGGAACCCTGGGCTCCAAACCTAGGACTGTCACTGCACTTAAATAGACTTGGGAGGAACTCTTTCCCTGACATTTCTTAAAAAACACATATATATATATATATATATATATATATATATATATATATATTTCCTTTATTGATTTTAGGGAGGAAGGGTGAGGGAGAGAGAGAGAGAAACAACAATGATGAAAATTATTGATTGGCTGCCTCTTGCACACCCCACACTGGGGATGGAGCCTGCAGTCCAGTGATGTGCCCTGACCAAGAATTGAACTGTGACCTTCTGGTTCACAGGTCGATGCTCAACCACTGAGCATGCTGGCCGGGCTCCCTGAAATTTCTTAGAGTTATTCTAACTCTGCTATTTTATGAGTCTTTAAGGTTAGAATGAAAGATGTATTTTTTTTAAATACATGGAGAGTCAGTCATATATCTTCCTTCTCAGATATTTTTATTTAATTTGAAATGTCCTCCTTTGGCTAGACAAAAGACTGAAGAACAATGATATTTTCTCAATTTATGCTAGCTATCTACTTTGAATATATTAGTTAATTTAAATGAGTTTACTTAACCTAGTATTTTGCAAACCAATTTCAGTGAATGATTTTAGTGTCAAACATTTTGGTTAACACCACTGCCAAATTAATATCAATCATTACAGCTCTTGGTGAAAGTTTAGGGCTGTTGTGAATATGAGTGTTCTCATAATTGCTAAACTTATTCTACAAACAATCAGGTAGATACGAATAAGTTATGTGTATAAGAGGGTCACATTTTTCCATGATAATTTCCTTTTAATATATTCTCCAATATTAGTAGTAACTTTCCTGCTGTCCTACCCTCCAAGCTGGACACATTGCAGGTTCAGTGTCACTCTGGACTTTGAGACTAAATGTGTCCCTATTAAGAAGAAACTTTGTAAGTTATAGCCTGATAGTTTGGCAGAGAGAATTGAGTCAAACTCTCTGATGTTCTCAATTTACCACTAATATCTGATTTTGAAATTATGTTCCTGCACCTGACCAGTGTGGTTCAGTGGTTGAGCATCAACCTATGAACCAGGAGGTCAGGGCACATGCCTGGGTTGTGGGTTCGATCCCCAGTAGGGACATGTAGGAGGCAGCCGATCAATGATTTTCTCTCATCATTGATGTTTCTCTCTCTCTCCCTTCCTCTATGAAATCAATTAAAATATATTTTTTTGAAAAAAGAAGTTATGCTGTTGCCTTATTCTTTGGTGCCTGAATTACTCATTGGTTTCTTTTTCTATGGAAAGTAAATTCTTTGAAGGTAGGCATTTTTGTCTGTCTGTTCACTGATGTAACCCCGGGCTAGAACAAAGCCTTGCATTCAGTAAATGCAAAATAAATTTTTGTTGATTTGTTAATTAATGGGTAGGGCACAGCCATATTCTGTCCCACTCAGCTGGGATTTTGCCTACTCCTGAACATTAGTTCCAAGTCAGGCACCCAGACATCTGCCTTACAACCTTCTGTCATTCTCCGTGGTTCCATATGCTACCAGGCTCTGGACTTTCTGATACCAGAGCCCAAATGCCTGCTGCCCAAGGTGGTTGAGCATCTGCCTGCCTGGGCTGCTGCATGTACCTGACCACCAGTCTTTTTTTTTTCATTCTTTGTTTTAATCCCTTGAACTGTTTACGCTCATATCTTGTAGGGCTTAGTCTGGCTCTGAGCACCTGTTCCAGTATGAAATGTATCTCATCGCTAGGTCCCAGCCTTCCTCAATCCCCGCTTAGCTCACACCCTCACAGGACTTCTGTACTTGAAAACCTGGTTAACAATAGATCTTTTATTTTAAATACCATCCAGCAATTTTTTCAACTCCCAAAACTGAAAAGTTTTGCAAAAATCAGGCAGAGTTCACTGTCAGCCAGAGGGCTCATCACCAGAGCTTTCAATTTCTTTATGTCTCCTATACCTTGGGCAAGTTACTAACATTCTCTGAACCTCAGTTTCTTCAAAAGCAATGTGGAATCAAAGAGCCAGCATTTGTGGAAGTACCTAGTATCGCCCTTGGCACCTTACAGTTATATGTAAATTATGTTTCCTTCATTCCTTCTCTTAAAGGGAAACATAAAGGATGGGACTTGACCTATGCCTGCCTTAGGTATCAATGTCTTCCTAAGGCAGGTGGCACGTGTCTGATCTACTTGCCTGGGCCTGCCTGTTCAGCTCCATCCTGCCAGCTCCCACTCCTTGATCATAGCATTAGCCCTTGACTGCTCACTTCTGGCATTTCTGCCTACACCTCAGTCCTCACTATGTGTGCTTATATCTGCCTGACTCTTAAACCGCAGCCCCTTTGTTCTGCCTTTCAATCCCTGACATATCCAGCCCAATTCTTGCTGTCTTTCAGTGTCCTTTGTTTGATGCATGTAGAGTTTAGGAAATCCAGTTTAAAATAAGACTTTAAAGAAGCTGAGAACTCCCTTCCTTTTCTCCCAGTGCTTTGAAAAGCAGTGGAATGTGTGTTTTTTTCTAAAATTATGAGTGTATGCCTGGGTTGGGGCTTAAACCTGGGTCTTCCAGAGCTTTCGTCCATTGATTCACTCACCTTGCCCTTTATTTTTCATCCATAATCTGCCCCCATCTCTGGGAGGCCACTGAAACTATTAGCTAGCACATTCTGACTTCATACTTGTGACAAGTGAAACATTTCATGAATCACTTCATGAAGGATACAGGCTAAGAACATGTTATATATTTAGGAATGACTCACTTATGAGAAAGAAATATGTTCCCCAATTACTAACCTGCTTGACATACTGAAGTATAGAAATTTTGACTTAATTCTGTTGTTTTTTTTTAAGATAAAAATTCTGAGAGACACTCCTTTTCTGAACTTCTTTAGTGTGAGAATATGCCTAAAAGTTAATTATAATACATAGTATTTAACTAATTTACATTGGCATAATAATGCTATTGTGCTCAGGATAGATTGTGAGCTCCCAGAGAAAAGGCTCTGAGTCATCTTTGATTACCTAATATCTAGTACAGTGCTCAGGCAACATTTTTATTTATGAATAAATTCTTCAGAACTAGTCTATGATGTAGAAAATACATGACTGCTTTTTCAGAATCATTCGATGACAAAGAAAATATAGCATACTGTAAAAATATGAGAACAGGCATAGTATTACTTTGGTAGTCTTATAAGGGATCTGAGAAAACTTTATACATTCCTCCTACAATTAACAAAAATCACCTATTAGGAAAATCTTGACTCTAAACTGTTTCTTGTTTTTGTTTTTTGTTTTTGTTGTGTGTGTGTGTGTGTGTGTGTGTGTGTGTGTGTGTTGAGCCTTTCTCAGCTGTTTTATATTCCCTTAGGGGCAATGAAAGCAGAGTAAGGATTTTAGGCAGCAGCATCTGGGCTTGTTAGGTTGTATCTCATATAGCATGGGACTCCGATATAGAAATGTTCTAGAGCGATCAAAAAGCAGCTAAAAAATCTTCAGATATATTCTGCCTAGTGAGAGGTATGGGGCTGTTGGTAAGTGGAAGCGACATAGGTGTTTCTCTCTTTTTCCCTCCAAAACAGAAAATAGCTCCCCTTTTGCCCCCCAGTGGTTTCCCCTGAAACAGAGTCAGCAGTCCTTATTGTGTACAGGGCCCAAACACTAAGTAATCAACAAGTTCTGTGAGTTGCTTTAAGCCCAGGAAAAGTTCATGGCTTATGAAGAATGCCATCTAAAGGAGTGGCAAGCCGACTGTTTACTTCCTCCTCCTCCTGCCCTTTCTACCACCCTGAAATACTCCATTCTTTATCACTTTGCAGGACTGGACTCGCTATTGGCCATCTGTTTAGAAGGCAGTCTTCTCTGGTTGAACCCAATACTTGTAACACGTGTAGTTCAGCACGTAAGATTCGTGAGTTCTTGCCTACAACTAGACATTAACTTATCTAGCTAAATCCAGGCACACCATTTATTAGACTTAAATATTTTAGTTGATGATCATATATTGAAAAAGACAGCCATACAGTTGTTAAAATAAATAGAAAATAGTCTTTTTTGTTGTTAAAAAAACTGAAGGTCACAATTCCTAAAACATTAAAAAAATTATATTTACTGTAAGCTGAGTTGTAAGCAAAGTGTAATTAGATCTATCATTGTATTTGACATCTTCAACTTAAAGGTAGCAGAGTAGAGAATAGTGAAATAAATTTAAATAGCATTAGATTTATTCATCTTTGGATTTGTATCTATACTATATTTCTTTATAAAAATTAGCCTGTTCTTACAAAACTTTTAAAGATACCTGTGTATTATTGTGAAGTACTATCTTTCTATTTCTCTCCTTCCTACACCAAACTCTTGTCCTCTCTATTTATTCAGGGGATGTTTAAACTCAGGTTAGTGAGATGCACTTTAGGATAAATGATAAGCAGCTCTATCTTTTTCTTTCATACATAATTTCTGAAGGTCAACTAAATATTATTTGCTTAATAACTTACTGACAGGATTTTGGCAAATGTTAACTGAAAAGGAGATTTAGGCTGTTTTATTTTGTTTGGCAGACTTGGCATTTAGTTTTGCTTTGCCCTCTGGGCTCTTTGGAATGTGTGGGTTATGCGTGTAGCCTCATTGTAGATCTGAGTTGGGTTGCACCAGAGAAAACCATTGGCCATTGTAGGAAATCAAGTGAAAGGAGACCCATATGTTGAAAGTAAGAGGAAATACTTCAGACATGAACATGGCTCATGAAGGAAGAAACCAGTTTATTTTGTGGTGGAGCCCAGTTACAGTTGAGAGATGTAGACATTTCATCCCAAAGAGGATGGCAGAGGGTTTAAAGAACAGAGTATGATAGTACTCCTTGAAATTACAGACATAAATTGAACCAAACATTCTTGAGTGAATTATCCATTCATTATTTATCTACTTATTCAACATTTAAAGTTGAATGCAGTTTATTCCCTTCAAAAGTCTTTCCTCTATCCAAAAAGGTATTAATGGGGAATCCAACATGAGTGCTCTATAGGTTTTTTGTTTTTAGAAGATTCAGCTTCTCCAATTCAATTGTTTCCTTTGTCTAGTCACCTTCCTTCTCTAATGTTTGTCTATTTCTTCACCCTTTTTTGGTATTTTTTTTTGTTTTTATTTTTTTGTTTTTAATCTTTTTAAAAAATCTCTGATTAGTTAGTTACTTAGCTCCAAATTTATGTCTCTATTGTCCCAGTACTTTGATTTTAGATCTTCACATCTGGAACAATAATTCCTATAACCACAACCTTCATTTTGTCACTTGTCACAACGATGTTCTACTTTTATTGAAAGGTCCAATGGGAATAGCTTCAAATTGAAAGAACCTTACGGTTGGATAGTCAAGGCACAATTTACAAACTAATCCACATTACTGCCTATAGAATAATAGGCATCAATTAGAGATTTATTAATTAGTAAGAATCTTGTTTCATTGTATCAGTTATGTCCTACTCCAAAGCTCTGAAATATCTTCTCTCTTTCTGTTGGAGATATTTTTGCTTGGGAATCAAAAGCCTTTACATATGGGGTCAACTCAAGATTATTGGATGTATTATTGGGTATATTCTGTGTTGTGGTATCATAAGGATTTTATTCTGAGAACCTGTGATATGAAAGATTAGAACATTAAAGAATTATAAAATTTGGCTTTAATTCATCAATTGTGAAGGGGGCATATTGCTGATTGCTGTAAGAATCACACAATTGAAAAATATTTAGTCTCTGAATTCAGGAGCTCAGAACTCAGTGGGAGAGATGAACAAATACATAAATATAAGTCAGGCTACAAAGTGTTAGAAGAGAAAAATAAACAAAAATACATGCCCTAGTAATGTACAGCAAGGAGAGAGATTTACTTTAACTAAGAGGATCTGTAAATGTTATCAGAAAATAAATGAATATATATATATATATATATATATATATATATATATATGTTCATTTATTTTCTGATAACATTTATATATATATATATATATATATATATATATATATATATATATACACTCATAGGCAGAGGAAACAATTTGAGCAAAGACGCTGATAATTTGCCAACTTCATATATTCATTTATTTATCCAACCTTCATTGCTGATCTAATGCTGGCGGGCATTAGAGAAATAGAAGGTGCATGTCTCTGCCAATAAGGAGCATCCAACCCTGTAGGGAGGAGAGACACAGACAAGTACAGTTTGATAACAAGTATCAGGGAAGAGGAGGCTTAGAGGATTTATTTAAGGCAGTGATTTCCCAGAATCTCCTGGAGATATTTTTAGAAATTATGACTCCTGGAAATCACCATCTCTGTGGGTGTCTGCTTTTGCATAACAATTCCCCGTGTGATTCTGATTTTCAAACTGTTTGATTTTAGAATCAATCAGCTATGAGGTAATGAAACCTGAGTTTAGAAGGAGGCAGAGGAGTAAGTTAAGAGCTGAGGAGAGGAGACAGGCAGGGATCTTCCAGGCAGAGGGAAGAGGTTTCTTCAGATGCCAGAGAGAGTGTTTTTTGGTGTAGAGGAGCTGCGTGCATGTTAGGCATCATAACATGTGAATCTAGAGATGCAGAGGAGGGTCAGATTGGGAAAGATCTGCATGACATGCTAAATCCTTTGTACTTTATCCTGATAGTGATGGGAATAATTAAAAAGTTAATGGAGAGCAATGTGGCAAAGGAGCACCAAGGAATTGCTGCTAATGCATTTGAATCTCAAGAAATTTTTTCTCATTGATGTTTAAGTTCTGTGGTTGGAACATTTCACTAAAATGGATGGATCAGTCTTCTTCTATCAAAAAAGTTTTCACTTAGCCCTGGCCAGTGTGGCACAGTTGGTTGGAGCATCATCCAGTAAAAGGTCCGGGCAAGTTTTCACTCTTAGACTCCATTTTTTACTTTGCCACTTTTTGTTCATTTCATCTCTATAAATCAGTTTAGCTTAATGGAACTTAGTTGGTCCCTGGTTAAAAAACAAAAACAATGTTTTGATCCTCTGTGTAAAATCTCCTCTGATATGCAATTAAATTATTGTTAGTATTTTGTATTCTAGTATGTCATTAATAATCATGATATGCTTTGATATCTGTGTGTTCTAATTAGTCATCTCTGGTCACATAATAAAATCCAATAACATTTAATTTTGAAGCACTTGCTGTAAACAAGATGTGTGTGCAATGCTGTGGGTGATAAAGAGGATGAGAAGGTGCTCTACCAGCCCTTTAAAATCTTACAGGCTGTCTGGAAATTAGGAAGACGAGGAGGTTTGGATCCTACCTGTCTCAGTAATAGTGTTATCTTGGGTAAGTTATTTTCGTGGAACTTCAGTTTCTTCATCTTTAAGATGAAACAGCTGAACCAGATAATCTCCAAGGCAGCTTCCAGTGTTAGCCATGGGTTTCTAGTGAAAAGGTGTGGTGCTAATGCCAGGAAGAAGTCTATATTGTCTAGTGCAGTGATTTTCAACCCTTTTCATCTCATGGTGCACATAAACTAATTACTAAAATTCTGTGGCACACCCAAAAATATATTTTTTGCCAACATGACAAAAAAAGGTATAATTTTGATTCAATCACACAAGACAACTATTGTGTTGATTGTGGTCATTTTTTAAATTTGATAATCTAAGGGAAAAGAGGTCATTGCTCCTCTCTAAATAGTCATATTGCATGTTTTAAACATTCTTTTTTTTACTTTCTTTTTAAAATTTAATAAATCTTTATTGTTCAGATTATTACAATTGTTTCTCCTTTTCCCCCCGATAGCTCCCCTCCACCCAATTCCCACCCCACCCTGTGCCCTTACCTACCCCCGACTGTCCGCATCCATAGGTGTACAATTTTTGTCCAGTCTCTTCCCCCACCCCCCACCCCACCTCTTTTCCCCTGAGAATTATCAGTCCACTCCCTTTCTATGCCCCTGATTCTATTATATTCACCAGTTTATTCTGTTCCTCAGATTTTTAATTCACTTGATTTTTAGATTCACTTGTTGATAGATATGTATTTGTTGTTCATAATTTTTATCTTTACTTTTTTCTTCTTCCTCTTCTTAAAGAATACCTTTCAGCATTTAATATAATACTGGTTTGGTGGTGATGAACTCCTTTAGCTTTTTCTTATCTGTGAAGCTCTTTATCTGACCTTCAATTCTGAATGATAACTTTGCTGGGTAGAGTAATCTTTTTTTTTTTAATATATTTTATTGATTTTTTACAGAGAGGAAGAGAGAGGGATAGAGAGCTAGAAACATCGATGAGAGAGAAACATCGACCAGCTGCCTCCTGCACACCCCCTACTGGGGATGTACCCGCAACCAATGTACATGCCCTTGACCGGAATCAAACCTGGGACCCTTCAGTCCGCAGACCAACGCTCTATCCACTGAGCCAAACCGGTTTCGGCTGGGTAGAGTAATCTTGGTTGTATGTTCTTGCTATTCATCACTTGGAATATTTCTTGCCACTACCATCTGGCCTTCATAGTTTCTGTTGAGAAATCAGCTGACAATCGTATGGGTGCTCCCTTGTAGGTAACTAACTGTTTTTCTCTTGCTGCTTTTAAGATTCTCTCCTTGTCTTTTGCTCTTGGCATTTATTTTAATTATGATGTGTCTTGGTGTGGTCCTCTTTGGATTCCTTTTGTTTGGGGTTCTGTGTGCTTCCTGGACTTGTAAGTCTATTTCTTTCACCAGGTGGGGGAAGTTTTCAGTCATTATTTCTTCAAATAGGTTTTCAGTATCTTGCTCTCTCTCTTCTCCTGGCACCCCCATAATTCAGATGTTGGTATGCTTGAAGTTGTCCCAGAGGCTCCTTACACTATCTTCAAATTTTTGGATTCTTTTTCCTTTTCCAGTTGAGTGTTTTTTTGCTTCTTTGTATTTCAAATCTTTGACTTGTTTCTTGCATTCCTCTAGTCTGCTATTGGGTCTCTGTATAATATTTTTTATTTCAGTCAGTGTATGTTTAATTTCTAGTTGGTCCTTTTTCATATCCTCTAGGGTCTCGCTAAATTTGTCGGCCTTTTCTAGGAAATTCTTGAAAAGCCTTATAACCGTGGTTTTGAACTCTATATCCAGTCATTTGTTTTCCTCCATTTCTTTAGTTTGTGATCTGTTTCTTTGTCTCCACATTTTCGCTGCTTCCCTGAGTTGGTAAGGTAGCTTTGTGCTAGGTGTCCTATATGGCCCAGTGGGTCGGCCTCTCCAGTTACCTGAGGTGGACACTCTTGGTGTACCTCTTTGTGGATTGTGTGTACAGCCTTGTTGCAGTTAAGTCTTGATTGTTGTTGGTATCACTGGGAGGAATTGACCTCCAGGCCAGTTGGCTGTGAGGATCAGCTGTGTCTACATCGGGAGAACTTCTGTGCTGGAGACAGCTTTATGAGACAAGACTTGCAAAATTACAAAAACCTCTGTGCTCAGCTTGGATGGGGCGGAGTCTCAGGGCTGATCAGATAGTCTTGGCTTCCCATCAGCCCTGCCCTATGAGGCCCCTGGGTCTCAGTGCCCCTTGGTAATTGCTGCAAGCTCCTTTGAGAGAAAGCCTCCCTTGAGTTTCAAGTGTCTCCCGCTGCAAGACACTCCAGTTTCTCCCCCAATGAATCTGGATTCCCAGATTCTCACCCGGAACTGGAGTTCAGCACAGTCAGGAGCTTCCGGTTCCCTCCAGCTCAGCCCTTAGCAGCTCCTCTGATTCTCCGTGAGCTTTTCTCTTTTCTTCTAATTGTAGAATTTCCACTTAGCCAGCTTTCCTGTGGTTCTGGATGATGTCCGTTCTGTCTTTTAGTTGTAATTTTGAAATTGTTGTGTGAGGCAGCAGTTTAGGTGCTTACCTATGCCGCCATCTTGGTTTCTCTTGTTTTAAACATTCTTGCGGCATACCGATGTGCCTGCCGCAGCACACCGATGAACATCACTGATCAAGTGGTGTTAGGACCGCACTTTCTGGAGTCAGTCAGACCTGGGATCCTGGCTGCATTCTTACTAGTTGTGAAATATGGGAAAAGTTAAAATGTTTATAATGTAATTACTTTTATGATTGTGGGGAGAATGAAAAGATATAACATTTAGAAAACAATGAGCTCAGTCCATGGCACATAATAAGCCCTCAAAAAATGTTAATAATAATAGCAAGAGTTAATTTAAAGGAGAGATTATATACACATGGGGACCTCACATTGCACTCATGAGAAGATAACATGTAAAAAGCTCCTTAAAGATGGAAGAGGATCTCAGCAGGTATGGTTGGGAGACTGTAGAGACAAGAGACAAGAGTGGGAGGAGAGGTCTTTCTAAAGGAGGGTAGAACTCAACAGTTTCCTCATATATATAAAATAGG
This sequence comes from Cnephaeus nilssonii, assembly GCF_951640355.1. Taxonomy (NCBI): domain Eukaryota; kingdom Metazoa; phylum Chordata; class Mammalia; order Chiroptera; family Vespertilionidae; genus Cnephaeus; species Cnephaeus nilssonii. The sequence continues at coordinate 47,567,469 of NC_137074.1, forward strand.
ATACCAAGTACAAGAGAGCCTTCTTATAATACAGTAGAGGCCCGGTGCACAAATTCATGCATGGGTGGAGTCCTTTGGGATGGCCTATTGGAATCAGGCTACAGCTTGTACACTTAGCCTTGCAGCCCCATCTCCCCCCTCCAGCCTCGCAGCCCCACAGCCCTTCCTGGCACCCTGCCTTGGCCTGGCACCGCCCGCTCATCTGCTCCACCATCCCACCGTGGTCTCACTCTCATTAGAGCCCTTTGGGACCAGCATTGCCTCCACTGCTGCCCCCTGCCAGTGCCGTGTTGCCAACACCCAGCATGTTCCATGCCGCCCTTTGGTGGTCAGCGCACGTCATAGAGAGCCGTCGAACTTCCGGTCAGACAATTTGCATATTAAGCTTTTATTATATAGGATGATAAGAAAACTTAAAGTATACCTTGGAGTGAAACCAAGTATATAAAACCACAGCCCAGTATTTTCTACTATTAAAATTGCTGCCTCTTGAATATAAAATATATTCCAATTAGACTATACTATTATTGGGCCACCTGAGAAGGATCTCTTTAGAATGCTCATAGCAAACATATCTTTATCTGACAGAGAGATAGTAGATATTTATTAAGGGCCTAAATATTACTAAATATTCTTCCCCCACTAGAATATTTTTCCTTTGATTAATTTCTCGTGCCTAGCATGATGGTTGGCACATAGAATTCATTCATTAATTTATTCATCCACTCAACATATATTTATTGAGACCCAGCATCCCATAAAGCTAGCTATTTCCATGGGACTTAAATTCATAAACAAACATAATAACAATCCCAGCATGTTAGGTTCTACATTGGTACAATCACTGTGCTTTGTGTTTTTGAGCATTTAAAGCACAAGTAGAAAATGAAAAAAGATTTATGCTCCCAAGTTTTTTATAGGATACTTGTCACAACTTTTTCCTCAATAATATGTTATTCATATACTCCCCTTTGCCTTTGCTCAATATGTTTCTCTTGTCAAGGATACTCTGTTCTCTTCTTTTGTGATTACTAAATTCTTATTAAGAATCAAATCAACCATCATATATTCTAAGAAGTCTTTTGTAATAATTGCCTAGAGATATTAATTATTCCATCTTTTATACTCCTAAAACATTTTTCAGAAACATATTTCAAAACAAGATCTTTTTTTATCTATCTATCTATCTATCTATCTATCTATCTATCTATCTATCTATCATCTATCTATCTATCTATCTATCTATCTATCTATCTATCTATCCATCCTCTCTTTTGACTGTAAGCCTCTTGAATGATGTTTTATTGATATGTGAATATTAAGTACTTAACCCTGAGCTTGACAGGTACTTTCTACTTGGTGAACTTTTGTTTTGTTTAAAATCATCTGGAGACATCAAACTAACAGGTAGAAAACCTGAAATGATGACATGCTAAACTATGTGATTATACATCCAACAGATAAAGAGGAAAGTAAGATGAAAATATCAAGTCAGGATTTAAAAAGTTAATATTCCTCTCTTGGTTGAGAATTAGGACTATAATAAATACCAATAAAAATAAAAAGCATTTTATCCAGAAGAAAGAGAATAGACATATGTTCAGAGACAGAACTAGCCAGAGGTTCAGAAAGAAATTGCATAATGACTAGAGTGGAGCTCCATTGAGGACTGAGGGAGCAAAGAGGGATTGTTATACAGCTATTTTATGAGATTTGTATTCATCAGGATTTTACAGAGAAACAGAACTAACAGGAAGTGGGATCTATCTATCTATCTGTCTATCTATCTATCTATCTATCTATCTATCTATCTATCTATCTATCATCAATGGTGTGGGCAAGTCAAATCCAAAGATATGCAGGTGAGTGGGCAAGTTGGAGACTCAGATTAACAGTTCAAAATCCAAAGGTTTGAAAACTACAAAAGTCAATGGTAGAGTTCCTATCTAAAGGCTGGCAGTCCCTAGTCCAAGGAAGAACAAATATTTCAGATCAAGTCTGAAAGGGGGAAGAAAGCTAATGTCCCATTTTGAAGGCTGTCTGATGGGAAGAATTCTCTTACTTGGGGAGGTTCAGCCTTGCTGTCCTATTCAGGCCTTGAATGGATTGAATGAGACCCACCCATATCAGGGAGGGCAATCTGCTTTACTTAGTCTTTGGATTTCAATGTTAATCTCACTCAAAAATACCCTCATGAAACCCCAGAGTAATGTTTGATCAAATATCTTGGCACCCTATAGCTCACTCAAGTTCATACATAAAGTTAACCATTATCAGATATACAGAGAAAATATTAGAAAAGAAAAATTTCAACTGGCATTATTTTTTTAAATAAATCTTTATTGTTCAGATTATTACAGTTGTTCCTCTTTTTCCTCCAATAGCTCCCCTCCACCCAGTTCCCACCCCACCCTCTGCCCTTACATACTTCCCTACTGTCCTCATCCATAGGTGTACAATTTTTGTCCAGTCTCTTCCTGCACCCGCCCCCCACACTCCTTTGCCCTGCAGAATTATCAGTCTACTCCCTTTCTATGGCCCTGATTCTATTATATTCACCAGTGTATTCTGTTCATCAGATTTTTATTCACTTGACTTTTAGATTCACTTATTGATAGATATGTATTTGTTGTTCATAATTTTTATATTTACCTTTTTCTTCTTCTTCCTCTTCTTAAAGAATACCTTTCAGCATTTCATATAATACTGGTTTGGCAGTGATGAACTCCTTTAGCTTTTTCTTATCTGTGAAGCTCTTTATCTAACTTTCAATTCTGAATGATAGCTTTGCTGGGTAGAATAATCTTGGTTGTAGGTTCTTGCTATTCATCACTTGGAATATTTCTTGCCACTCCCATCTGGCCTTCATAGTTTCTGTTGAGAAATCAGCTGACAATTGTATGGGTGCTCCCTTGTAGGTAACTAACTGTTTTTCTCTTGCTGCTTTTAAGATTCTCTCCTTGTCTTTTGCTCTTGGCATTTGTTTTAATTATGATGTGTCTTGGTGTGGTCCTCTTTGGATTCCTTTTGTTTGGGGTTCTGTGTGCTTCCTGGACTTGTAAGTCTATTTCTTTCACCAGGTAGGGGAAGTTTTCAGTCATTATTTCTTCAAATAGGTTTTCAGTATCTTGCTCTCTCTCTTCTTCTGGCACCCCCATAATTTGGATGTTAGTAAGATAGTTGTCCCAGAGGCTCCTTACACTATCTTCATATTTTTGGATTCTTTTTTATTTTCTGGTTTGGTGTGCTTTGCTTCTTCATATTTCAAATCTTTGACTTGATTCTTGCATTCCTCTAGTCTGCTGTTGGATCTCTGTATATTATTCTTTATATTATTCAGTCAGTGTATGCTTAATTTCTAGTTGGTCCTTTTTCATATCCTTGAGGGTCTCACTAAATTTATCGGCGGTTTCTAGAAGTTTCTTGAATAACCTTATAACCATGGTTTTGAACTCTATATCCAGTTGTTTGCTTTCCTCCATTTCTGTCATTTGTGACCTGTTTCTTTGTCTCCACATTTTGGCTGCTTCCCTAAGTTGATAGAGTGGCTTTGTGTGCTAGGTGTCCTATAGGGCCCAGTGGCTCAGCCTCCCCAATTACATGAGGTGGACATTCTTGGTGCACACTTTTGTGGGCTGTGTGTACAGTCCTGTTTTAATTAAGCCTTGATTGTTGTTGGTGTCACTGGGAGGAATTGACCTCCAGACCAATTGGTTGTGAGGATCAGCTGTGTCTACGATGGGAGAACTTCTGTGCTGGAGACACCCTTATGGGGCAAGACTTGCTTCAGTGGGGCTTTGGTGCTCACTGAGTCTGTCCCCTGAGTGTGTCCCTTAACGATCTGAGGAGTTGTAATCTGGATGGTCCCACTCTGACCACTGGGTACACTGGCTCTTGGATTTCCAAGGAGGTGCAAATTTAGCCTCTCCCTGAGGCCACTCAGCAGGAGCTATGGAGAGATCTGCAGATTCCTCTTCTTTGTTTGGGTTTGGAGGTGCCCAGATGAGGCTCAGCTGTGAAGCAATGCAAGCTGATGTGAGGTCTTGGGCCTTCTTTTGGAAGTTCTGGGGCTCTCTGACCCAGCTGCAGTTTGTTAGGTAATTTTAGATTGCCAAGGGCCAGGCCATTTTTATGCAAAAGTCTCTGCACACAGCTTGGGTGGGGTGGGGTCTCAGGGAATCAACAGAGCAGAGCAAACAGCAATGGATGATTCTCAGCCCTGCCCTAAGAGGACCCCGGGTCTCAGTTTCCCTCAGTAATCACTACAAGCACCTCTGAGAGAAAGCTGCCCTCGTGTTCCGGCCTGATGTCAGACAGTCCAGTTTCTCCCAGTATGAGTCTGGGTCCCCAGAGTCTCACCTGGAACTGGCGTTCAGAGCAGTCGGGAGCTTGTGTCTCCCTCCCTATTGAAAAAGACAACCGTGTACTCAGTTGCCAGCCCTTTCCGCGCATGCACGCGCATGTCTCCGTACCTCTGCACTTTTCTTCTGCACCTCTGCTCCTCCTCTGAGTCTCAGTGTGCTTTTCTCTTTCCTTCTAGTTGTAGAATTTCTACTCAGCCAGCCTTACTGTGGTTCTGGATAATGTCTGTTTTGTCTTTTAGTTGTAGTTTTAAGTGGTTGTGTGAGACAGCAAGTCCAGGTGTTTACCTATGCCGCCATCTTGGTTTCTCCTCAACAAGCATTATTAATAAGAAGCTTTCTGAAAAAAAAAAAAGGCATCCTAAAGGATATATAGATTTGGGATAAGTAGATTGGGGGTTCTAGTGGATGACAAAGCAGTATGAGCAAAGGTACAAATCAGGAAAGGACAAGGTATCTGTGGTTTCAACAATGATCACCTACATGGAACAGAGCATGGGATATGGAGAGGGAGTGGCTAAATGCCCTCACCATATCTCCTCTTACCTTAACAATCAAGTCCTTTAAATTTATTTTCTGTTCTTACTTCCCCCTGCTTTTCCAGCTGCAGGCTGACTATGGAAATACTGCTGGATATATAAGCCGTGAATAAATTATGAAGATTAAAAAAATCAAGCTGGTAGATTTTTTAAATTAATTTGTAGACTTTTAAGTCACAATGCCAAAGAATCAGAGGGGCAGTCAAAACATGGAGTTGCTTCTTCTTGATGGGCAGAAGGAAATAAATCTTGCAAATTAACTGATACAAAGTAGAGTCCCAGGAACCAGAACTGAAGAGGAAGGAATGAGGTTATTCAGACTGTTTAGGATGCTGAGTACAAGCTGTACTCTAGGGAGTACCAGGTAAAATCTAGGGAATCCAGTCAGTTTTCAAGGCCAAGAGGTCAGTACTGGGTTTAAATGATAGATAAACTCCCAAAACTCTGAATTCAGGAATCTATTGAAAGATAATGGGATAGGGTGATGTGGGTCAAAGATCAAGGGAAGGAGTGAAGGGATAAAAAACAAGGTAATTTCCTAAAATATAATTAATTGAATACGAGTTGTTTATATTTGACTTCCTGAACCTGAGTGGTAAGAGATAATTCTGGTTTAAAGGCTAAGGATTAGGACAGATAGGTATTAGGTTTTCAGGTAGCAGTTAAAAGGGCTGTTGCTACCTGGTCTGTCTGCTACTTGATCACTCTTGCTCTATTATCTAAAGCCTTCAATGGCCATCAACAAATAGCATGTTAATCCATGCTCCTCAGTCTGCAATAGAAGATGTTTCATAATGTGACCATTATCTTCCAGTCCAGCTTCATTTTTATTTACTGTCTTAAACATACTAAACTGTGGATATAACAGAGCACTCACCGCTTCCATAGCTTTCACTTTGTCCTTCTTCCCCTAAGCCCTTGATAACATCAATTTATCACTGATGTCATTTATCACCTGTGTATTGAGTGAAACTGAAAGCTAGTTATCTTCTGTCTTAGATAGGGACTTTCTTTGGGTACTTGTCATTCCAAATGTGCTGAATTAAGAATAAATAAGAGAGCAGGAAGACAGTTCCGATAGGGATTAGGGGTGGAGGCAGGGTGGAGGTATTGAGTAAAAAAGAAAAAAAATAGAATTACTCACGGACATGGACAACAGTGTGTTGATTGTGAGGCAGGGGTAGGGAGAAGGTGGGTGGAGGTGAAAGAGGGCATAGAGGGAATGGGGTGGGGGAGAATATATAAGTTAAGAATTAATTGACAAAGCTGGACAAAGGAGCATTGCTAAGGACATAATGTGATAGTTTTAAGAGCATCTCCTACAATTTTGTGATAATTTCAGTGTTTCCCGTTTAACATGGATTAAGTATGTACTGAACATTCACCATTCACACACCCTTCATGATTAAAAGAGAGAGAGAGAGAGAGAGAGAGAGAGAGAGAGAGAGAGAGAGAGAGCTGAAATTGATTCCATAAGTGAATAGTTAAATGTGGGGAGAGAAAGAAAACAAGAAGAAGGAAATGCAAAATGGTGAGGAAAAAAAGTAGTAATGGTCAATTGAATGTGCTTGAGTTGATTGAAAAAGAAAGTTCAACTTTTGAGAAAAAGGCTGATTTTGATGATATAGGTAGAAGGTTGAAGGCCAATCAAGAGAAAAGTGTCATGTTAGGATGGCCTCATGGGTTATCTGTTAACTCAAAGGAAGTAATATGCCAACCTTTGATACCAGATTTATTCCATCATTGGTTCACACAAAGCACCCTTGGTGGCTTAATAGTACTGAACCATGATGAACATTTTTCTAGGTGAAATAAATTACAGAAAGGGTAATAATATAGGCATTGCTCCTGAATTTGAAGTATTATTTTTGATGAATGATTCACCAAGTCATCTCTGAATTTTGACTTAATACTCCAATTCTGTGTAAGGTAAGAGATAGAGTAAGGGTATAAATTTTCCGGAGAATTCTCTGAATTCTTCCTTTGAGCATCTCCAATGTCAAGAAACCCGCCAGAACAGACCACTGCCCTTACAGTCAGTTCTAATTGTTGAAAAGTTAGTTAATTAGTCATAATTATGCTTTTACAATATTTTCAGAAGCCTCCTAGAAAGATTCCTTTTCTAGATGGCAGTCCTCCTATTATTGAAAACCCCACTGTCATATTTCTGAACTCTATTTAGACTTAAAATACCCTCTTCATCCCAACTTTCTTCAGTCATACCTAATATGAGATGGTTGCCAATCTCTTCACTGACTTCACTTACTGGAACCTTCTCTTCTAGATAGGCTCCAGTTTACCTTAAGTAGTGGTACTCGACAGTAAATAAATCAGGTATGTTGTGGCCAGGATAAACACTAACACCACATAACCCTGTGCAATAGATTTTTCAGTTGAAATCATTTTAGTTTCAGTTTCTGCTGAGTTCACTAGACAATAGATACAATATTCTAAAATGAGATGAGAGATCCCAGGCAGGAGTTGCAAAAGAGGTATCTTAGAACCAGTTTTTCAACTCTTAGTGGACTATCTTTCTCAGATCTACACACCCACTCCCACCCCCACCCCCCACCAAAAAAAAAGAAAGAAAAAAATGTTAACACCAAGAAAGGAGATAAATATGAGGAGTTATTTTTGGAAAGAGCCATTCATATTGAGTCCCACTTCCTTGTCAGCAGGGAGGAGGGTGAGAGTTCTTATACTTCCCTTTGAGCCTAGAGAAAAAAGTTTCAACTCATCTATCTGCAAGCCTGGTATTTTTTTTTTTTTTTTTCTGGATCTGGAAAGACATAATGAATGGACGGCTGTGTCTCAGGCCAAAAGAGATCTAAAGGGCAGAGACTGGTAAGTGCATTGCTCTGAGGCATATATGATTCTGTATCATGGGCTTGGCCTATATACAGGAGTACAGATATTTATACCACTGGAATGAGGCTGGTTCTTTGAGCCTTGAAACGACCAGAAGAATTTATATCCTATCTAATAATAGAGTAGTATGCAAATTAACTGTACCTCCGCGACAAAATGGCGGCCCCCATAGCCACAAGATGGCGGCGATCAGTACTCTCAGCCCCGCCGGAGTCCCCCAGTCCCAGGGAGGGCTGCCGCTGAGAGCCGGGCAGCCCGGGGTGTCTGGCTGGGAGGTATCCGCGCCCCCACACCGCCAACCCCTCCCAGAGGCAGCCCGGGGTGTCTGGCTGGGAGGCATCCGCGCCCCCACACCGCCAACCACTCCCAGAGGCAGCCCAGGGTGTCTGGATGGGAGGCAGCCGCGCCCCCACACCGCCAACCCCTCCCAGACGCAGCCCAGGGTGTCCAGCTGGGAGGCGCCCGTGACCCCACGCCGCCTTCCCCTCCCAGACGCAGCCCGGGGTGTCCGGCTGGGAGGCGCCCGTGACCCCACGCCGCCAACCCCTCCCAGACGCAGCCCGGGGTGTCCAGCTGGGAGGCGCCCGCGACCCCACGCCGCCATCCCCTCCCAGAGGCAGCCCGGGGTGTCCAGCTGGGAGGCGCCCGTGAACCCACACTGCCAACCCCTTCCAGAGGCAGCCCGGGGTGTCTGGCTGGGAGGCGCCTGCCACCCCACGCGGCCTTCCAGAGGCAGCCCAGGGTGTCTGTATGGGAGGCGCCCGCCATCCCAGGCCGCCAACCCCTCCCAGAGGCAGCCCGGGGTGTCTGGCTGGGAGGCGCCCACGACCCCACACTGCCAACCCCTCCCAGAGGCAGCACGGGGTGTCCAGCTGGGAGGCGCCCATGACCCCACACGCCAACCCCTCCCAGAGGCAGCCCGGGGTGTCCAGCTGGGAGGCGTCCGCGACCCCACGCAGTCAACCCCTTCCAGAGGCAGCCCAGGGTGTCTGTATGGGAGGCGCCCGCCACCCCACGCCGTCATCCCCTCCCAGAGGCAGCCCGGGGTGTCTGGATAGGAGGCGCCCAGGACCCCACACTGCCATCCTCTCCCAGAGGCAGCCCGGGGTGTCTGGATGGAAGGCGCCCACGACCCCACACTGCCATCCCCTCCCAGAGGCAGCCCTAGGTGTCTGGCTGGGAGGCACCCGTGCCCCCAGGGAGCGAGTCAAGTACTGATGATTCTACCAAAGGAAAAGTTTAGAGAAAGAGAGGATAGAAAAGGAATAGAAGGAGAAAAGTAAGAAAGGACAAAAGATGAAACATCAAGAAAAAGAAAGAGAAGAAAAAAAGGAAGAAACAACCACAGGATATCACCTTTCCAAGTCTCATGAAATTCCTGTTTAAGGAGTTTATTTTATGACTCTTTTAGTTTGGGTTTACATTTTTACTGTTTTGTCAAGACCACAGCAGGTACACTGTCCAATATGTTTTTTTAAAATAAATTTTATTGATTTTTTACAGAGAGGAAGGGAAAAGGATAGAGGCTAGAAACATCTATGAGAGAGAAACATCAATCAGCTGCCTCCTGCAGTATGTGCCCCCAACCAAGGTACATGCCCTTGACCGGAATCGAACCCGGGACCCTGAGTCTGCAGGCCGACACTCCATCCACTGAGCCAAACCAGTTAGAGTTGTCCAATATGTTAAAGAAAAAACCCTATCTAATAAAGAGAGAATATGCAGGGGAGGGCATTTGGGGGTGACCGGGCTGTCAGGGGAGAACAGTTGGAGATGATCTGGCTGGCAGGGGAGCAGTTAGGCGTCGATCAGGCTGGCAGGGCAGTGGTTAGGGCAGTGATGGCGAACCTATGACACGCGTGTCAGCACTGACACGCGTAGCCATTTCTGATGACACGTGGCAGCATGCCGAGGATGAAACATTTGCTGCTCCCGAGGATGAAACATTTGCGACTCGAGTCTTGGAGTTAGTTTTTTCCTCAAAGTGACACACTACCCGAGTTATGCTCAGTTTTTTGGCGAAGTTTGACACACTAAGCTCAAAAGGTTGCCCATCACTGGGTTAGGGGGTGATCAGGCTGGCAGGCAAAAGTGGTTAGGGGCAATCAGGCAGGCAGGCGAGCAGTTGGGAGCCAGCAGTCCCAGATTGTGAAAGGGATGTCTGACTGCCTCTTTAGGCCCGATCCCTGTCGGGCCTAAAGAGGCAGTCAGACATCCCCCGAGGGGTCCCAGATTGGAGATTGTGCAGGTTGGGCTGAGGGACACCCTCCCCCAGTGCACGAATTTCGTGCACCGGGCCTCTAGTTACCTAAGAATGACAGAAATGTCATGACACTTACCCTAGATTTTATCCAAGAGGCAGGGGAAGAATTGGTCCAAACCAAGTGGATTTGAAAAGATCATAAGAGACAAAAGTAAAATTGCTTCATGGAGAATGGAACAGACTGTAAAATCTCAGGAAAGGCAGGGGTTGACAGCTGGAAAGAGATCAACCAGAGAAATTGTATGCATGTATGCATAACCCATGGACACAAACAATAAGGTGGTGAAGGCCTGGGGCAGTAGGAGGGTTGGGCTAGATTGAGTCAATGGGGGAAAAATGGGACACTATGTAATACTTTCAACAATAAAGATTTTTTAAAAAATTGCTTCATGATTATACCTTTTGTTTTTTCTGTGTTCAGGTTTAATATATATCATACACACATATTTGTGTATATATCATATATATAATATATATATCATATACACATACATATATATGTGTGTTTATGTACACACACATACATGTCCATGTGTATGAATATATATGCATACAAATACACTTATACATACCTATACTATATACATACATATGTATATATATGTATATGATACATCTGTAGAAGAGCAAGGTTGTAACAGAAAAAAGATAATCACTATAATTTATTAATTGTTTATTATTTTCCAGGCAATGTATTAAGACCTTTATAGATGTTATTTTTCACAGCCATCTTACACAGAATCTGTAATTCTCATTTAATTGAACAAGACAAGTAGCATGCCAAGAGCTCACATATATTAATATCTTAGCTGAACTTGAGTCTGCCCGACTCTGAGATCTAAGCTTTTAAGCACTTGATTTATTTGCTATTAGTCACAGTCAGCATGGCCTTTGACAACAGCAACTGATTATATTGCTTAGGTTTTTCCAACAGGCACTGGGCAATTAAAAAGGAGTGGGAAGATTGTTACAAGATGTAGTATAAATCAGCGTATTTCTTCTAAGGACTCATTATTATAATGAATAGAGAAGGAACAGTTTGAGACACTAGCAGAAAGAACAGTTACTACAAAGCAATTTGCTATTTTCCACCATTGAAAATGCAGAGTTGCTTCCATCTGCAGGACAAAGGGACAATTGCAGTGTTTCTAGTTGTATAATTAACTTCCTTTCTTATATAGACCAACTTCCAGGCTACCAGGTTGAGGGCATCACTCAACTCATCACCAGGTGGCTCTAAAGTTCCAACCAGGAATAATGCAGATTCTAGGTGAGTAGGAACCACAGTTCCTATGAACCGACCAACGCGTCGTAGGGAATGTGCAGAACAAAGAGCTCTGGCGCTGCAGAGATGATTGAGCCACTTCTGCCAACCTCATATTTATCCTGGGGACCCCAGGTGGTTCTAAAAGAGTAAGTCCAACATTCCTTCTTCTTCTGTAAAATGTGGGGCTGTGAGGACTAAATTAAATTCAACCTACATTTGTTGACAGCCTACTATGTGCCTGGCAGAATTTTAAGCACTTGGGGTGCGTTGGTGAAAAAACAAAGCTGTCTGTTTTCATGGAGCTTAGATGAGATAATACACTTGACCACACTTTGTAAACACGATTGAGCCATAGGCATGGTGGTGCCGGAAACCAAACATTGACACTTTGTAGTTAAATGTGAAAAGGGAACCCGGGAAGGCTGGTCAACCTTGAAACTAAAGGTCAGAGCAAACCACTCCCTATCTAATTGACAATGGTAACTGAGGCAACTTCCCCACCAAATAATCATGTAAATCCTTATTGATAAGATAATCTGTCTGTTACTGGAATTACCTGCCTAAGGGCAATGGGTGTATCTCAGAACCCCAATAAAAGGGATGGCAAAAGCCAGAGCAGAGCAGTCCTCCCACTAGAGGTGGGCTCCCGCCTGGCCCCCATTTACCCAAATTGATTCTTTTCTAGCTTCTTTTCATTTTGATTGCGGCCTTCTCCAGAAACCGGACCTGAACGGGAACCCTGAAACACGCGGGACGTGACAAGGGATTCCCACATGGTGGTCATTGTCCTTTGTGTTTAGTCTACATTGGGAAGCCCTGCCTATTTCTATCTAATATTTGTTTACTCTTATAGGGAGTGCTACTATAACTTCAGACTGGAATCAGAGTTTCCTGAATGATGCTCTTCACTTCAGACCATGAGCCTGGCTCTGGTCCCCTCGCTGCAGCTTCTCAAGGACAGGGACGAAGTCTCCTCATACTATTTCCTCTGTGCCCCCAGGAGCTAGTATAGTACTAGGTCAGCGTATGCTCTGAATGGAATGAAACAAAACTAGGATTCAGTTGATAAAGCTAAAGAGTGGAAGCTAGAGAATGGGCGGAACAGTGAGAGAGATTTATTTGTATGGACTTGCCAGTGATTTATTATGCATCCGTCCCCTCCATTCTCACAGCTCCCTGTACTTATAAAAACCTTCTTATAAGTACCCTCCCATCCCATCCATGAAGTCCTTCCTGCTCTGTTAGTCTGCATGGCTCTCCTGTCTTGGATCTCATTTCATAGTATGGCCTCACTCACAGAAATTAACATTTAAACATGATTGTTTTATGCTATTCTCTAAAAAGTGTTAAACGTATAGACTCAAACAATTCTAGAGTCCTATATATAGTACCCACCCCCACCACCTTCAACCACATACAATGCCCAGTACATAGTTGGAAATGGCATAAATCAGTTGAAGTCTATATCTTTCTTATGACAGATCTCTGATTTTCAATGGTCAGTGTGTACATGTGTATATTTGCATGCATAATGCATGTGCATGCCCAATGTCTTTTCCTTTCTTTAATCCTCTTCATTAAGTTCTGATATGTGGATTTGGGATGTGCTTTTAATATATTTATTTATTTTTATTTATTTTCTTATTAATCCTCATCCGAAGATATTTTTCCATTGATTTTTAGAGAGAGTGGAAGGGAGGGGAAGAGACAGAGAGAGAAAGATCGACCAGGGCCCGGGGGATCAAGCCTGCAACCGATGTACGTGCCCTTGACCAGAATCAAACCCAGGACCCTTCAGTCTGTGGGCTGACTATCTATCAACTGAGCCAAACTGGCTGGGACTATGATGTGCTTTTGATACTATATGGGGGAGACTTTTGTTTTGTTTTGTTTTGTTTTTACCAAAGATGTAATTCTGATATCCCCTTCACACAGCTTTGTTTGTGATTTGTGGTATATGACTTTGAAAAGTAATATGCTGGTTTTAGTGGGAATTTTTATTTTATTCTTCTTAGCTTCTCAAAGCATGGTCACCTGTTTCAGAGCTAGAATTTTATACAAGACATCTATGAATGTGAATTCCTGGCCTCCACTCCCAATTTCCTAAGTCCAAATCTCTGCGGGTTGAGCTCCCAGGTACATTTATAACAAATGGCTTTGGAGATTCCAGTGTGCACTCAAGTTTAAGATCCATTGCCCTGGGGTGCACTGTTAGCAGGAAAAGTACATTGTGAAAGGTCCCTGGGTGGAAAGCTAGCATCTAAGTCCAGGACTTTTCCTGTAATGGGCATGTGCTTTTGGAATGAATTTCCCCTCCCAGATCAATAGAGCATGAGCATTTTAGATTTCAGGGCACAGGAAAAGATTCACTTGTGAGTCACCAAAGCAGTATGTGTGCATTGTAGCTCACTTACATTATTTGAATGAGCACTTTTAAAAATAAGTATTTTACCAATTATTAAGTAAAATAAATAAAATAAAATAAGCAAAATTAAAAGCATCTGTAATGTGCTTTGCAAACTAATAATGATATCAACTCTTAACATGTATAAACTTATTTATGGCAATAATTGGGTTTATATTCCAAATATGGTTTTAAATCCAGCTTTTAGATTAATTTTACATTTATATTTATCTTTTGCATATTATAATACACATGAATTAAAATGAGAAAATTATAAATTTTACTCACAAAATTTACTATTTAAAATATTATTGATGGATATTGAATCAATACTGATTTTAGCCTTTTACCCTACACTATGACCAAATATTTATTAAATAGTAACTTCTTTATTCACTGGTACTAAAATAACTTAGCAGCTAATTCTTTTCAGAGTAATGACTGATTTCTAATTCTTATTCCTGTTTTTCTTTCTCAAGCTCTCTCCCACTTGTCTCATTCTGTTTTGCATTAAGAGCCATGTAAAATGTATTTTTTATTATCACTGAAATTTGTATTTTACTATAGAGAAGTCTATCTGATGATGATAAAACAATGGTTCATATGCTCCTTTAAGTATTTTTTTTAAATTTCTAAAAGACTACGAGTTATGGAATATTTATACCCAAGAAGGCTACCCATTCAGCTGTAGATAAAACTACAGTTGCCATTGCTATATAAAAAAAATCCACCTTGATATATATGTAATTTCCTAACATAAACAGTTGTGTGGCTGGAAGAAAAGTAATCATATAGAGAATTCTTGGTCATATTAATATTTATTATTCATCTATTTTGTCAGATACTATTCTAAATGATTTAGAGTCACAATGTCATTTAATTTTGACAAACATCTTACGAAGAAAGTATTAACACTCTCATTTTATAGAAACTGCAACTCAAGTGCCCTCACCCTATAAGGTTCAGAGCAAGGACTTCCACCAGAGCTGCCTGGATAAAAATGCACTCCCTTTCCCACTCTATGATGCCGAAAGGTTAGGAGCGGTGGCTCTACCTGGGCCCAGATGTTGAAAACCCTTCATGGGGCTGTTCTGTCCAATACTTTGGAATGCAAACTCCCCTGAGCAAGCACTTGTTTGGCATAGTTTCACCCGCGGCCTGTCTGTCTAAAGTAGTCGGCGAATATTAAAATAGTCCTATAATAAAATAGCACTCAGTCAACCGTGTAGCCTCCTTAGGGAGGGGGAGGAGAATAGCTCACTTTCCCTGGAGGGCCTGAGAAAGATCAGTTTACAGGCGTCAGCACGGGGTATGACCCTTCTTCCTTCTCTCCATCTTGGTGCTGAAAATACCTTGGTAACCATCATCTCAAGGTCTGAGCCGAAAACATAACCAGGGCCACTTTTCTCCTGCACACAAAACATACCCAGCCCTTTCACTGACCTGGCTTCTGATTGGAGGCTGGTTGTTTCGGATCATGACCTCCAGGACCCCTCTGTGGCTTACAGCCTGTTTGTATAACTCTTACTGCAACTCAAGACGCCTGCAGTGGGGTGTGAGAAAGAGGAAAAGACCAGTATTTTTACATCCCCAGGTACCGGGAGCACGGGAGATTGACAGCATTCCAGCTACCTGAGTGGTCAAGGGCTGGCAGCTTCCCATGCATCCCTTCCAGTCCAGCTGCTCGCTAAGATGAGGGATCTTCTTCAGTACGTGGCCTGCTTCTTTGCCCTGTTCTCTACTGGGTTCTTGGTTGTAGCCACCTGGACAGACTGTTGGATGGTGAATGCCGATGATTCCCTGGAGGTAAGAAGTCAGCAACTTCTTTTTCTCACCCAAGCCCTTCCACATTTTCTCAAAGTCTCACTGCCTCACTGTGTTCACTGGGATTAATGATAATTGCCATACATGGACTGATCAACTCTTTATTTACTACTTACTGAGTCTTCACATTTTCACTCATTGAATCCTCGCAGCTAATCTATGATGTAAGTATTGTTCATATTCCATTTTGCAGATGAAGAAACTGAATAATTTATCTTTTTTAATAAGGATAAATTCATAAAAGGGTAATAATATAATCTCTGTCACTCAGCCCTCCAGAAATCATCTCTTCCATTGCTGCATATACCAATTTAAATAACATTCCAATAACACATTTCTTTCTTTTTCTCTTTTATTGAATTTATTAGGGTGACACTGGTTAAAAAAATTATACAGGTTTCAGGTGTACAATTCTATAATATATCATCTGTATACTGTATTGCATGTTCACCTCTCCCAGTCAAGTACCTTCCTTTACCTTTTATCCCCGTATACCATTTTTTTTTAGCTCCCTCCATCCTCCTCTCCTTGGCAATCCCCACACTGCTATCTGTGTCCATGGATTTTTCTTGTCTTTTCTCAATCCCTCCACCCCTATCTACCCCCCAACAGTTTCTTAAACATAAATTTGCTAATCTTGATGACAGCATTAAGAGTAGCATGATAGACTTTCTTAAAGAATGGTAGGCTAAGAAATTGAGTAATAAAACTCAAGACATATAAAATCTATTCAATCGGTATGCTATAGAAAAATGTTATTTTAAGGAGTTTCCAAGTAGGAGAAAACATTCTGAGGGAAAGCTCATCTTCCAGTGTGTCCCAAGGTACAGGGAATAGATATAGATTTAAGAAACCCTCTCTTAAAAATGAGTTTCTCTCTGGAACCAACTATTCTGCAAGAATGAGTGAGTAGTTGACATTTGAAGATTTTATTTTTCTCACTGGAGAAGCTCAGAAAGAAGTAATTTTGGAGTTTAAAAGTATTTCCTATGGCTATTGGAATGTGAGAGAAATAGAACTGAGTAAATATCAAAATCAGCTGCTATTCATTAGTAAGGTTTCAAAAAGTGTAGGTAAGAAAAAGAAACAACAAATCAGGACCTCTAGTAAAGACTATATAGCAACCCAATATGTTCTTGTATGTACATCTGAAGGGAACAATTTAACAAATGCTATAATGTCACCTCTATGAAGTTTAGGAAAGATACCTGAGAGCAAAGGTATCTTTTCCCCCTAATTTTATTTATTCAACTCTCAAGTGGCAGTTAGAAATAAAAGGTAGTAATCTTTCTATTTTGCTGTGTATTATTTCTGCCATTTATTTTTTTCTTGCTTTTAATTTTTCTTGGACTTCTACATGGCATTTCAGAAACAATGGAGTTATAAAAACTTCTTTAGTGCTAACAGTTATATTTTTGAAAAATTTAATAGAACTACTGTAAAGGATGTCCACTATATGTGGTACATTTTATGTGGTCATGCATATAAGCACTGAATGAAGACAATGCCTTTTGAACAATGCTGAGGGAAAATGCAGATAAAAATGTCTGCAGCCATTAGTTTACTGGAATCTGGACTGCCAGTAATATGTGAATAACAGAGAAATATATTGGACTTGAGAGACTTAAAGTTATGTTTTTAAATATAGACAACATTTCATTTAAAAGCATTGTTAAAAAATATTTTCTAAAACAATTTGAAAATCCGTCTGCTTAAGCTAATGGAACTGCTAACTTCACTTGATAAGAAATGGGAGTTTCGAACGGGTCAAACCTTGCTGGTTGAGATTGGGAGTCCTGGCACTTAAAGTGCCTTCTTGCTTTTATTTCACTACATCCAACCAATTTGCTATCTGCTCTGGGCAAGAACACTTCTAGCTAAAATGAATGGAATGAGCAGTCTAGGTTATTCACCTCAAGTAAATCCTTGCTAACCTTGGGCAAGCTCTAGTAAGTATTTCTTAGCTTCTTCCTCATTTCCAATACTTGAAATATATTGCTATAAATATTCCCAAGAAGCCTCCACATTTAAAGAAAGAATCTATAACATATGAGGCTCCTTCTCTTCCAACAATCTCTTTATTTGCCAATATTTTAAAGGAACATGAATCTCTCTTAATAATTGCTCCTTCAATGGGCCAACATATGAAATCATACTATTATCCATAAATTTGAAGGTTGTGATACTGACTCAATTATACTGCTCATCTTTCTTCCTTCCTCATATATATGTATTACCATTAGTCCATATTAACAACTCACTTTAAACAACTGTTGAACAAATGTTGGCACCACAAAAGTGCTTTTAAAAAAAAGCATACTCATGGAAAATTTTTTAAAAAAAGTAGTGTTATGAATTTCTAGCTTTGTTAATATTTTTGGATGATACCGGCTTCAGAGTTGGAAAATGGATTCCATGGCTCAATTCAACATTAAAAACCATGACATATATTCCATATAAAAGGTACTATGCTAATATCTAGTAGGGGAGATAAGGATAAAGCAAGAATGAGTCAGCCTGACAGGAGTATACATTTAGTGAGGAAAAAATATGCACATGAATCTGTACTGAAAGGCATAGGCCAATTCATATTGGAGAAAGACATGAACAAAATACCAATAGAGCAGAGAAGATGGAGTGATTATTTCCTGTCACTGGTGCAGGCCTGTGGAGGAAAAGCATCTGCACAAAGCTTCAAAAAGTTACAAAGGTTTTCAAAAGGTGAACAGACAAGAAGACACATGACAAGTGAAGCATGAGCAGAAACTCAGGGCTCATTAGAGGATCAAGGTTCGTAACAGGGAGCACAAGCAGAAAGAACCTCAGAATATCAAACAGAGTCATTTCGCCTTACTTCTACCTGCCTTGAAGAGTGAAGTTCTTTGCATTAAGTAAAACATCAGGGAAAAGAAATAGCACACAGAATCATGGCCCTAAATCGAGTACCAACCACCTTAAGCTACCATACTGCTCCTGTCTTTATTGACTCATTTGTTTGTGGGAAGATAGTTGTGAAGAGAACTTGGATTTTGAAATTATTCCAGCCTTTGCTTGTATCTTATTTGTCATCTACTGATTGAGCAAGTCACACCTCCTTTCTTTGGCTCAATCATAAGATGAAGTTGAACTCAGTCATTTTAAGGGCCTTTTCAGTCTTCATTTTCTTTAACATCAGGACTCCTTGGCTGTGAACATGTCTGCAATCCCAGAGAGATGGCCAGTCACCCAAATGTCTGATGGTATTCAGAGCCTCCCTAGAAATTTCCACTAGTAGTTTAGAGTGAATATTCTCCATTTTTCTGTAACTTCATAGGCTCTTCTTTTCTTTCTCCTACTCACTCTTCCTCCTTTCCTTTTTTCTTTCTCCCTTTCTTCTTCCTTTCCTCCTTCCCTCTTTTTCTTCTTCTTCCCTCTATCTTCCCCCCTCCTTTCCTCCTTTTCTTAAAGTCCCTTATGTATGCTCTTCCTCTCCTTTTTTTTTCTCTTTTTCTCCCCCTTTCTCCTTCATTGCTTTATTTCTCCATTCCTCTCTCCATTTGTTTCTATCTTCCTGCATTTCACAATTATTCTTTGACACCTACTGTCTACCTGGTACTGTGGGTACAAGATTATGACGGAGAATAAGACCTGGATGTTCCTTGAATTGCTCCCAGCATATTGTGGAAGATAGTGAATTGATAGTTACAGTGTGATATTGCAAATAACTCCAAGTGCCTAGCTCACTCAATTATGGATAACCGATGAAGTCTACCTAGAAGAAGAAATATCTGAACTAAGGATTTGAAGGATAGGTGAGTGAAGAAGAAGTCAAGTGTCCCAAGCACAGGAAATTGTATGGGCTCTCATCCAGGTATGAGAGCACTGTATTTTTGTGGCTTTGTATATATTTCAGCATGATTAGAGTTTCCAATGTAGTTAAGAGAATATAGAGACTAGATCTCAAGGACTTTGAGATCATGTAAAATATAGGTGGTATATACCATAGATAAGCATGTTTCAATGTAAACAAACATATACATGTATTTTAGAAATATCAATCATTCTGGATGCTTGTGGAGAATGTTCGGAAGCAGTGAAATGAAGTATCCCAAGAGAAATTAGGAGACTTTTGCCGCTTAACAGGAGGGAAGCAACAGTGGTCTGAGTTAGGATGGCAGCAAAGGAGACATGTGAAGATATGGAAAATTCTAAAGAATTCAAATTGATAGAATTCATAATCAATTGCATGTAGAGAAAGAAGGCTGATGAAGAGGGAGAAGTCAAGGTTGAAATCCTTTGCTGTTTGGGGGCAATTGGAGGACTGGTGGAGTCACTCACCTAGAGCTTAAATGGAGGACAATTAGTCTCTATGCAGAAGTCACCGAGCAGCAATGTCCCTGAACCATCACACTATTCTATCTTGTTGAGATTCTTACACAGCACCTCAAGATGGGGTAATATGATGCTGTATTGTGGGGAGGCCTACAGGTTGGACTTGGTGTTAGAGGGACGTGAGATTAAATCCCACCTTGCCAGGTAGTAGCTGTGTGGATTTTGACAGGTGTCTAAGCTGCTATAAATTACATTTCCTCTTCTGCACAGAGAGACTAAAATGTGAACATTATAAGTGTCTTGTGAGGATTAAATGAGCTTGTGTACCACAGTACCAGGCAGATACAAGTCAGTCAATAACCGTTAGATATATTACTGTCTATTTGCAGTTTATCGGTTTGTTTTTGTTCTGAAGGAGGAGATGACATTTTATATAATGTTCACTTAAAGGTGAGATATGACATTTAAGTTCTATTCCTATTTTTGCTATTGATTTTCTTGGAGAAGTTTTGTTTACTTCTCTGGGCTGTGGTTTGCCCATTTTTATACTTATGATTTTTTGTTTCTAACCAGGGGAATAGGCAGACAAGAAAGACAAAATAGCGTAAGTTATTGATTAAATATATTTCTAAAAGAAAATAAATTATGGACATTGTAATAATTCATTATCCACACTGAAATAGAAAAGTAGTTTCTTCACAAGATTACTTGTCTCAACTACCAGAGGAAAAAAATGTTTTCACAAGATTATTACATTTTCAATTAATCTTTTGTTAATTATTGACTGAGAACCTGCTATACACCAAGCACTGTTATAATTAAAATTTGATTACCTCAAATGAATGTTTCCCACATTTGGATTTATTTTAGCTCCATCACCAGGTTCTCCCCTGGGATTTATATTTTTTCAGACATAAAGTAAATATTTAAAAAATCTATCTAGCGTGTACTCTGATTATTTATATACTAAGTTCACTTTCCAACTGATTTCAAACTCCTTCATTGAACATTTGAGGCTACAGAAATTCTTTCATTGATCTTATAATCTTCTATAGCACCTAACAGGGACTTCCAAATAATAGAAACGCCTGATTTATTTGCTAACATGAATTAATTGGGTAACTATTAAGATACTTGCCATGCTTATTAAAAGGATGAATAAATGAATGTGAATGAAATACAATATAGAGTGATCTTTGGAAACTCACATTGAGCCCTAAATGAGAAGTATCTCTGTAGGGAGACCAACACTATTTTTTTAGGCAAAAATCTTTTATCTTGGTTTTCAATTTTCTCAACTTCAATTTTCTCAAGATATGTATTTGGCTTCTCTTTTTAATAAGATAGGCAAAAATCTAATCCCCTGGGATGCATAATAAAGTTGATGAAGAGTATATTCTGGTCTATAGCTTTTCTGCCTAGTATTTCAAAGAGAGAAAGAAATGAAGAAGAAGAGAAACAAGAAGTAATGATTTAAGTTGA
Source organism: Cnephaeus nilssonii (assembly GCF_951640355.1). Classification (NCBI taxonomy): domain Eukaryota; kingdom Metazoa; phylum Chordata; class Mammalia; order Chiroptera; family Vespertilionidae; genus Cnephaeus; species Cnephaeus nilssonii. Next base: position 47,588,788 of record NC_137074.1, read on the forward strand.
ATAGATGATAATAAAATTAGTATTTTAATAAAATACTGAATCAGTAATTTAATGATAATACTAATTTTATTATCATTTATTCAACATAAATTATGATCTGTCATTGGGCAGAAATCATTGCAGATGTGATACCATACTTTCATAAGAATTCTAAAATTATTAAATGTGTGACTTAAATTAAACAATAAATGCTAGAATTGAAATATTTAGATAGTTCAGATATGTAAATTAGGTAATTTAACTGTGAAGACAACAAGAATGATATGTTGCCTACTATGTTTGTATTATCCTGTTTTCACTATTTATACTTTTAGCCAGTGCTCCACTAATAAGCAGGCAGAGATAAACCAAATATATTTTAGCAAATAAACTCATGGTACATAAATGGAGTAGAAAGGAAAGGTGGTGTCTATTATACTTATTTTAATCTTGCTTCCTCATCCTTTTTTATACTTGTCTTGAGTTCTTTTAGACCCTGGGAGAGTAAGAAAGATAAAAGTAAATATTAAAATAAAAAGTTTAGAATCCTATGATAAAAATTCAAATGTATTTTAAGTTAAATTGGAAATGTTTCAAGTTTTAGAAGTAAAACATGTTGTTTAGTATTATTCAAACTTACTTGGTCAACACACAATGTAATATATAGCTGAAGCACTGTAGAATTGTACACTTAAAACCTATGTAATTTTATTAGCTAATGTTACCCAATTAATTTTATTTAAAAGTTAAAATAAAATAAAAACATTTGCAAACTGATAAATATAATTAGGTAAATATTGGAAACAGGTACGTTGAGTCTTCAATGTAAAGTATATTAGCATAAGGATAGTAAATTGCTGTTAAAACTATTATTTCCTATAATATGTGTATGCAATGTGATTTTTAAAATACATTTATATTTACATTTTTTTATTTATGCATTCTTCTTATGTATATTTATACAGAAATCAAAGTACATATGTATTTATATTAATGAACACTGACAAAGAAAAATTATATTTGATAATGGTCAACCAAAAATAAATATTTACTAAGTTTACTGTGTATAAATCTCCTATGTAACTGAATGAAAAATAAATGCCAATTAATTAAGTATTTTTAATTTTCTCTAATACTACATATAAAATATGGGGAGGCAAGACAAACACACTCAAAACTACACTGAATAAGACAAGGCAGGCAAAATTGTGTCGGGCTGCTTGTATTTCGAAAGTAATAAGAAATAAAAATTGGCAAAGACTAGGAGAAAGAAACCTTAATGGAAAGCTGGTAAAGGATCAGAATAAGAAACTCCAGGATTAAGGAACTAATTTATGCTACTAGAAACTTAACTGGGCAGAGTCATCCTCAATATGGTTTCCTACAGCTTTTTCTGAGTGGTATCCTGCTCATGCTGAGTACCGTGTTAAATACTTTTTTTAGCCAGTTAAGCAGATGAGATCCAGGCTGACACCAAATCAGTATAAACTGTCTGGTCTAAATAATAGTTCTTTGGCTCTTGGATTCAGGTGTCCTAGTCTATTCAGTTAAGTTGAACGCACATATTAAGCATCAGTGCATACAGTGTATCTGTAAGCATTATCTATGCCAAAGATCAAATGCGAGGTATTGTGTGTGTAGAAGATAGATTGACTGATTCCCACCCCCCCTCAATAAATATTTATTGAGCATCTACTATGTAACCAAGGAGGAGGGTCTGTCAGCTCCTTTGAGGAAGATGTCATACCTGTCTTGGTCATTGCTGTATCCATATCATTTAGTTAGCCTATTGACTGAAACATGACAGATGACAGATTTGGAAGACAGATGTACATAAATGCACATAAAAAAGATAATTTAATATTGTAAATGCTAGAGAACAATATGGACAGTTACTCTTATCTGGGAAGAGATTAATTCTAGTTGAGAGCCTGAGAGAAGAGATATCTTGGAAGTAGGATTTGAATAATAGGTAGAAATTTGACAGGTTGAGAGCAAGGGGAGTTATTCCCATTGTTATATACTATGAGGGGAAAATTCAAATGCCTACAGAAACAAGGAAGCCAACATTCAGACTGGTTTTCTACGTAGGAATAGTAGACCCTATGAATAAAATTCCACCTAAATGGAGCAACTACTTACCTCATAGTAATTGTTGTTACATTGAACAAGGCCAGTGGTCAGCAAACTCATTAGTCAACAGAGCCAAATATCAACAGTACAACAATTGAAATTTCTTTTGAGAGCCAAATTTTTTAAACTTAAACTTCTTCTAAATAGACTTGCCCAGGCTGTGGTATTTTGTGGAAGAGCCACACTCAAGGGGCCAAAGAGCCGCATGTGGCTCGCGAGCCGCAGTTTGCCAACCACGGAATTAGGAAATCCAGGTGGCTAGACTGACCAAGTTCCAAGGGAAGCCAGAAATACGGACTGTTCTGTAAAATCTCTATGTTTCACTATTGGCAACTAATTAATATTAAGAGATTTCTGCTGGCCTTGTGCTTGTGTACTTTTATTGTTGTACCTTGGATAAACTTCTAATTTAGGAGATAATACCTTCTCTAACATCAGGATCAATAACTATTCATTGAAATAATATGCAAATTCCTCTAGTATGGGTTTGTATATTGTTTATTAATATATAAATCACATATTAAAAGAAAAAAAGCTTAAAGAAGGGATCCCCTATTTTGGACAACCCTGTGAGATAAAAATTGTTAGTTAACATTTTGCATTTTTGTCCTTAAAGAAAGGTTAAGCATATATTTGAAGCATTGGTTGGCTTTTTAAGAAACTTGTCTTAAAACTTTTAAGAACTTAGATCTACTTGCCTTTTAGAAAATTCTTAATTAGCCATTGTACAATACAGAGATAAGTGAATACTATACATTATAGACAATGAGGGATTTCTTAAATATGCTAAGTAATATAAAATCTTTTAACCTTGTCTTTTATGCACAAAGGCACCTTTAAGGGTGTCTCCAGTAAGTGCTATATTAACACAGAAGTTTAGTTAATTACAGCCACTATTCTCACATACCTTAACTGAGTGTGAATACCAAGCAATCTAATAGTGTGCCCCTGAGCATTAATACCTAATGAAATTGGATTCCTTGTTTCCTTTAATGAGCTCATTGCTTTTCTAAATATGGTCATTGCAAGTAAATGATCAATAGCCTTGAAAATGACACCATTACTGGATTATGTTGGCATGAAAGAAATATTCCTTATGTAAAAATAAGTATTCTCACATATATAACTCAGGTGAATTTCTAAATAATGTCATGTATATCAAGAATAGCCATAGTAGATTGGATAGGTTGTTTTAGTGGCTGAGTTAGAAGAAAATTGTAATCACTTTTTGATTATAAAGAAGTGACTTCAAGTCCACATAACCTAGCTTAATTTGAAATACATTGGATCCTGTGTGTTTCTTTTAATAGGGAGATTGACAGGCAGTAGGCTATGAGAAAGTCTGTTTTCTGTTATGGTATGTACTAGAGGCCCAGTGCACGAAATTTGTGCACTGGGTTGAGGGGGGGTCCCTCAGCCTGGCCTGCACCCTCTCGCAGTCTGGGACCCCTCGGGGGATGTCTATCTGCCGGCTTAGACCCGGTCCCCCTGGGCCTAAGCCAGCACTCAGACATCCCTCCTGCAGTCCGGGGCTCTCTCAGTCCAGAGCCTCTTGCTCCTTACTGCCTGCCTGCTTCGGAGGCAGGAGAGGCTCCCGCCACCACTGCTGTGCTCTCCAGCCATGAGCCCGGCTTCTGGCTAAGCAGTGGCGGGGGCGGGGGGAAGAGCCACTCAACCGGAAGCTGGCTTGCTGCTCCTTAGCACTGACCCCGCATCCCGCCCACTGATGGGGGGCCGATTGGGACTGGGGAGGGGCCATGGGAGGGGCCGTGGGAGGTTGAGGCATTGTGGTTGCACCCTGTCCTGCCTCTCCAGAGGTGCTGGGACCATGCCGCTCCCTCTCCCGCCGCCTCTGCGGAAGTGAGGGCGCTGGGACCAGACCTGCAACACCGCCTCTCCTGCTGCCTCTGTGGAAGGAGGGGTGCCGGGACCACCATGGCTGGCCTGGCAGCACAGGTTAGCTGACCCTGCCCCCTGCCCACTGGTTATTCAGGAAGGTCATTCTTGCCTTGGCCCTTGCAGCCCTGGCTTCGTCCGGAAGGACATCTGGAAGGACATTCGGCTGTCCAGTCTAATTAGCATGTTAGCTTTTTATTATATAGGATAATAGTTATAGCATCTTTTTGTTATGGTATAATGGCTGAGTAAAAATAATATCTACTGTGTTTGTTTCCTAGGGCTGTCATAACAAAATACCACAAATCTGGTAGTTTAATGTTGATGTAAGAATGTCCAAACCTTCAGAGTATTTTTATAAGAATTTATTTGAGCCAACTCAATAATTGCTGGAAGCAATATCTGAAATGCTCCAGAGAATGACAGTTTGTGGTTTCTTTTGTACATTTGGAATTAAGGAGGAAACATAAAGATGACATGGAGGTGGGAGAAAGCAAGTCAGGGGTTAGATTACAGGATAGTTAACACAGTTATGTGTGTTCTTTTGAGGGTGGTTATACTTCCCAGAGCTTTGAAAAAGAGCTTTCCAAAGGTGTGTTTACTTGGATGCACTAAAACAATGGACAGGGCTTGCTGAAGGCAAAGATAAACCTTCTACTAAATAAGTTATATGGCCCAGCCCGTGTGGCTCAGTGGTTGAACATTGAACTATGAACCAAGAGGTCACGGTTTGATTCCCAGTCAGGGCATATGCCCAGGTTGTGGGTTCGATCCCTGGTGGGAGGTGTGCAGAAGACAGCCAATCAATGATTCTCTCATCATTGATGTTTCTATATCTCTCTCTCCCTTCCTCTCTGAAGTCAATAAAATAATAATGATAATAGTAATAAAATAACAGAAAGCCAATTATTTAAAAAAAAGTTATATGCCTTGGCATGACTACTCACCATAAGCTGCCCAATTGTGCATTTATGATCAGATCACCCTGAGAGGTTACTATCAGTCACTAGAATTGCTAGATTTATTTACAGAGCTCCCCCTTTTTGTCCACATTCACACAAGATAAATTTATTATCTCACAGTTCTGGAGGCCAGCAGTTTGAAATCTAGGTGTTGGCAGGACTGCACTGTCCCTGGAGATTCTAGGGGAGAATCTATTCCTTACCTCTTCCAGTTTCTAGTGGATGTGGGCATTCCTTGACCTGTGTCCACATCACTTCCATCCCTGCCTCCGTGCTCACATTTCTTCCTTCTCTTCTGTCTGTGTCTCTCCTCTGTCTCCTATGAGGACATGCCACTAGATTTATGGCCTCGCCTGGTAATCTAAGACCATCTTTTTATTTCACGATCATAAACTTAATTACATGTGCAAATCTTTTTTTTTTTTTCCAAATAAGGTCACATTCACAGGTTCTGGGGACTAGGATATGGACATATCTTTTTGGCCACCACCATTCAGCTCCTGACATCTACCTTTCTCTACTGTCATTCTGGTTAGTCAGGAAAGCTGAACAAAGTCACTACACAGGTTATTATGATGTTTAAGTTATTTATTAATGTCATCATTTACTGAGAAATTGTGTGTGTGTATGTGCACTTTTTAAATCTTATAATCTTTTTAGCATTATCTCTTCTATGCAGATAAAGAGATAGAGGCTGAAAAAAGGTAGGATCTTGCTCACGATACAACACAACTAAAAAATGTCAATTTATACTTAAAGTCTATATGTTTTCAACTATAGCTTAAATTTACATGTTCACATTCTTATTTAGAAATTGATGTGTTAAATTTCACAAGATAGATTTTATTCATTAAATTTTTGATCTTTACGATTCCTCAGTTTCCTGTAATAATACTCCATAAATGTCAGAATATCACTTCCAGATTTTACCTTAGGAAGAACAAGCCAAAGTGAAGTTTTATAGAATAATAGCCCATAGGATGAGAATAAATGTAAGGCTTACTGTTTCACCCAAAGCTATCTTTTAATTTCCATTAATAGAGTAGTTTAGCCTGAATGGATTTGGAATTTAAAAAAATGGGTGTTAAGTATACCTCAATGCTTAAGGCCATATGCACAGACTTTGGTGTTTGAATCATATCTTCTCCATTTATTAACAATGCTTTATTGAGGTTAATCACTTACCTTTCCTGTGCCTTGTTTTCCTTATTTATAAAATAGACAATTATAATGATGTCTCATAGCGTCCTTTAAAGACTAAATGAAATAATAATATGCATAAACAGCAACTGCCTTGTAGTACAGAATCAATATAGAAGTATTAATTATTTGACCCAGTAATCCCACTTCTAGGAATATATACCAAGAAATCAGAAACACCAATCAGAAAGAACACATACACCCCTATGTTCATAGCAGCACAATTTACATTAGCTAAGATTTGGAAACACCCTAATTAGCAGAGGAGTGGATTAAAAACCTGTGGTATATCTACACAATGGAATACTATGCTGCTGTAAAAAAGAAAGAATTCTTACCATTTGCAACAGCATGGGTGGACCTGGAGAGCATTATGCTAAATGAAATAAGCCAGTCAAAGAAAGACAAATATCACTCATTTGTGGAATATAATGAACAATATAAACTGATGAACAAAAATAGATCTAGAGACTTAGAAGCATTGGACAGACAGACCATCAAACCTCAGAGGGAAGGCAGGGGAAGGTGGGAGGGGGAATAAGAGATCAACCAAAGGACTTGTATGCATGCATATAAGCATAACCAATGGACACAGACAATAGGGGAGTGAGGACATGTGCTGAGGGATGAAACTAGCAGGGGGAGGTCAATGGGAAGAAAAGGAGACATATGTAATACTTTAAACAATAAAGAATTTAAATTAAAAATTATTAATTATTATCAGTTAGAAGTATTTCACATAGAAAGTGATCAAAGATGTACTACATTTGAAATTGTAGTGGAGTAGCCAGCAGCAGAGTTCAGTATTTTTATTTGGCTCACAGCACGACTTTAAAGCAGAACACAGGGCAGAGAGTGTCCAAGTGCAAATATTACCTGTGAGAATTTTCTTTTGTAAGTCGAAGTGTTTTGTGTTCCTTCCTTTCTTCTTCACACCAATTGTAATCCCCATGCCTTTGTATTTCTCTCCTCACTCTGCTCTGTTACTTATTCTTTCTTAAGGAAAAATTAAGTTTTCATTTTCCAAGATAACCCTTGCTAAATCTTACCTATTTCAGATTGCCAAGGTAATTGAGTCAGTAACTGAGTCAAAAGAAACAATCTTATTAGCTCTGTTTCATATGCATGAACTCTGTCAAGAATACTGGAAACTATTTTCCGTTGGCATGTTTACAATTCTAAGAAACCTATTGTGACTTACAATTTAGAGATAAAGTATGGGCAGGCTAGAGCACTAGTAGCTTTTAGCTCTAAGTAGACCAACAATTATCTGCCCAGCATTTCTAACTAAAAGTGATTTATAGCTGTCAGATTGTATAAAATTAATGCTAATTTGTCAGTGGAGCAGGGAGGAAGAAGTGGTGAGGTCTTTATATTTCACTTTTTTTGTGTTTTTATATATAGCTTCCTGTGGCAATTATTTTAAATTTATGAACCTCATTTATAATAACACTTTTCTTCATGGAACCCAGTGTTCATGATGAAGATAAATTAATGAACATTATTAATAGACTCAAGATGTCAACAGTTATTATCTATTATTATATTGATTTTGAGTGGGAGGGTGAGTAAATGTCAGCACAGGAGAGTGAAATGAATTATCTCCATGATAAACTATGGATGATGGAACCACCATAGGCATCTGCATATGCTTAATTTTGATTTTTATCCAGCGAGGCATGACTTATCCCTCCCACCCTTATTCAGAAAGTGAATTCACTTCCTGGTGGGGGAAAGCTTTTAATTCTTAGTGTTTAAGGAAAAATACTCTAAAGTGCATTATGTTTATTGTAAGTGAAATTCTGATCATACTCATAACCACTGTACTTTGCTATCAAACTCACAACAGCTGAATTCTTTCTTTGATCAAGAGGAACTAAAGTGTGTCTGCATGAATTGTTTCACACAGTGTCTTCTCCCATGTCTAGGTGAGCACAAAATGCCGAGGCCTCTGGTGGGAGTGTGTCACAAATGCTTTTGATGGAATTCGCACCTGCGATGAGTACGATTCTATACTTGCTGAACACCCCTGTACGTATACCTTAGACATTCCCCTCGCAGGGAGGGGACACCAAAGAAAATTGAACTCAGGTTTCTGTCATGTGTTGTTTTTTTGTTCTGTAGTACTGTATTAAGGTTCTTTCCAGTTTTAAATATTTTGATTAGACATTTAGTTTATTTCTGAAATGTGAGTTGAAACATTTTAGAGTATTTTATCTTCTCAAATGTGTTCGTAAATTCTTTAGAGTAAAAATATTATCTTACTCATTTATGCTTTTCCTCAAAGGACTGGCATAGTGCCTTATACACAGTAGGCTTATAGTAAACATTTTTGAAATTGAAACGAATTCTTCAGGATGCTTTGATTTTATGATTTGTATTGACAGGTTAGATGAAAAGTATTTCAGAGATAGCTTTTAACTATGACTGTGTTCAAATAAGAAGTTTATAGCATTTCAATTGAAGATTTGCCATAAAAAGAGAATTGGACATAGGACAGAGACAGAAAGAGACAGATTAAAGCAAATTGGTTTTAGTTTATTTCAAAGTAATTGGCAGGTGATGGTACCACAGGACAACTTCTTTTCTCAAGATAAATGAAAAGTAAACCTTGGAATGTGACTTCTCCCCGGAAAGCTATTCATCCAGGCCAAAGAACCTAAAAGGAGCAGTGCTGTAAATATCTTCCCCTGGCATTTGGGATTTGAGTGCCTGGAACATTTTTAACATAATTTATAATGACTTTATTTCATCAAAAAAAAAAAAAAAGACCTCTTAATTCTTTCTCATTTTCCCCTCTCTGCACTAACCTAGTTCTACCTACAAAGAAGCATGATGTGGTCAATAGGAATATAAATTCATGTGGTCACTAAGCTATTCCAGAAATATAGTGGTAAGGATACAGCTGAGAAAAAAATGAAATCTTTCAACATATTAAACATTTATGCAAGAGGAAAATAAAATCACTCATGAGCACGCTGCATAAGAGAAAATCACTTTATATTTTAATGTTCCTTTTTTATCTTTTGCTTACACTATCTCACATTTTTCTTTTATGTAGTCTTACCAATTAGATGCAAATAACATTGAAAAGATGCATTAATTTTCTTTAAAAATCTCTATCATATACTTAAAGACAATGGAGATGAAAATGTATTCCAGAAAAATACTATAACTATTCCCCCTATGTTAGGGTGTTACTTATAAGAGAGTAAGATTTTATTTTTAGTCTTCGATATCTTTTACACAACCATAGTCAACCAAAGATAACCTTTTCCATTATCCTGTAAACCGAAGTATGCAGACCCAGACAAATACTTTTTTTCAGGGTTCCTGTTGGTATAGTTCATTTGAACCCCTCCAACCCCCGCAAATTAGAATATATTTAATATTATTCTGGCAGCCAAATCTCACACAATCCTCAAAAGAAAGTTACTGGCTAACCTGCCTTAGCAACCTGCTTGCAGTGCTACTTTCTTGGACTTGGCCTAGCCATGAGGCAACCGGATGACCTCCTAAGCATGAGTCCTGGAGTTCTGCAGAGCATCTGTATAATGCTCTGGGTGGGATCGAGGGTCAAAGAAGGGAAGACCAGGACCCACAATGATTTCAGGGCACCCCATCCAGATGGTGCTCCTGTTACTGGATAGTCCCAGGTTCCAAAAAGGGTCATAGAAAATTTCAAGGGAGGCACTCCAAAGTGTGGGGCCCCTCGGCTTGGGGTGTTGAATAGGAGGCCTACTTGTGTATATCATTTGATGATCAGGAGTATCTGTTGAAATATAAAAACTAATATTACCTAGTGAGTTACATATTATTTTCTTTCCTCAATTTTGAGAAAAGTCAGCCTTAGGTTTAACCTAAATTTGAAATTTGAGCCTATTTTTTTAAATAATGCTAAATTTTGAGACCTTAAAAATTCCATTCTAGAAATGAATATATACTCACATTTTAATAACACAATAATTGCATATAGTATATATACCTACTAATAATGTATAAGCTGATTTTATGTATTTTCTCTTACATAGATCATAAAAATATTTTTTTGTTTTAAATAAGAAAAATTGGCCACAGTTTTGCAAGCAACCTATTACTAAATAGGCCCTAAAGTTACCTCATCATTGGGGAAAATTATTTATAATGCAAGGGAACCCCAAATCACTATGAATATAAAACCTAATTACTATATCATTAAAGGAATAAATTTTATTACTCCTCTCTGTTAGTCAGCTAAAAGGCTAGTAGTTCTGATTTTGGGTAATTAACCCTCCACACATTGTAATGAAGTCTTCCTATTGTTAAATTAGCATAACCATCACTCCTTCAGGAGGCTTTCCCAGTGGAAGATGCTTCCACTGCAGGAGGTGATTGCTACTCTTCCACTTCTGTTTTCCTTATCTTCTCTTCCCTGTGCCTTCTACTGCTTATTCTCACTGGCTGTAGCTTTAAAATATGCTCAGTTGACAATGCAAATGAAAGGGTTAATATGAAGTCTTGGCCATGAAAGGTCATGGCTTGAAGGAATGTGGAAGAGAATATAATCTGTCTTCTAGAAATAGTCTTCTACAGTTCTCCCACCAGACTAAATTCGCAAGAGATGTCTTAAAATTAATTTTGCTCCCCTATATCAAACTTTAACAAATTATTTTTTTACAATAAAAGTTCAAACAAATACAGTGGTCATTTATTATTGAATATTCATTGAGTAACTTCTGCATAACAGATATTCTACTATGGATTCAGTGTTCAGTTATCAAACTTGTGAACAGGATTCAGTCCAGAACAGGAAGCAAAAGAGAAACATTTATTTAGTCCCCACTATATACTAGGAATTTTTATCGGAGGCAACAAGACTAAGTAATAATCAGTGCTTAAACAAATAATAATGCCAATAGTATCATAACATTTTTGTTTTATGAAAAATGTAAAGGTATTCATTTCCAAATTCATGCAAATTTAAATGTACCACTTTCAGGTTGCCTGTTTTTTATGCACTTCTGTGAGTTAGTATGTTATCTTCCTCTGACTATGCCGTAACCACCTGCCCCGATCTTGCAGTGAAGCTGGTGCTGACTCGGGCGTTGATGATTACGGCAGATATTCTAGCTGGGTTCGGATTTATTACCCTGCTCCTGGGTCTCCACTGCGTGAAATTCCTCCCTGATGAGCCATACATCAAAATGCGCATCTGCTTTGTTGCTGGGGCCACATTATTAATAGCAGGTACTGGTCTGGACTAGTGGTAGGGGTAGATATACACATCTAAGATCCTTTTTTTAAAATTTGTTGTTATTGACAGTATTACAGATGTCCCCCAATTTCCTATCATTACTCCACCAGCCCCTGCCCTACCCAAGGCCTTCACCACACTATTGTCTATGTCCATGGTTATGCATATATGTATACAATTTCTTTGGTTAATCTCTTCCTGTATCTCCCCTCTCTCCCCCACATACACACCTCTGAGATATGTCAGCTTATTCCATTCATCCATGCCTTCTCTGGGCCTGTTTTATTCACCAATTGATTATGTTCATTAAATTCTACATATAAGTGAGATCATATGATATTTGTTTTTCTCTGACTGGCTTATTTAACTCAGCATAATATTATCTAGGTTGTCCATGCTATTGCAAAGGGTAAGAAATCCTTTTTTTCAGCTGTATAGTATTCCATGGTGTAAATGTACCACAACTTTTTTATCCACTCATCCACTGATAGGAACTTGGGCTGTTTTAAGATCTTAGCTATTGTAGATAACATTGCTATGAACATATGGGTGCATATATTCTTTGATTGGTGTTTCAGGGTTCTTGAGGTGAAGAAGGGTGATGTTCTGAAGTGGTCATTTTAGGATCGTGTGTGACTTCCTTTTCTAAATTGAAGGAATAAAAGGCACATTCACCAGTCCTAATTTCTTTTGCTTTGAAATCAGATAATTAATCTTTTTTGTTAATATGTCAGATCAAGATTTATCAAAGTCCTCAAACTATTTTTCAAACATTTAAAAAAGCTGTATAATGCTTTAATTTATTAAAAAATAATTTCTATTGTGATTATTCCTGAAGTTAAATTCTCAGTTATGCCCCGAATTAAGCCTCCTTACCTACGCCCACCTCCACCAATTCTTTTTAGCAATGAATTAAATTGTGCCAAGTCCTATGTTAGACTTTTCTCATGTGCCAACCCATTTGATCATAAACTAAACCATAAGCAGATAATATTATTCTCTTTACTTAAGAAGCAGATGAATAAATGGAGTTCTGAAGACTAATAAATCAAGCATGACTAATAAACCATAAGTCAAGAAACACTTCACATGATGTTATTAGTGAAACAGCACAATTAATATTTTACTCAGGTCTGTTGTCAACTTCAAAGCTTAGTCTTTCTCTACCACAACATGATGTCATCTTTGGATCTTGATGCAAGTTGGGAGGAAGCATCCTGTTGAAGAAACCAACAGAAATATCCTCCAGTGAGAAAACTGTCTTCTTTTATGCTAGAAGCAAAACGTTAGCAAAGCAAATGTAAGTGAGAACCTGACCAGGCACTCTAGGTAGTGAATGGATAGAGACTGCTCTCGCAGCCCCGGCTTCGTCTGGAAGGTCATCAGGAAGGTCCTTCGGCTGTCCAGTCTCATTAGCATATTATGGTTTTATTAGACCAGTTACTTAACCTGTCTTCATTTTCTGATCTGCAGAATAGGCTGAAGCCCGGGCAATAATATCTACTTTGAATTGCTCTTGTGAAGATCCAATGTATGCAGAGCAAGCTCATAGCAGAGAGTCGAACTTATCACCAACTGAAAACCGGGTTCTCCCTGATTTTTTCACATGCAAACATTGAGTCAAGGCCCTGATGATCCTTAAATTGTATTAAAAAGTTACAAGAATTTAGTTATTTTTCCTTTTTAAGACATGTAGTCCCATATCCAGCCTAGTGATACCGTAAAGCTTTTGTGTGTAACAATGTGTTTTATTTAACAAATTTAAACATCATTTAATGCTATACATTTTGTTACAGAATACTTTTTGAAATATCACTAGATACTTCATTTAAAAAAAATAAAACAACAGAATGAGCTAAATTTAAAGAAAACCAAGGCTATAGAGAAAATCCCAGTAGGAATGAATTGCTGAAGAAAAAAATGACTACATTTAAATTGCCAGACATAGCCAAAGACTTGGAACCATCATTCAGTATTGGTATTTACATAGATTATAAGTTTTAACAAAAGGAATTTCTATTCTAAACCCGTTGGTTACAGTATTATAGAAAAGGTATGATAATTTATACCCTATTATCTAAAGATTATATGTTCACGATCTGGTTCTTCTTAAAAATTGTATTAAATAATTGGGAGAAGAATTCAATGAAATGGTGGTTTAAATAGATATAACAAACTCCCTAGAAAAAAATGTGAAAAACATTTTGGACACTACAAGTTTCAGAACTACCCTTTTCACATAGCTTTTTATCTTCCAATCCCCCATCTTTTTTTTTTTTTTTTTTTGCATCTAGGTCCTGACGTGCAATTTATTCCTTTAAAACAAGAGGACCTTAGTGGCATCACTTCAAGCCAGTCATTTGTCAGATAGACTAATTTAAAAGGAATAAATTTTATTTAAAAGGAATAAATTATATTTACAAGGAATACATTTTCTCTGTTCTTATATATGGGGTGATAGGTAAGAATTTATTTTAAATTGAAGACAATTTTTACTTCAGTTACTAGTTTTTAACCCCAACACACTAAAATGAATATAATTTATATATGAGTGTGTGTTATATAGCTGACATGGCTTTAATCATGGGGCTGGGTGGTGGAGAAGAGGAGCAATAGAATGTTCTTAAAGACATCTACTTTCAATTAAAATATTGATATAGAAAGAATATATGTTCATTATTTATCTTACATTTTGTGTTCTTTATCTTCTTTAGATTTTTCTTTTGTTTTAATAGTTTTCTTTCTACAATACAAAAATAACATTGGAAAGAGAAAAAATAAAGAAAACCATAGTGACCATTTTAGGTTTATAAAAACAGATGAGCACTGCACTCTATTATTTTTGTATTTCTGAGATATAATTTGGAAGAAATACAAGATAGACGGCCACAGGAACACATAAAAGAGGTGACCACAATTTGAGTTGTTCATGAATCCACACAGTATCATTATTATTCCTTGCATGATGCCATCTGTTTTGAGTAGCAAAATTTAAATTTAGAAAAGACCTGCATTTTTTTTTTTTTTTGCATCTTCCCTTTCTTTCAGGTGCCCCAGGAATTATTGGTTCTGTGTGGTATGCTGTTGATGTTTATGTGGAACGTTCTTCTCTGGTTTTGCACAATATATTTCTTGGCATCCAATATAAATTTGGTTGGTCCTGTTGGCTTGGAATGGCTGGATCTCTGGGTTGCTTTTTGGCTGGGGCTATCCTCACATGCTGCTTATACATCTTCAAAGGTAAGAACAAAATAAAATAGCATACTTCCCTGCCTCCAGTATCATTTTCCCCAACCCAATGGAAACACATCTCACCAACTCAAAATAATGTTATTCCCTTGATCTCTACTCACTGCCATTAAAAATTTCAGTTGTTCAAGGACAACTCATTTCTAATATTCAAACCTATTACCCAGTTAGTGGTACATTTATTGAAAAAAATTCCATAACTACAACTGTCTAACATCCAAACATATAATGATTAATTTGATGTATCATAATTTTATATCTCTTACTTCACCCAATCTATTACATTTATATCTAGAGTTAATAGAGAAGTAGACTGCAAGGCAAACCAAATATTTGTTGTTAAAAACTGCAATTTGGTTTCTAAAAATACCACTTAAAAACAAAATGAACTCTTCTCCTTATCAAGAAAAAATAAAGAGAATATCTGGCTAAATTTTAAATCTAAAAATAACTTACAGGATAAAAATCTATATTGTCAGCTAGAGGTCTTCTTAGATGATTCTTTCTTAGAATATGTATATTCTTGTCACTTCTGGAGAAGAATATGTAAATTGACATTATTTTATTTCCCAAAGTTTACTCAGCCATAATTATGTTTATATCCCTACAATTACCTCTCCTAAACAGATGTGGGACCTGAAAGGAACTATCCTTATTCCATGAGGAAGACCTATTCGAATGTAGCTGTTTCCATGGCCAAATCGTATGTGGCCCCTCGGACAGAGACTGCCAAAATGTATGCTGTGGACACAAGGGTATAGAGTGCTGCATATCATTCTGTGTTCGTATATTATTTAATAATCAACCAATAATTTCAGGTGAATAAAATAGCAGGTAAACCAAGGAACAGTTATTTAAACTTCATGTTCAACTAAATTAATTGTGCAACTTAATAAAAAAAAGTTTGTCACTTCTTTTCTATTATTCTCTTATTATTCCTCATTCTCTCTCTCTCTCTCTCTCTCTCTCTCTCTCTCTCTCTCGTTGAGTTTGCTAGAATATAAAAACGTTTGTGATTTCTATATTGCTATTAGACATTGTGACATGGTGATATTAAAATGAAGTGACACTTTAAGAATAGAAAGCAACCTTCAAAAGATGCCAGAGATTCTCATCTTTGAAGGCATTAACAAACTCTTAGCTCTTTCCCTGGGTTTCGGTTCACTTTTTGTATTCTCAACTGAGTGAGATATTGATAACTTTGAAGAAGATGGTTCTTTTAAATTCAATCTAATGTATCACCACCTACTATTGCTCTGATTCTGTTAAAACTGAAGTAAAAAAAACCCACTAGCTTTATGTGCCAGCTACTGGTAGAAGTTAAAGATAAGTTTCCCCTTCACGCTCCAAATGTCAAAAGCAAATGCTAAAATAATACCAGAGTCAGTGGTGACTTCCTTTCTCATTAACAATATAAGAGATCTGTGTATTACTAACACCACTCCCCGTTTGCTTATATATTGCCAAATTATTAGACTGCAGCAGTAATAGTTAAACGAGTTCACTCATTTATTGATTGGACATCCAAATATATTTTATGAATACACTATGTTAGCATTCACTAGCTCAGATGTCCTCTCACAACTAGATCCTTAACCCTTTGCAAAATATCCGGCATATGATAACATTTAACAAATATTTGTTGACTGAAAGAAATAAAGCCTCACAACTCTTTACATAAATAATCAAATTTCCTCATAAAATATGTGCTTTTTTGGGGAAAAAAAGGATTCTGTAGACACTTAAATCAATGAATGATTGCTAATGGAATTCATTCATATTCATAATGTAATCATCTTGCATTTTTTAAATGGTAAAGTTTTTAGAATGTTTATAAAATTTAATCTCAGCCTCCCCAATTCCTTGTAATTCACATGAATGGCATCAATCCTTTCGCAGTCCCTTAATGAACTATGAACTAAGCTGGAAATTAGTTCTTTGGAAATGGAAATTTAGTTGTGAATTTCTGAAGACTCCAAAAGAAACACTTCAAATTAAAAAAAATCTAAAAAGAATGTGAAAATGAGATGATGAAAACCTAGTACATATTTTCATGTTTTTGAGAATGGTGTTCATGATTTAAAAAGGTATTTCTTTACCAGTATTCTCAGGATAAATTCTGATCTAATCTTATAAGTCAGAGCAATTGACTCACTTTCTTTGTAGACCACATTTCCTAGTTATATGGGTATTATTCTATACACTTAAAAACTTCTTTTTTCTCAACCTTATTTTTAAAAGTTTTTATTTGCACTTTAACTTTATGATAACATTGTCTGTTATCTTTTATATATTCTAATACATCTCTTGAATCCTTCTGGGGAAAGGCAGGATAAAATTAATTAAGTTAGCTCATTAAATTTTAGAGATACAATTTTTTTCCTTCTTAAATTTCATTTGTATGAGAAAATATTTCAAAAGGTTGTGGTAATAATGGACATCTATGATAGTTTTGAAATTTTTCTCAATAAAAACATTTTGTATATTATGGGAGGAATATTAGTATTTTTTCTTTAATTACCTTGGAAATGTTTATTTCTAATTTCCTATAACTTAATAAAGCATCCCCAAATAAAGCCTAGCAAAGAATATATTTTGTATAGCAACTAGTGAACAACAAAACAAATATTAAATGCTGAAGAAGTAATCATTGACATGGTGATAGCTCAGCATGCTTAGAAAGAAAAAATAATATACATCAAAGTGTACATACATAAGATTATTAGGTTGAAACATTAAAATAACTCACTATATTCTGGGTACTGTAATTTAGTCATATACAGTTAATTATAGTAAGAAAAAGTAAAATTTTTAAAATTGACAATTTTACTTACCTGTCCTTTATTAACTACTAGAGGCCCTGTGCACAAAATTCTGCACTGGGAGGGGGGTTCCTCAGCCCAGATTGCTAGAGGGTGCAGGCCAGGCCAAGGGACCCCACCAATCTACTATCAGGGCTGGGGAGGGCCGCGGGAGGTTGGCCAGCCGGGGAGGGACCGCAGGAGGACTCTCGGGTGTGTCCGCTTGTCTCACTCAGTCCCGATCTGTTCACTTTTTGTATTCTCAACTGAGTGAGTTATTTGATAACTTTGAAGAAGCAGTAAGCTAACCTACCAGTTAGAGCATCTGCCTCCTGGTGGTCAGTGTACATCATAGCAAGCAGTTGAGCGTCCTTAGCATATTCTTAGCATATTATGCTTTGGTTGAATGGACCACCACACACTTAGCATATTAGGATTTTTTATATAGGATAATTCTAATAGCACATTTTTAATAAAAATTAGACTTTTGTTATTATAAAAGTTATATGTGTGTGTTGTAGACCATGGGAAAACACGAACAACAAAAATATTTATTTTTTAATGTTAATCCTCACCTGAGGATATTCTTCCATTGATTCTTAGAGAGAGTGGAAGGGAGGTTAAGAGACATAGGGAGAGAAACATTGATGTGAGAGAGACACATCAATTGGTTGCCTCCCAGACAAGAGCCCAGACATGGGCCCTGACAAGAGCCTGGGATTGGGCCTGCAATGGAGGTATGTGCCTTTGACCAGAATCTTATCTGGGACCCTTGACTCCAAGAGCAAATGCTCTATCCACTGAGCCAAACTGGCAAGGCAAAAATGCATCTTATTTAAATGACTTGGCACCATATTCTCTGTACCTAGAACATTGCTACTTCTTAACCTTATTGAACATCTGTGTACCCTTCCAGATATTATGTACTTATACACATACACATATATTTCTGTTTTAGAGATCATTCTGTATGTGTTGCTTGTAATTAACTTTTTCCCCCTTTAACTATCTCTGCCTTTCCAAGCAATAAATTTTCAACTTCTGTAATAACTGATCCATATTTAAATTACTCCAAGTTTCTTAAAATGTATTAATACAGTTGGCTTGTCCAAACCAGATTCTGTATTTCCTCTGGTTGTTATGTGTCTTAAGTCTCCTATAATCAAGCTACATTTTTGTCACAGACTCTAACTTGTTAAAAAACAACAAAGAACACACTGCCATGGCTGGCATGACTCAGTGGTTAGAGGGTCAGCAGGCACCAAAAGGTCTGGGGTTCGATCTCGGTCAAGGGCACTACTTGGATTTCAGGTTTGATCCCAGCCCCAGTCAGGGTCAGGGTAGGAGGCAACTAATCAATGTGTCTGTCTCACATTGATGTCTCTCTCTCTCTCTCTCTCTCTCTCTCTCTCTCTCTCTCTCTTTCTCCCTCTCATTCTCTCTCTTTCCCCCCCTCTTTCCCTCCCTCTGTTACACCCTTTCTAAAAATCAATGAAAAAAATATCCTTGAGTGAGAATTAACAACAACAAAAGAAAGCTGAACCAGTTTTTCTACAGTTCATTTCCAGCTTCTGGATTTGTCTGGTGCTGTAACTTAGTTGTTTCCTTATATCTGTATTTCCAGTAAATTAGAATTTGAATCTAAAAGCTTAATGAATCATGTTAAATAATTTTTAGGATACACCATAGGTGATGTGATAGAATACCCAGAAACCTAATATCTGGTTGATTGGCCTTAATTATGCTAAAATTGTTCACTGGATTAGGATGATGACAATCTGACCCCTCCATTCTTCAGTTATATATGTTTTCTCCTTGGTAACAAAATAATAATCCTTTAGTGATTATAACTGAAACAGACAATTTGAAAGTAAAAGAGGGTGACATTTAGTGATTAAGTCAGGACTTTCATGGAAAGCAAGAAGGTGTGGTCGCTCTTTTAGTGCAAAGGACTCTCCTTTCATTGTCCTCAATGCACTTCACTTATGAATATGGTTTCTTTTCCCATACCTCAATTTCCCATAAAGATTACAAGCTCTCGCCCTGGCCAGTTGCTCAGTGGTTAGAATGTGGTCCTGCAGAATGAAGGGTCTTGGGTTTGATTCCCAATCAAGGGAAACATACATCAGTTGCAGGTTCTCCAGCCCCAGTAGGAACTGGTGTAGAAGGCAACAAATCTATGTGTCTTTCTCACATCGATGTCTCTTTATCTCTCCCCCCGCAACCCCCGCAACTCCCTCCCTTCCACTCTCTCAAGAAATCAATGGGAAAAATATCCTCAGGTGAGGATTAAAAAAAAAAGATTACAAGCTTTAAGAGGGCTACACATTTTCTACTTTGTGTATTGCTCTACACAATCGCAGTACCTGCACAATGTATTGCTCTACACATATCACAGTACCTGCACAATGTATTGCTCTACACATATAGCAGTACCTGCACAGTGCCTGATGCATAGTAGGCTCTCAATACATATTTTTTAATAAATGAGTGAATAAATGGTGGTAATACCCTGGCCAGGAAAATTCATTGTATGAGATTTATTTGTTCACTGTATTATTCCTTCCCTTATTTATGCATACATTTGGGCAGTTTTATTGAAAGGCCATCTCTGTGGTTTGGAGCAGCCTAAGGTGTAGGGGGCACACAGACATTAAAAAAGTTTAGAGTGAAATAAAATAATTGCTATAGCGTGGGTATAGAGGAAATACCACAAGAAAAGCAATCTCTACATCTGCTGGTAGAGTCAGGGAAGGCTCCACAGAGGAGGAAATTTTCAGTTGAGTAAAGAATGATGATAGAAAACAAGTTAGGAGAATGAATTCTATGCAAAGAAACCATGCACAAAGAAATAGAACTAAGAGATGGCAAATAATGTGCTAAAAGTTACAAGCAGCTCCTTATCCCCAGAGTATAACTGGGTGGAAGGAGTTTTTGATATTCACAAATTACTTTAAAATGAAAACCATGAGAAGACAGCACTTTCCAAGGTAGGAAAATTGAGGTGAAGATGCATGCGATAAGGTCCTCAGTGCCACCATTAGGAACACTATCCAGGTTTATATTGTGCTAGTTTTATTCTGCCCAGTAACGCTTCTGGTTTCCCTTCTACAGTCGCCTCTTTGAGGCATCATAGATGAAGCAAAGTCCTATCAAGCCATCTTCACCATCACCGAAATCATTCTGATTCCCAAACTATTCTTCCTGGCATATTCTCTCCTTCACACTTTAATCTTTCCAGTCAATTATTTTGCTTTTTTGGTTTTGTTTCTTTATGTCAACATTCTCATGCTGGAGAGAGCACTTCCTATCTCAATTTAAGGGAATACATTGACAATTAGAAAAAAAATGATTCCTGGAGCAGGCTCTGCAGCTTTTGAGCTCAGAAATAATTGTTCTCAAGTGAATAATGTTGGCTTCTGATGTGCAGTAATTAATTGGAATACAATATAATGCACACTACAATATCGATTAACCTATGCTTCCATTCAAAAAGCTGGTAATTTGACATTTAAAATCTGTATTGAAAGATTCTCTATTTGCCTAAAGCAGAAAAGGATAAGGAGGAAAACAAACAAACAAACAAAACACCAATTATCTCAGCAGCCGGAGAATCTCTGTAGTGAGAAAAAAATTATACTCACATACATTAATTTTTTTTTTTTAATTTACAGAAATGTAAATATTACACAATGTTTCTCTTACCCATGTCTATGGTCTTCACCCACTATCTCTCTCCCAACAGATGTACCTATTTAATATTTCTTGTATCCTTTCCAAAAAAAAACTTGAAATGGCCAGCCTGCAAACCACCACAGGCCCCTCGCTCAGGCCGCCTCATGCCCCAAGGGAACCCCACCCTGATCAGGGACAACCTTCAGGGCAAACCAGCTGGCCCCCACCCCTGTACCAGGCCTCTATCCTATCTAATAAAAGAGTAATATGCAGATTGATCATCACTGCAACACACAATATAGCTGCCCCCATGTGCTCAAAGATCCTGCCCCCATGTGGACACAAGATGGCCAGCAGGAGAGGGCAGTTGGGAGGCACCCGGCCTGCAAGGGAGGGCAGTTGAGAGGGACCAGGCTTGCAAGGGAGGGCAGTTGGAGGTCATCAACCCTGCAGGAGAGGGCAGTTAGGGGTGACCAGGCAAGCAGAGGAGGGAAGTTGGGGGCAAACAGGCTGGCAGCGGAGTGGTTAGGGGGTGATCAGGCTGGCAGGCAGAAGCAGTTAGGGGCAATCAGGAAGGCAGGCAGGCAAGCAGTTGGGAGCCAGCAGTCCTGGATTGTAAGAGGGCAGTCGGACATCCCTCGAGGGGTCCCAGATTGGAGAGGGTACAGGCTGGGCTGAGGGACAACCCCCCTCCGTGCACGAATTTCATG
This sequence comes from Cnephaeus nilssonii, assembly GCF_951640355.1. NCBI lineage: Eukaryota > Metazoa > Chordata > Mammalia > Chiroptera > Vespertilionidae > Cnephaeus > Cnephaeus nilssonii. Next base: position 47,610,626 of record NC_137074.1, read on the forward strand.
CACCGGGCCTCTAGTGATTAAATATATTTTTTGGCAGTTTTCCATGTCAGTTCATTCTTTTTTTAATGGCTGCATAGCTCATTGGTCAAATGTACCCTTATTTTTCTAATTTGTTCCCTTAGGCATCTCCATTGTTTCTGGGTTTGCTACTATAAACAATATTGGAATATTCCTTTTAAAAATGTGTTTGCTTTCTGTAGAATTATAACTATAGAATTGCTTTCTAACTGTGTCTTAAAGTAGAAATGTCAAATCCCTGTAAATATACATATATTAATATTTTGATTCTGTTACAGAACAGAAAGAATTCATCCACCAGGCTCAAGTAGAGCCAAACACTAGACACCAATAATTGCAGTGGAGAAAGATTCGCTATTTTATTATTAATAGAACCACCCAGGAGTACGGGAAGCTAATGTTCAAAACCCCTAATTCCCCAGTAGTGTGTAGGTTACAGATTATACAGGGCAGAATCACAAGACACAGTGGGTTAGGTTTTCACAGTCCTGCTGGGAGCTGATTGGTCAGAAGTGAGGTAAAGGTAATGAATCATTTCTTCATGTCTTGAGAACAACTCTGATGTGTTTTCCAGTGTCCTCCTGTCTGGTTTCATTGGAAAGCAGCCAGGGGGTCCTTCCACCTTAGGGCTCAGAAACTGAAACATAACTTAGGCCAGCATGTTATCTTTAGCCTGCCAGACCTTGTGACCATTAGTCACATCTAAGGCACTGTCTTCTGCCACCTCAGGGGCTCAGGGATTACTGATTACCTGGAAAGGGCTAGGTCTTTAAAAGAGAGAGAGGAAGGGAAAGAGAGAGAGAGAGGGAGGGAGGGAGAGAAAGAGAGAGAGAGAGAGAGAGAGAGAGAGAGAGAGAGAGAGGTGATTTCTAGATACAGGATTTAAAATTAAATTTAATCAAAGTTATAAGAACCCTCAGTTTCAAAACATATGGCTACTAAATTGACCTCTCAAAAATGTTATAGTAATTTTAAATTTCCATCAAAAGTTTATAAAACTATTTGTTTCCCCAGATTCTTCTCAACACCAGAAATTAACGATTTTTAATATTGTTACTATCTTATGGGTAAAATATGATATTATATTGGTATATTGATGCATTTATTTAATTAGCTCTAGCATAGTTAACCAACTTTTTAAATAATCACTAATTGCTTGAATATTTATTTCTGCAGATGAAAAGTATAAATTTTTAAAAATCCCCATGATATTGCATATCCCCAGTTTCAAAGCACATATTAATGAGCTTCTCAGAATGTGTTATACTTACTGCCAATAGTATTTAAGATATTTTTTTGGCCATACATTAAATAATTTTATTTTATAGACCATTTATTTTCATGTGAATTTAGAAAAGCACCAGTTTTCCACTCTGATACAATTTAAAGTTTTTGTTTAAAATACATCTAAGTTTGAAGCTGAATTGATTTAAAATTACATTAAATAAAAATAAGTAAAAAATCCTTTTTAGCTATTTTAGAAATGAGAAAGCCCATATTTGAGTGGTTGAACTTTGGTATACAATGAGTTAATCAAGGTAGTATTTTTTAAATAAAATGTACTCTAAGCAACAACAACAACCAGAACCTTAAACTAGTATTAGAGTAAGTAAAAAAATGGACTTATTGTTGAATTCAACAATATAGGCTTTCTCCAGAGCCCGCAAACAAGGCTATTTTTATTTATTTATTTGGTCATATAAAACATTTCAGAAATCACATCATTTCACTCATAAATACTTCATTATCTACACTAATAAAAGAGAAACTTGCAAATTAACCATCACTCCACTGCACCCACAAGCCATGCCCACCAGCCAAGCAGGAGTAAGTATGCAAATTAACCCAACCAAGATGGTGGCCGGCCACAGAGCAAGCAGGAGGCTTGGGTTTCCCAGCGATGGAGGAAGCCAAGCTTCCCAACCGCTCTGGCCGGCCCTGGCCTCCGCTCAGGGCTACAAAGTTTCAATTATAGAAGATAAATAAATCCCAACAAAACTGGCTGCGGCCACGGAGCGAGCAGGAAGCTTGGGTTTCCCTGTCGATGGAGAAAGCCAAACTTCCTGGCATGCCCGGGCCTCTGCTCAAGGCTACAAAGTTTCAATTATAGATGATAAATAAATCCCAGATCCCAGGGCCTCCCCTTGGGTCTCCAGGGGGCGTGGCTGGCCTGCAAACCACCACAGGCCCATCGCCCAGGCCACCCCATGCCCCAAGGGAACCCACCCTGATCCGGGACACCCTTCAGGGCAAACCAGCTGGCCCCCACCCGTGTACCAGGCCTCTATACTATCTAATAAAATAGTAACATGCAAATTGACCATCACTCCAACACACAAGATGGCTGCCCCCATGTGGTCAAAGATGGCTGCCCCCATGTGGACACAGATGGCCACTACAAGATGGCCAGCAGGGGAGGGCAGCTGGGAGGGACCAGGCCTGCAAGGGAGGGCAGTTGGGGACGATCAAGCCTACAGGGGAGGGCAGTTAGGGGTTACCAGGCCAGCAGAGGAGGGAAGTTGGGGGTGACCGGGCCTGCAGGGAAGGGCAGTTGGGGGGACCCAGGCCTGCAGGGGAGAGCAGTTGTTGGGGGACCAGACCTGCAGGGGAGAGCAGTTGGGGTGGACCAGGCCTGCAGGGGAGGGCAGTTAGGGGAAATCAGGCTGGCAGGGGAGCAGTTAGGCATCAATCAGGCTGTCAGGAGAGTGGTTAGGGGTGATCAGGCTGGCAGGCAGAAGTGGTTAGGGGCAATCAGGAAGGCAGGCAGGCGAGCAGTTGGGAGCCAGCAGTCCTGGATTGTGAGAGGGATGTCCGACTGCTCATTTAGGCCCAATCCTACCAGGATCAGGCTTAAACGGGCAGTCAGACATCCCTCGAGGGGTCCCAGATTGGAGAGGGTGCAGGCTGGGCAGAGAGACACACCCCCGTGCATGAATTTCATGCACCGGGCCTCTAGTGTATGTATAACTGATAAGGAATTTTAAACAATATAACCACAGATAACATTTACAATGAACAATATCTTTTTTAAAAAAAATATTTCTATTGATTTCAGAGAGGAAGGGAGAGGAAGAGATAGAAATATCAATGATGAGAATCATTGATTGGCTACCTCCTGCACACCCCACACTGGGGATTGAGTCCACAACCCTGGCATGTGCCCTGACCAGGAATTGAACAGTGACCTCCAGGTTCATAGGTCGATGCTCAACCACTGAGCCACACCAGCTGGGCTACAATGAACAATTTCTTAATATCAATTTTCCCAATGTATGTTTTGTTCCAATTGTCTAAAAAATGTCATTTATAATTGGGTCCCAATTTGAAGATCCCAAATGATCTACACTTTGTGGCAGAGTAAATCATAAATAAAATACTATAATTTTAATTTCTATAATCTCTATTTGAATCAATGTTTAGGAGACTTTAAAAAAATATGCTACAAGATTTCCTTTGCAAAAACTCGACTGCTTTTATAAAACTGACAGGTTAAATGTTTGTTGAAAATATATGGAGTGTGGGGAGGGAGGAAAAATGGAGTTTAAAAGGAAAATGGAAGTTTAAAAGAAGGAAAGGAGACACTTTTGTGAAATAGCCTTTGTACAGATAAAGAGAAATGAAGCCAAGAAGACCTGGCTCTTTAAGGGTCTTCCTGAGTTTGCTGGAGGAGGGTCTGAATGTAGGTGGGAAACCGAGGAGGGTGGTTGAAATTATCAAACTTTTCTGATATTTTCTAAATAAAGTTGTTTTAATGCAAATTGTAGCCTAGAGAATTAGGGGAATACGTTGAGAGATGCTCTGGTTGCAAACCATAGTTTTCCTTTTACTAAATTAAAACAAAAGTTACACAATGCCTTTGTGAAGCTAATGAATGGGATGCATTGATTAGAGGGACTCTATTTTATTGGACAAGGAAAAAGCCTGAAATTTAGGAATCAAAAGCAAAATAAAGTATTTGGTCAATGCAGCAGAAACTGAAGCAGTCAGCAAACCTTGTCAAAAACAGACAAAATAGAAAGGAGTAAGATCAAGAAGAAAATGCATTATTGGAGAATGGAAATCAGGACCTACACAGTGGTCACTGGATCTCATGGAGTTAATGTTCCAGTAATGGCTGTTCTGAGTGGGTGCCAGTTCCTGTTGAAAAAGTATTTCTCAATGAAATACTTTCCATATGCTAATAAAATTATAGTAAAAAAATGTATTTATAAAGTAAACAACTCTCCTCTAAAGCATTAAGCAGTTTACTTCTGCTCCCAAACACGTACCTCAAATAGTAAAACCAAAGACCTTCAGTTACACAGACTCACCTTTTTTCTTTTCTTCTTCTTCTTATTTATTTATTTATTTATTTATTTATTTATTTATTTATTTATTTATTTTTTGGTTAATCTTCACTAGAGGATATTTTTTCCAAAGAGGGAGGGGGGAGAGAGAGAGAGAGAAGTGAGAGAGACACATCTATTGGTTGCCTCCCACACTTGCCCTGATTGGGGGGTGGGTGGGAGGGGAATGACCACAACCCAGGTACATGTTCTTGACAGGGGAATTGAACCCTTGATCCTTGGGTGCGCATGTCAATGTTCTAACCATTGATCAACATGGGTCATGCCAGAATCACTCCTTTTAATGACCATCTATTGTTATTGAGTGTGTCCCATAGGTGGTTCTTATTTTTAGCAGCTTATCAAAGCATCCCTTTCAACCACATACTCTCTTTAAAAGAGTAAAAAATAAAAAAAATCTTTACATCTGCAGAAAGACCTTAGCACCCCAGAAATGTTTTGCTATACCTAAGATATTGATATTCCATTCATAAGTCCTACTCTCCTCATATAGCACTGACCTATTTTGTTGACTTTATCACAGGTGACAAGTATTTCCTATGATATCAGGTAAGATCCACTTGTCCACTGATTGCTTAGAAGTACTTCCTAGGCTTCCTTATCTGTGTCTCTCAATATTCTTTAATAAAAATAATAACTCTCATGCTTCTAACTCTGGAAGGAAATTAGTCAGTGGTTCCTAAGACTCTTTACCATTATAAATTTATCCAGATTTAGACACCCAAGGAAGGATGATTTGAATTGACACATGACTTCAATTTTCATATGTGGTGGAAAAATAACCCTGACTATTTATTAAATATTGAGAGACAATTGAATTAAGTGCTAGAGAAAGGGAAATTCTCTTATTTTGTTTATTGCATCCCTTAAACTGATTTTCCAAGGAAAAAACTCTCACTCAATAAACAAGATAATAAACTTAAGAAATTTGTATTCATTGATAATTTCAACCTGTAGACATTGATAATTTCAGTGCTTTTGAGCAATACATTTTTTCAACTTATTCATATAAAAATCTGACATCTTGATTGATATACATTATTTGCTTCATGAGTCAGTGTACACTGGCATAAATTTTAGCATAAAAAAAACCAATTATTTTCTAAATACACAAATAGAAATAAACTAGAGGCCCAGTGCACATCATTTGTGCACTCAGGGGGGTCCCTCAACCCAGCCTGAGCCCTCTCGCAGTCCAGGAGCCCTCGGACATCCTTAGCGCTGCCACGGCACTGCGCTCACAAGCCATGAGCCCAGTTTCTGGCTGAGTGGTGTTCCTCCTGTGGGAGTACACTGACCACCATGGGGAAGCTCCTGCATTGACTGTCTGCCCCCTGGTGGTCAGTGCATGTCATAGTGACCAGTCGTTCTGCTGTTCAGTCAATTTGCATATTAGCCTTTTATTATATAGTATTTTGTTTATCACCAAATTATTCCATTTTCTCAGAACTATATTTATTAAAATAACAAAATAACTACTATTTTTCAGGATCCAGTATTAATCAGTATTAATATATATATATATATATATATATATATATATATATATATATATATATATATATATTTATATTTATTTTGTTTAAATCACAAAGCAAAACGAATTTGGAATGTATATTCTATTTCCTCTGTTCTGATTTAAAAAATAGTCTCTATTGAATGTTGGGCCTCATAGCCAACACATGTTCATTGTCTTATTTTCTCTTATACAATCCTGAAGTATTTCACTTTCTGCCTTACATATAATATTCTGGCTGAGTTTCATTTCATTGTCCATAAGAATGCTTTTCAGTCCTATCCCAGCTCTATTTCATTCTTGTGCAAGATATTGAATTTTAAAGTCGTCTTTTATAACAGTTGTGCTCCTCACACAAAGGAAAAAAATTCAGAACTACAAAACTGAAAATTAAATAGGAACTTGTGGTCAGGTAAGAAAGAAATAGGCTAGACCTATAGGGTCAGTGACATAGAGATCACATACCATGTGAGCATTTAAATACAAATTATCCTGCCTTTACAGGCACCTCTAACTCATAAGTATCATCCTTAGGAGGGGAGTATATTTCAAATTTACTAGACTCTCTGATGACAGGCATCAGTCCTGGTGCTCAGCTTCTTTGTGAGCAATATGAGCTAAAGCCCTACATTCTTCTTGCAAATTTGAAGCTGATGATTAATCTATTCTTCTAGGATCTGTCAAAAATCGGACATCAGTAGTAATCCAGCTTCATGGTTTCATTTAACCACTACATCAAATCTAGCTAATGGGCTAGAATCACAGATAGGCTTTCATGCCCTCTGCTGGATGTTCAAAGAAAATGCTACACCTTTAGCAGTAAGAAAACCTCATTTTTTTTTTAAAAAAAGGAATGCTCTTTAACATGGGAAGAAAAAAATCTAGTCCTGTCAGAATTAAAATCAGAGACACTGGGTTAAATAGAATATTAACAATTTATTGATGAACTAAGATGCAGGCAAAGATTGGCCGAGATGACAGAATTCTTTTATCATCATGATAATCCCATAGTCTAAATTAGTGTTATTATTGTACTAGAGGCCCTGTGCACAAAATTCATGCACAGGGGGTAGGGGGAGGGAGCAGGGCCCCTCAGTCCATCCTGCACCCTCTCCAATCCAGGACCCCTCGGGGAATGTCCGACTGCTGGTTTGTGCCCGCCCTTTTAACAGATGACAGCTCCATTGTTGTTTTTTTCTTTTCATGCTTAAACCCACTGGAATTAGTAGGTATTCAAAGTGTGCATACATTTTGGGGGGACACCCTATATATCTCTAGTCAGCAGTGAAAAGAATCAATGGCGGATTTGGATCCTGCAGACAGGGGACCTCGCTCACTCCCTTCATGACTCCCCACTCCACTTTCCATCTTCGAGGGCAGCGGGAGAATCAATGTTTTCTCTCAATAATTTGGAAAAACACGTCCTGTCACCCGCTGCCTGGCAGGAGTGCTCTAGGCTCTAAGCAAGCGAGGCTTGGTCAGGGCAGCCTTCGCTCATGGGTGCTGGCACCCAAAGTGCACATTCCTCCTCTGCAGTCACCCCGACTATCCCACCGTTTCACTGAGAGGACGGAAAGCCTCACCTCCACTGGGTTCCTGATCTTGAATGCTGACGAAGGCACCTCAGCGAGGGCGCCCCCTGCGTCCACCAGGTGTGTCTTTCCACACCTGCTCCCGCCCCAGCACCTGCATTAGCCCCACGGAGGTGATCTCCTCGCTGCACTGGCCTCCATGGGAACAGGGCATCACCACTCTGCCCTCTCACTGTCATCTCACAGGTGCCCACCCCAAGCACCCAGAACACCTAGACACTCTCCAAAGGACGTGAGCATACTGGAGGGGACGTGTGCACATTCTGTGGGGGATGTAGGCATGCTGGGGCTGATGGAAGTGTGGCGGAGGGGCTGGGGGGAACCTGCGCACGCCATGGTCCGGGACTGTTGCAGGCACGTGTGGGTGACAATGCGCTGGGGGACGTTTGCATGCCGGGGGTGGGGTGGGGTGGAGATAATACACACATCGGAGGCCTGCAGCTGCGCAGAACTGCAAACCCCCGTGTTGCGGCCAGGAGGACGTCAATCTGGCCCACCACGGTGGCTGTCCCTGCTATCGCACACCTTCTGGGCCAGGAGGTGGGACTTGCACAGCCATTCCTCGGCGTTGAAGGCCTGCAGGCACTACTTCAGCTCAGCCCGCAGGCTCTGCTTGGCGTGCTCACAGCTGCCACCACTGCCATGTGGGGAGTACAGGCCGCCTCCCCTGGCCCGCCTCCCCTGTCCAGAGGCTTTCTGCATGCACTGCCCACCAGCCCAAAGTGCACTGCCCACCAGCCACTCTGTGCCTGCGTGTGCTGCCCACCCACCTGGAGCACGCTGCCCAAGGCGACGAAGGCAGGCATCCCACCCCACCCACTGGCTGCTCTGTGCCTGCGCGCGCTGCCCACTGGCCCGGACTGGAGTGCCTGCCTTTGTCACCTTGGGCAGCGTGCTCTGGGCGGGTGGGCAGCACTCCGGGTGGGTGGGCAGGCGTCCCGCCCCACCCACTGGCCGCTCTGCACCTCTGTGCACTGCCCACTGGCCCCAGCCACTCTGCGCCTCCACGCCTGCATGCTGCCCACAGGCCCTCCACCGGCAGGTCGGGGCAGAATGCCTGTGTCGTCGCCGTGGTGACGATGCAAGCATCCTGGCCCAGCCGCCACCATCTTTGTCGCAGAGTGACCCTCAATTTGCATATTATCTCCTTACTGGCTATGGGCACCACCATCTTTGTTGCAGAGTTATGGTGAATTTGCATATTCCCTCTTTATTAGATAGGATTGTTTGCAGTAGTTTTCAGTGTACCATAAAGAGCACCTGCTACAGAACTTGCAAGTCTCTGTCTGGAGGTCAAAGCCAAGTGATGGAAACTGTAGTACCATTAAAAATAATACAAGCCCAGCTGGTGTGGCTCAGTGGTTGAGCATCAATCTATGATGCCATTCAATTCCCAGGCAGGGCACTTGCCCGGATTGCGGGCTCTATTTCCAGTGTGGGGCATGCAGAAGGAAGCTGATAGATGATTCTCTCTCATTATTCATGTTTCTCTCACTCCCTCGCCCTTCATCTCTGAAATCAATAAAAATAATATTTTTTAAAAACACTAAATATGTTGGGGAAATAAATTCAGACCTTGTACAATAATTAACCTATAATAGTTATTCAGTATTTCTTAGATAATAAATGAAAATGTAACCTGTGGTACTTAATAAGAGATCTTTGTCAGAAACGTTTCTATGAAAACAAAGTGTTTTTGTTACCAGCCCTATCCACCTGCTTAAAGCCTGTCCCTACACTTCCTTCCTCACCTGGATAAATAAACCAAGCCACCAGAGGCCAAGCATGTAGTTTGCTTAGACTTGCTCTGACACATAAATGCAGCTGTCTTAAAAATAAATTCCGGTCACTTCAACCCAGACTTGCAATAACTTCTGACAACTCCAGCTGCTGAATCATTAGTCCCATCTCCAGATGTGCTTACACTTTTCTAGGTGTTAATTATAACCCCAAACGGTTCTGTAACTGGAACGGATTTTAACATACATAACTTATAGGATATGAACAAAAATTCAGAAAATGAATAAAATATTAAGTCACCTGTAGTCTCACTACTTAAACACATTTACGTTTAACATTTTATTCTTCCATAGAGCATGATTTCCTGTTTGTCTTCAATTGTAAGCTATCACTTTGTCAAAATTTATTTGTTTAATTTTATATTTCTTTTTAATTAAAGTAATGCATGAATTTAGTTTTAAAAGTCAAATAGTACTATAGGCTTATTATAAACACACACACACACATACACACACACACACACACACACACACACACACACAGCATTATTCTGCTCCACCTAATCCCACATAACATTTTCTCTAAAGCTGGTTTCTTGAGGGAGTTATTCTCAACTTTAGAGTGTTTTGCTTCATATATTTATTATCTAATTTCCAAATGATGTACTTTTCATTATTTCATGATTTTTGTTTTAATTTTAGGTGTTATTCATTGACTTCCCACAATTGGAGATTAGGATTTAGCTTTCTCATTATTTTCTGCCACCTTCCTTCACACACCCTTCCCCCCTCTGCCTAGATTGTCAATATGAATAACACCCATTTTAAAACTCAATATTAATTATTTGCATTATCCATAGCCTAACCGTTTTTGAGGATTTATTCCAACTTTTTGTTTTTCCCTTTCTGATTCTGGCTCTGGATGTGTCTGAATCTCTGTTTGAATTATTGTTAAAATTATGACAATTTTTATGGACTCCATAGTAGGAGAGAGATCAGATTAAAATAGATATATTTAGGCAGAGAAAGTTGTGTACTAGAGTGGAATCCTAAACTTAATTGAGATCACTGCATATTAATTACTGTCTATGAGTATTAATGGAGAAACATTAACTTAGATTATAGTAAAAAATGTAATACAGCAGTTATCCATTGAGTCCACATATACTATTAAAATATGTTCCTATATATTTTATATATATACATTCATTGTTTTGTCTATTTGTCCTTTCCCTACATTCATTGTTTTGTCTATTTGTCCTTTCCAAGGATATATTAATCGATGTCTGGGAATTCCCACTACATGAGAAAAATTGTTTCTAATTTTGGTCTTAACAATATTTCTAATATTTTCAGTTGATGATCCATATCTAAAGTTGGCTTGATTTCAGAATTTCTTCATACGGAGGAGGAGCTCCTAAAGTGTTGAAACCTGAAACATGATACAGTTCAGGGTTTTGAGCTGGAAGGTGAATTCCAACAGCTGGATTCACAGCTGCTTCTGTCCCTGGAAAGAGAAAGATGGGGATTTGTAAGTTTTCTACTCAGCATAAAACAGATGTACATGAAGTGCCTAGTAAAATCTGACATTTCTTGAATCACTGGAGCAACAGAAAATTATTTGTACACTTGGGGGAAAATTTGCAATCATCTGAGTCACTATAGCGAGAAAATGTGCTCTCAGGAACGGATGACAGTAGCTGCCCTTTTTTGATGGTTTTGTTTTCTGCAGTTTCAGTTTCCCGAGGTCAACCATGGTCCAAACCTATTAAATGAAGAATTTCAGAAACAAATTATTCATACATTTTAAATTGCATGCTGTTCTGAGCAAAGTGATGAAATCTTGAGCCAGCTTGCTCAGTCCCACCCAGAATGTAAAACCTCCCTTTGTCCAGTGTATTCTTGTAGTACATGCTACCTGCCCATTAGCCACGAAGTAGTCACCTTGGTTATCATGCTGTTGAGGTATTGCAGTGCTTTTGCTCAAATAACTCTTATTTCACTTAATGATGTCCCCAAAGCCATCCACATAACTTTTATTAGAGTATATTGTTATAATCGTTTTATTTTATTATTATTGTTAATGTCTTACTGTGTCTAATTTATACATGAAACTTTATCATAGATATGTGTGTATAAGGAAAAACATAGGATAGATAGTATATATATATATATATTAGGTACTATCCACAGCTTCTGACATCGACTGGGGGTCTTAGTCTCCCTTGCATATAAGAGGGGACTACAGTACCATCATCAAGAAGCATTTACAATTCAGCAGCTGAAACTAGAAGAAATACCATTTTTGGTGGAACAAAAGACAAAATGCCTCCATGGCATTTTAGCTAACGCTCCTATCGTGGGAAACACAAATCTCACTAGAAACATTAAAATACTAGAGGCCCGGTGCATGAAATTCGTGCATGGAGGGGGGTTGTCCCTCAGCCCAGCCTGTACCCTCTCCAATATGGGACCCCTTGAGGGAAGTCGGACATCCCTCTCACAATCCAGGACTGCTGGCTCCCAACTGCTTGCCTGCCTGCCTTCCTGATTGCCCCTAACCGCTTCTGCCTGCCAGCCTACCACCCCCTAACCACTCTGCTGCCAGCCTGTTTGCCCCCAACTTCCCTCCTCTGCCGGCCTGGTCACCCCTAACTGCCCTCTCCTGCAGGGTTGATCACCTCCAACTGCCCTCCCTTACAGGCTTGGTCCCTCTCAACTGCCCTCCCTTGCAGGCAGGGTGCCTCCCAACTGCCCTCTCCTCCTGGCCATCTTGTGGTGGCCATCTTGTGTCCACATGGGGGCAGGATCTTTGACCACATGGGGGCAGCTATATTGTGTGTTGCAGTGATGATCAATCTGCATATTACTCTTTTATTAGATAGGATAGAGGCCTGGTACAGGGGTGGGGGCCAGCTGGTTTGCCCTAAAGGGTGTCCTGGATCAGGTGGGGGTTCCCTTGTGGTGTGGGGCAGCCTGAGAGAGGGGCCTGTGGTGGTTTGCAGGCCAGCCACGCCCCCTGGCAACCCAAGCGGAGGCCCTGGTATCTGGAATTTATTTTCCTTCTACAATTGAAACTTTGTAGCCTGGAGCAGAGCCAAGCCTGGGGCTCCCTCCGAGGCTGGCAGCCATTTCTGTTGGGGTTATAATTGAAACTTTGTTGCCTTAGGCGGGTGGGCCTGGCCAGGGTGTGCGGAAAGGTTTGCTTCCCCTGTTGCCAGCGGCAACCCTGGCCTGCTCTCTCAAGCTCCATTCTGCTGCCATTTGTTTGAATTTGTTTACCTTCTATAATTGAAACTTTGTAGCTTGAGTGGAGGCTTGGGCCTGGCAAGGGCAGGCAGAAAGCTTGGCTTCCTCTGTTACCTAGGAAACCTTGCTCTCTGTGGCTGTAGCCATCTTGGTTTGGGTCAATTTGCATACTCGCTCTGATTGGATGATGGGTGTGGCTTGTGGGCGTGGCTTGTGGGTGTGTCGGGGGTATGGTCAATTTTCATATTTGTCTATTATTAGATAGGATTACATCTAAACTTTATTATTTTATTTTTATGTTCTGAAAATCACAACTAGTATAATTAATTACTTTTAAATTTTCTTTATGATAAATAGTAAAAATGTTAAGTTGTGAAAAGTTTGCAATTAATGTATACCACACAATAAGGAAGAGGCATTCTTACACTTTAAATTTTGAAGTCAAGGTTCTTCACTTTTAGGTTATACATACTACAGGCCAATAAATAGCAAAAGAAAACAAGCATTTTCATCCTCAAACTGATCACCTCAAGAGACCATGCACTTATGCAATAGCTCTTTAGCTAATCTCCTATTAGTATTTTCCTGAAAGAGTCTTTTGGAGCCATAGGAAATCAATAGTAATATCTTATAACCATTTACTTCTTTTTATTCTTTCCTTTTTTTTCCAGATGGGCTTTTACCTGTCTGGAAATTATTTGATTGCTTCTCCCCCAAACAATAGTAACAACCTTTAAATTCACCTTTAAAGAAGAAACTATGCCCTTAACCTAAACAGTCAAATTCTTTGCCTGCTTTTGTAATTAAATTTAATTGTGATACAGCCATGCCCATTCATTTATATCTTCTCTGTGACTGTTTTTTTGCATCATAGTGGCAGAGGTAAATAGTCCCACAGAAACTCTATGGCCTGCAAAGTCAAACATAGCTCCTATCTGGACCTTAATTGCATTTGCTGACCTCTTCCTTAAAGGATTAAGATTTGATGCCATGGAGGAGATTCCTTTTACCATGCCACTATCATGAAAACAATTTAGAGTAGTTATATTTTAGGCAATAGCTGCATCACAGGAATCCAAAAGTAGATTGCTCAAAATTACTATTTTGGAATGAATAACATTTATTTAGAATCATGGATCTTCATATATTTATATTTGCTTTATTTTGTATCTCACCAGTTTGCAGAGCAAAGCATAAAAACTCAAATATTAATACAATATGTAAAGGTAGAGTTATATTTAGAATATGTCTTACCTCCTGGTCCAGCACTCTTTTAAAGGAGTTATTTATTTAAGAATAATCTACTTCTAGGTTATTATATAATCTTTCTGTTTCTCAGTTTTATTTCATGTAGTAAAAGATTAATGATGGTAACTACATCTATAAAAGCAAGGCTAAATAAGTGTAAAGTGCTTAAAACAAAGCCTGGCACATAGTAATTACTCAATGTTTAATTATCATTACTATTAGTATAAATAATAACATTATTAGTACACATTAAGAACTATACTATGTTACAAATGTGCATATTTTCTTTTAATTACAACTAGAGGCCCGGTCTATGAAATTTGTGCATGGGGGGGGGGGGTGTCCCCTCAGCCCAGCCTGCACCCTCTCCAATACGGGATCCCTTGGGGGATGTCTGACTGCCGATTTAGGCCTGATCCTGGGGACCGGGCTTAAACCGACAGTCGTACATCCCTCTCACAATCCTTGACCGCTGGCTCCTAATCACTCACCTGCCTGCCTGTCTGGTCACCCTTAACTGCCCCCTCACTGCCTCTGTGTGCCGACCTGGTCACCCCTTACTGCCCCCCCTGCCAGACTGGTCATCCCCAACTGCTCCCCCCCGCCGGCCTGGTTGTCCCACACAGCCTGCTGTTCAGTCATTTGGTCGTCCCTCACTAACCCCCCTGCCAGCCTGGTCACCCCCAACTGGTCACCCCCCTGCTGGCCTAGTCGCCCCTAACTGACTGTCCCCCCCCGCTGGCCTGGTTGCCTTTTACTGCCCCCCCCCCCCCCGCCAGCTTGGTCACCTCCAACTGCCCCCCTCTGCTGGCCTGGTCCTCCCTAACTGCTCCCCCATGCCAGCCTGGTTGCCCCCAACTGCCCCCCCCTGCTGGCCTGGTTGCCCCACACAGCCTGCTTGTTCAGTTGTTTGGTCGTCCCTCACTAACCCCCCCTGCCAGCCTGGTCGCCCCACGCAGCCTGCTTGTTCAGTCTTTTGGTAGTGCCTCACTAGCCCCCCTGCTGGCCTGGTCATAGGCAGCCATCTTGTGAGGGTGTGAGGGTCAATTTGCATATTACCTCTTTATTATATAGGATATTATTTCCCAATCTATCCTATTTTAATGGTCAAATAATGTTTTAATCATTATCATTATTAATGTTATAACAGAAATTATTCAATGTAAATTTTTATGGCATTAGTCTTTTGCAGTTAGGAAGTTTAGGGTGATGTCAGCTAAGTCTGAAGGACTTGATAAAACAGTTAACATTGATAAAGTGTAGTTGTCCCAGCACTTCCCTCCATTGTGGATATTTGTACTGAGCCCCACCCATTCTCCAGGTGAATGCTCTTAGAGTGTTCAATACAGAATCAGTGGTAACTTTGCTATCATTCTGCTGGAGACTTCAATCAGATTGACCTGACACAATTATTAGCTCAAATGGGTTTCCATCACTGCCATTATCAATACTGGGCTCCAGGCAACAGGATATTGACAATTGCCCTCTGTGGTAGGAAAGTTTTACTGTTACCTCCTTACTACAGATTTGTCTGTTGCTCTCAAACTTGCTATGAAAACCACAAGACATTCATTTGATAAACAACTAATAAAGACATTCATTTGATAAACAACTAATAAACAAAGACAATGTGTTCAGGTCTTTCATAAAGTCAAACATATATCCGTTTTCAATTCGTTTCATATCATGTTTATGTATAATATCACATGATTGGGAGGGGAGCAGACATTTGTTTTTATCTTTGGACAAATTAAGAATCTGAGTTAAAAGTTAAAAATTCCTGCCCTGGCTGGTTTCTCAGTGGTTAGAGCATCTGCCTGCAGATTGCAAGTTTGTGGGTTCAATTCCTGGTTAAAGGCATGTACCTCGGTTGCAGGTTCAATCCCTGTGTCCAGTCTGGGCGTGTGCAGGAGGCAACCAATCCATGTGTTTCTCTCACATACTGTTTCTCTCCCTCTCTCTCTCTCTCTCATTCTCCCCCTCTTCCCTCCCTTCCACTCTCTCTAAAAAAATGAATGGAAATAATATTCTCTGGTGAAGATTAAAAAAAAAGTTAAAAATCCTATGGTTTAACAGAACTGTTGGTGAAGGTATTAGAGTCTGTTGTTTAAGTGTGTAAACCAATACACTCACTGCTGAGTTTTTGTAGGCAGATTTCAGATTTCCCACACAATTAAGAATCACTCCAATGAACCTGGCTTATGTTAATGTGCCCTTTTGACCTCTTTTTTTAAAAAATCTTTTCTCTTCTCTATCTCATCCTGTTCTTTCATCTGGGGGTAGCTAAGAATGCCTGAATTCAAGTCACAGTTCTTTCATCTACTGTGTTACTTAACCTCTAAGTGCCTTTGTTCTATTATCTTTAGAAGGTTCAGAATGATAGTGAACCCCTCATAGAGGTATAGAAAAAAAGAAATGAAATTGGAGATATCAGATGTTACCACAGAGAATAACACATGGTAAATGCCCAATAAATGAGAGCGGTAACTATTATCATGCCTGTCCATGAAAGTGTGTGAATAAAATACAGTCTTTCTTACTTAAAGGAGTCACAGAATATTTACATGTAGAGCATAAAGTATAGGGAAGTGACATTTAAAAAAGGATCCTAACACACAATGGAATCCTGGGGGTGGTGGGGGAAGACGGGAGCACAGTGTAAGGCCTGCTCTTTTCTGTCTCTCTCCTATTCTCCTTCCCCTCCTCAACTTGAAGCATTCACATTTAATGGCTGCTGGGAGACTGGTATTTCTATTTGCCTTGAAATAAGAAAAAGGAAAGATTATCTCTGAAATAACAGAAGAAATGGGGTCAGGGTGATTGGATAGTTGAAAGCATCATCAGGGAAATCAGATCTGAGAAGCTAAGCCAAAATGAGTGTCCCCAGTAAGAGTCTCAGAAGGTTCTCACCTCCAGGTCTTCTCAGGAAGGCAGGGGACCTGCTTGCTGTCAGGGCTGAAGGGCCCAGCTCTGATACACATAAAATAGGAAGAGTTCAATGCAGATTTTATAGTAACTTATTATTTTTTGTTTAAAAATATGGAGAGATGATGGCAGGGATCCTTCTCTTAGTCTCTCAAATTCTCTTTTCTAATGAACACTAGATTGTTTTTCTGCCTCATGCTCTTCATCCCTCGCTCACGTCCCAAATCCCAAATTTTGTTCTCTTTATTATCTTGAACTGACTTACTGATACCATTGTAATAACCTGGTTATTATTTAACAGAAAAGGAGTAAAAGGGAAGACTAGATATAGGCATGCCATTTATGCAGCGTTATTAAAAGCAACATTTAACACTAAGTCTGTTCCCCACTGATCCATGGGGGAAGGGACTAGACAAAGCCAGTTTAGACGCAAGCCCAGTAAAGGTCTGAGGGACCTTATAAAATACTTGCCCATCAATCACACCTAGAAATAGGTAATTGGCCAGGATGGGGGTGGCCACAGCAAGCTTGCAAAATCTAAATATATACATTTCCAAAAAAAGGAAATTCACTCTCTCTCACATGCCTCCCCTTTAGGGACTCATGCTAGAGGGGCAGTAGTAGGAGGAGGGAGGAGCTATGCTCCCTTGCGCCCACAGGGTGCTGCCTAGCCATGCATGTTGGGCTTTACACATGAACTAAATTTAATCTGGCCTGAATGCTGAACCACACCTGGCTGCAACATGGAACAGAAAATCTGGGCACTGGCCTCCTTCTGGCTCTGCTGAACCCCCAGCTACCTCTCTTTCAGGACTGGCTTGAGGGAAATGGGACATTGCAAACCAAGGGATGTAACTACAAGACTAAAATCTTCTTCCACCTCTTATCATCTCATGAGGGCTTCTAAAAATGCTTATTTCAGCTGTAACCCCAGAACTCCACAAACATCAGAGGGCTCCCCACAACACTCATATACCCAGCCAGTGGCAGCATTACTTTATAAATAAGGGTTTTTATGCAGCTTCATAACCTTATTTAAATTGGAAACATATTATTATTCACATTTTCAGTGAATTATAAAAACACTTGTTTATAATAAACTTTAAAACTCCTTTTAATGACTCCTTTGTCATTACTTATTTTTTCAAACATGAATTTAAAAAATAAAGAAAACAATTAATCTAAGAAACCCAAAACATTTTTGTTTTCTTATTTTTCCACTTAGGTGTATTCTCTACCTACTCTCCTTGTTATATAGTCCTTGGTCTTACAAAGTGGGGAGTATTGATCACAAATGATAGAAATTTAGGATACAAAGAGTTGTGTGAGAATTTTAATTTTCTCTTCTTGTATCTCCACCTTTACTAAATAATTGATACATTCCTTTAAAAAAAAATCACTTTCCGTGGCCCAATATGTGTTCTCACTCTTGATTTACACATTTGAGGAGGGGTGTGGGGAAACAACGGGTTGTAAATCTGTGTATTCTGTTGAATTATCAGAAAGGAGGGATTCCAGAAGCTTCATTAACATAGGTAAAATAATGAGATTTAAAACAACAGTGAAACACTACATTATTTTTACTGCTGACACAGGTGCTAAAAACCACAAACTGAATTATACTTGAAATGTTAGTCTCTACTGGTTGAAAAAGGAGAGCAAGAAGGACTCAGAGATTACTGCATGAATTATCCCATTCATGAAGACATAAGGGCAATGAGTGGGTTCTTTCTGAGATTATAAAAGAGTGGGAATAGAAAACAGGATCAGAGGAGTTGGGGATGGAGGAAGGATAATAGGGGAAAAGGGTCTATCTAGGATATCCTGGGGCCACCTCAGGAAAAAGAGTTGGACCTGAAAGCAGAGCAAAATTACATGATTTTAGGGATTGCATAAAATAAGTAGGTTTTAATGCCAGTCCTTAAAATATCTTCAACTTCAAACTGTAGGTTCCTTTTCCTCTTAATTTTCATCTTTCTCTTCTCCTTCTCTTTCTTCTGGTCTTTCTCTTCCCCTTCTTTTTCTAACAATGCCTCCTTTTTCTTCTTACCCTCGGGTATCAGATAGATTAATTTTCCCTTATTGGGGCATAAAGAGCTTACTCATTACATGTTACAGACTTGGAAACATAGAGCCTATGAGAGGGGAAGAAAAACTAAGAGATCTGAGCACCGGATCAGCAGAGAACTGTGAAAATATGTGACTATTGGCCCAGG
This sequence comes from Cnephaeus nilssonii, assembly GCF_951640355.1. Taxonomy (NCBI): domain Eukaryota; kingdom Metazoa; phylum Chordata; class Mammalia; order Chiroptera; family Vespertilionidae; genus Cnephaeus; species Cnephaeus nilssonii. The sequence continues at coordinate 47,629,475 of NC_137074.1, forward strand.
AGAAGCTATTGGGGGGCAGAGTGTTTGCTGAGATTTCCAAGGACCTTTCCCCAGACAAAAACCTCATGAGACATTGAGGTGGGCTAGGCCCTAGCCTAGTCTGTAAAGGCCTTCCTTAAACTCCTTTGATGAGGCTCCCAAACCAAGTATTTTCCTTTCTCTCTTTAATATTTCTAATCAAGATAATTGGCAACCTGAGCCATGTAATATTGTCAGGAACTGGTAGTGAGAGAACATTTCTATTTTATGTACTTAAATCAGTAAAGTTCAGTCCACTCCGGCCTCTAATAATCAGTCAAAATTATCCTCTTGGCTCTATTCAATTGAGGCAACTTCCATGGGATCCTGAGAGTCAAACCTCTCAATCACAGGTCAGAAGAGCAGAGCTATTTCAACTAATATATTCAGCAAATAGTGGTAATAACATGAAATGAGTTCTGAAAAATAAAATAAAGGTCTAGGAGGAACGCAAGGTTAATATAGCAAATCTAGTCTCTCCATTAAGATGTTTTAAATGACCCACTTCCTACATTCTGTATTCAGAGGGAAAAATCTATCATTCCCTTTGTGTTCCAGGGGTGACAGGAAGTCCAGACACCCTTATTTCATATTCTAACATGTCACCAGAGTCCTCCAGTGAGTTCTCATTTCACCCCAATTCTGAACAGAGGCTATGAGGAAGACTCAGAAGTGCACCCCATATCCTGCAGAGTGAGCATATAAAACCAACAGTAACTGCACTCAACTCCAAGCTGTGAGCACATAGTTTGTGTGGGTTGTGGAGGTAGAGGCTGTGGTTTGGGCCCTTCCCTCCCTCTTTAACCATACAAAGATCCTGGTAGCGGTTTCCTCACTTCCCTTTTGGAAAACAGCTCCTTCTGTGGAAATACTAGGTAGGAAGAATCATTTGTTTAGAGAAGTGAAAGTATAGTGAGGATACAGTGGGGAAAGGAAATCCAGTGTGGGTCTGGGTTTCAGACTACCTTAAAATATTGACTCCCTGGAATTTACTTCTGAAAATTGCTACTTAAGAAGAAGTGACTAGAGATCACAGAGAATACCACTTCCTAAATTACTCTTTTATATTTTATTTTAGAAAGGAGAAGCAAAAAGGCCAAGAAGCACAACTCTAGGAATCATATCCACATCAAAGGCTAAGTGAATGACTGTTCATGGCCTGTACAGCCCTGCTGAGCATCCAGGGGACAGGATGGGAGGTGGTCAATGGATGGAACAACCTAACACCCAACCCAGTGTAGATGAAGGAAAGAATTAATAGGGAGGGGCAACTGAACCTGTGGTCTCCTACGATGGAAATCAATGAAACTGAACATTGTAATGCAGCTTAAGCTGAGGAGAGTTTAATTGTTCCTTGATCAAAGTAAGATGTAGAGCTATACCAGTGGAATTAATGAGGAATGGAGAGAATAAGGAAGGGAATGAGGACTCTGGAGAGCAATCTCTATCATTAAGGAATTACAATATGGAAACATCTGGAGGTTCAGGATATAGGTTGTACTTAATGTAGGTGGCTAAACCATGAGTGCCTGTCCATATTTTGTTTAGCTTCCTAACCTTAATTCTGGACAACTTGAAGTCTATTAGTTGACTTACAGCAAAGATCTATGTGGTACATTTATTCAATAGGGTGGGAAAAGTAGATAACATCCTCTGAGAGAAGTAATAGCCTTTTTACCAGGCTGGTTTTAGGAACTAGAGATAATGTCTGAGAAGTCCTTGACCTAATGCCTAACACTTGGCAGATGTGAATTAAATTGGGACTATGTTATTTAAAAATCAACAACAATTTTCCCCAAGTATTTTCTTTCCTGTCCATAATGATTTCAGGATAATATAGAGAATGTGATGCTAATGCCCTGCACTCAGTGCTATTACATGCAGATTTCTGAAGAAGCATATCAGCCTTGATCCCTTCTCTCAGTCATACCTGCTCAGACAAGTTCAGGCAAATTCAAAAGCATGCATATGAATCACCATCCAGGAAATATGAAAACATTAGATAAATTGGGATATAACCATGGCACATAGATTGTCTTAAAATTATAACAATATCAATGGGTAACTTACTCAAATTTAAAACACACACACACAGATATTATATATATATATATATATATATATATATATTAAGATTCCAGGAAGTCTAGAAAAGTCTTCCTTAGAATGACAGTAGGGCTAAGAGGACCAAGGTGAATTCTCCTCTTTAGAAACTCAAGTAAGTTGAAAGGAACATAACTGCATTTGTTTATTGAATACCTCTAGTTAAATAAAGAAAATAAGATCAAAGTGACCATGTTGACCCTTTTGATTCATGTATTTTATTAAAAGGTCAGTGACCCTATTTTCTTCTATGTTCAGAGGACAGTAATTTCAAGTTTAGGAGAAATAACTATTTTCATTGGAGATTTTAATTATTTCTCCAAACACCCATTTCTCAAATTGACAGTTTCCCTTGGTAAATAATGACTTAAAAAAAAGTCAATAGGGAATATAATCACTAAATAGTGAGTATAATCACTAAATATCAAATTTTGATATTAAAACATTTTAGTTTATTAAGATCCCACTTTTTATTTAGCTTTTAGTTTTTCCAGGACATGTCCTACACTCTCTATGGGAAATCTTATCTGGCCCAAGTTTCTGAAGTGCAGTTGTCAATCTCTACTAAGCACAATTGTGGTGTACAGTGCAGTGACTTAGAGGGAAAGTCTCAGAACAGATGTTCTGGATGAGGACAAGGCCTGGAATTAACAGTGACTGTACAACCTAAATTTTCTCCATTCCTTACCTCCTAGTGAAAACTGGAAAATAATAGGAAGGGTATGGTTTGAGGGGCAAGGGTGGGAGAAGGCAGGATCAGGATGCTGCCAATGTGTCTGGGGAGAAAAAAATATGAGTATTTATACTCCTCTGCCAATTCCAAATTTTCAGATTCTGCATTGGCATCAATCTGAAAAGTGTGGTTCAATGTTACTGTAGGTAAGTGAGGCATAGAGAGTTTAGTAAATGAGACTATGAACTTCAATTTTTTCGACTGATATGAAAAATAACTCAGAAATAGTTCTCTGCACCTTAAACCCTGCACTCACTTGAAGTGACCAACCTTGTATAGCTCCTCTTTTATTCATGTCAACTGAGCAAAATATTTAGGTTCTATCCCCATACTCAACTATAAATCATTTTCCTAAGACACGTGTTTTTTTCTATTGGTGTCTCCTTTCTTCTGATATTTTCTCACTTAGACTCTGTCCCCAATGCATGCCTTTCAATCTTCTATAAACTATGTCTTGTTGTAAGTTTACAAATCTGATTTTCAGAGATTAGATTTATAATTCACCACAAAACTATAAGGTTTCAAAGAGCAAGCCCAGCAATGTGCAGAGAGCCTACCATAAACAGGGTCCAAGTCGCCGACAGCAAAAACAGCCACGGTGCGCCTTGAGGAACCGATTGCGCATCTCCTCAGCCAGCAGGGAAGGCAGAAGAGCACTGCTCCGCATAGCAGAGCCACCAGGAAAATTAGGAGCAAGAACCTGGTGCCAGAAGAATCAGGAGAGGATTGAGGTGGAGCACGCAGGAAACTTAAGACTCCTATTGCACCCTGAAAAGGGGGCAAGAACTCAGCAAAACTGGCTGCAAGCAATGTGAGAAGCTGAATTCCTTAAGCAACCCCTCCCCACACCTTGGCTAGGTGAGTATTGACCTATGAACCAGGAGGTCACAGTTCAGATTCCCGGTCTGGGCACATGCCTGGGTTGTGGGCTCAATCCCCAGTTGGGGGCCTTGCAGGAGGCAGCCGATCAATGATTCTCTCTCATCATTGATGTTTCTATCTCTCTCTCCCTTTCCCTTCCTCTCTGAAGTCAATAAGAAAAAGTGGAGAAGATAAGACATGGTCTCTGTTTTTGAGGAGCTATCTAAATGAGAAAGTTGGTAATGTTTAATTTGGAAAATACAAAAGTCAACATTTAGGAGGGTATAATAACTTACAAAATTTCCAAAAGTCTAGCTCATAAAAGAGGCAGCAGTCTTATTTTGAATTATTTTTAAGGCCAGAACTAAAATCAGTGAAAGAGGCATTTCAGAAGATATCAAGAGAAGGAAGAATAATTTTACCTTTAAAGATTTTCAACCAGGGAGTAAATTATTATTATTCTTAGAAATAGTAAGTTCCCTCTTATAGAAAACACTTAAGTAAACACTGGACAACAACCTGAAAGTAATGTTTCTACATATATTGATTCACATGACCTCTATTATTTTCTTAATATGTATGATTTCATGTGCCATATCAGTTATTTAGTAAAAGGAGAATGTATATACCACCAAAGATTTTTATAAAACAACTAGAGGTCTGGTTCATGAATTTGTGCATGGGTGGTGTCCCGTGGCCTGGCTGGCAATCGAGATCTATCAGGGGGCTGGCCAGCCAGGGGAAGGGACCCTGGGAGGTTGGCAGGCCTGTCAGGGGGGCAAGCTGGCCCAGGGTAGGGGCCATGGGAGGTTGGCTGTGGGAGCAAACTGACCACCAGGGGGCAGCTCCTGCATTGAGCGTCTGTCCCCTGGTAGTCAGTGCGCATCATAGCAACTGGTTGACCAGTCGTTCTGGTCATTCTGGTCATTCAATCATAATGGTCCCTTAGGCTTTTATATATATAGAAGTGAAGATGTCCTTACCAGATATACCAATCATTTGGGTATTGATTTTTATAGTTTATGTACCTGGTAACAAAGAAAGAACAATTAGTGTTGGACCTCTAAGTGGCCAAAACCTATTCTTTTGCATCATAATATTTGTTCTGACTATACCTATTTCTCCAACAATAATTTACTCAATGAAAGGCCCCCAACACAATTGGTAAATGTTTTCCATATGTCCACATCATTCAAGGCACTGAGGATACATGTAAATGGAAACTATCAGATACTTAAAAACAGATAATTGCATAGTAATAGGTTTGATGCCAGAGTTAAAAATACTGTAGTACATTGAGAAGATAGTGACTAACTTTTCAGGACTACCACGTGGTAGGTGGAATGGTAGGTATAACCATTCCACCATTCTGTTTATTAAAAAACCTGGAGTTCTTTAAAATGCAAATTATCCAGGGAAGGTCATAATGCCTATCAACCTTGGATGTCTTGGTAGGGAATAGCAGCCCTGCAATCCTGGTTGAAAAAATAAATTAGGATAAAAGGAAAATGAATGAGTGTGGCCATACACACCATTTACTAAGGAGTTAGAAGTTGATTTGCTAGTCAGGATGGTCAAACCATTTATGTGCTTCAGCACAACTTAATAGTTCTTAAGATAAGTTTTAAAAGATCACACAGAAAAAGATCACACTTTGGTTCACAGTGTGATTTTTAGGACATATAACTCCCCAGGTTTAGACACATGTGCTGTTCATTCCAGAGTCCCTTGCTATGTCACACAAAGTGCTTTCAATGTATGTTTGCTGATGGACATTTTTCAACCTCGGTAGATGGGCTGCTGTTACAGTATTCTGGAATTAAAGAGTTGAAGGCTGTTCATCACAGTCCGATAAGCTTCTGAGATGGCGCTGCCCTTAATCACGTTTTCTTCGGCCTTTGTTAAAATAACACTCGGCATTTTTCAGCTTGAAAGCTTTCATAAATGTCAGCTAATTTATTGTTCACAGCCTCCCTAAGGAGAAAGTGTGTCCTGTTTATCACACTACTCTTCAGAAATGACTTTTTAACATATGTGAGTGTCAACGTAAAAATTTTACCTCAAATATTTAAGACAAAACCCAATCACCCAGACAATAAGTTTTTGGGGTGTTTGTTTCTTTTGCACCCAGAGAATTTAGCCAAATACACAGGTACAGATGATTGGGATAAATGACAGTTGAAGTATGACTTTAAAAAAAAGCATCCTAAGACAAGTGATCATCAATAGAAGATTTTAAAAATAATTAATGGTACTTCCTTTTAAAGAAATATTATATATTCATCAAAAATGTAGATTTATATTTATAGTTAAAAGCCTTGATAAGTAAAATAATAAAGAGCACTCATTTCTATTTTGTATATATTTTTAATACAAATATAATGATTTCACAAAATAAATATTATATAGTTATATATATACATACATCAAATTACTAACAATGTTTGCTTCTCTTGAAGATGGTATCATGAGGCACTTTATCTTTCCAATATTTTTATATTGGTTAAATTTTTATAATGTACATACATCACTTTTGTAGTCATAAAAATTTTAAAAATTACATTGAAATATATAAATTTTTAAAATGTAGTATCCTACCTTAGAGATGGATGTAGGAAACTTTTCTTGGTGATTTAGCCAAAAAAAGTAACATAAGGTTCTTGTTTTTGAGTCTTGAAATCTAAGCTCATGATCAGGAATGTGGATTGCTTAATTTCCCTCCATATATAAATCTCTGCCTCTTTTCTTTACATTTAAAAATAGACTATATACTTATTATACTGTCAACTAGAGGCCCAGTGCATGAAATTCGTGCACTGGGGGGGTGGGAGGGGGTCCCTCAGCCCAGCCTGTGCCCTCTCACAGTCCAGGAGCCCTGTGATTGATTGCCCCAAAGAGGTAGGCCCTGCCCACCCAGCCAGGGCTCCGTGATAGATCGCCCCCACAGAGGGAGGCACCGCCCACCCACCGCAGCCCGCTGCTCGGTGGCCTGGGCTACCCTCTTTGGGACGACTGTGGAGCTCCCCGATTGATCAATCACCCCACCAGCCAATGGCCTAGGCCTCCCTCTGCAGGGTGATCATGGGGTAATAGCCAGGCTCCCCACCAATCACATCGCACCTGCCTTGGCTGGAATGGCACCATGGATGTCATAGCGTGGTCGTTCGGATGATCATCCATATGGTCGTTCCACTGTTTGGCCATTCGGTCAATTTGCATATTATGCTTTTATTATTATAGATTCTAAATTTAACTACCTCATTTTATTTCCTAGGTTTAATTTTTTTAGTCACTCAATATTTTTTTCCAGTGCTAAAAGTTTTGCAAACTGACTTATTTCACTTTCTCTGTCTGAATCTGTGAACCTACTGATGGATTTTCTGATATGTAAAAAAAATGGTCTAGAAGCAGCTGAATAAATGCAAAATGATCATGTAATTTAGGAACTACAGGAACCTTTGGGATAATTTATTTCCCCCTTGGAATTTCACATACTTTACCACTGAGACCCAGAGTGGAAAAATAATTGAGGAGGTCACTAGCTGCCCAAAAACTTAAACTACAATATAGGTCTTTGGACTTGGTGTACTTCCTTACATCATTATTTCCATGTCTTTCTCAAGTTCAATTTTTAAACAGAAATTCTTTGTGTTATTAAAAAAATATCTGAACTGTGACAATATTCCAATTACTCAAATTTTAGATGTAAGATTTTCAGTGTAGTAAAAGTTACATTTTTTAAGATAAAGTTATTGCTTAGAGATTTGTGTATGCTTGGTGAAATGAAATAATGATGCCAAAAAGAAAAAAAAATCTGGCAAAAGTGAGAAGTGATTTTTATTACTGTTCTCACTGCTGATAATCTGATAATCTGTGGACCTAAGATGAACTACAAACTCAATACTTTGATAAATTTAAGAACTCAGAATGTATCCCAGTCATTAAGTGACACATGACTGTGAAGGGAACCAAACTTTTGCCTTTGGGATATTTATTTTAAGCTGTTTTTTAGAAAACAAAAGATTCAGAAATAATCTGACTTTTTCCCTTTCTAAGAGATTCAGATGGGAAGGCCTACACAAGAAAGGGGATCTTAGGATGTTAACCTTAGTTTAATTTAAATTAAGTAGATAAATAAGAGGGCTTCAGTCAAAGTCCACTTAGCTAGATACCCTGTGTCCCATTGTTTCTGAGTTTCCCAGCTAATACTTACCTGCCTTGTATGTTCTACTCTTCCTCAGTTACCCAAAAATGGCCCAGTCTCACTTTTGCAATCTAAGATCCAGTCCCCTTCTTTCTCCATTGCAAAAATGACATTTACACCCAATTTTGCCCAATTATATTTGGAATTTTCATGCTTATGTGAATTCCCCATGGACATGTATTGAAATTCTGATTTTTCTCCTATCAGTCTGTCTCTATTAGTTTAATTGTTAGCCCTTCCAGAAAAACGTAGAAGATGGGAGGAAAAGTATTATATATAGTAGAGGCCCGATGCATGGAATTCGTGCAAGGGGCTCGGCCCTCACAGCCCCGGCTTCAGCCCGAAGGTCGTCCAGAAGGTCGTCTAGATGGTCATTCTGCTGTTCGGCCTTCTGGTATAATTAGCATATTATGCTTTTATTATTATAGATTTTTAGCCCCCACAACTGTATATCTGCACTTTGAAAGCTACACATAATACAGGTTAGAAATTTCATTAGTCTGCTTATATTTGAAACTGATTTATCCAGAAAGCTACCCCCCATCACCAATGTGATTTATGGGTATGGATGCAGCCATATAGGATGTAATAAGTCTTTCATGAATGTAAAGTACCCTTGAAACCTCAAAGGTGGAGAATGCTGTGAGCAAAAATACCTAGAAATCAAGTAGGCCCCTTATTTATTTAACAAAGCTGATCATAATAGAAGTGCACTTTTTCCCTGCTTTTAGAAAAATCGAGCCATTTTCATTTAAAACAATTTATCTTTCTGTTTCTTGCATGGTTATAATGGTCATTTGAAACTCATTGGGGTTTCTTAAAACTTGAGCCCTTTTTTTATTCTTTGAATTTTGAAAATGTCTCTTGCTATTTACTTACATTTCATTTTCTTCACATGGTGGGTCCGAGAGCACCAACTGAAACACATGTTTAGAACAAATAAAATCCAAACATCTCATCAGTCTAATCCTTTAATACAACAGCACCGAGAGACAATGCAGGTTTTTATAATTTTGTTTTTGTAAGTAATGCTCACAGCAGAGTCTATTGTCAGGCGAACAGAATTTTAATTGAAAAAACAAACCAACAATCTCTGGGTAGATTTTCCAGCTCATCAGTGACAGGAGATATGTATTGTAAACCAGATTTCTATCTTACACATAATTATAGATGGATGAAAAAATCATTTTGTTTTTTCTATAGGCAGATTTTGCTTGCTCTAAAGAGCTTTTATGCACATTGCTTTTTTTCTTTGTTTTAATATTTTAGCTAGTCAGAGGAGGTTAATTATTTTATTATTTTCACACACAGAAATCAAGTTCTCTACATAAAACAGAAGTCCATGCCATTAGCATTATTGGGTATCTATCTATATAATAGAGGAATATGCAAATTAGCCAGGACACTGTAACATCACTACCAGAACAGCAGGAACCTGAGGCTGCATGGTGCCTGGCCACAGCGAGAGACCTCAGGCCGCATCCCCTGCCCAGCAGGGCTTGACTATGGTGGGGCCAGCCAGGTCTGGGTCTCACCCAATGGGGGTAGGGCCGGCCAGATCTGTGTCTCCTGCATTTTCGAAGCACGTGCAGGTGGTGGGGAGGGACTTGACTCTGGGTCCCACGGCGCGCCCTGACTCTGATAGGAGGGAGATTTTCATATACATTTTACTAATTTTCTTACATCTCTGACACTTCTATCCTATCTAATAATAGCGTACCATGTAAATTACCATCACTCCGCTACGCCCACGATTGGGCGGCGGAGGCTGGGGGGCGGGACTCAGGGTGGCCTATCCGGCCATTGAGAGGCACGGATCCGCTGCCACTGAGCGGGGCTACGCTGCTGTTGAGAGGCACAGGGGGCGGGACTCCCGCCCCCTGTGCCTCTCAACGGCCAGATCCAGGCCGCTGAGGGGGTCCCACCCCCTGCGCCTCTCAACAGCAGGGGAGACCCCCTCAGCGCCGCGGATCATCAAAAGTGGGGGAGCGAGCTCTGGCCTCAGTCAGCGAGCCACGGAAACCCGGCAGAGGATGGAGAGCAGCGACGAGGAAGACATGGAGAAGCACCGCATCCACCTACGCCCCGTCGCTCTGCGCACACGCTGCACCTCCTGCCCTGTGAAGTCCGGGTTAGCCGGCCCGCCCCTGTGGGGCGCTTTTTCACCCCGGCCATCCATCAGGGTCCCGATGGACTCGAAGGGCCGCAGTCTGAGGGGCGAGGAGGTGGAGATGCCGCCTGGCCTGCTGGGATACATGATGGTGAGTCCATCGGGACCCTGACGTGCATGATTCAATCATGCACTGGGCCTCTAGTTATAGAGAAAGGGCAAATAGCAATATTGAAATATTTCCTCTAGTTAATTCCCTTTTAATGTGCACGAATTTCTGCACTGGGCCACTAGTTAAATATATGCATGAAGGAGTGACTTTAACCTACTCTAAGGCTAAGGTCAATTTAAGAGCACATGACATTCTTGTTGAGATTTACATTTCTCTCTTTATCAAAGAAGAGGGGGGAAAAGTAAGTCTTCACGGCTTAGTTTTAAAAGACCCAAAGCATAAGCAATCCTACTCAATTATCTTCGTTCTGTGTGTTGAACCTTACAGTTTACAGTAACTCACATCACTGAAGAAATAAAGTGCTCCTTTCTTAGGGTTTTGTTTGTTTTTCTCTTGACTTGAGACTCCTCCTGTGTACAATAGAAACATCTTTAAATGTCCTTTGTAAATAGTCCTAAATATAGGTTGATGAGGTTAGTGAAGTATGACTTTTCTTGGTCTATAACACAGAAATATAAAACCAAGTAAGTAGTTACAAAAATTTAAAATGATACACATAGGAATTTTGTGGGAGATGCCTTTTTTTTCTTCTTCTTAATCTCAAACGCATCTTTGTCAGCACCTTATATTTACTCCACCATGTTTATCTGGGCAAAGAGATTTGTGGAGTCGCAGATGGAGACATGAATTGGCCATCAGAGAGCGTGGTAATGAACAATTTATAAGCACAGAACATGACTTGTACTCTCTTTTGCTAGAATGCTGAAAATAGATTTGGATACTAACTGAGAGGAAAATGAACATTCAAATTTTGTCCATAAAGAGAGTTTATGTATGACTAGATGAAATCATTTGGGATCCAGTTGAACAGATAAACAAGTAAAGCCAGCATTTCACTTTGAAGTCATTTCCTAATCTTCTGGTGTGCTATACCCTAGCAAGGAGTGAGCACACAGTATCACATTAGTACCACCCCTCAGCCAAGGCAGTAGCTGTCAGACTTCAGGTTGTCAGGAAATGGGGAGCAAAGTCTTAATATATTTCAGAACTAAATCTTTCAGATACTTTGCATTCAAGTAACACATATGCAGAGATGCAGGTATTACTCTGAGTGAGATGCTAGAGTAGAAGAAACAAAGTAAACTACCATGGTTCTGTCTACATTGTACAGCAATAGGAAACTCTCAAGCATCAAGTGTGGTTGCAGGCAAGAGTAAACAAATATGTCTTAAATTAACCCTATCATAGCATTTTGCTACGTCAATGGCATTTTTTATTCTAAAACAATTTTTTTTACAGCATAGCAAAGATTACATTGCATCATCTTACTTCAATAGCAATAGAACTAAATAAAGTAGAAATAAGACTAATAGCATGGGTCATTTTGTTTTCTGTAGCTTTGACCAATAAATATAAGTAATAATACAATTCTGGTAACAGTTCCTTAAAGGAAATCTTTGAAATGTATGAGTTAAGTTTTCCCAAATAACAAATCAATAACCAATCAGGTCCTTAGAGTACCTCTGAAAATCTCTTCCCAGAAAGAGAGATGTTACCTGGAATAGTGGCAAACACCAGGTTCCCGTTTTGGAGATCACTGAAGTGAAACTAAAAAGACTGGATCTCGACATGCTTAAAGGACAAGCTGCTCAAAGATAGTGGTTTGTTGTCCGTGTTAATTTCCCTCTTCCTCAGAACTTGCTAGCTTCTCTATAAATTATGCTTCCTACCAGAGCCCTCATTAATGATGGCTCCTTGTGACTGGTAAAGTGCATGCTGGGGGTAGGAATGTTGGGTGTGTGGTCACAGGTACTGAGAGTTCAAGGAATTTCAGGTTAAGGTCAGAACCTTGGTACTGTTTGTCAAGCCCTTAAAAGCCAGGGTTATACATGCTGATATGCAACACTGGCTGGCTGCTTAAAGAACTTACAATATTCAAGTGCATGTTTTATTCCAGGGTATTTCTGGGTTTTATATAAAATGTTTTTTGTACTTGGAACATTTACTTGGCTTTCTCCCCTTTATTGGTCCTCTTTGCTCTTCTTTTCCTACACATCGTTTTTAGTCCCAGATCTTACAGAACCTTGGGCATAAAGCTTTTCTTGCCTCATAATGATCACACCTTATTTTTAAACAGGTCATATTTCAATGCTTATTTTAATAAAACAACTCCAACACAGCTGCCAACAAAAATGTTTGCCAAAATACTTAGGGAAATTCTGAAAAAGAACAACGAAGAGGCATAAACTACTGTATATTAAGATATTATAATAGTAGAGAAATGTATAAAAATTGGTACTGTTGCACATAAACAATAAGATTATTGTACAAGGATAGTTTAGAAATAAATGAGAATAAACATAGAGATTTATTTTTACTGCCGTTTCAAAGCAGTGTGGAATAGATGTTATTTAGGGAACGATGAACAACCGAGTGGTTAGATGGAAAGAATGTTCAAATGCCTAAGTACATTCACAATTAGAGAAATATAACTTACAAGTATAATCACACTGGCAACTTTAAAAAAATTGATAATATAGTGAGAAGAGATAGATGTGGGGAGGCAAGCCTTCTCACACATGGTTGGGAAAACTGTATAGCCTCACTGGAAAGCAATTAGGCAATATTTCTTAATCTAAAAATTGAATATATCCTTTGGCCATGAATTCTCCTTTCAGGGCTGTGTCTTACAGATATTACTACATGTGGCACAAATAATTACAAGCAATGATGTTCACTGAAGCATTGTTGCTAATAACAACATATTGGAAAAAACCAGTCTCCATCAAAATGTGACTGATTAAGTACAAAATAATTATATCCACTCAACAGAATACTAGGCCGCTGTTTAAAAAGGTAATGGAAGATCACAGATGCTGTTGTGAAAAGGCTTCCATGACTTATTAATTAAAAGAAATAAAATGAAGAACATTGTGTTCTACAATCATGCTACCTTTCATGTAATAAATAAATATAGCTATACTGTTGTTTTACCATATAAAACTTAAACATATATACTCATATATACATAGACTGTCTCTGCTTGAAACTATTAAATTATAAAAGAGAGAGTCTGAGCCAGGCTGGCGTGGCTCGGTGGTTAAGCGTTGATCTATGAACCAAGAGGTCAGGGTTCTATTCCAGGTCAGGGCACATGCCTAGGTTGCTGGTTCAATCCCCAGTGGGGGGTGTGCATGATTCTCTCTCATCATTGATGTTTCTATCTCTCTCTCCCTTCCTCTCTGAAATCAATAAAAATGTGTATAAAAAATAAAAGGGAGAGTCAGGAAATAAGGGTAGAAGGTAAATTTACTTTTCACTGTTAGTTTTTTGTATGTTTAATTTTAAATGAATTCTCTATATGTAATTTGCTCATTTTATACAGACATTTCTATAGGCAAATTCAAGTCATCTGGAATTCAGAACAGGCATGTTGTAGTTCAAGCCACATAGAGTTCACTGAATCCAATTCATATGACTATATATTAATTTATTTATGATCACATACATACATTGCTCTAGAAACAAACCAGCCATGTTAGTTATCTAAACTACCATTCTGAACTGGCCATTAAGGTATATGGATTAGCCGAACTGCATCTGGATGCTAAGCAGGCTGTGGCGGCCTCGGTCTGTTTAGTATGCAGCCACAGACACAGCCATGAATTTCAAAGCACAGGAAGGGCTTGGTGCCAATGCCAATAGAAGATAAGTAAACCAAGCCTACAGTATTATTTGTCCCTAAGACACCCTTCATTCGGAGTGTCTCTGAAGCCTGTAATTAAATAGAATGAAAAATGGGCTTTTCACTTGTGAACTTATTTATTAGGCTGTGGGTCAGAAGCCTCACTTCCGTAGGTGGAGTCAATGATCTTACGGATTCCTAGGGAAGGAAGGGAAGGTCAGATGACTAAAAAGAATGGAATGGAAACAAGGGCAGCATGTTTGGTTTAGCTTTAAAAGCTGAAACTGTGACCAGCTAGGTGCATAGATTCAATAATTCTTATGAAAAAAAATGATCCCAAAGCAGACGGCTGACTGGGAGTGTGGCAGCTGATTGAAGGTGGGTCTATAGTCACAGTAATACTGCAAACAACACTACTATATTTGTTGCTAAAATTAAAATATATATATATATCTATTTATTACCACCTTTCTCTTCCCTGATTGCTGTCTATCTGTTTACCTCTGTGACTTTCCCATTCCACTCTGAAAGGCCAGCATTGTAGATTCTGCCTAAGTAGAATGCAGTTGTTTCCCTAGTGCATTCCTTTCCCATCATCATAACAGTTTGATGGTTTCCATAAAAGAAATCTGCCCATGAATGTCTTTCTACCTGCATAGTTTTTAAAACATTTTATTTTGATGTAATTTTAGATTTACATGCAGTTTAAAAAAAAAATACCGAGGTATCATGTATTCTTCACCCAGTTGTCCCCAATAGAAACATCTTGCCTAATTAATATACAATATGGCAACCAGAAATTTGTCAGTGATACAATCCACTGCCTGCATGATTTTTGTAATTTATATTTTATTATTTAAAATTTGTGATTAAAACAATAATTGTACCCATGCATGCTTATGTGCATAAACTTATGGTAGTGAGTTACCATCACTGGGCTGTCAACCTGAGCGTGGATGATGGCTTTTCATAACAATATGATCTCCTCGCTAATAAGTATATGGATTTCTGATGTTTGAATATAAGGGTGGAAGGAAGCAAAACTCTTAGAAAGAATCAAGAAGAAGAAGAAAGAGGACATAGACTGTGATAATATATGAGATTACAATCACAAGATTTATTGGGTACTTGGATGTTGGACCCTATAATCCTCATCTTTGTAAGAGAGAATGGTAGATGCGTGTTTAATGGTACAGTGCTGATCATTTACCCAGCTTTTTTCCTATGCTAGGAGGAAGTAAATCCTGTAGGAAAGGCTGGAGATGAGAGGATATAAAAACTAGCTTCTGGATTTGGAGCCTGGCAGAAGTCTAAATTCCATGAAGCTCTAAAGTCATACTGATATTTGTCCTTAAAGGTCATGGTGTGCAGCTGTTCAAAAAAATCCGGGGACGAAAATTCAAGGGATTAAGTAAGAATAAATAGAAGGTATGAAAAGAAGTGAGCAATGCATCAAGAAAGGTCCAAAGAACAAGAAAGGAAGCGTCAGCCCTAGCCAGTTTGCTCAGTGAATAAAGTGTTGGCCTGAGGACTGAAGGGTCCCGGGTTCGATTCTGGTCAAGGGCACATGCTTAGGTTGCAGGCTCAATCCCCAGTAGAGGGTGTGCAGGAGGCAGCCAATCAACGATTCTCTCTCATCATTGATGTTTCTATCTCTCCTTCCTTCTCCCCTCCTCTCTGAAATCAATTAAAAAAAAAAAAAGGAAGCATCAGCTCCTCTTCTTATGGGAATTAAAGGAGCAGGGTAAGGTTCTAGTAGTCAGAAGGCCTGGGCTGAATTGATCTTCTCTACAAACTATATTCTACAAAACAATGATAATAACATTTGCTTATCTCCCTCACAAAATTTTTGTAAAAGTCAACTTGAAAATATTAACATGAAATCAGACAAGGCACAGACATAAGGAATTGATTACTGTAGCATAATAAAACAAGATAAAGAATTAAAAAATCAGATTAGTTCATGAAAATGATGGGAGCCAAGGTTATGTAAGGAGCACTTTAAGTAAGGCAGCCTGTCTGGCTGTCGGTTTAATCATTTGCTTCTTCTCCCCAGTGAGAAGAAATATTGATTATATTACTAAACCAATGGTCAGTTTTCAGTCTTCATCTTACTTGATCTAATTGCCAGCTTTTGACATGGGTACTCACTTCTCTTTTACTTTCTTCACCTGGCTTCCAGAAGAATACATTTACTGATTTCTCTCCCACTTTATTGACTGCTTTCTCCCATTTTCCCTCATCCCTTTAGATTTAATATGTTAGGGCTACCCTAAGACTGAGCTTCAACTTCTTTCTTTTCTATATACTTTCACATTTTGGGGAATTTTATTCAGTCTCATAGATTTTCATCTAGAAATTAACAGCTCCAAAATGCATATGTCCAGTCCAGATCTCTTTCCTGAATTTGTTTAACCAACTGCCAACTCTATGTCACCATTTGGATGTGTCTATTAGACTTCTGCAAGTAAACTTGCCTCAAATCTAGCTTCTGATTTTCCCATCTCCCCTCTACCTGTTTATTCC
Organism: Cnephaeus nilssonii; assembly: GCF_951640355.1. Classification (NCBI taxonomy): domain Eukaryota; kingdom Metazoa; phylum Chordata; class Mammalia; order Chiroptera; family Vespertilionidae; genus Cnephaeus; species Cnephaeus nilssonii. The sequence goes on from NC_137074.1 coordinate 47,645,887, forward strand.
CATTGATCTTTCCTATATCAGTAAATCTTTCGCTTTGGTTTTCAGGCTCAAAAGACTTGTAAACATCTTTGAGCTCTCTCTTTCATAGAGAGAGATGGCAATCTACCATCAACCAGCAAATTCTGTAGTTTCTACTTTTAAGATATATACAATCCCCACCACTTTTTATTACCTTCGCCAGAAACTCTTCACCTGAATTACTCACCAATCACCATCATCTGTCACCTGAATTAGTTCAATAGCTTCCTAGCAAGTCTTTCTGCTTTACCTTGCCTGCTCACAATCTACTCTTAACATAGCAACCACAGTGATGTTCTCCTCCATAAGTTAGATCCTGTCACTCTTCTGCACAAAACTCAAGTGGTTTCATATTTCCCTTCGTGAAAAAGGGAAGTCTCTGAAGTGACTTACAAAACCTCACAAGGTCTGTCCTCTCTTTTCTTTCTGGCCTCATGTTCTACTGGTCTCCTCCTGAGTCATTCTGTTCCAGGTACACTGGCCTCCTTGCTTTTCCTAGAAATTCCCAGGTATTCTCCTAGGCCTTTGCATTTGCTGTTCCTTCCATCTGCAGGGCACCTACTCATTTGTCCATATGACTTACTCCCTCACCTATGCTCAAATGCTCAAATGCCACATTCTCAGACAGGCTTTCGCTGACTACCATACCTGATCTTACAACAACCTCTTCCCTGGCCAACACTTCCTATCCTCCTTCTGTAGTTTATGTTTTCCCAAGAATTTTGGGAAATGCCTATTTTTCATGTTACATTTATGATTATTACTGATTATTCGTCTCCTCTGGAATGAAAACGTAGTGAGGAAAGGGAATTTTGCCTTTTGTGTTCACCCTGTAACTCCAGTACCTAAAAGAGTGCCTTTCACATACTAGAAGCCCCCAGTAAATATTTGTTGAATAATTGAACTAATTGGTTAATTAATAATAAGTGGATGAGCTGGTGGAGAGACTGGCTAAAGAGCATCACAAGCAGCTGGCTGACTAGAGAGAAAGCTGCTGTGGGAACTGGAGACCAGACACTCTTCTAGAGTGAAGGCATTTTCTAGCTATTGTGAAAGGGGAAAAATAAGTAAAATTTTAGGTTATTTTTTGCTGGAATTTTACTGACCAACATGTTACAAGTATATAAGAGAGTGTCAATGAGAAAAAGAATGCTGAAGGAAGAAAGGGATCAGGGTTGTTACAAAGACAATATTTAGATGAACCTAGATCAGGTTGGGGAGAGGGTGTCTCTAAGGCATTTTGAATGGAAAAAAACTTGACATTGGTTTGTTCTACATTCATTACTAGATTGTACCAGCAACTAAGAGGCCATGTCTGAAATGGACCATTAAATGTAGTCCTTTGCAGATTTAACACAAATTATATCACTCCGAAGAGTGCTTTGACATAACTTGGAGTTAAACATTTGCTGTAAGGGCTACTGCTTATGGTAATAATTGACAAAGCATGCTTAGGTTAGATGTGAGTAAGAATAGAGTTGTTTTATTAACTGGTAACATGATTGAACTGCTAAAAGTTGCAAATTCTGGTTGTGTTTTGAAAACCGATGGATAAACATTGCAGTTGCTAAACAGCTGAGTTTATTGCTCTGTTAAATACAATGTAATAGGTATTAAAATCTATGTCTTAGTTCCTTTCACAAATTTCAGTGGAATTTTTCTTGTCAAATATGAAAATTTTAGGATTCTAACTTCCAAATTTGGTTTTATAAAACACTACTCAAACCTTTTTAGATATGTGAAGAAAAAAATACATAGTTTTCCCTTCACATCTCACATTACTTCCTACTGTATTTTCATTTTGGGGTGCCTTGTCTTTTCCCTTTTTGCATAAAAAATAGATTTCATGTTTCTTTAAAACAAATAGTCAAAAAATACTTTTTAAGTATTTTGCTGTTTTAAATCCAGAAGAGGAAATAGGAGAATTCATAATTTATCACTTTTGCTAACTTGGTTGCCATGACAGTTAATAAAAGGCAAATGTGTCCTGCTAGGCCCATATATCAGTCTGGAACTGGCTTTGTTTGGTTTGTGGAAAGAATAATGCCCCAGAAAGCTTATTTTATTTTCATACCTTGCACCAACCGAACAGCCCTGGCTTTCTAATCCAAAGAGATTGTACTAACTGTACCTACTAATTACTAAATCTCTGTCATTGGGCTAAGCAATATACAAACATCCACTTAAGCCTTACCATATTTTAATTTCTTGTAAAGCCTTCCCATTTTACAGATGGAAAAAGTGAAGCTATGAAACTTATGTAACTTGCCAAAGCTCATGTAGCTAGTAAGTTATAGTTGAACTTAGAAACAATGACTGTGACTGCCAGCAGTATGCATACACAATGTTTTTCTCCCTTTAACTTCCACTTTACTTCCTTCTAGACATGGGCTAGAGTCATCATTCTGTTATTGCAGTATATCAGTGATGTCACGCAAACAGAATTTGCTTCCACAGATCTTTGCTGGAATCTAATGTGTGCCAGGTGCTGGGGATACAGAGATGAAATCTCAATTCTGTTCCTCATTGCTAACACGACCTGACTGGAATGGGTTTTCTTTGATAACTGTGGAAAGAAAATGTAATTGGAATTTTTTAGAAAAGAAATTAATTTTGCATCATAAAGAGCTGAAAAAAATGATTGTGTATTCAAAATCTACTCCTCCCTTCTTTTAACATTGGTTTTGTTGAATTACGTATTCTTCTTCCATCCCCATGAGTGGCTGAACCGTTGTGGTGACCTTTAATTTACTTTGTTAATAATTGGTTTAGGCATGATATGACATTTTTGCTTTTAACCTGTCCAATGATCTCCTTCCCATTTGGACCAGTGACTCAGTTATAGACAATGAGACATAAGAGGAAATATGTTGTGGGGAACATGGATTATAGAAAACATTTCTCCACACTTAGAAAATACTAGTATTAACTGGAGAATGATAACATATTTCTGACATTGGATGTTGTGTGTTTAAAATGTTATGTTTATTTTATAACAGGTTTCCTGGAGGAAACAATATTGGAGATGAATCCTGAAGGATGCAGAGAGGTAAATTGAAGTGCAAGGGCATCTCAGGTGTAAAGAACAGAGCAAACAAAGGTACAGAGTCATGATTATGTAGGACACGGTTGGAAAATGGCAACCAGAGCTACAATGTGGCTAGAAGCAAGGATGTAGGACCAGATTGTGAGGACTTGAAATATACACCAGAATAAAGAGACTGAACTAGTCTTTCCATCAGGAAATAAAAGTGCTTAGGAGAATTTTGAACAAAATTACATCTAGATAATCATTAGCTCATCTACAGATGTCTGGCTGGAAAAAAAAATGTTAAGTACAGTGTTTGACAAGGTTAATATCTAGATCCAGAAAATGGCTGCAGGTACCTCAGCATATTATTAATACTCATGTGTTTACTTTCTATTCAGATGTTAGTCATACTAATCATTAATTGGATTCTTAACAGAATAATGAAAATAATTTAGAGTATAACTGCAATGAAATGTTGAAGAAGAAAAATATTTCTTTTCCCATTGCATAATTTTGCCAGAAATTCTCTTGAATGAAGAATGTGAAAAAAAATGAAAGATTGAGTCTTATATGCCCTAGGGAACAATTTATGCTCCAGGAAGTCCAAATTCACTGTGGCTGAGGAAAAGAGAGCTTTGTCTTTGTAATTTAGACTATAATTTGGGTTGCAATAGAGTGACACTAAGTGGCTGAAAAGGGAAAGGCTTATTCAATAGAAATCAAAATAAGAACAAAAAATTGCACTTGTAGTGACATTTATGACTCCCAGGCAACAGCAGGAGAAAATTATACTCAGAGTAACTTGGAATCATTAAAAACAAAAAAACTAACAACTAGCAATTTCTTTCCTTCTGAGTAGTTTTAAGACTCTTATAAATGAATGATGAAAGCTAATGGAAATTAAATTATATTAAGCTGACTTGGTAAATAAGATCTTATACTTTTAAATTTTAAAAAATGTGTTTTGCTATTGATTTCCTGACTCAGACATATATTTATGAGGTGACACTTTAGAAATAGTATTAATAATAATAATTTTGCTTTTTAATTTATAAAACTTACAATAGATTTTCAATGCAAAATTGAGTAAATTTACCCAGGTAACTAAATATATACCTGAAACTTAACTATAATATTGGCCTTTGGACTCCCTCAAAAATTTTCACTTGCAGGTAGAAGGAAACATTTTTTCTTCTGGCAAACGGTAGTCAATTTGTGTTGTTGTTTCCCTTAGTTCTTTTAGAACTGATTTTTTTTTAAGTAACTATTTTTATTCACTGAAAATTAAGAGGACTTCCTAGACCCATATTAATTCATTATTTTTTCATTAGATTTTTCATTCAATAAATACTAGGTTGAATCATATAAAATTGCCATTTTTATTGGTTAAAATGGCTAAATATTGGCAATTACATATTATTAAACCCACTACTTATTAAGTACTTCTAGATGATGCTGATAGGTATATGGACCCTCGTCCTCTGACCTCTGATATGTGACCCATCAGGCTAGTACTAGCAACTTTCACTGGGGCAGCTCATTTGTCTATGGATAATTCTGAAAAAAAATGCAGAATTTTTCTTCCATAAGTTGAGCTAAATTCTTTTCTTCTGGACCTTCTACACATTAGTTCTATTTCTGGCTTTTGAATCCACACACACACAAAAATCTGCTCTTTTGTATATAATTAGCCTCCAAATATCAGAAAACGTTATTTCTGCTCCTATCTTGTGGTTTTACCTCCTCTGGATTGAATCCTTCAGTTGCCTTATCTGAAATGTTGTAAACACAAATTGGAATTTGAAAATGTTGACCCTGCATCTTTCTGATAATTTTCCTCTCTGATATTCTGTAACATCCTTCTTTTCTGGCTTTCTTCCTACTTCTCAATATTTTTGTACAAGTTCATGTGTGGACATAGTTCAGTTTTTGTTGAGTATTTTTATATAGAATTAGAATTTATGGGTCAAATGCTAACTTTATATTTAACATTTTGAGGAACTGCCAGCCTGTTTTCCAGAGTGACTAACATTTTACATGCCTTCCAGGGTTCTGATTTCTCCACATAGTTGTTAACATGTGTTATTATCTGACCTTTTGACTTTAGCCATCCTAGTGGGTGTGAAGCAATATCACATTATGGTTTTAATGAGCATTTTCTTAATGACTTTTAGCATCTCTTCTTGTGTTTATTTGCCATTTGTATATTTTCTTGGGAGAAATGTCCATTCAAATCCTTTGCCTATTTAAAAAATTTGGTTGTCTCATTACTATTGCATTATACAGTTCTTTATATATTCTAGTATTAGTCTCTTATTAGATATGTGATTGCTATCATATTCTTCCATTTTGATAGTTGTATTTTCAGGTTCTTTATAGTGTCCTTTAAAGCATAATAATTTTCAATTTTGATGAAGCCCAATATATTTATTTATTTAGGTTGTTTTTTGTTTTTAGTTGCCATCTCTCAAATACAATGCCTAATCCAACGTATAAAGATTTACACTTATATTGTTTTCTAAGAGTTTTATAGTTTTATTCTTTACATCTTGGTATTTGATCCTTTTTGAGTTAATTTGTGTATAGTACTAATAATTCTGCAAACATTTAAAATTTTCTATTCTATGTAACATGTCAATTTGTATAGACATGTTTTTTTGGTTTATTTTATTTATCCTGTTTGAGAGTTACTTACCTTCTTGAATCTGTAAATGTATACTTTGTTTTAAAATTTTTAAGGTCTTTCTTCCTTCCTTTCATTCTTCCTTCTTTCCTTCCTTCCTTCCTTCCTTCCTTCCTTCCTTCCTTCCTTCCTTCCTTCCTTCCTTCCTTTCTTCTTCCTTTTGTCTTTCTTCTTCCTTTTTTCTTTCTTCCTTTTTTCTTTCTTTCTTAATCCTCACCTGAGAATATGTTTTTCCATTGAGTTTTTAGAGAGAGTGGAAGGGAGGGAGGGAGACAGAGAAACATCAATATGTCTTGGTTGCCTCCAGCAGGGGCACCAGGTAGGGGATCAAGCCTGCAACTGAGGTATGTACCCTTGGCCAGAATCGAAACCAGGACCCTTCAGTCCAAAGGCCAACGCTCTATGCACTGAGCCAAACTGGATAGGGCTTTTTAGTTTCCTGTCCCTACCTCTTTTTCTCTTCTTTCTGGGGCAGCAATTGTACATGTTAAGCCTATTTATATTGTCCCAAAGCTCTCTGAGGATCTATTCATTTTTTAAGCCTTCTTGTTTTTTGCTTTATTATTGGTTTTTCAGATTGGTAATTTCTATTGATTTATATTCAAGTTCACTGACATTTTTCTCTATCCCATCCATTCTGCTACTGAGTCCATCAGTACATTTTTAAATTTCAGATATTGTGATTTTTAGTTCTAAAATTTCTTTATTGTTCTCTATGTTTTTGCTGAGATTTTCTATTTTTTTCTAATATACATATTAGGGTTAGGGTAATATATATAAACTAGAGGCCCGGTGCATGAAATTCATGCACAGGGGGTTGGGGGAGGTCCCCTCAGCCCAGCCTGCACCCTCTCCAATCCGGAACATCCCTCTCATAATCCTAGACCACTGGCTCCTAATCGCTCACCTGCCTGCCTGCCTGGTCACCCCCAACTGCCCCATCTCTACCGGCCTGGTCATAGGCCGCCATCTTGTGAAGGTGTGATAATCAATTTGCATATTACCTCTTTATTATATAGGATTACCCCATAGATCATAGTATAATAGCTACTCTAAAGTTCTGTGTGATCATTTCAATATCTACATCACCTTGCTTTGGCATCTGTTAATTGTCTTTTCCCTCAGAAAGAATGGCTCCCTTCCCTAATTCTTTGTATGTCAGTTAATTTGGGATCACGAAGGGGCATTGTGAATGATTTATTATTAAGTTATGAATTCTGCTATAATTCTGTGAAAATATTCTCATTTTTCTTTTAGCAATCAATCCAGTTATATGTAAATTATAAATTTAATCTCCCCTTCTGAGAATAGTGGCTCAAGTTTTGGTTCAGTTTCTTAAAACATCACTTCATTTTCATTCTTATAAAGGCAGTTAGGCTGAGACTTGTGTGAGTTAATCCCCAGAATTAAGACTTCTTTCCCTAGCTTTCTGCTACTTGCCCTCACCCCCAGCCCACCCATGTTCCTTTCCTTGTTCCCTGTGGCCAGAAAAAAGGTTAGCTGTTGGAACTTGAGCTACTCACACTGTGTGTGACTCTGCAGCTGTGGTTCAAGGTCAAATGCTGCCAAGGCAGGGGGGATAAAACCTGAAAACTCACACCCATGTTGTTGCCTCTTCATGCTTGACTCTTTCCATAGTCTGTTTATATTTGTTTACTCTCCCTAGTAAACAAATGGTAGCTGTCTTTTTTATACTTTGTTTAGAGTTTATAGTTGTTATCAGCAGAAAGGTTGGGTCATTGGGGGATCACATAATCATACATGGATTATAACTCACACTGCTTCTTTGTAAAGTGTTCTATTCCAATTTTTTTGTCATATATTCCAGAGGAAATTATACTTTAGATTATAGGGAAGGAGGAAGGATTGTGACAAAGATGGGTTATTCAATTATTTACCCTTCTCCTCCAGTGTCTGATGAGGTTCTTGCTCTAGAGGAAATAATGACTGAGTTTTAATCCTATCTGAAATTAATTAGTTATTTGTGCTTGGGAAAGTCTATATGCTTCTTTGGACATCAGTTTACTTAGGGATATATTACCAGACCTCTTTGTAGAGATTAATTTATAAACTCCATATTTCTACAGAAAATAAGGGGTTGTTGTACTCAGAATCCTGATCTAGTTATCTTAATAAATAACTTTGTTTAGTATGTTTGGTTATTAAGAGGCATTTCAACATTACCATTTTACCAAAGTAAAAAAGAAATTTAAGAAGCATACAGAGTTTGGGTTTAGATCTTTGAGTTAATCTACATTGCAGCCACACCCTTAGTTGAGGTGGAAAAGATCATTGTCTGCTGAACCATCTTTATCTTCTTGTTTTTCTTTGCCTAGAATTATAGATCTAAATTAGAAATTATCCTATCTGCTTATTAACATATAGTTTCATTTGATAAGAAAACAATTAAGAATATGATGAACTTATAGTAAGAGTCTGAAATCTTCCTATGATCCTCATCACTTAAAAAATAGCATGGAATAAAATACATCTGAAATTTATGTATTTAAGACTTAAAACACTGTGACTATAATTTTTTTATTTAAGTAAGCTTTTTACTCTTCAGTCATTGAAAGAGAAGTCATTTTTAAATTACATTTGATCATTCATGCAGTTATTTTTATTTCTGCCTCTTCACAACAAACCCATTTGTTCATAAGAATTTGTATCTAGATATCACGTGTAACTAGCAAATAGATAAAAAAAAACTATGACAAAATAATTTATTTGGGATTTCAAGCCTTAGATTTCATGTAATCCTGGGAAGGAAGGGACAAGAAGCAAGTAAATGACTTTTAAAATATAAAAGTTATATTTTTAATTTAATTTTCAAAATACTGCTACAGTTTTACACTGAACTTAGAAATTACATGATAATAGCTGGCACTTTTTAGGAAGCAATATCAAGTCATTTTCCTTGATAATGCTTCATTCTTTTATCAATGACTATTGAAATATATTCTGCTTTAAGGTATTTTCTCACCTAATTCATGCACACAGTACTTGAAATTTCACATTCAAGTGGTATGTATGAATGCAGCATGATAAATACCAAAAATGATTATTGAGCTTCTCTAAATTCAAATGGCTGTGAATAATTTATTTTCTTTTTTTATTTCAGATTTTGGAAGAACTTGCCCATAATCCTCACTTTAATATAATTCTACCATTGTTATCTTTTACTCATTACTCTTTTATTAGTAACATCTCTGGAACCATGTAAATTGTTTTATTATTATGACCTGGATATTAATTTCTGCTCTTTTAAGGTGTGTAATATATAGGAAGATCTTATAAGTATAGCTAGAAGTTTGTGCGTATCGGTTCTAAGTTTTGCTAAATATTTTATGACAAAGCAAATAATCCTCTGGTTTTCTACCACTTGTAAATGGAGAAATCGTTTTTGCCATTACCATAACAGAAGTTTAAATTAAAAGCTAATAATTGAGAAGTGTTGTCTTATCTTCCTATGATGTCTTAATGCTTGGTGAGCTTTCAACATATAAAGAATTGATATTGATACACAGTACTAGCCCAGCTGATTCCGGTAAAATAGTGTAGACTAACGTAGTTTAATATTTCTCCCATGGTGAATAACTACAGATATGATAGTTAGTGCAACAATATATGAAATATGTGGCTGAACTAACAAGATTGAATGAGAATCCTTAGGTAGTAAAAATAAAACATTGTCAATTCATGGGTTGAATCTTTGAAAACCATAAGGCATGGTAGATAAACATGTTGAGTATCAGACTCAGTATATTCAGTACTTGGATTTCAATAACCTCACTTTTGGAAGAAGTTGGAAAAGAGACTGATGCACATAAAGTGAACTGAAACCTCAGTAAAAGGGTAAACTGACATAAAACATATATTCTAACTTAGGAAGAAGATACATAACAATAAATCTCTCTGCTTACACTCTGGACTGAAAAAGAAGAAGAAGAACTTGTACACCTGGATTCAAGCCTTTTAATATTAGGGTCTAAATTGTCAATGAAAGCTCCACCTCAATAATTAAGATAACTATAGGTTCCAAAGCAATGAGTGTCTAACAAAAGCAAATATAAAACCACTTTAAACAGACATTCCACAATTCAGGTTCATGAGAAAATCTCACAGAAGAAAGCCTGTAGAAATGATATCACAATAAAAATACATTACAGGAGATTAGTTAAGAAGTGAAGAATGTTAGAAGACAAAAAGATTAATTGGAGAAAATCATCTGTAATTCAGCCGAGAGAAAAGGGATAGAAATATGAAAGACAGGTTTGCAGACAGAGAAAATAGAATAAGAATACCCCACATATGTTTGATAGTCTTTTCATAAGAAAATATACCAAATACGGACATCTATATTCAGAAAACATGATTAAAAATATTAACTTTTTGCACTCGGATGTCGAGTGTGCCTCGACACGGTTAGCATTAGAATAAAGGAATCGAGAAAAAGCAAGCGAGTGCAAAGGGTTAAGAATTAATTTTTTAAATCTTCAAGAGACATAAGTTCTATAAAAAATAAATAATTTGCCTGGCTGGCAGGCTCAGTGGTTGAGCTTCAGCCTATATTCCTGGTCAGGGCACATTCCTGGGTTGTGGACTCAGTCACCAGTGTGGGGCATGGAAGAGGCAGGTGATCAATGATTCTCTCTCATCATTGATGTTTCCATCTCTCTATCCCTTTCCCTTCTTCTATGAAATCAATAAAAATATATTTGAAAAAAAAAGAATAAATAATTCCACACCTAGACATATTTTAATGAAACACCAGTACATCAAATCAGAGCAATTATCTATATACTAGGAGCCCAGCATGTGCAATTCGAAATCTCGTGGCACCGCCCACTTTCGAGTTGCCAGTCCGCCCTGCCTCGCTCTCCAGGCCCTGCAGCAGCCTAGCCACTGCCAGTCTGGCCTTGACTCCCTCTCTGGCCCTTGAAGCAGCTGTGGCCACTGCTGATCAGGCTTTCCCCCACCGCAAACATGCCGAAGCCCCTGCCACCCTGCCTCCTCCTGTCCGGCCCACCTGTTATGGCGTCCCAGTTAATTAGCATATTTCTCTATTTTATATAGAGATATAAAAGCTCAGTAACCGGATTGGCAGAATGACTAGAACCACCAGAATGACTGGTGGCTATGACATGCACTGCGGCAGCCAACCAGCCTGATCCAGGCCCCCATCACCTCTGGCCCCTCTCCCTCTGCCCCCGGCCAGCCTGCCCAGCCCCCGGTTGGCCCCCCCACCCTGATCAGGGGTGGGGCGAGCTGGCCAACTGCCCGTGGCTCCTCCCTCCAGCTGGCCCTGACCCCAATTGGCCCCCAACACCCCAATCGAGGGGGGAGGCAGCAAGCCAAACACCTGCAGCTCCACCCCCCCACCAGCTCGGCCCTATGGACACCCATTGGGGCGCGCTGGCTGAATCCCATCCATGCACAAATTTTTTCACCAGGCCTCTAGTATAATATACAACTAAATAGCAAAGAAAGATTAGATACAAAAGAACTGTAATTAGATTGACTATGGAAAGCTCAACAAAAACAATGGAGATCATGATTATGAATATTTTCATACTGTGGAAAGAAATGAACTGTTAACTATAATTCTCTGCCCAGCTAATATATCAAGAATGAGGGTCATAGTGGCTGTACCAATCTGCATTCCCTCCAGCAGTGTACTAGGGTTCCCTTTTCTCCACATCCTCTTCAGCACTTGTTTGTTGATTTATTGATGATAGCCATTCTGGAAGTTGTGAGGTATTATCTCCTACTAGTTTTAATTTGCATCTCTCTGATGATTAGTGACATGGAACATCTTTGGCCATCAGTGAACCTCTTTGGAGAAGTGCCTTTTCAGGTCCTGTGCCCATTTTTTAAATTGGGTGATTTGTCTTTCTTTTATTGAGCTATATGTGTTCTTTATATATTTATCTATCAGGTATGCTATTGGAAAATATGTTCTCATATACAGTGGATTCCTTTTTCATTTTGGTGATCATTTATTTTGCTGGGCAGAAGTTTTTTATTTTGATTTAGTCCCATGTATTTATTATTTTTCCTTTGTTTCTATTGCCCTAGGAGATGTGTTGGTGAAAATTCTCTTATATGAGATAGCTGAGATTTTGCTTTCTTTGTTTTCTTTTAGGATTTTTATGGTTTTGTAACTTACGTTTGAGTCTTTAGTTCATTTTGAGTTTATTCTTGTGTATAGTATAAGTTGGTAATCTAGTTTCATTTTTTGCTTGTACCTGTCCATTTCCCAATGCAATTTATTGAAGAGACTGTCCAGTGTATGCTCTTGCCTCCTTTGTCAAATAGCATACTGATGTGGGTCAATTTCTGGGGTTTCTGTTCTGTTCAGTTGATCTATATGCCTGTTCTTGTGCCGGTACCAGGCTGTCCTAGCAGTGTTATTTATAATAGCTAAGTTCTGAAAATAGCCCAAGTGCCCATCTGTGGATGAGTGGGTACAAAAGCTGTGGTACATTTATACCATGAACACTATGCAGCTATAAAAAAGAAGGATCTCTTACCCTTTGAGACAGCATGGAGAAACCTGAAGAGTTTATGCTGAGTGAAATAGTCCAATCAGAGAAGGACACATATCACATGATCTCACTTATAAGTGGAATCTAATGAACATAATGAACTGATGAACAAAATAGGTCCAGGGACAATGAGGGGTAGAACAGACTGACTTATCACAGATGGGAAGCAAGGGAGATGGGAAGAGATTAACCAAAGAACTTATATGCATAAGCAATGGTCACAGACAATAGTGTGGTGAAGGCCTGGGGTGGGATAGGGGCTGGAAGGAGGGGGGTAAAGACGAGTCTTTATCCTCTAGGAATTCCTAGCTTAATAGTGAAAGAGATGTATAAATAGATGATTTATAATACTATACACTATGTACTTAAAACAAAATATGAGGGAAGAGATGTATAAATAATTTATAATGCAGTACACTGTGTACTTAAACAAAAATATGAGGAAAAATTATTCAGTGGAAAGCCAAAATAAGCTGAGGCAAATTCTGCTTAGAGGAGAAAGCTTTACTTAAGAAAGGGCAGTGAATTTGAAGAAGGAAAAGTATTTCAACAAGTAAAAAAATAGAAAAATGAATGATACAAATTGTGATAAAAGAATAAATGATTATATTCTAGCACTTTGATAACAAATCTAATAAAACAATAAATTAAGTAATTATTTAGATTTTATTTATTTTTATTTTATTTATTTATTTTGAATGTATTGGGATAACATTGATTCATAAAATTATACAGGTCTCAGGTATACAATTTTACAATACATTATATGTATATTATATTGTGTATTTACCACCCCAAGTCAAGTTTCCTTCCATCACCATTTATTCCCCCTTTATATTTTTCTACCTCCCCCATCCCACTCTGGCAATCCCCATATGTTTTCTGTGTCCATAAGTCTCTTTTTTTTCTTTGCTTAATTCCTTCACCCTTCTCACCCAGTCCCCTATACCGTCCTTGTGACAACTCTCAGTCTGTTCTCTCTCTATATGAGCCTGTCTATATAGTGTGTGTTATTTTATATTGTTCTTTTGATTCCACACATACGTGAAATTGTTTGGTATTTGTCTTTCTTTGACTGGCTTATTTCACTTTGCAGAATACTCTCCAGGTCCATCCATGCTGTCGCAAAAGATAAGATTTCTTTCTTTTTTTTACAGCCAAGTAGTATTCCATTCTGTAAATGTACCACAGCTTTTTTTTATCCACTTTATCTACTGATGGGCATTTGGCCGCTTCCAAATTTGGCTACTGTAAATAATGCTGCAGTGAATGCAGGGGTGCATATATTCTTTCAAATTAGTGTTCTAGGTTTCTTCTAATATGTTCCCAGAAGTGGAAACACTGGGTCATATGGCAGTTCCATTTTTAGTTTTTAGAGGTAACTCCACACTGATCTCCACAGTGGCTGCACCAGTTTGTATTCCCACCAACAGTGCAAGAGGATTCCCTTTTCTCTACATCCTCACCAACACTTGTTGTTTGTTGCTTTTTTTGATGATAGTCATTCTGACAGGTGTGAGGTGATATCTCATGGTGGTTTTATTTGTTCTGGCTAAATTACAAATAGTGAGAAATAACTATCCCATGTCTATATAATTTGATGAAAATAGTCTGATCCTTGAACATTAGGTAAAGTAGGGCAAGGTTTCATTATAGAAAGAATAAAGAAACAGGAATCAAGAGAACTGAGTCCCAGGCCAGTCTCTGCCAGGACCCCTCCAGACACTGTAAATCACTTCACCTATCTAGAATTCAGTTTCCGAAAAGTCATAGAATTGCAAAGCAGAAAATGATCTTAGTGTTCATTTCCTCAAACCCCACATTTTATAGATATTGGAAACTGAGTTCTAGATAGTTGAAGTAATTCGCAGTGTCTGGCGAGGTCCTGGCAGAGACTGACCTAGGACCCAGTTCTCCTGATTTCTGTCTGTTCATTTTTTTCTATAATGATACATTTCCCTGATTTACCTAATGTTCAAGGAGCATCCTATTTTCACCAAATTATGGAGACATGGGATGGCCATTTTGAATTGAGTCACACAATTATGGAGGCCAACAAGGCCCAAGATCTGCAATTGGCAAGCTGGAGACCCAGGAGTGCTGATGGTATATTTCACTCCTAGAGCTGGTGGGCTCCAGATTCAGACAGATGTGTCCTTTAGAGTCTGAAGGCAGGAAAAAAACAAAAAAAAAACAACAACAAAAACAACACAAAGAATTGCTGTTCCAGATCAAGCAGTGAGGTAGAAGGATTCCCTCTTAGTCAGCCTTTCTGCTCTGTTCAGGTTTTCCATTGATTGATGAGGCCTGCTTTCATTGGTGTGGGGTGGCAAACTGCTTTACTCAGTCTCAGGATTCAAATGTTAATTTCACCCTGAAAAGTCCTCACAGACACACCCAGAATAATATTTTCCCACTTCAGAACACTCTGTGGTCCAATAGGTTCACATATAAAATTTACCATCACAGTGAGTAACAAACAAACAAACAAACAAACAAACAATTAATGCTCTTTGTACACCACGTATTGCCTGGGAGGGCTAAATTTAATTTAGTTTGGAAAAGTTAAGAATATTTTACATAGTAAATTAAAACAAACCAGAACTATTTGGTCTCAATAATATCAAGAAGTTGCTTTGACTAGTTTGGGTAGGTAAATTAGAACTAAAAAACAAAATGCAAGACATAGAGATATAATACTAACAAAATTCTTTCCTTCCAAAGTAGAGAACTTTATTAGGTTTTCATAAAAGTGGTTGACTTACTTGAACTCATCTTTCAATGGTTCTCCTGAATTATTTATTTGGGCAATTATTTGAAATTCTAAGAGCTGTCCCTTGTACTCATTTGTACCTTTTCCATGGCATTGTGTTTTTGTTTTATTTATGAAATACTTTCTCTAATCTCTCTGATGCCTCTGTAAGAGTGTTGACTTTTTATATGAAGTTGATTTTTTTTTAGTTTAAAAAGTTATTTGTATTAGTTCCAGTGATACATATTTTCTCTGCTTATTTATCTTGTTCTACTATTTTGTTTTGAAAAACTGATTTTATGTTTGACCATTGTGCATTTACAACTGTGATATTAGAATTCAGTAAAGCTGCTATATACAAAATTATTATATAAAATATTCCTCCTATATTTAAAATCAGATCAGTGTGAATACAAGCTTGTAACTATTTTAAAAATAATAATAGTAACCATATTTCCTGTTAACATAAAATATTTTAATGAAAAATGCATTAAAATTTGTGTGAAAGTGCATTGCTTTACATTTTAGCTAAAGTAAAATATCTTATTTGCTTTATCATCTAATGTGTTGTACTACCACATTATGGCTTCTGGAAACTTTACTGTATACTCAGTGTAATATGAGAGGAAAAGGCAAATAACATTTTAGTATTATTACAAAAATAGTTTTGACCTCACAGCTACCCTCAGTAGTTTTAGGTCAAAGTATACTTGGAGAACTATTGGTTTAGAATTTGAACCAAAAATGATTTTTTTTAAAGAGAAGTATTTTATTACTGACATTTCGTAGAAGTGCCTGCACATGGTTATAATAAAATCAGGTAGACTTTTAATCAGTTTTATTACTGTAATCTGTTTTATCATTGTTTATAAAATCTCTGCCAACAGTGCACTCTCTTATTGCCTGCACCTGGGATAGACCATTCTCAGCACCCCACGATTTGTACAACACCATGAGGCAGAGGCCAGACTAGATTCAAATCCATCTGATGCCCAAAAGCTTGATATCTTAGCTGTCACAGTTTGTTACAAAATTATGTTAATGCTAAGGTCTAAAAATGGACACTTCACACATGGTCATTTAAATTAAACAAACAAATAAAAACCTATTTACCCAAAAGTAATTCCCATTATAGACTATGAGGCCAAGTGAAATAATCCTGGTAAGGAGAAAGTAAACAAGTTTTCAATCATTCCCTGGAATCCAAACAAAGATCCAAGCACACTCATACTACCTCAGATACAGTCACAGCAAAGTAGGAGGCATTTAAATATCTGAAAACTTGAAGAAAATACTTAATTATCATTCTGAGATAATTACTGCCATAAATTCAGTCATCCAGCCTCTGTTTCTAAAACCTGGTATTTCCCACAGAGAAAAAGAATCTGCTCTTCTCAAGAATTTTATTTTTTAGGATCTTTCAAGGGTTCTGTCAGCACAGCCCTGACTCACCAGCTGGGGCTCCCTGAAGCGAAGCAAGAGGGAGAAAATCCCTGTGTATGTGCTCCAACAAATTTACTGAAAGTTCCTGTGCATTTTGTCGTGACAATTATATTGTGTACTTACTCAAACTATCCAAAACATCTTAATTAAGTTAGATGGAAGGAAATTAAACTGAAACAGATCTGAGGTGTGGAGCACTTCTTTCAATGTAGCTTGAAATGGAAAGTAATAGGGTCAGTGTGAAAGTCTCATTATAAACCCAAGGAAGGTAGAGAGCAAGTAGAGTCTGACTAATGCACAGGCAATGAATTTGGGGGCCTGAAATAAATCTTAGGGGATTAGGAAGAGAAGTAGTGCAAAAAATGTTTTAATGGAGGGGCAAGTAAGAGGAGGAGAGGAATGAAAAGAAATGTGAGTGATACACAAAGCCCCTAAGATTACAAGAGATGAGAGCTGGGAGGTATTTGAGAAACCATCCAGATCATCCAGATCAACCCCTTTGTTATATAAATTGAGAAAATAAGACCCAGAGTAGCTAAAGTAATAACGCTTGATATTTATAATGTTATGCATTTATTTATCAGATAAACTATAAGACTTAATATCTTTTAGAATCTCCATGTTTTTGTTTGAGAAACATATATCATAGGTATTGTTTTATTACTCTTTCTTGTCACATAACAATAGTTAAATATTTTAACATATAATTGATGCAACAACAATGAATGCGATACCACCCTAAGTTTCAGCCAAAGCCCAAAGTGATGATTTGGAGTTTATAGTTTTGGATTAGCCACATTATTAAAACAATTCAAAAACACTGTTTGGATGCTTAATACTTACAGACACTGTACTTAACTCTGTAGAATAACCATAGTGAATTCAACAAGGTTCCTGACCTTCAGTGGTTCAGTCATCCAAATGAGATTAATTGTAGGCAAAGGGGGGAAAAGGCATCTTAAAGGTGCAATGAGAGAATAGGTCATGGAGAGTTTAATTCTGTTTAGAGAGTTTGGGAAACCTTCATGAAATTAAATTGAGAAAGGACCTTGCAGGAATAATAAGACTTTAGTGAGTGTAGATTGGGAAAGTAGGTCATTTCAGATTGAAAGAAATATACACACACAGGCAGAGAGGTGGAAAAGTCTGGAGTGCATTTTAGGAAATTGGCTGTGTGCATTTAGGGTGGGGAGAGAAGGTACAATTTACTTACTGATTGCAATGTTTTCCCATATACAGCCTCTTCTTTGAGACCACCCATGTATCCTGCTGTCACTCAGGACTTTCTCTTAGGTGGCCATAATCATTGCCAAGTGAACTGGTCTCTAAATGCTCGTTGGATTAGAGGTCAGCTACTGGACAGGCTCATTAAAAACAAACAAACAAACAAACAAACAAACAAACAAACAGTTTTTTGCCAGAAGATGAATGAGGCCAATCACACACCCTCCCTTGATTATTTGAACTTAAAAACATAATTTAAGTGGAAGATAAAGCTGGAAGATAAGATATACAGAGAAAAACTGTAAGATTTTTCTGGGTCATGCAAATTGAAATCTAGAGGAAAAAGAAGCTCCATGTAGAGAAACCTGGGGTATTGTCCTGGACTCAGCGTACGGTTTGTCCCCAGAGTTATATCAGTCTTTGTGCCCTTTCTATAAGCCATCCTAAGCAGCCTGGAGGGAGTTTCTGGTTCTCTAACCAAAAGAACCTGGCTAATCTAGTGAGAAATTAGTCTACATTTTAGAGTACCTCTTGGAACAAGCTCGATATTTTAGACTGTAATGTATATATTTAGACTAATGGTTTAAGAATTACCAAGGGGTCTTGCTAAAAGATTTCAGAAGTTCTGACTCACTAGATTGGGAAGAACACTAAAAATCTACCTTTATTGTAGGTTTCACTAGGGATTCAGAATCAGAATTTTCATGGACCACAACTTGAAAAACTTTAATAGAGATTTGTTAAAGTAGGGAATTATTGTAATAATGCCTTGTTTCATTTTGTGGGATGTATGCAAAGGAGAAATTAGACCAGGACATAAGTTATTAGAATATTCTAGATAAGAGTTAAGTAACAGTGGGGGGAAAGGTGACTATTGATAGAATAAGTAATCTTACATAAGTTCCCTTATTATAATTTAGAACTATATATACTATCTAAGCTTTTAATCTGTGTTCTTTTTACCTCTCCACTATTTTCTATCTATGGCTTATCTATTTCAGCAGAACTGAGCAAAGCTCTATACTAGTAGATGCATGTAATGATTAGTGCATCTGATCTCTGGATCAAGTGATCTAACCAAAACTAGCTCAGCAGACTACAAAGAAAAATCCTGAAAGACAATAGGTTTATCCAGAATGTAGAAGATTTAATAGTATAAAGTGTTATATCATTTAAAAATATATTTTTATTGATTTCAGAGAGGGAATGATAGATAGAAACACCAATGATGAGAGAATCATTGACTGGCTGCCTCCTGCCATGTCCCCCACTGGGAATCGAGCCTGCAACCCAGGCATGTGTTCTAACCTGTAATCCAACTGTAACCTCTTGGTTCATAGGTCAACACTCAACCACTGAGCCATGCCAGCTAGGCTGAAGTGCTATATCTTAATGCTGTGAGATCATTTATATAACTAAAGGGCTCTTAAATGTCTTTTAAAGTAGGGAATTGGAAAGGAGGCAAATGGAGATAGTTATAAAAACATTTTTAAAAATAGAAAATAAAAAAATAGGTTCAAGTAATTGTTTATATAGATTTACTTAGAGTTGAGAACTTTTTGGTTTTAGATAGTAATAAACTAAAACATGATATTGGTGATTAATGAGTGATAAGAAATTAAAAATGGTCATCTACATAGATCCAAGCCCAGACTTATCAATGTTGTGTATTCCTACTTATTAAATGTGTTCTCAAGTTGGGATCTTTAATATAGGAAACTGATTTTACTGATTAGCTATTTACAGAAAGTGATGGTTGAATTATCACTATGATTTACTTTTGAGCTTTGATTTTTAAAATCCTAAATGATTTTATTTTATCTCTAAATGTGTTCAAAGACACAGCAACTATCTTTTGTAAATCAATTTTAATGAAAAAAGGAAGAAAAGAATGGGAACTAGAGAAGTAAGAAAGCTTTATAAGTTTGATAAGACTTTTAGTTCTTCAATTAGAACTTTAGTGATAAAATGAAAGACACAAAGAAATCCCCCAAGGCATTTTGGCTTGAATTAACATTGTAATTTTCTGAGTTTCCCACTTTTTCTTCCACCACTCTACATTTATCTGGGGTGCAAATAAGCAGCTGAGTAACTGGGCTCAGATGTGCTCTGGAAGGTTTCATGTAATAATCAGTCTGTACAGACTTCTAATTACCTTAACTTGAAAAGGAAGTACCTCCTTCCTCCTCTTCTTCTTCTTCTTCTTCTTCTTCTTCTTCTTCTTCTTCTTCTTCTTCTTCTTCTTCTTCTTCTTCTTCTTCTTCTTCTCTTCTTCTTCTTCTTCTTCTTCTTCTTCTTCTTCTTCTTCTTCTTCTTCTTCTTCTTCTTCTTCTTCTTCTTCTTCCTCTTCTTCTTCTTCTGCAACATAACTCCCTGCAAAGCCAAATTGATAGCACTGTAGAATAATTATAGCTTCTTCTGGTTGCTATGATGACTTTTATACCTACGTCACCCATTATCCTAAGTGTTTTTGAGTGTTAGTAAAAGAAGATAGGATACTGACAAAAGATTAAAGATCTAAGGGGAAAAGATCTATTTACTAAAGGTGACATTAAGGAATAATTTAGTGTCAGTATTCTGGTTAATGGAAATGTAATGATCTTCATAGCACATATGTCTTATGATGCAATGACTTTAAGAGCTGATACTTGGGGGACTGGTTGAGAGAGTTTTAGTTTAAGAGCTTCTTACACATGTAAAATTAAATAACTCTACCTATGGTAAAAGTGGGGAAATGTTTGAGTTTTTTTATTAACTAACCTCTAAGTGGCCTGGAATAATTAAAGGATAACATAAAATGTCCCCTTTTTAGGGAGAAGACTGCATTGCAGGGTTCTTAGCAATGAGGATTTTATGCTCTGCCAAGTCATCTGTGTAAGGTAGGAGGGTAGAGCATGGCATCACCATTGGGTGTGAAAAAGCTGGGTGTTTCTTGTGGAGGGAAAGAAAAAAGAAGAGATCAGGAAGAGAAAGGCAGCAGACAGACCGAATGAATGATAATGCGTTCAGAGAAGCTGCTTCATCATTTGCCTATCATGGGTTTCTATCTGGGTAAGACCAAAAGGGCTTCATTTGATGAGAAGACTTATATTTGGTGTCTATGAAGCGAAAGTTGATCTGACATTGTTTAAACAGACAACATCAGAATGAAAGGGTTTAAAGCTGGTACATTATTGAAATGCTCAAGGAATCTCATAACAAATACATTCAACATACACAATCCAAATCCTTCTTAAAGGGCACCTAACATTAATCCCTTACTGGGGTTCCTCATTTTATAGCATCATGTATCATATAATGTAACATTAGTTTTGCAGATAAAAGACATGGCAGAAAACCTGCACCAACTGTTGGTTGAAACATTCATGACTTAAGTATAAAGGAAACACTTTGAAAGGCCAGCCAGTGCTCTAGTTCTTTCCCTTAGGTTATAATCACAGATGCAGGAAGCAGTTGCTGCTATATAAATAATACTGCAGTGTGGTTAATGTTGGCAAGACCAGACTGATTTTTGACACTAAAGGCTAAATAACAAAAAGTTTGACAAACTGACTCAACGGATAAATGTGAATTTATGTGTGTTTGGGGTGTGTGTGGGGGGGTAGTGATGAGATCAAACAGTTCTTTGCTGCTTGAGTGGATTTTTCTGTAGAAAAAATATAGGGGTGAAGATGAGATGTAGTGGGCGGAGGGTGGAAATACCAGGGCATCCTAGCAGCACAGATGGCATCAGGACTCTCTCCCTCCCACTCTACCTGAGGCAATAGATGCTGCAGAAAAAGGGGCATGGATGTGGGTGTGGGGAGAGTTGAAAGCCATTGCCAGCTTCACTTAGGAGGGGAGAATCCCAATATCTGTGAAATCCAATTCCTCACATTGCTTCAGCAACTCCTTTTTACTTGCCTAAAACATATATCTGTCTCTTTCCCTAACTACACATGGTCTTGGGAAAGACACTTACCTTTTTTTTGAATGACTTTGTCCACATTTTTGAAATGGACCAGAGTCAGGGATGGTGAGGATGGAGTTGTCTCTAAGTCCTTCTCACACTAATCGTTTGTGGATTTGCTTTGCTATTATTAATATGGCTGATACATTTAAAAAGTAATATCCTTAGTGCTGTGATTACATTATATCCAAGGACTGAACCTGTGGCATATTTTTCAGCATCCAGAATTTTCCAAAGGTAGAGCCATCTAGAAACTTTAATGTTACACTGCTTAGCAACAAAGATTTTTCTCAGCTGAGTCCTCATTTTCCCTAGGCCTACCTTTAGCTTATGAAGACTTGAACAAATTCTAATATTGTTTCTAACAGCTTAAAGCTGCATCACTAGGATGGCCCTACTCTGTCATAGGAACCTGCCTGAGAAAGCTCAAGGCTTCCAAAAGAACTCATTGTTTGTCCCAGCGAACAACTGAAGATAGGGTGCCTATCTCCCAGCCTTTGTGGAAAACCAGGAGCCTAACTCTGATGACGTGCCAGTTAACAAACTCAGATGAATTTCACAGAGACCAATCCTCCCCCCCTTCTTACTTGTTTTGTAATTGTTCATGTCCTTTACTCTACTGAGCCCTTGTCCATTGCTTTTCTTATTCCCTCTTCTCCTTTTAAATGCCCAATCACCTCTGTAGAAATCCAAGTTGAATTTAGTTCTTGCTGGACTCTTTCTCCCCGTTGCAATAGTATATTACTGATTAAAATCTGTCCTTACCACTTTAACTAGTGTCCAGCTTTAACTTTGACATTAGACAGCTGCTCTCTTCATTTTAAGGTGAATATTTCCCTAACATCCTTTTGGTTCAAAGGGGAAAATGCACACAAGTCTCTCATCCTGCATTTTATATAGCCGTTTTATACAGGCATTTCCCATCTGCCCCACCTCTTCTTCTGTCTTTGGGGCCCATCTGGCTTTTGTTTCCGTCTCGCACACAGCAGATGACATTCCCTGCTTGTGAGTCCTATTTTCAGCTCTCATGGTCGAACTCCATAAGCTGAGCCATGCTCCCACATTTACTGCCAATTTTAAAACAAAAATCTAGTACCTATTATTTCCCACTGACCTAGGGCAGGGTCTGAAATGACTAGCTCCAATTTTTCGGCAAGGATTTTAAAGCCTGTGTAAAAAAGTATTCCTGTATCAAATGATTGCTTCAGAATGGCCCTGCATGGCTTATAGGTCTCGAAGGAGTTCCTGCTTACTGAACCAGGAGTCTTCTCCCTCATAATTATCATTGAACCTGGGGAGGTGGGGCAAGCTTAGCCTTGTGTTGAGCTCTTTCAGTCTCCCATTCTGCATAGCAGAGGTTGAGTGAGCCCTATGGGCTAATTCAGGTGAGGATGGATCCTCACCTAAAGCAGCTCTAGGACCACTGGCAGCTAATCTGCCCTGACTTTTTGTATTTGCTTTAAAGCTTTGCTGTTCAGCAAAGGACCAACAGTATCTGTGATACCTGAAAGATTGTTACAGATGCAGAACCTCAGGTCCTACCTCAGACCTACTCAATCAGAATCTGAAACACCAATTAGAAAGGATATATGCACCCCTATGTTCATAGCAGCACAATTCACCATAGCTAAGATTTGGAAACAGCCTAAGTGCCCATCAGTAGATGAGTGGGTTAAAAAACTGTGGTACATCTACACAATGGAATATTATGCTGCGGTAAAAAAGAAGGAGTTCTTACCATTTGCAACAGCATGGATGGAACTGGAGAGCATTATGCTAAGTGAAATAAGCCAAACAGAGAAAGATAAATATCACATGATCTTACTCATTTATGGAATATAATGAACAACATAAACTGATGAACAAAAACAGATCCAGAGACAGAGAAACATCGATCAGAGCGTCAAACCTCAGAGGGAAGGTGGGGGGGGGGTAAGGGGGAGAGATCAACCAAAGGACTTGTATGCATGCATATAGGCCTAACCAATGGACGCAGACAATAGGGGCGTGAGGGCATGAGTGGGAGGGGATGGGAGGGTAATAGGGGGATAAGAACACATATGTAATAACTTAATCAATAAAGAATTTTTTTTTAAAAAAAGTATTGCCACTTATAATACTCTGGCTCAGGCTTTATCCTGGAATCTTCATTACAAAATTTCCGAATCCCTATCTTCCTAACAAGTCCAGGGGGCTGTGGCTATAGACCTTTCCTTACTCTTTGCAGATTCTTTCTACGTAGACTATAGTTCTGCTCAGTAGTTACCTGGAACCCACCAGAGTTGCCTCTCTTTTCTTCCTCCTGGAACTCTGAACATCTCTCACCTATGTTCCATTTCCACCTCCTAGAATACAGGGCTTGCACTTGCAGGCTGATCACTCACTACCCTGCTCAATACCTGATTCATTTTGGTTAACACATCTGGTTTTAGGTCAGCCTATCCTCATTAACTCTGTAATATAGAGAATAACCTTTTTGTGTCCATAGGGCATAGAGCACCAAGACCAAATTAACCACAGTGGAGAGTGAGGAATATTGTAAAGAACATGAATCTGAAGGCAGACAATATGGGATTGGGCTTTATCTAGTAGCAAACATAATTTCACCTACTGCTGGGTTGTCATGGTTTTGAATCACAATGTATATGGAAACACTCGGTGAAAACAAGCACTGAAACACTATTTGACCAATAGATGATTATGGGAGCAAATTACTTTTTACACTGCATCCCTATTATAGTTATATTTTAAAAAATATTTAGTGACTATGATACATAATGGAGGAGAACTTAAGGGGGAAATGGTGGGAAAAGAAGCCATACTCATTTAATGAGATTATTATTCTCTGTTTCTTTTCCTTTTAATTTTTGTTTAGATTATTACATGTGTTTAACAAATTTTTAAAAATTTTTTCTCAAAAAGAATAAGGAGGCAGAAAACAAGCTTAATAGAAACCGCTTAGTTTGGCATTCAAAAACTATTATGATGTAATCACAACATCCCTACCTTTCCAAATTCCCCATTCCTGCCTACTTCCACCATCAACATATCCGACCTCACATAATTTTTCTTTCACTTACTTACGTTCCCTAAACACACTTTGAGTTGTTGCCTTGTCTCTCAACTAAGAATGCTCCTTACTACTCTTATGTATTTGTGGAAAGATATTATTTTCGTTTATTTGCTCCCAAACTCACATTTCTTTATCATCCTAAATCAAGTATATCTGGATTTGCCTCTACCAGGGGGATTGGCAGGAAAATTTATCTCAGGATCATATAGATTCTGGAAGATTGATGCAATCCAGAAAACTTGGAAATAGTTTCTGGACTTTAGTTATTCAAGACTGTTTCTACCAGGAGTAGAGATACAGAAAATGCTATTTTTAAAATGCATGCTTTCTTGATTTTTAAAGGTTAACAAATAATTTTAAATGTCTAGAACATTTTCATGGAACAGTCAAAAGAACCTGTGGCCAAATTTTGTCCACAGGCTGCAACGTGGTAATTTTTGTCCCATATTTTAGGATACAAAGTCTTACCTATCCACTTAAAATGGTGAAAGGAGAAAAAAAATGTAATGACTTTTAATTTTTATAAGTTTATTATAACTCTGAGAATAAGACAGAATTTTAAGTTAAATAGATTATCCTACTCCACATTTTAAAACTTTATGAAGTCTTCCAAGGTTTTATATATATATATATATTAGTATATATATTTTTAGACTTAAACAGGATTGCCTTGTATTAAACCATTTTATAGACTTATATATTTTTGCTCTACTATACTATAATTATTTTGAGGGGAATATTTATATCTGGTTGATTTATTGCTTTTCTATAGCACCTGGCATAGTAACTGTGCCAAAGCAATAATCAAAAATATGTATTTAACTGACTTTGCATATCTGAAAATTTCAAAATCCCTATACTGAGTTAAATTCATTCAACTAGTGTCTCTCTTCCAGCACACCCTTTGCCATACCCTCCCTTCTATACATACAGGCTCAGAAACCCACTCTGCAGCACTAATATTCCTTATGAGCTTTGTGTGATGGAAAACAGCAGACACGGAGACTTAGGTTTAGTGCTGATTCTGTAAGTGTGTATTACACACTTAATTTCTCCTCTCAAGCCTTTTTCTCCCACAAAACAGGGTTAAGTGATCTCTAGGCTTCTTTCTGGCAGTGGGAAAAAATGGCTTATGAGTCAAACACAGCAGGATTCAAACACAACATCTTGAATTTTCCAGCTGTATAAATTTAGCAAGTTGCTAAATTGCTAAGACCATTAAAGGGCCTATTATAGTATCTGGAAAAGAGGATGCTGTCAATAATTATGAGATATTTTTTTATTATTGTACTATTATTGATTATTATAAATTCTGTAAGGTGGCTTTGTCTTAGGCACATATATGTGATAGCTCATTTTCAGTTATGGACTGATAATGTCTGCTTATAGCTTCCATAAATCAGCCTTAAATTGTCTGTGGTTATGTGTACTGCATGAGAAACTCATGTGGCCATAGAAACTGAAAAACTGAATCATTCAAAGAGTTGCTTTGTAGCTTACATCTCCTTGATTTATTTCTCACTCATTTGACTTGCTTTACTTTTCACCCTGAATTGACCAGATTTATGGTGTTGTGTAGGCAGAGCCCATGTCTGATCCTTAGGCACTGTTAAAACAAGATTGAGCGAGTGAAGTCTCTATATTTATGAATCTTTCTGAAAATTCATCAAGGATTCCACTTTCACCAAGAGAAATCAACAGAGACAGGCAATGCACATAATTTCTTATTGAGAAAATAGTAAACTTCCTCTCCTTTGGGGAGAGTTGTAACATTTTAGGAACTTGTCTTAAAATATAAATCTATTGGAGACTCAGCTTTCATTTAGCTTTGTTAAATTATAGAGTGTCTATACAGATCTCTGTGGTTCTTTATTTTATATTTATGCATTTGTTTCTCCTCTAAGCATCTGTTTTTGTAAAGTTTAATGAATCTCCCCGCTTTGACTCTACCACTTGCAGAAACATTGAACCAGATTAGACACAAGTTGGGTTCCTGTGTCACTTCACTATTCTTCCCCCCAAGTTGAGATGGATACTCTGCAAACTCCTAAAGATAGAACTGTCTAAACAAGACTTCCTAAGGAGCATACGAAATCAATTTCACTCTCAGGTGTATTATTTCCTTCCTTTAAAATATTTTTATGAAATGATTTCAAAGTATTAAAAATAGGGGGCAAAAGGACAGACATTTGGAGCCAAAATTGAATATGTATTTTTCAATGACTCAAATTGTTTCCCAGTCCTTCCTTAGGGTTGGTTGCTAGAACTGTCTTTGACAATCTTCCCTCCTTGCTCCAATAAGTCAATTATGATGAGCCCGATATCCAATTATTGAAAGTTATCTTTTCCAAAGTATGAAATTCATGTTATTCTCTATAGTGATTAAGAGCTTTACCCGTTCTCTTACTCTGTTGAAATATGTCCCAAATTTAATTCCATTGATATAGCAGCCTTGGCCTAGTTAAGAGATAGAAACCACTTAGATTAAACAGAAGAAGATGAATGTAAATACTTATAACCAAGATAAAAGAGTAACTGTAAGATATAATACTTTATAAAGGACCCTGAGGCTGATGGAGAGCCCAAGAAAGCACAAACCTAGAGGTGGTTCAGGCTTCATTGAAAGGTGGGGTTCAGCCACAGGGTGGCAGACATGGCCATCTAGTAGCAAACATGTCTAAGTGGCAATTTTTTGTCTGTAAAATATACATACAGCCTTCCTCAAAGGGTTGTCGGGAGAACTAAATGAGATATATAATTGGATTCCTGGCACCAATAGGGCAGAGGGCTTCAGAGTGAGGCAGGCTGGGGGTGCGGAGGATGCTTGCAGATGAAACCACTGATGGGTGTGTGACCGTCTAGGCCACTGGTCAGTTTGTACTCACTCAGCATCTGGACAGATGATGCAGGAAGGTCATCACCAGGCAGTAGCTGCAAGATCCTAGAGACTGCATTCTGGGTCCATGTCTGGGGCAGGCTCTATTAGTTGTTCTCACACCCACATTGTACTGACCCCCAGTCTGCACAGAAAGACTCTTCCTTCTCCAATGTCCCTCCAGCACCCTCTACTGAGAAAACTTGGTGCTCACTTTTAAGGAGAAATGATTATAGAAATTTCATTGTTGATCACAGAGCATGCAATGCATTGAAGGATGCATTTGGGGAAGAAAAAAAATAAGTTGCTAATTTTCTTCTATAATTTTATTATAACTCAGCTTTTGATACAGGAAACAGTTCTTTATACTTAACCATCAGACCACCGGGATTAAAATATTGACATTACTAAGATTTCTTAGTTACATTTATGTGATTTGGGGCAATACAGTTTGCTTTTCTGAGCTTTACTCTTTGTCTGTAAAATATACATACAGCCTTCCTCAAAGGGTTGTTGGGAGAACTAAATGAGATATATAATTGAGGGTGCCTAGTACTGAAAATATAAATGCATTTAATTTACTTTATGACTTTTGAATTTTTAATAAATTGGATGCTAATAGTTGCTCTGGGGATATACCAGCTGGTAGGCTAGGATTAAAAATCAAAACCAAAACCAAACCCCAAACTAAAAACAAAACCCATTTTTAAATTTGGTTTTACCTTTATTTCCAGGGTTAGTGAGTGCAATAATAAGAGCAATGAATCAAGTTAGGTTTATTTTGTTTTCTATGTGCAGAACCTTCTGTAATCTGACCTGAGTATATTCCCTAATTTAGGAGATGCAAAGATTTCCTCTAAAGAGGAAGAGTTCCTTTCATCATGTTCAGGTTCTTTCAGGAGCAACTGATTGGAGCCTTTTCTCAAAGGCACTTTTCCCTAATTGTTTAATATACTTTCAGTTCTTAAATCCCCTCACTGTTTTAGCCCTAGCATTGCTCCGCCTTTCTCAGAGGAGAGAGCTCAGTACAAAATGCTGGTTGCTAAGCAGTGCCTATTTTTACTCAACTCCAGCAGAATAGAGGCCCACTCGGTGAGATTCTCTCACTTAGGCTAGCTACTAAGCAGAGTTTGCAGGTTAAACACTTACTGGTGTTTCTCTATGAACTCTAAGGACTCCACAGTTACCATGCACGATGAGGGTATAAAACTGAGGCCAAGGAGCTGCCCAAGGAATTTTTTTTAAGAAATCATAAATATATTAATCCATCAAGTATTTATTGAGCTCTTAATATGGTTTATGGCTCTGTATTAAGCATTTGGAATACATTATTGAGCGAAACGGATTTGGTCCCTGATTTCATAGAGTTTATGAATCAGATGGAGAGAGACAGACTAACAAAAGCACTGAAATGACAAATTGTGATAAAAAAAAATAAACATGTTGTAGAGACAGCATAACAAAAAGAGAGGGAGTTTGTGTTAAATCAGTGTAGGAGGGAACCTTTTTTTTCTGCCAGGAGCCATTTGAGTATTCATAACATCATTCATGGGCCATACAAAATTATCAACTTAAAAATTAGCCTACTATATTTGGTCAAACATTTAATTAACTCACCCCTAATGCTTTAGCAGTCCAGACCAAATGATTTCACAGGCCCTATCTGGCTCAGGAGTCCGATGTTCCACACTCCTGTTTTAAATAGAGAGCACAGAGTGGGGCCTTCTGAGGCCCATGTGCAGAGTTGAAGAAGGCCCCAATTATGTGGAATGTATTCCAGGCAGAAAGAACAGCTTGTGCAAATATCCTTGGAGGCATAGCAGTGTCAGGTCAGAGGGCAGAAAGAAGTGGAGAGTGGGGCAGGGAAGGAAAGAGCTTACCACGAGGACCTGAAAAAAATATCAAGGGAACTGGAGTTTTGTGACTAAGGAGAGGAGATTGAAGTTGCAGAGAGGAATTTGGATTTCAGCTACAGTGAGTGAATGGAAATCGTTAGGAGGGCTTCATGCAGTGAATGATATGATCCATCTACATTTTAAAAAAAATCATTTTCATTTCAGGAGGGCAACTGGCAGTAGGAGGACCAGAATGAACAGGAAGTCCACTTAGGAGATGATGGCAAATGACCAGGAGAAAGAATGATAGACATTTGATGGAAGGGCTGGTAGTACAAACAGCAAAAAGGCAAATCTGAAATATATGTAGGAGAGAGAAGAAAAGAAACTTTATGAGGAGCTTTTGATCTTTTATCACAAACCTGCTTCTTTCACATTGTTCCCAAATATATTTAACCGTCAATCCATCCTTGTTATTCCATGGAGTCTGTCACCTTTTGTTTGAACACACAACAATATGTTGATTCTACATTGAGAATATATCCAGAATCAACTACCTCTCAATTCTACCTCTAAATACCTAACCTAAGTTACTGTCATCTCTCACCTAGATTATTGCAATAGTCTTGCCTTTTTCTGCCTTTCCTCCCACAGTGTATGATCTGCACACACTCAGAGAAATCCCATTAAAATAGATCAAATCATGCTAATCCTCTACTCAAAACCAACCAGCAGCTTCCCATCACACATTGAGAAAAAGATAAATACCTTATGATGGTTAAAAGACTCTATGTGAGCTGGCCAATGACTATATCTCTTCCTTCACTTTTTACTATGTTATAGCCACACTGGCCTCCTTGCTATTTCTTAAATTATAAAAAGCTTGTTCCTACCTCAGAGCCTTTGCACTTGCTATTTCATCTTCTTGGAATCTCTTTCTCCAGTTATTCACTGTGATTCACTGCGTCACTTTTCAAGTCTTTGTTCAAATGTCACCTTCTCCAGTAGACCTTCTCTGATGGCTCTAGGATAAAATTATATTCCCCTTAGCACTCTCTATTCTTTTTCTGCTTTATATTTCTCCATAGAATTAATTTATCTAATATGCTGTATGTATTACAATGTATTTTATATAAATTATTAAGCCCCATTAAGTGGTGACATTTTAAAAATGGACTTCAATTTTTAAAACAGCCTCATGTCTTTAGAAAAATTGAGTAGGTAATAATACAGAGAGTTCCCGTATACCTGGCACCCAGTTTCCGTTATCATTAACACCTTACTTTAGTATGCTACACTAGTCACAATTAATGAACTGATGTTGAAACGTTATTATTTTTAAGTAAAAGTCCATAGTTTATTCAGATTTCCTTTGATTTTTCAGGAATGTTCTTTTTCTAATCCAGGCTACTATATCACATTATGTTGCCATGTCTCTTTTATGAATATTGGAGAAGAAGACCCAGGCTCATTTTGTCTATTTCCTGCCCTAGTCCCAAGGAACAGAGGTGAATTTTTATCAGCTTAATAATTTCTATATCCCCACCACCCTGAGCAGTACTTGGCACAGAGGAGTTGCTCCATAAATATTTGTTAAATAAATGAATAAATGAATTGGAAGCAAGATTAAGATATAAGGCAGTTTAGGTCATAATGCCTTCCCCATATTGGACTCTTATCTCATTAAGGCATTAAGTGGGATCCAGCACCTTGGCATAAAACCTTCTATGGGCAGTATTGCAGGACCTACATTTGCTTCATTCTCAAATGTTATTTATTTAAAATGATCTTCCTGAGAAAGGTGTATAAAAATTTACAATTCATTTACTTTAAATTACTGAGCATTGCTTTCTTCAGTCAGAATTAATCATTCTTTCCTCAGTACTCCCCACCTACTCATGCCCTAATTAGAGAGGGTATTTTATTTTTCCTTCATTGTCTTGCCCCTCTTTCAGTTACTCACTAGTCTATGAACAGCTTGACAACAGGAACCATGTCTTATTTTGTGCAGTGCCCATAGCACCAAGGCAGCTGAGACAGGAAACTCTCGGCAAGCGATTAAAGTAGATGGGCTGCACAAAGAGAGACTATGACAATAAGATTGATGGTTTTATTCTTTTTAATAATTTTTATTGATTTCAGAGAGGATGGGAGAAAGAGAGAGAGAGATATAGAAATACCAGTGATGAGAGAGAATCATTGATTGGCTGCAACCTGCATGCACCCTACTGGGAATCCAGCCCAAAACCCAGGCATGTGCCCTGACTGGGAATTGAACTGTGACCTCCTGGTTCACAGGTCACCACTCAACCACTGAGCCACATCAGTCAGACAAGAATCACCTAATTATTATTAAGATAACATATATATATATATATATGCTATAATTCCTTCATTTTAAAGATAGAGGAATTATGGTGCAGAGAATGAAGAAATTATTTTTCTATGGTCACATGGGCATGAAAGCTAGACCTCAGTCTCTTTTTTTTTCCTTTTTTGGACCTCAGTCTCCTAACTGCCACGCTTACCTTATCATTGCTCTACCAGAAAGGTGTCTACCGATATTAACATACTTGCATAAAACTGGATACTTCACAATTACCTATTCCATTGGAAAATACATATTTGCTGGATAAAATAACAGATAGCATAACTGAACTAATTTTTAAGCATTTACTATTCTATTAAGTAGGAGAGGCAGTGCACATTTAAAATCATTAGAAGATAAAGCTATTATTTTCAAAAATTAAACAGCTAAAGTTGGTCAAACAGGGAAGAAAAGAAAGTAACATATATCAAGTGCTTGCCACATACAAGTTGCCTGTATGTGCTATTTATTTTGATGTGTCATACTGAATAAGGCAAGTGCTCTTATGAGATGTTAAACAAGTCACCCCCAGTCACACAGATACTTAGTAGTAGAGCTGAAATTCTCACTTAATTTCTGTGACTTTCATGTCTGGATAATTCCTTTTTACTATACCATGATCCTTCCAAACTCCAGGACTTGAACTATTGTGATTATAGATTTTAACCAAGAATTGTTGAACCTATGTTATATATCATATCCGTGGTGTATTGCTTTAATTCATCATTTGTAGTGTTTACCATTCAGTCCAATTTAGTTAAAACAATATTTTGGCACTATATTTATCATGTGCAGAGCAGAAATAAAGAGATAGATTCACTGAATTCTAAATGGGAAACACATGCTCACATTTAACTCTAATTGAAAGGAATATATGGAAAGTTCTTAAACAGATGGACAAATGCTGTATAAAGTGTTATACATGTGTGTTTGTGTGTACACATGCATATATATAGTAAGAGTACTGTCTGGTATGTGTGGGATGTGTGTGTGCATTGGTGTATATGTGCATATAAAAATTATCATCATAAATTTATGCCTGCCCTATATACATATCATATGTATGTAAATAGATGTATATAAATATATTGGTTAATTTTACTAGGTTACTTATGCTTTCCCCCCTGGGACCTAAAGCTTAAAGCAGAGTTTAAAGTGTTTATGTACTAGCTTGTACAGAACTCAACAAAAGGTTATATAACTCTTTATGTATTTTTTTCATGATGATGATAATTGTGATGATCATGGTTCAAGATATGGGAAATACAGTAAAAACAAGAATAACAACAAAAACAGAAAATATAGAAACAATCCTGCCTGGCCAAAAATATTTAAGAGAATAGACTTTTTTACAAAGACTAGGGATTTTCTAATAAGCTCATATTTTTATTTCAGACTTGGCACATTGTAAAAGCATGCCTTATTTGTCAAATTCCAAATTTATAACTCTCTCTTCCTATTCTCTAGTCGCAAATTAATTTTCTCTGTCATACTTCAAAGAAATTCAGAAAAATACTTTCAAACTGCTCTATTTGTCCTGACATACATAAACAGTGAGTTTATAATAGTCATTTTATCCAGCTAATTTATTCAGAACATTTGTTCTTAGTCATCATGAAATTCACATATAAGAGCAGGTCACTTGAAGTCTAACCTTTAAAACTCTTTCTAATTGGATTCACGTTTTGCTGTAAGATGGTGTCTCTGCTCCATGTCCCTTGTAATGGATGGCACTAAAGTCAGAAGTCATGAGCTTGAGTTCAGACAACTGGACAAATCCCCCTCTTCCATCTCTTTTGAAATTTCCTACTGATGGATGACAACACTTCCATCAGCAGAAAATAAAATACAATATTTAAAACTATTTAATGAGCATAACTAACACCTTTCTTTCTAAATCCAAGAGTAGGAGTAGGAGAGGCAAAAAGAAGATCTTTATTTTTTTGATGGTGATTAATTCAGGAAGAACCGACATAGGATTACAAAGTGGGGATGTGGGATGTTAGGTTTTAACAGAATTGTTTAAAACCAACGAATATACATGGAGGAGACAGTTTGCCAGATGGAACCAATTGGGGTGATTCCTTTTAAACTTCTCTGAACTCCTTGCACTCTGTAACTGTCTATATCTCATCCTATCTTCCTTCTGTGATATCTATTTGTGTACTCTGTGAGATTCCAAAAATTTGTTGAGGGTAGAGGATGGATCTGATTCAGAACATCCTCCTCCATAATTCCTTGCACTGTACCTTATACATAGTAGATACATGGTAAACTGATTGATTGGCTGCAGGCAGAGAAGGAATACAGGTCTAATATTAAGGGCACATGGACTATAGTGTGTGGTTTCTGTACATTTGCATTGTGTTCTCAATCAGTTTCAGAGAATCACTTTTTGCTCTCCTTACCTTAGTGTAAGACTTTTAAATGGGATGAGAAAGACAGCCGCATGTCTTAATGTTGCCTAATACACCAGGGCCTCTTTAGTGACAAGGTATCTTCTTGTTTTATCAGCCGGGCTGGCTTGATGAAACCAAATCACATGGCATTTGTTCTCATGTCAGACAGCTGCTGTCAATGATGCCTGGGAAATATGCTGGCAGTCTCCCTCCTGAGATGCCAACTTCATTTAATTAGTTTGCACAAATTGTACCCACTCCTTTTACACTGAAGTTCTTTTCAAAACCTCAGCTCTGAGTTGTGGGCCTTCAAAGGTAAAGAACTTCAGAAAGTGATGATCATTTAATATAAATGGAGTGTGGAAGCACTCCTGGAGTAGCCCATATGAAATAATAATGATGATTAGAGTAATTTTAATAAATAAATTGTCTTTCTTGAGGCGAAGTCAACTATGTCATGCAACCTCAATGCAATAAGGATACTCAGAGCTAAACACTCTGAAGCTTAGTGATGAGGAAACTGACAAGCTCTGTATTTTCATGGATGGAGGCAAATAATAAAGCCAGGACTGCAAGGTTATGTGAGGACTCGGGGCAGAACAAGCCTACACCATGGCAGCAGCATACAGAGAACATGGTGTGGTAGAGCTGGATTCAGGTCTCCTGGCTGACATTTACTAAACTATATTTGCAAGTCACATCACCCAATTTGAGCCTCATGTTAAAATGGGAATAATTCCCAATTCATAGTTTTCTTACATAATTGTTTTGAGGATCGAGTTATAGCTGATGCCTGCCAGGTGTTGCTCAGTGGTTGAGCGTCTACCTATGAACCAGGAGCTGACAGTTCAATTCCGGATCAGGGCACATGCCCGGGTTACGGGTTCAGTCCCCAGTAGGGGGCATGCCAAAGGCAGCCGATATGTGATTCTCCCTCATCATTGATGTTTCTATCTCCCTTCCTTTTTGAAATCAATAAAAAAATATATTTTTAAAAGTTATAGCTGATAATGCTTTGTAAGATATATTGAAGTGCATCGCTTTAAAGAATTGTAATTATTATGATTCTAAGAAGGACTGTTCCCCTCCTCTTTCTCCCTTCCTTCCTTCCTTCCTTCCTTCCTTCCTTCCTTCCTTCCTTCCTTCCTTCCTTCCTTTCTTTCTCTCTTTCTTTCTTTCTTTCTTTCTTTCTTTCTTTCTTTCTTTCTTTCTTTCTAATACTCATGTGAGGAAATGTTTATTGACTTTAGAGAAAGGAAAGAAGAGAGAGAAGAAGAGAAACATCAATGTGAGAGAGAAACATCGACTTGTTGCCTCTCATATATGCTCCAACCAGGGAACCTAACCCTCAACCCAGGTATATGCCCTGAAAGGTCAAATCTGTGACCTTTCAGTGTGGGGATGATGCTCCAACCAACTGAGCCACACCAGCCAGGGCTCCCTTCTTCTTAAATACTAATATGGAAGCTGATTCCTTAGCCACTTTTCATTTAGTACCTTGGATTCCTCACAATAAATCAAGAAAGCATTTAAAACCATATATCTCCTGCTGCAATGTTGATCGAGCAAAAAGTGTTTATTGAATGCTTGTGTTAATCAATAAATGTATATCAAGTACCTATCACATGTGAGGAATTGTGTTAGACTTTGGTGAGAATAAGAATTAGTATCAGCTATAGTTCGCTTTAAGTTTTTTGTGGACAATAGCCAGCTTAGAATGTATTTGAAGTCAGGGGTGAGGACAGGAATTTTCATGTTCTGTTCACATATAATGTACCAGACATCATGGTAGGCAATTAAAATGTGTTATTTCATTTAATCCCCACAGTAACTTTCCTTTTGAAATAGAAGTCTTTAAAAACCTTCATTTCTCATATGTAAACACAGAGGCATAGAGAAGTTAGATAACGTGTTCAAGAATTCACCAGCAATCAGTCAGAAAGTTGGAAATCCAACCCAAGCTGGGTCTTGAACAAGTAATAGGAAAGGCTGGACAAGTAGGGTGGGGCATGATGGGAGTGAAATTTCTTCCCTTTTCTGTGGTTCCACTTTCATGTGTTCAAAGAACAACATTTTTTAGAAACTTACATTAGGCACTCTCTTTCTTTCTACTTATTTCTGTTCCTCTCTTCTATCCCTCGCTATCTCTTTGTCTCTCTTTCTTCATCAGCCTACTTCATAATGAACTCTTCACTTAAATCTTAATAGTTTCATATATGGTGGTTTTACATGATTTCACTTATCCTCACAGAATATTTTTTTTAAATATATTTTATTGATTTTTTACAGAGAGGAAGAGAGAGGGATAGAGAGTTAGAAACATCAATGAGAGAGAAACATCGATCAGCTGCCTCTTGCACACCCCCCACTGGGGATGTGCCTGCAACCAAGGTACGTGCCCTTGACCGGAATCGAACCCGGGACCCTTGAGTCCGCAGGCCGACGCTCTATCCACTGAGCCAAACCGGTTTCGGCCCTCACAGAATATTTGATTATCACAAAAGAGATGAGTTCTCTTACTTTATTTACACAATTAGAAAATTTGTTATTTTTGTTGTTGTTGAATAGGAGTTCTTTATGTATTCTGGATATATGTGAATGCAGTTTCCTCTTTGAATTGTTTCTTTTTTATAAATATACTAGAAGCCCGGTGCACGAAATTCGTGCACGGCGGGGGGTTGTCCCTCAGCCCAGCCTGTACCCGCTCCAATCTGGGACTCCTGGAGGGATGTCCGACTGCCCGTTTAGGCCTGATCCCACCCCTCTCACAATCCAGGACTGCTGGCTCCCAACTGCTTGCCTGTCTGCCTTCCTGATTGCCCCTAACCACTTCTACCTGCCAGCCTAATCACCCCCTAACCACTCCGCTGCCAGCCTGGCTGATGCTTAACTGCTCCCCTGCCAGCCTGTTTGCCCCCAACTTCCCTCCTCTGCCAGCCTGGTCACCCCTAACTGCCCTCTCCTGCAGGGTTGATCACCTCCAACTGCCCTCCCTTGCAAGCCTGGTCCCTCTCAACTGCCCTCCCTTGCAGGCCTGGTCCCTCACAACTGCCCTCCCTTGCAGGCCGGTTGCCTCCCAACTGCCCTTCCCTGCTGGCCATCTTGTAGTGGCCATCTTGTGTCCACATGGGGGCAGGATCTTTGACCACATGGGGGCAGCTATATTGTGTGTTGCAGTGATGATCAATCTGTATATTACTCTTTTATTAGATAGGATAGAGGCCTGGTGCACGGGTGGGGGCCAGCTGGTTTGCCCTGAAGGGTGTCCCGGATCAGGGTGGGGTTCCCTTGGGGCGTGGGGTGGCCTGAGCGAGGGGTCTGTGGTGGTTTGCAGGACGGCCACGCCCCCTGGCAACCCAAGCGGAGGCCTGGTATCTGGAATTTACTTTCCTTCTACAATTGAAACTTCGTAGCCTGGAGCTGAGACAAGCCTCTTGCTGCTCCCTCTGGAGCCAAGCCTCCGGCAGCCATTTCTGTGGCAGTTAATTCACCTTCTACAATTGAAACTTTGTAGCCTTAAGTGGGTGAGCCCGGCCAGGGTGTGCGGAAAGCTTTGCTTCCCCTGTTGCTGCCGGCAACCCTGGCCTGCTCTCTCAAGCTCCATTCTGCCGCCATTTGTTTGAATTTGTTTACCTTCTATAATTGAAACTTTGTAGCTTGAGTGGAGGCTTAGGCCTGCAACGGCTATTGGAAAGCTTGGCTTGCTCTGTTACCTGGGAAACCTTGCTCTCTGTGGCTGTAGCCATCTTGGATGGGGGTTAATTTGCATACTCGCCCTGATTGGCTGGTGGGTGTGGCTTGGCTGGTGGGCATGGCTTATGTAGCGGAGTGATGGTTAATTTGCATATTACCATTTTATTAGAGAGGATTGGGGTGACATTGGTTAATAAAATCATATAGGTTTAAGGTGTACAATTTATAATACATCATCTGTATATTGTATTATGTGTTCTTTCTTTAGATAAGTTTCCAGTATTAAAATCTTTGGCTTGATGAATATAACATTTTTAAGATCTTGACTTTAATTTCCAAATTGCTTCTTTGAAGAGTTGTGTCTATGAACTTTAGCCACATGGAAATGTAGCAGTGTACTAGTAATCTCAAAATTTCATTAGCAAATTAGTTTTAAGTTTTTTAAAAATAATAAATATACAAATGTTCCTTATTGTTTACCCTACATTTCTTTGATTACTAATGAAGTTGAATGCTGTGCCATATGTTTTTGGTATAACTACATTCCCTCATTTATTAATAGTTTGATCATATATTTTCCTATTTAACTATTAGAATTTGAATATTTCTCTTATGACCTTTCAAATATTCTGCATTATTGTCTCTATACATATTTTAGTTATGCTTTAATTTTTAGTGTATGAAAGTTATATCTGTATGCATAATAGTTCATTAAATCATTCTCTGACTTTTGAAATGTGATACTAGTGTCTACTTCCTACTATATTTCCTGTGATTATATATTTTCTGTTATTTTTTAAAAGCAAGGTGAACCTGTACACATTTTTTCAAGATACCTCACAATTGACATGCAGAGCTGTAGAATTTACACAATCTACTGTTCTCCTGAGTGGTGACCAAAATGTCAGTCTGTGCTATTATGTGGCCAGCTGAACATATTGGTGAAAGAAAACGCATCTTTTGGAAACATAACACCAATAAATCAAATGGCCTTCAGGGGCAATGAAAGTGTCTTGGTGTCAGCAGCAACAATCAAAGTCATATTGGAAGCACCATGACCAAGAAAATAAAGAA
Organism: Cnephaeus nilssonii; assembly: GCF_951640355.1. Lineage (NCBI taxonomy): Eukaryota > Metazoa > Chordata > Mammalia > Chiroptera > Vespertilionidae > Cnephaeus > Cnephaeus nilssonii. Next base: position 47,684,852 of record NC_137074.1, read on the forward strand.
TTCTGGTTGGGGAGGGGGGAAAGGTTGAGAAATGCTGTCCCATGAGTTTTATGGGAACAATAAAATTAAGGTCTCTGACCACAAGGGGTCTTTACAAGGACCCAGGATAAATGGTGATATTAAATCTTGACACCTTGGCCAAATTCCAAGTTGGGTAATTGCATTCAGTCAATTTTAAATTCCCTCTGCAGTTTCTAATGCAATGCCCTTCTGTGATTCCTAATGCCTACCAGCCGCATGCTGCTGCTCTGCATTGATAACTAACTGGTGCCCTCTACCCTGGAGAAGGCCTTGTAGCCCCCAGGTGGAAAGTCATTATGAATATCATTCCTATCTTCCACATCTAAAGAATTCTACTTCTCAACACTTAGGCTGTTATAGAAAAGTCTGCAGGTCTTTAAGAATGGTGTATTTGGTATGGGTATTCTCCAACAACCCTACCGATAAATTTCAGTAGTTGGGGACAGTAGAAAAAATTTTTAGACTTCAAATCAGACTATCTGAAATCCAGTCCATCTCCTCTAACTCTTATTGCCTGTGTGATCTTAAGCAGCGCACTCCCTTACTCATCAACTTTCAAGGACTTCCCAGTGTTTCAGGAAATTATGCCTTAACAGAGCTAGGTCTATCAAGACTAGTCTCTAGCTAGCCTTCCCCACTTTATCTCTACCTACTTCCAGCAATAGATATTATAGTCTATTTCTAATGTTCTTGCTATGCAAGTTCATGCTGCTGTGCCTCTGTCCCTGCTGTTTCTAATGCCTAAGTGCCTCCTACTGCCCTCTCTTGACAAATCTTATCCATCTTTCAAGCCTGATCTGGAAAACCATTTCCATAAAACCTTCCTTAATGTCCCAGCTGGAAGTCATTTTGTATTCCATAGCATGACTGTGAGTATATATGGCTGACTTAGCTTTCATACTAGAAATTAATTCTTTTAAGGTTACTGTGCATTTTCTATGGAACACAATATCAGATTTTACATTTACTAATTGTTTAAATCTTTGAATTGTTTTAGTCTTTATTTTCATGTGATAACCCTTCTAAATAACAAAGCAGATCTTAAACAAGCATATGCTACTTATAGTTCATTTGAGTTAATTAGCATATACAAACACAGTCACATAGTCTCTTAATTGTTCTTCCTTCCTGTGGACTTTATGTGATATTCAACCTCTAAAAATATGCAAATTTTACCAAATGTATTTTAAATTTAATTATCTCTTGTGATAGAAATTGTGGAGTCATTCTCTCAGATAAATACATTTTAAATAGGCAGTTTTTTTTGTAGTCAGGTTAAGTGACCATTTGTGAACTTTTACAAATATATGTTTAAACCAATACATGATCTTAGAAATGTAGCCCTGGAAAATAACTGAAGAATTAGCAAGTCTAGTTGTTCTCTATGTCAAATTTCAATTTTTAGAATCACTTCTGCAGTGAGGTGATTAATTTCACATAAATCCCACAACCCACAGGTTAGTATTAGGACTGGGCATCTCTAACTATTAAATACAAAATAAACCATACAAGAAACAATAAAACAAAATAAAAAGCTATATGTGATTTAGATGCCTAGTGAGGGATATGGCCACTGTTCATTACTGCAAGTTGATGACCATTTTAAAAATAAGAATCAGAAAATGTAACTGTGCAGAAACTTAATTTCTTTAATATGCCCCTGTCTCCTTTCTTTCCTTTTGATTCAAATTGGCCTCATCTAGCACTCTCACTCACCTGCCTGCTTTTTTCCTTGCAGGTTTACTCCCTTAATCAGTAAGCCCTCAGGACAATGAGGTTTTGACTGGCACCAAGTAATCACAGAGACAATAGGTGTATTGATCACAGAGACAGAATTTCAATCAAACTAAACATAACATCTAAGCCTCAGTTGTGTTTCAGGTTCAGACCCAGAAAAGTGGCCAAACCAGATGAAGTGATGCCATGGCTGACTTTAGTACCACATGCAGTGATCAGCTATCCCCTACCCTAGTGCTGGGCCTATCAGTAGAGACCATGGCCCTAACCATGACCCTAACTCCCTTAGTCCCCTATATAACCCATCCCCAGAAAGCCATCAGGAAGACATTAGTCTTTGAGCATTAGTTCACCCGTAACTCTGAGTATGAGCCACTTCCTCAACTAATAGACCCTTAACTTTGCTGCAAGCTCCTGTGAGTGTCTTATTGGGTTTTGATGTGTGCAAGCAAATGGACCCCTTTAGTCCGGTAACAAACACAGAGGTGACTGTGTCCAGATCACATGGTGAATGAGCAGCCAAATCCAGAGTGGACCCCAGGCCACCTCTGAAATTTCCACTCTTCCTTATCTTTTTCAAGATTTTTCTATATCCAGGCTTACTCTCAGACTATTTAACTTTTACAGGTTACAATTGTAGAAATACAACAAACCAGAATGATAATGATAGATCATTTTCTAACTGAGATGCAGAAGTCTCATGGCTGCTTTGCTTTTTGCTGCTTGGAATTCAGAGGCAGCCAGATTTGCCCCAGTCCAATAATCCTAAGGCATGCTTAATAGAAGTAAACTCTGACTTGAGGGGATGCACATGCTCCCCAAAGAGAAGCTGTCATTTACTGATTAACTTACTTTCCAGGCAGGAAAAAGCTCATGAATTCCCATGAATAGTGCATGTGCGAGTATTTTGCCCTGACAGAAGTGAAGGTATGTACTACCATGTTAAGTCAAACTCGTGCCTGTAGCAACGTGATTTTCTGGATGCCAGTTATGTGGTTGTGTTTACCTTGTTAAAATTCACCATGCTGTATATGAATGATTAGTATAATTTTATGCATTCATATTATGCTTTCCTAAAAATGTTTATATTTGAAATAATAATAATAAAATATTAACAAAACATCACTGCCCTCATCTGACATTTAGAACAGGGCATAGAGTCGGGGAAAAAGTTCTAGAGTCAAACTTTGTAACCTGACTCTATATCTTCTGAGCTCTGTGATGTTAGGTAAGTCAAATTACCTCCCTGCCCTTAGAATTTTTCATACCTCTTCTATAGGGAAAATAAATACCTACCTTATGGAAATACTGTGATGATAGTAGAAGTAATATTTGTAAAATAATCAGGCATAGAGAGCACCTGGCCCTCAGCAGGTGTCAGTACCTCATTCATTTGTTCAAACATTTGTTATCTCAAGCACCATTCTGGGATATAAAAGCTGATAAGTTATAGCTCTTGCTCTCTAATGTGTAATTTCAATAATGTTTCCCCCTCTTCCAATATCTGATTAGAGTTTTTAGTCTTTTCTCCAACTACCTCCTGCAAGCTCTCTTCTTGAGTCAGATAATTTCCCTGCCTCCCCTTCCCCACCTCTCAGTTCAAATACCTCCTTCTTGGCTTACATGTACTACCAAGTTCTCTTTCCAACCTTATCACATCAGGTTGCAGTTCTTTTACTTATATATTGAATAACTCTTGGAAGGATGAATGAATGAATGAATGAATGCTCTTTCCTTGTCCTGTATTGTCTCATTCCTTCTGTCTGTCACTATCAATCTTAATTCCACCTCTCCTTCCTGTCCCTGTTAGTGACACCCTGGCTGTCTCTTTCCTTGATCCCCTCCAAACAGAAGCAATTTTTCTTCCTCAATACTCCAAGAGTGTTTTATTTTAACTTTTTTTTATGGACCCCAGTGTAGCACGAGATAGTATGACGTTTCCAATCTATTAAATTTGGGGTTTGCCTTTGGGTTCAACATTAACTATCTTTGTGACCTTAGCCAAGTAAGCCTCTTGGATTCTGTTTTTATTTTAAGTAGGGAAAACTATGTCTATCTTTTAAGACTATTGTAAGGTTTAGAAATAATGTATGTTTGAAGGGCATGACACATAATAGTTGTTCATTGAAGAGGAGTTATTTCAACTTTGTATTTTCTAATCTATGTAGACATTTTGTCATTTTCAATAATGAAAAAGCCATGTCTACCCTATCTTGGCATATCTCACAGTGCCCATGTAGAGGAAATGTTCAACACTTGTCTAAATAAATGAATGAATAAAAGATAAAACAAAATTTTAAATGCTGGTGGCAGAGAAAGAATCTTACACAAAGTCTCTGAATCCCAGAAGACAATTTGAAAATCCTTCCCTGGAGAATAATAATATAACAAGTGCCTGCCTGCTAGGGGATCCTTTGACCTTCCTGTTGCCTCATAGAAACAGAAGCTGAATAGCACAGCCCCCTCATAAAGATGTATGAACAAGCAAATATTAGCATGATTTTAACTGACACTGACTTGTTGTTATTCACCAGATGGTGAGCAATTTAGACTGAGTCTGCACTGATTTATTGCAGTGGTTTGGCTTATGGGATAACACAGGTGATGGTATCAATATGAAGGGCATGCCTTCAACTTAGATTAGATTTGGAGGCTGGAAGCTGGTAAATGTGTTGTTCACTACTTGCCAAGCCATGTTAGAACCATTAAGGTAAGTTGCTTCTTTCTACATGCCAAGTTCTTGTCTCTAAATTTCCTGCAGTAGTGAAGTGTCAACATTGCATAATAACCATCCTCCAAGACTTTATTAAAATCCTGACCTTTGCTTCAAAGCTTCTGTTTGGAAGGAGGAAGGCAAGGAAAGAAAATTAGGTGTTTTCTAATAGTCTTCAGAAGCTTGAAGCCATAGGCCAAGAAACCCCAGCTGTCTTAGGGAAAACATGTCTTTGCCTGCCACCTTATCACTCATCTAGCTATGCTTCTGCGGTGATGCTAGAGGAGCATCACCGGGAAGACCAGCATGCCAAGGGAAGAGAAGCCAATTTTAAAGGAGAAACAACTGGGAGAATGGGGTGCTGATTCTCTCACGACAGGTGACCTCTGAGAACTGCAGATCTCTCAGCACAGAACAACTCCATCCAGAGCCTTTCTCTAAGAGACTTGACTGAACTTTAACTTGGCTTCTAGTAGCATGAGGCTGCTTATGATGACTCCTCTTCCTCTCCCCCAATCAAATGCTTGCCTCATGAAGCATAAGGCTGCCAGGAAAATTTGCTATTTGTTCTAGCCAAGGTCTCATGGTAGGTCTCTGACCTCCCCTTTCTTAGAACATTTACTAAAAAGTATTTACAATTGTGAATATGCATATCTTACAACGCAGAAGTGTTTTTCTCAAGGACCCAATAGCCAACCTTGTGAGATACAATTGTCAGGAAGGAAAGGGCCTCTGTCTCCCAGTCTCTGTGGAAGGACAGACTCCTAACTTCAATAACAGCCAACCAGCAGACACAACTGACCTAACTATATTTACGTTGACCAACTTTTCATTTTATGACTCTATAGAATCCCTACCATTCCCCATTCCTCATTCTCCTTTTATTTTATTTTTCTACACTCTACTTGTAAAATGCCCAAATTTCTTCTGCACAAATTGAAATGGAGCTCAGCTCTTTCACTTACTGTCAGTAGTTACTGAATAAAATCTGTTTCCACAGCTTTAACTAATGTCCAGCTGTGTTTATCTTTGACACCTCTATGTGGAAGAAACGCTCATTCATGGGCTCACCTCTACCCCCATGCACACAGAGTTCTGGATGGGATCCAGGAGTTCCCCTTTGTCTCTCTTCTTCCAAGGCTGCTTGTAGCACAGCCTGCTAGGGAGGTGAATGAAGAAAACCTCCCACTGCATAGCTAAATTTTCTTTTTCAAGCTATTTACATTTCTTTTTTTTTAAATATATTTTATTGATTTTTTACAGAGAGGAAGGGAGAGAGATAGAGAGTTAGAAACATCAATGAGAGAGAAATGCCACTCAGCTGCCTCCTGCACACCTCCTACTGGGGATGTGCCCGCAACCAAGGTACATGCCCTTGACTGGAATCGAACCTGGGACCTTTCAGTTCGCAGGCTGACGCTCTATCCACTGAGCCAAACTGGTTAGGGCTTACATTTCAATAGTTAGATCTATGTTTAGGCACATGAGCATGTACCTGTGACAAGACAGGTGGATTTCCACTTTAACATGACTTTGTTTGATCTGTTTGTTGTCCCAAACCTAGCCAGACAAACCGAGGGGAGAGGGAGAGGTGAGTTGGAAACATGGGGCAAGCCCTGGGGAGATGCCCATAGTCCTCTAGAGAGACTCTATGGCACTTGAGGAGGATGGAAAAAAAATGGCTAAGAAGTGTAAAAGGTGGAAATATAAAAGGATATAGAAGGTGGCTTAAGTGCTTTTTCCCTTTTTTCACATTTTTGCTTTTGGCTCAGTCCTGCTCTTCACCTTCCTTCCAAAAACTTAAAGTAAAATGTCTCTGTACTGTACTTTTTTTACCCTGCTCGCAGCCAAATTAAAAAAAAAAAGCAAAAAAAAAAAAAAAAAGCTCTTTATTGTTTTACTTCTCTTCCAATTATTCTGGCCTTGCAAAAATGTAAATCAAAGGATGAGAGCAAGAAATTAGTCACTTGGTATCTTTGGGTCTTGGTTTAACCATGAGAGTTTTGGATTGAATTCATAATTCAACAAATACTATCTATTTGATATGGAATCATTATATTACCCTTATGGAGCTTACATTCTAGGAAAGAGATATTCAATGAACAAATAAATTAAAGAATAACATAATTAAGGTAGAACAATATAAAGAGCAGTATTTGATATGGTTATCAGGTAAGGCTTCAATATCAGGTAAGGCTTCAATGGGAAGGTGACAGTCTCTGTTCCAAGTGTTTTACTTACATTTACTCATTTAATTTTGTCTATTATAATAATTTTTTATATTATTTTACAGAAGCACAACATAGTTAAGTAATTTAAGCATATCATATTACTATGCTATAGAATTTGAACTTGAACCTGGCAGTCTTGTTCCAAGTTCTTTACCTTTTACCACTAGTCTGTATTTATTATTATTTCTATTTATAAGGATTACTCTGAAGTGTGAGGAAAGACTTAAACTCTGGGGGAAAGAATTTAAGCAGGGATACCAGGGAGGATAGAGAGGACAGTGACTGGACTATGGGGGATATGGTGGAGGAGAGAAATAGTGGTCAGATTTGAGATGCATTTTGAATGTAGAGGAAACAGAAGACTTGCTGATGGATTGTATATGAGCAAGAGAGGACTTGATGATGAATCCAACTTTTAGGCTTAAGGAACTGGGAAAAAGATGGTGTTTGTTAAAAGTTGGGAAAACTGGGGGGGGGGAGGTGGTTGGTGAGGGGTAGAAATAAAGATTTCGTTTTGAAAATGTAAACTTTGAAATACATATGAAACATCTAAGAAGAGATATAAAGGAGGCAATAGTCTGGAGTTTGGAGTGTAGTTTTAAATTTGTAGGTCGTTATCATGTGGATATTTATGAAAGCTATGTGTCTGGATGAGATTCCCGAGGAAGGGAATCTGAACATGACAAGGAATGAGCGATGGAACATCGTAACCCTCAGAGATTATGAAGAGGGAAAGGATTCAACAAAACCGGAGCTGAAGATTAAATGGATGACAAACAAGGAGTCAAAGAAGGAAGTTTGAAGGGGAAATTCATCAACTTTGTCTTATGCTGCTGATAAGTCAAGATAGTGACCAAGAATTGATAATTAAATTTGGCAAAGTAGAAGAAATTCGATGCCTTGACTATGGAGTGTTAGGGACAAAGGCCTGACTGGACTGGTTCAAGAGACTAGCAAAATTCTGAAGCCCCCTTTATAGCTATGGCAAAATGATGAAAAATAACCTGAAAAATGATGTGGAGGATAGTAACAGAGGGTGAAGGAGAATAATAATGCTTTTCCAAATACTTCAAACAACTTCAAAATACTTTATTGGACATCTTCTACATATCCAACACTGTTAGGTGAGTTTTAAAATATGTTTCTTATTTGTTACTTTAACATTTTGACATTAAGCAAATTTTAAAAAGAAAAAAAGTATGTCTATATTCCCATAATCCTAATACATTAAGTTCAATTACTGTCCATATGTTTCCATAATTTTATATAGTCTTATTAATTATATTATAAGCATTTTCCTCTGTAGATAAGTTTTTATAATGTGTTGATTATGACAGCAAATACTTTATTGTGTGAGTACACAGCATTGGTTATTTAATTATTTTTATTCCCAACTGTTTATGTTGTCTCCAAATTATAATTTATAATACTATGATTATTTGTCTCTATGCTTTTCATCCTTATTAAGCTATGAGTAGCCCCTGGGAGTCCAGGACCACACCTATTTCAGTTCTGAATTACCAGCATGTACCTGGGACAGAGTGCCTTTTTAAAAAATATATTTATTAATTAAATTGATTGGGGTGACATTGGTCAACATGAAAATATAGGTTTCTGGTGTAGGTTTCTATGTTACAAGATCTGTATATTGCACTGTGTGCCCACCACCCAAAGTCAAATATTCTCCTATCACCATATATTAGGACCCCCTTCCCCCCCTACCTCCTTCCCTCTCAGAATGAAGCACATGACACTATATAGTGAAGTGGTGAAAAATAAAAGGACCTATAGCCTCAGTTCTCATTTTGCATTTTCCACTTGTAGACTTGTGGCCTTGGGCAAAATACAAGAAAAAAAAATCAATGCCATGAACACATTTAATGAATGAACACTAAATCAAAGAACAGTTTTATTTTTGCTTTACAAAGGTAATTTTTAAAATTCTTTTGGATATTTTGTTTTGGGTTCAGTAACAATGTTGTGACAAGTATTATGTACAGGTATCCAGAGACAAATAATTTATTTGGATTGATTTTCATAAGTGATGTAAATAAATGAAATAACACACATATTTCTACAGCTTTGATTATACTGATATTTGCCCTGGGGAGTTAAGCTCCTGGATGCCGGGGTCAGTGCCTGACTTTTGCATTGCTATCCATTATCAGCAGGTACATAGAGACTGCCACCTGCTAGTTCCCAGATGCTTTTTTCCCCCCCTTTCATATTTTTTTCCCCTCCTTTTCCGTAATTACTTTCTCTGGATCTATTTTTTGATACATAAATTAATAAGGTTCAATTAGGTAACTCTAAGAACAAAAGAAAAATCGAGGAGGTGGTGGTGGGCAAGGCATGTGTGAAGAGACAAGTCATCTTGGTAGATTGCCTTTGTTAGGGATTTCAGAAATGAGGACATGTGGGCCTTGCCAGTCAGGACTACCATCAGGAAACAACCACACGTTCTTGAGTAAAGGAGTTGACTTAATGAAAGCCATTATAAAGCTTCTCAGGATGATCATACAGACTACCATCTAGAGTGGGAGAGGGCACCTGAGGGCTCTTGTAGAAACCTGGACAAATGAGAATGAATAAAAGAGAAATAATTCTTTTGAGATTAATTCCTTCCACAATTATTTTGTTCATTCATTCATTCATTCATTCAGTATATGAACAAAATAATTGTTGTGGAAGGAATTTATATGTATATATATACCGAGTGCCCTCTTTGCGCCAGGCATTGTGCTAGGCACTGGGTAAAAATCAGTGGAAAATACAGATTCAGTCCTGATGTCCTGACCAGTTGTTTGTTCCCACGACTGTCACTTGTAGCAGAGTAAGTGCTCAGGACCACCGAGGTTGACTCTGTTACTTCCCATGGCGCTCTGTGCTTGCCCCATGGTAGGCGCTCAAATTCTGTTGCCTATATTGATCCACAGCCTTGGTGCAGCATAACTAAATGCACAGAGCCGGGAAGAAAAGGCCAGGTGGCATCTGTCTTACCTGTGAGACCACAATCTCGCAGTGAGCGCGTGTGTGCATCTAAGTGCGGGGTGGGGGGCATATCTTCCCAGAGCGCCTGGCACAGTACCAAGCTGCAGGACCAACCTTCTCCTTTTCCTTGCACGCTCAAGCCAGCCCAGGCGGTGGCAGGGCGCCAGAGGGAACGAGGCCGAGCTCAGCCTCGCTTCCGCCCGCAGACCCGCCCCGCGCGGCTCCTCCTCGCCGCCGGCGGGGCCGCCCTCGCTGACGCCCCGCGGCCGCCGCAGCTCCGGGAAGCCCAGAGCGCGGGTGGCTGGCGAACCCAGGCGGCGGGTGGAGCCAGAGCCACTGGCAGCGGCCAATCGTGCCGCGGCGGGGGAGGAGCCCCAAAGGGGGAAAAAAGAAAGTGCGGCGGAAAGTAAGAGGCTCATTGGGGGACGACTGTCCGGATCAGGGTCCCTAGGGCTTTGGCCAGACGTACGGAAAGAAGCGGCGCTGGGCGACTCTGCATCCATCCTCGGGGCTTTCGCTGCGCCCACGGTGTCTGCCAAGAAAGGTGAGTGTCGCGCTGTCAGTGAGGGCTCGCAAGGATCACCGAGCCACATCATCTCCGGGTAGAAGGATTCTTAGAAACCGTCTCGTTCAACCCTCTTTTTTTTCCCCCAGAGGGCAAACTGAGGCACAGAGCAAGGCAGCAGCTGGGATAGATCTTACAGCTAGTGAGTGCTGTGGTCAGGACTCCAACCCAACTGTCCAGAGCCCCATCTGTGCTTTGTAGGGATTTAAGTCACGCAGTTGTGGGGTTCCGCACCCCACTTCCAGCCCTTTAAGGCATCTTCCCTGGTATACCCCGCCTCGGTGTGTCCTGTTTCTCCGGAGCGCTGCTGCTGTGAGCGGTTAGGATAGAAGACAGCGGTGTGTCCTAGCCTCGGGAACATCGCTCCCAGCCTGGAGCTGTGACAGCCAGTTTAAAGGCTCCTTGCAGCTCCTCTCCCTCCTCCCCTGACCTGCTTTCTCACAAAGATGCCCCTTCCGAGGGTGTCTGTCAGGCTCCTGGCGGAGTCGGTGAAGAGGTGAGGACGCCTGGGCGCCGGTAACTTCCTAGGGTCCTCATTTTTTTCTTTCCAGCCCTGGGAGGAAGCTGAGCTTGGGGTCCTGTGGGGGATCGGATGCCCCTCGGTGAAGAACAGCATCCTATCCCCCTGACTTTATGGAGCCATAGCCCCTCTCACTTCTGAGTACTGGGAGGGAGCAAGGAAGCTGAGCTCAAGAGAAACATCGCAAACATAAAAGCAAACTTCTGCCGTTTAAGAGCCAGTCCCCAACCTTGGTTGTGAAATTGTGAACCACAGCGGCACAGCGCCTCTCAAAGCATTGGCCGCTGTGCTCCGCAGATCCTCGGGTTAGTCGCCCTGGAGGAGGACGGTTGCCTCGTTTTGATTCCAGCTCTGCCTCGCATTAGCTGTGTGAACTTGGGCAAGTTATCCAATCTTTCTGATACTGAAGTTTTTTTGTTTGTTTTTTTGTTGTTGTTGTTTTTCCCCCCAGCCGCAAGATGGAGATTATAATTGTCACGATGAGCCCTTAGGGTAGTTAGGAGGATGGCATGGGATCATTCAAATAACATGTTTAGCTCAGTGCCTGGCCGGGGCACCTGGTCAGGTTGAGATTGATGGCAGCTGTTGTAAATATTGTTATATAGTAACACTGGAGACAGTGGGTTTTCAGAAAGGTGATTTCATACTACCTTAGAGTGACTTTTTTTAAAAACCTGGAATGTTGTGTTTTTTTTCTTTCTTCTTTGGAGTTTGAACAGTGAGTGCTCTCTGAATGCTCTCTACATGTTACTTTGATCGTGAATGCTTGACTTGGAATATAAATGTTTTCAGTGATGCCAGTCTCTACTAGTTTTGAGGCCGACCCTCGGGTTGGTGAAGCTCTGATCTGGGGGATTCTTTATTGGCAAAAAGAGTCTTGAATTTGGTGAGAGGTAGAAAGACAAGAGAAGTTGAAAGTTCCATTCATGCGACAGACTCATGTAAGCCTTTTATTCCTGTTAAGTCAAACAAGCAACTTTATATTTTTTGTTAGTATAGGAAAACAACAAAATTATCATGTATGTCTTTTGGATTATTTAGTGCTGCTGCTAAATTCAGTCCCTTCTGGACACAAACTCACCTTATTTAAATACACCCAAACATGCCTTCACTAGCCTTCTTTTTTAAATTTATTTTTATTATTATATTTTAAAATGAAACAGTGTTCCACCTATATCCTTACCTGCTGGTGACAATTGCTTTTATACTGACTGACTTCATACAGTGATTGACTTCTCTCTCAGCTATGCCATAAGTGCCTGAATTGAGCATCCAGCTTTTATAGTTGGCTGCTTCACAGTCCCTTGCATTTGCATGTGGCATTGATGAGTGCATGGGAGGGGGTGCGATCCATATAGAGGGAAGGCAAGAGCTTGGCAGTGCCCCTTTATAGGAACCTCCTGCACCAAGCATTGGCAGAGGTGGGATCACTTGCTTCCGGCAGCCTGTTCCGTGTGCACGCATTGTGATGAGCTGGCCAGGACACATCTGAACGCGTGCCTGCGAGACCAGGGACTTGTGGGGGGAAGGAAAATATTCAAAGTAAGGTCAGAACAAGGGGATGGGAAGCAGACTGAAAGCTAATTCCTTTTGGTTCCGGTTCTTTAAAAGAAAGATACCCAGTTACACCTTTCTTTCTTATCCGTATTATTTGTTACCTAAATCATACATATATCTAACATTTTCACAGTGTGCTCCCTATATATTATCTTCCTTGTTACTTGCAATAGCCCTGAGAGAAGGAAGGACATGGCAGGAATATTAATAGTGGAAGGAGCTTAGGTTTTGTGGTCATATCAAACTTCAGTTCTAATTTCTATGCAGGTAGGTAATACTGAGCAATTTATTTCACCATTTAGAGTGTCTGCTTTATCCAGTCCCAAAATGGGAGGAGGGAATAAGCTGACCCCCAAAAGGATTTGTGTAAGGATTAAATTAAGTGGAATGATGTAAAGTACATGTGATGAGTAGGTGCTCATTAAATGATGTCCCTTCTTTGCTGGTCTCAATTTGTTGAGAAGGAAACTGAAATGAGATTCAGAGAAATGAGAGGTTGCCAAGGGTCACATGGTTATTAAGCTTTAGCTCGGAGAGTATGGTTTACACATTTTGATTTCTAGTTAAGGGCTTTTCTTGTCACACCCTGTCGCCTCTTCAGTGAGATATTTAGCAATTTACTTCAGTTGTTAGGTGGACCTTATTTGGCTGGAGATTGCATGGTATCCTTTCTGTCTCAAAGAGGATATTTCCTTGCTAAGGGAACAATCCTTAAACATGCTCTGTTGAGTTTAGCAGGGCCAGCTCTCAAGAGAGGAAGTTTCAAAGCCATGATCCCTAAGGCAGCTTCCTACTCTCCTGTGTTTGATGTAATGCACCTTCAATTCCTAGGAGGTACGGTACTATGAAGACATAAAGTTCAGAATTATGTCACGCTTTTCTTCCTGTTTTGAGTTGTTTCATCCCTATGTCTTCATTGTGCTAACTCGAAGGGTGGTAAGAGGATTGAGGAACAGATGTCACGAGTGACGGTAGCACTCTTAGCTTTTTTCACTCCTTTCTCCAATTCTGCGGGTAAAGTTAGAATATAGAGAGCAGCAAGCAGAGGCAGCTTTTGCAGAAAACACCACTGCTTGCTGGTGGCGCTGATCACTGGTCTGGAGTTTCGGTCCTCTCCGTGGAAACGGATGGCTGCAGGCTTATGTAGGAAAATGAACAGATCTGTTTCCCGTCCAGGCAATGGGGCCATTTATCCATTGAGACTCCCTACAGGCCATCGGGTTTCTCTGCTTTGCAGCAAGCAGACAAGCTTGCAAATGCATTTCTGTGAGAAATGCTTTGCTCCTCATTTTCGGCATTTGGGAGCATGTTTGCTTTTGCTTAAAGGTAGGCAGTTAGCATCATCTTACCTGGCACAGTTAGAAAAGCAGAATGTGGCTGAAGGAAGCCAGCAGAGGACGCAGAAATAAAACAAACAAAAAACAAAAACAAAAAAACAACACAGTTTGTCTTCAACATAACACACAGTTTCATTTGTTGCTCAACTTTCTGAGGCTTTTGCTGGTGACACAGATGTAGGATCTGGTGAGTCACTGTCGCCTTGTCCGTGAAATATTAAAGAGAGCCACCTACTGTGCTCTTTGCCCATTTTGGAAGTTGTTCTGTGGGAGAAATAAAAACCCCAAAGAACAGGAAGGCTACAGAACATTTGGTATCTGATATTTTGGGGGATTAATTCAGGTTAGCTACTGTTGCTAAGTTCTTTTTTTTTTTCCTTTCTTCTCTTTTGAAAATGCAAATGCATGGTTTACACTGATGGGGTTGTTAGGAGACCATCTTCTGGCCTGGCTATTCTGACCAGCTCGAGCAGCTATAGCAGGGTGGAGTCCTGGAGTCTGGCAGGTACCCGAGGCAAGTTATTGTATTGAGAGGAACCTCAGCTTCCTAGCTAGGAAACAGGAACACGGATGCCTACTTAGAAGCTTCAGTTCCCATGTCAGCACCTTATTCAAAGGAACCATTTAGTAAACACAACTTCTTTCTTCTGCCACCAACTCCTTTAATGTAGTAGTCTGTTAAATTGTGTCAATCAACGTTTAATAGCTACCCTTTACTGAACTCCAGCACGGTTTGTACCAAGTGTTGTATATATATCATTTCATTCATTCTTTGCAATAATCCTATGTGTTTTCCAAGACAGCTGAGGGCCAGTACCAATGCTGACACTCATCCATGCATTTCAGTTTAGAGCTGGGAAAGACCTAAAATTGTATTTTATAGCCTTTGACCTAGAATTGAGGACTTGGATGAGGACTGACTACCACCTACCACCTCCTCTACTCCCCGCCCCATCCCCACATCCCCATCCTGACATTCTGATCCTCCTATTGCCTTATCTGAGACTGAGAAGTAAGTCTCTTTACCTTTGGGCCTAAAATGTGAGGGAGCTGGGTTAGATGATCTCTAGGGGTCTTCTGGTCCGATAAGCTATTTTTCTTTAAGATTCCTTCCAATTCAAATTCTATCACTGTTTCTCTTTGTAAAAGTCAAGGCTAAAAGGGGAAAGAAGAATAAAAGGAGAATGTCCTTATTGTTTTACCTCAAGAGATCTATTTTCCAGTAAAAAAGAGGAGGGCAAGGCAAATAACATTCACTGGTGCATGCACTTCTGTCATTTCATTTAAACATAAAAATGACTCTCACACAGGTATGTGGCTTGCTTTTTACAGATGAAAGAACTGAAGCTCAGACAGGTTTGCAGATCTCCCCAAGGTTATCCAATTAGTAAGAATTAGGACCAGTGTCTGCCTGAGCACAAAGCCTTTTGGTCTACTAGACCAGTGGTCAGCAAACTCATTAGTCAACAGAGCCAAATATCAACAGTACAACGATTGAAATTTCTTTTGAGAGCCAAATTTTTTAAACTTAAACTTCTTCTAGTGCCACTTCTTCAAAATAGACTCACTCAGGCTGTGGTATTTTGTGGAAGAGCCACACTCAAGGGGCCAAAGAGCCTCATGTGGCTCGCGAGCCGCAGTTTGCCGACCACGGTACTAGACGACATTTGCTAGACATTTACACCATTCAGTCTGAGGACTTCTCCAGCTAGATTCATAAATGTCTCCCCCTGGATCCTCATATCACATCTCTCAGCTGCTCTTCTCCTCTGCCCCTGTTTCATTCCCAAACATGCTGGCCAAATTCTTTCTTGGTTCTTTCCAGTCCATGGGACCTGATAACATCTTCTATCTCTATTATGATTTTATGTGGGCCAGTCATATGTCCCTTTGTGTTCTCCAAGTCCCTGATCATCACCTAAACCGCTGAGGGCACAAGGTATCCTGCCCCATGTCTAGGACAGTGCCTATACATAACAGGTGCCAGCTGAAATGGGTGATGGATTTCCTACTATGCCAGGTTGGCCCAGCCTTGATTTCAAGTTTTCTCATATTTTCTCATATCATTATCTCAAAGGCTGTCTCTACAGACTAATGTAACTTCAACTTCCTTTAATTTTGTGGTCACAAAATCATAAAAATGCTAAGGAGTCACAGACTCTAACAAGGTTGGACTTCGCTGGCTTAGTGGTGAAAAAAGACATTTCTATCCTAATTATAAAGGGAGTTTTGCAGCAAACTCGGTGAAGGATGACACTGAAGTGCATGCTTGCAGGTATTGACAGCAAGGCCAGTATCAAGTGTCATAAATAAATTACCTGAGAGAAAGTAGGAAGTTTTCAGGGAAGTAGGAAGCTGCAATGAGCTTCGATCTCAAAAGCAGTGGATAATTCACACCAGTCCAGCTATTATTGGATATAACTGGACATAAGGACAATGACCTTTTATGTCTAGTTTATATCCAGGAGATGCCTGTGGTTTCTACCTGTCTGGCAGACAAGTCCTTACAATTACACTGGCTTCCTTCTTTCTCAATCAATGCTAAAGGCAACAGACAAGAGGGTCAGTTATTTCATAAATTTCAATACCTGAACATGTTCTTTTCCTAGATAACCCAGTTTCATAAGCCACTTATGGTTACATGCCTAGGTAACTTAAAATTATGGCTGTGTAACATCCTGAGCTTTGGTATCAGACCACACCTCCCTGATTTGATTTTGGACAAATTACTTGGTCTAGCTCTGCTTTATTTTCACTATCTGTGAAAAGGGGATAATGAAACCATTTTATCATGCTTTTGGTAGGTGTCGATCATATGCCACAACCTTGTTAAGAGCCTGGTGCAGGGGATTTTAACCTTCATTATGATCAACAGCTGCAGTGATATTCAGCTACATGCCCAAATCGATACTGGATTGGAAAGTGGAAGACCTAGATTCAAATAATAACTTTTTTATTTTTATTCATATAAAAGTGTAGGCCCTCAAAATTCTTTTTATTATACACACACACACACAAACACATTTGCAATGACTCTGAGGTAATCAAGGCAAATGTTGCCAACAGCATTTTACATCCTGAGTCTGAGAGGTAAATATTTTCTGTGGCCATGCAGCCAGTAAATGTGGAGCTGGGACGTGGACCCTAGCTTTCTAACTTCAAGGTTATGTTTTTGTTTTTTTTAAAAATATATTTTATTGCTTTTTTACAGAGAGGAAGGGAGAGGGATAGAGAGTTAGAAACATCGATGGGAGAGAAACATCGATCAGCTGCCTCCTGCACATCTCCTACTGGGGATGTACCTGCAACCAAGGTACATGCCCTTGACCAGAATCGAACCTGGGACCTTTCAGTCCGCAGGCCAACACTCTATCCACTGAGCCAAACCGGCCAGGGCAACGTTATGTTTTTTTGTCCCCTTTAAACCATTCAGTCCATCTGCCCTGGTACTGGGTTAGTTCCTTTCATTCTCTGAGTCCTTTTTCTTAACTCTAAAATGAGGAATTCGGACAAGGTGCTCTCTAAGGTACAGTGTTCTAGGGATCTGTGCCTGCAGAGTAATGATTTAGGAGATGCCACGAAGAGCTAAGAGGAGAGCTATACTCTTCCTTCCGTAGCGGCATCTGCATGGTATGGCATGGGGTCGTAAGTCCCAGATAGCCGGCAACCTCCTTGGCCTCAGGGAGAATCACAACTGAGCACTGCACTAGGAGTCAGGTCCACAGAAACCTTTTATGTCCTTAAGGATGTGATTCGGCCATATTCCCATGACCTGCCAACTGTGTGCCCCTTAGGCTCCAAGTCTGGGGGTGTGGAAAGAAAATAGATGGCTGGATGAGGCACACTGACATTTACTGTTTGGGAAGTGAAAAGAGAGCCTTTTATATAAAGCAAGCTCTGTATCACCATAATCTTCTACAAAGAAATAAAGGGATAGAATATTTGGCTTTCATTTCGATTTTAGCATTATGAGCGCGTCTTTTCTGTTTTGTTTTGTTTTTGAGCTAATTTAGTGCCCATGGAAGAAGCTTAGCTCTTGTTGAAATAAATATAGGAGTCCTTTTAACTTACAGAAATGATGGATATTTGAGAGTGGTAATACACACTAAATAGCACTTTTCTGGAAAATTAGACTCCAGCTTTTCAGTTTCAGAGAGAGATAATGATGAGGGTTAGGGACTGAATGGATAGAGTGGGTAGTGAAAAGGTGGCTGGCTTTGAAGTCAGAGTTAGGTTTGAATCCTAGATACAGCTTGCTTAGCTGGTCCAGACTTAGTTTCCTCATCTGTGAAATGGTAATAAGCATGCACTCGCTATGTCCTAGATAGATAGACATAGTATATCTATATCTGTCTATATCTATTGATTATCCATCTATCCATTTGAAAGGTTAAAGTAAGATAAAATGTATTAAGTCTGTAGCACTTAATACTTCCTACCTAAAAGGCACACACTTCTTCATTCAGCACTTCTTTTTACCCCAAAGACACCCATTTGATGCAAATCAGATGGAGAGGGGGAATATATCAAGTAGATGCCTTAGCTGGTCTAAAGAAATCTGTCCCAGTTTGGCAAACACTGTGGGTGGTTAGGGATAGGGAGTCAATGTGGTTTTAATATTAAAACATCAGGAAAGCTTTCCAGAGGGGGAGGAATTAGACCAATGATAACATTCTGGTGCATGGACCACCTGCATCCAAATTATCTGGAGAGTTAGTTAAAGAAGCAGGTATCTGGGATCTCTGCACTGAAGTATGAGAATCTCCGGATTAGAACTTTCTAAACTGAGGGGTAGTATATATTGTAAGGGTCTAGAGTGTTTTTACATAGGTTCAAATGCTGGCTCTGTCTGTGTAATCCTGGGGAAGTTATTTAACTTCTCTGTATAAAATGAGATGACTTACTGGGTTGTTGTGAGAACTAAGTTAGTTAATACATATGAAATGCCCAGGCAGCGATTGACATAAGTAGCCACATGTTATTCCACTCCATGCACAAACCAGTCATTAAAATGCCTTTCAAGGCCTCCTCTGGTTCATTGTTTCCTCTCTGTCTCAATCAACCTGGTAAGGGCCTGGCTAACTCCTACATCTCCTGGAAGCCTTTGCTCAGTGTGTTCAGTGCAGGCTGCTTTGATTGCTTTGTACAAAATGGTCCCGCATCCTGCTTCCCATCTCCACCCCTGCCATTCCTGACCTCCTTCCCATGCTCTACTTTTTCTTTTGCCATAGCAGTTGCCACCTTATTAGCTTCCACATACTAATTAATCAATTTGTTCAGCCTGTCAATTGTTTATTGCTGACTCCATCCTGCTAGAATGTAAAACCCACTTGGGCAGGGACCTTTGTTTTGCTCACTACTGTATCCCAGGTGCCTAGAATAGAGCCTAATGAATAGCAGTTGCCTAAAATCATGAGTAAATGATGAATAAATAAATTTATAGATGTTAGTATTATATGTTCACAAGGAGTAGAATGAAGTAGATAGAACTGGACAAGAAAACAAATTTTATATATATATATATATATATATATATATATATATATATATATATGTATATGAAATAAAAATATGTTTTGTACACACATATACTTATACACATACATATATGTGCTTTTGTATTTATAATTTTGAATATATATTTAGAATATTGAACTAAAAATGTGTGTGTGTGTGTGTTGAAGTGATCCCTTGCTATTAGCATTGCTGTAAGGATAGTTTGGGAGAGAGAACACAAGAAAAATATGAGTAACAGACAACAAGTAAGTAAACAAAAGGATTACAAGTGATTCCAGGATAAGAAATACGGCACTGAGACTAAAACAGTAATGAGAACAACAGCATTGGAGGGAGGAAGCACATTTTTAAATAGGGGGTTCAGGGGTGGCACCTCTGGGTAGGTGACATTTGAACTAAGGAAAAAGCCTGAGAAGGAACCAGAATAGGTCTGGGGTCAGGGCTGAGATGGCTGGAGCCAGGTGAGAGGGAGAGAAGGGCTGGAAATAAGGTCCTGAGGTAAGCAGGGGCTAGAGCAGACTGGCCTTGCAGGCCAGGGTAAGGAGTTGGGATTTTATGCAAAAAGCAGCAGGAAGTCTCTGAAAGGACTAAAGCAGGATGGTGAGTAGGTTTGACATATTTGGAGCCTTAAGCAGAGAGTGAAGAAAAATAGAAGAATTTATTTATAAGATGAGGTGATAAACTACTCTGATCTCATATGGGCTCCTAAGAATAGTCACGAAGACAATTTGGTTTCATTGATGTGTCATTCATAGTCTTTCTTTCCAAGTAGACTGTCTTGAAAAATACTAAAATAGGTAAAAACAGATTATTTTGCCTTTTTAAAAATGATATCATTCTTATTTCCAAATGTACTAAGTAATGGATAGAAATGTATACACTCACTGTTGCTCATTTCAGTTCAGCTAGAAATTCTACAGTTCTTGTGTAGGAGTTTTATATAATCAGTGCCCCAAAATATTGGACCTAGAGCTATTTACTTGTAAGATTTGCAGGTACCAGTTTTTGAAATCTGCTGTACTAAAGAGTGAGCGTGTAAAATGCAAATGTAATTTTACAGAAGATCAATTTCTCCTTTCTGGCTTTACCAGTCTAATTGGCTACTAACTCTTCAAGAAGTAGAACTCCTTGCCCAGCCAGTGTTGCTCAGTGGTTGAGCATCCACCCAAACACCAAGAGGTTGTAGGTTTGATTGCCGATCAGGGCATATTCCCAGGTTGTGGACTTCATCCCAAGTAGGGGCGAGCAGGAGGTTACTGATAGATGTTCCTCTCTCATCAATGCTTCAATCTCTCCCTTCCTCTCTTTTTCAAATCAATAAAAACATATTTTTTAAAAAGTAGAACTCCTCCATGAAGTCTTTACTGACATTAGCATATAATAGTAGTCTCATACATACCTCTTAATATGAGCTAAAAGTAGCTTGATAATGTTGGCCAGGCAACCTTCAAGTGCTTTACAAATATTAGCATATTGAAACCTCGGAATAACTTTATTAGGCAGAGGGGCTCAACATTTATAATCAACATTTTTCTAAAGAGAAAACTGAGGTCCAAGGTCATAGAGTTAGTCATTGGTAGAGTCAGTATTTGAACTTTGGCAATTTAAACCACTGAATATTTTATTCATTTCTATTTATCTCATTTTATGATGCCTCATATAGAAGAATAGTTTAATAAATGCATTGAATCAGTGAATGAATGTATGGCCTATTTCAAATTATATTATTTCATGAGCATATAGTGCTAAAAATGTGGGTTTTAAATTGAGGCAACCTGGGCAGGGTAATGCTATTACTACTATTACCTCTGTGATATGGTAAAATTACTCAACATCTCTAAACCTGTTTCCTTATCTGTATTCTTGGCACAAGGCTAAAACTGATGTTAGAATTAAATATATATATATATATATATATATATATATATATATATATATATATATATATATATATACCTATAGTGCTTAACACAGTGCCTGCAACGTAATTAGTGTGCAGTCCATTGAGTTGTTTTTTAAAATTATTTTTTGAAATAGAATAACTTCCCCAAATATGCTTACACTTACATACTCAGGCAGTTTTTCAGTTGTGATGTTAATATTGTTCCAGGATCCATTTTGGCACCTTGCCTTCAGCAGGGCACTCCTGTAGGTTGAAGGGCCGGTCCTGTGGAACCCACCTGGGAGCAAAGGTGCTGGAGGACAGCCCCGTCTCTCCTCAGACATACCTGCAGGCAGCCTGCCAACGCTGCCCTTCCTTCTTCCAGTCTTTCTCCCAGTCTGCCTGGCTTGCTGGAAAGTTATTTTGCAGTCCAGCGACGGCCAGAGAACATTCTGAGTGACAAGGGAAAAGCACAGCGGACTCACATTTCCCCTGGATAATACTTAATACGGCTAATTTACAGAGCTTGCCGGACGTTTAGGACCGCTTGCTAATCATAATCACTAATAATGATCCAGTCTTCATGTGTGCCAGGGGCTGTGTCGAGTGCTTTAGGTTCATGATCTCATTCAATCCTTATTGCAACCTTATGTGAATTTTAAATTTTAGTTGTAAACTAAAAATTGAAGAGTTCCATAGTTGCCTATAAGTGTGTATTGGGGGACTCTGGTGAGAAAAATCAACTATTTCTTAGCAGTGTTTTGCCGCATTTTTCTTCCAAAGCAAGTGGTGCGGGGTTGCGACACCTTTGGAGGCTCCAGGGAACTTCCCTGCAGTGATGGGATGTTAGGCAGAGAAATAAGATAGAGGTTGTGTGGAGCAGGCAAGAAGCGTCATTCTAGTGTTTATTTTACCCTAGAAGCTAGTAACAATGAACTGAGTCCAATTTGTTGACTGCATGTGTTTGCTTCTTCATAAGAAACTAATATTGTGTCGATTTGCAATGCCCTTCTTTTATTTATTTATTTTTCCTTTATGGGGTATTTAAAAGGTTTAACTTTGATCCTCCCATCTCCCAAGTTTGATGATTTATTTCCTTTGAAGAAAGATCTATGCAACACATACACAAACACACACACACACATTTGTTGGATACATGCATGACAAATATTTTTAAAATCTCTTTTTTTTCTGAGAATTGGAGCTGCTGTGAGATTTTTTTAAATGGTAAAATTTCAATATGTAACTTCCTTTTAAAATTTTTGTTTTAAAAATAATTTAAGAAGGAAATTATTCTAAGATATGTGGTATTAATCTTGGTGATTCAGGACAGCTTATTGGAATAAATTATAATTCTTTTAGAATTTATTGAGGTGAGATCCTTTACACATACGGGGTGTCCCTCAAAAATGAAAACATACTTTAATAACTGGTAGCTCAATTTTGAAAATGAAATGCATTTTAATAATTATTCAAAGTATGGGTATACATATTTTGGGGCACCCTATACTAAATCGTTCCTGACTGGTATACTTTTAAATTTGTGTAATCTGATTTTCATAAATTTCCTGTCGTTTCTTTCTTTCATTGTCTGCTATTTCTTCTTGCTTTCAGCATGTTTTGCTCTAGCAATTTTCTCTCCATTCCCTATTCAATTAGCTGTTTCTGTTTTACTATTGACTAGGGAGCCGGCTAACAAGTTTGGTTAGAACTGTCTGTATGACAAGAATAAACAGTGTTGAATTTGGACTAGATTGGCTCTTCTCTAAGCGAAGGGATTGGAAAGGTAAAGTGACTATAGAAATAGTCTGCTATAAGTGAGGCTATACCACACGTACATATACAGTGGCACTGGGTTTCAGTTATCCGTGTTATTCAAAAGGGAGGAGTGGCATGGACAATTCACTTACTCTTTTGGACAATAAGCATTTTCTGAAAACCTTCTGTAGGCAAGAGCTGGCAAATTTTGGAGATTAACATACAGCCACATAAACACAGCCCCTGCAGAATCAGAATTTATAAATCCTTATGAAAATAAGATATGCACAGGAGTTTATAGTACAACTTGTGTCACATTTGGAAGAGGGTAAGAGTATATGTCCAGTAAAAGATATATGGTAAAACATTCTGTGTTTCAGAGGAAAGCATACTGTATCACTCAGGAAGGGGCTCATAAGGAAGTGGTATTTGAAATGAGTCTTGAAGTGATGACAGGTTTTAGATATCGATTAGTGGGGAGGAGTGGAGTATGAGTTAGGGTCAGACCAGGGGAGCAGAAATAATATGGATTAATGTTATGGAATATGGAATTTATCATAGGAATTAGATCTTTAAATGTGGGAGAAGCTTTGGGGCAATTAAAGGCCCCAAAAGGGACAGTTGGGAAATCAGATAAAAGTTACTAACCAAGGACCATGAGAGGGAGCTGGTAAAGAAGTCTGCGGGAGACTGTTGCTTGGTCTGTGGTAGGCAGACAGTAAGCAAGAAAAGCTGGGTGTGAAGTAGAAGAGAGTAATCTGGAACCCAAGAGGACAGACCGAAACCCTGAACTGTCTCTCACTGTAGCTAACCCCTGATTTGTGGTACCTGGCCGAAAGCTGGTGCATGTAGCCATGGAGCTTCACACCTGCCTGGCCTTGGACTTGGGGAAGTTGAAGGGAGCTGAAGGACTGCTGACCCCATCTAGGAGGTGAGAATCCAGGTCAGCAATAATGTGTGTGAGCAACTAGAAGGACCTTCCTAAAGCATTGGTTACCGCTTCTCTTATCCCATCCATCTCGCATGCAGATTCCCCTGTGGGCAGTCCTAACTAGGAACTGTACCAGAAAGGGAATTCTGGAAAACATAATTCCAGTTTAAGTTAAAAAACACACATGATACTCCAACTATAGGGAACAGGGTGAAAACATAAATTGAAGGAGGGAAGCCTGTGCCTTGCTTGGGGAAAGCCAGTTGAATTGGGAGATGGTATATGGTCATTGGGGTCACTGAAGGTCAGACTTTCAAAAAGTGAGCTGAGGTTGTATTGTTGAGGATCTCAAATGCCCTGTTGAGGAATTCTTACTTAATCCTGTAAGGCAAGAAGAAGCACAGAATATTTTTAAGCAAGAGAGGCATTATCAGATCCATGTTTTAGACAGCTCTGGCATTGGAAGTCACAGCATTGGAACTCAGAAAGGGGATAGGTGGGGCAATTAATAATGATTCTGTTATAATTATACAGGTAATAAAATTTGTATCCCAGAGCTCTCTTCTGCCCCCACCAAAGGAAGTGGCTCAGAGTCATCATAAAAGGTTGTTGAGGATTGTCCTGGGACTGAAGAGTCTTTGGTGTGCATTGCAAGCCAAGGTGATTTGATCTATGGCTAATATTGTCAACTATAGTGTCACTAGAGGCCTGGTGCATGAAATTCATGCATGGGTAGGGTCCCTAGGCCTGGAGGGCGATCAGGGTCAACCTGTGGGGTGACCGGCGGGCGATCAGGAGCCCCTGCTGGCACCCGCCTTGGAGGCAACCTGCGGGGCAATCAGGGGGTGGTGCCAGCCTGCTTGCTGGCTGGCCACATCCTCCAATCGCCCCTCCACCACTGCTGGTCGCTTCCCTCTGTGGGTGACCAGCGGGGTGATCAGGAGGCCCCTGCTGGCACCTGCCATGGAGGTGACCAATGGGGCAATCAGGTGGCAGCACTGGCCCTATCGCTGGCCAGCCCCGGCCCCCACTGCTGCCCACTCGCCGGCTTGCCAAGCCCCCCCCACCCACTGCCTCCACCAGTTGCCTTCTTCTGTGGGGCGACTGGCGGGACAATCGGGGGACCCCCACTGTCACCCACTTTGGCTGGCCTGGGGCCTGAAGGCTGGGGGCAGCTCCTGCGTTGAGCGTATGCCCCCTGGTGGTCAGTGCTGGTCATAGCGACCAGTCATTCCACCAGTCGTTCTGCCCTTCGGTCTATTTGCATATTAGGCTTTTATTATATACTAGAGGCCCGGTGCACAAAATTCGTGCACTGGGATGTGTGTCCTTTAGCCCAGCCTGCACCCTCTCCAATATGGGACCCCTCGGGGGATGTCCGACTGCCTGTTTAGGCCTGATCCCTAAACAGGCAGTCAGACATCTCTTTCACAATCTGGGACTGCTGACTCCCAACTGCTCACCTGCCTGCCTAATTGCCCCTAACTGCTTCTGCCTGCCAGCCTGATTGATGCCTAACTGTTCCCCTACCAGCCTGATTGTCCCCAACTTCCCTCCCTTGACAGCCTGGTCAACCCCAAATGCCCTCCCCTGCATATTCCCTCTTTATCAGATAGGGTTTTTTCTTTAACATATTGGACAGTGTACCTGCCGTGGTCTTGACAAACCAGTAAAAATGTAAACCCAAACTAAAAGTGTCATAAAATAAACTCCTTAAACAGGAATTTCATGAGACCTTGGAACGGTGATATCATGTGGTTGTTTCTTCCTTTTTTCCTTCTCTTTCTTTTTCTTGATGTTTCATCTTTTGTCCTTTCTTTCTTTTCTCCTTTTATTCCTTTTCTGTTCTCTCTTTCTCTTAACTTTAACGTTGGTAGAATCGTCAGTACTTGAATCTTTCTTGCTTCTAGAAGACGAAGAAGAGGGAAACACACTGTCATCTGAAGAAAAAGATGATCTATGATGGGATCGGTGGTGTTTCTGGTTTTGTTCTTTTCCCGGTTTGTTTGTCATTTCTGCCAGCCCCAGAATCTTCAGGACTTGTGTGTGGGCACTTCTTATTCATGTCTACAAAACCTCCGTGCCTTGGTGAAAACTGTAGGGGAAAAGGCCTTCCTGAGTGGGCTCAAGCCCTGCCCAAGGTCTGAGGAACCAGGGCAGGGAGCACCCACCACCACCCTTGCAGAGCCAACCTCCGGACCTTGGGGTACTCTCCAGTAATGTAACTGCAATGTCCCCGTTTGCCTTCAGAAATTAGCTGTAAGTTACTTCCAATGTGAAACCCTACCTCAGACATTTCCTTTGCGTTTCTAAAGATTTTAAACAAAACCCATTTACCTCCCTAACCTGGTCAGAAGTTTCTACCCAATGGGAGAGGTTTGCTAGGCAGCATTGCCCAGATATCACCCCCCCATCTCCAATCATTTGGCTGGGGGCAAGGGAAGTTCCAAGGCTATAAGTGTGTGTGTGGGGGATCACTCCATGGGGGTGCAGGTCCTTTGGAGACTGACACCTCAGGCTGCCGCTGGGATGGGATAGCTCTGGGGGACATGGCTGCCTCCCAGGCCTACACCCCCTGGCTGTGGATGGGAGCTGATCGCTGGGGGGAGCGGGAAGGATAGGTGGCGCGGGTGCCTCCCAGGCCCACAGCCTAGGCAGCGACTGGGAGCAGATCGCACTGGGGGTGCGTGCCGCCTCCCAGGTCAATGGCCCAGGCTACGGCTGGGAGCGGATCGCGCTGGGGGTGCGCGGGTGCCTCTCAGGCCAACAGCCCGGGCTGCACACTGCCTGCTCTCAGCAGCAGCCCTCCCTGGGACTGGGAGACTCCGGCGGGCCTGAGAGGACTGGGTGCTGCCATCTTGTGTCTATGGGTGCCACCATTTTTGTTGTGAAGTGATGGTTAATTTGCATATTACTCTTTTATTGGATAGGACTGAAGTCCCAGTGCACAAATTCGTGCATGGGTGGGGTCCCTCTGGGTGACTTGCAGGGATCGGGCTGAAACCTACAGTCCAACGCTGCCTGCAGCTCCAGCCTGCTACTCCCAATCATCCTGGCCCTACAGTGCCTGCCGTGGGCTCACACCCAATCAGTCCCAATTGATTGGGAGAGGCTCACACTGCTGCAGCAACACTCACCAGTCATGAGCCCTGCATCTGGCACCCTCCCAAGGGGAGTGGCCTGTGGGATCGGGCTGAAACCAGCTTTCTAACATCCGCCAAGGGGTCTCAGATTGTGAGAGGGCCCAGGCCAGGCTGAGGGACCCCACCGGTGCATGATTGGGCAGGGGAGAGACTGCAGAAGGGCTCCAGGGCATGTCCAATGCATCTCGCTCAGTCCCGATTGGCCAGACCCCAGCAGCAAGCTAACCTACCGGTTGGAGCATCTGCCCCCTGGTTGTCAGTGCACGTCATAGTGAGCAGTTGAGCAGCCTTAGCATATCATTAGCATATTATGCTTTGATTGGTTGTTCTGCTGTTTGGTCTATTTGCATATTACCCTTTTATTATGTAGGACTAGAGGACCAATGCATGAAAATTCATGCAAGAGTAGGCCTTCCTTCCCCTGGCTGCCAGCACTGGCTTTCCTCCGGCACTTGGGACCCAGGCTTCACTCCTCTGGTCACCAGCAGGCACCCAGGACCCAGGCTGCTTTCTTCTTCTGGATGCCGGCAGGCACCCTGGACCTGGGCTGACTTCCCTCCAGCCACCCACAGGCACCCAGATCTTGGCTGGCTTCCCTCGGGCCTCCTACAGGCACCTGGTACCCAGACTGGCTTCTCTCTGGCCCCAGCTTCATCAGGATGCCTGGAATGACATCTGGAAGACGTTTGGTATAATTAACATATTACCCTTTTATTACTATAGACTAGAGGCCCAGTACATGAAATTCGTGCACGGGGCAGGGGGGTCCCTCAGCCCGGCCTGCAACCTCTCGCAATCTGGGACCCCTTGGGGGATGTCGACTGCTGGTTTAGTCCTGATCCCAGGATTGGGCCTAAACTGGCAGTCAGACATCTCTCTCACAATCCGGGACCACTGGCTCCTAACCGCTCACCTGCCTGCCTGCCTGCCTGATCACCTCTAACCACTCTGCCTGCCTGCCTGATCACCCCTAACTGCCTCTGCCTGCCTGCCTGATTGCCCCTAACCACTATGCCTGCCTGATGCCCCTAATTGCTTGCCTGCCTGCCTGATCAGCCCTAACTGCTCACCTGCCTGCCTGATTGCCCCTAACCAGTCTGCCTGCCTTCCTGATCATCCCTAATGAATTTGCCTGCCTGCCTTATCGTCCCTAACCACTTGCCTGCCTGCCTGATTGCCCCTAACCATCTCTGCCTCAGCCCCCGCTGCCATGGCTTCATTCAGAATGACGTCTGGAAGGTCATTCAGATGTTCAGTCTAATTAGCAGATTATGCTTTTATTATTATAGAGGATTATGGCACATCTAATAACTGTTCTTTAAAATTCCCTGATGATTCTGCCTTCAGTATAGGAAGAGCAAAGAAGGTATATATGTAATTGGAACATCAACTGTAATACTGTAATGAAATTGGCTTATGCAACCATGTCAGTATCATTTTGAGAGGACGATGTTTTACAAATAAATATGACTTATTTCACTTAGTAAAATAATGGCTTTTGGCTTTACTGAATGGTAATAGTAGTCCCTTATGTCTGTCCAATTTGCATACTACTTACATGTCCATTATCTCATTTGATTTGACAATGACTCTGCAAAGGTGAGTTTGGTTTGAATTTGTGTAAGTGAGAAAACTGAAGCACTTGGCCCTTGATGATTCCAGAGAACTCTCTGCAGTTCCATAGATTCAATGGACACCTTCCTATTGTTTATCCCTCCATTTCACTCTATGCTTCATTGACTGATAATATTCTTGGGACACATAACTGGTTATGTTGTGTCCTTTTCTCAGTCTGAGCATAGATTTTTGGGCTTCATTACCTTTAACATCTCTTTCCACCCAGAAAACAGACTCCTCATAACCCAGGTGTTATATAGTTGTCTGATTTCTCACCTTCTTGCAGGATTTTTTACTGCCTTTCATTAAAAGACAGAACACCAAAGACAGGGTAAAGAGGAAAGCCTTCACAATAGCATACCTGAGCAGGTATCTTAACATCCCCAGGAGAGCCACACATCTTTGAACTCGGTCATTCCATAAGTCTTCTCTGTCAGCACTTTCAAGCAAATACTCCTAGATGTTTAAAAAACACATCTCTGGCTCTTCACCTGTCAAAACACAGCAGAACTCATTCACTGGTCTTGACTTATTTAAAACACACACTTACACTAGGTGCTATATCATTTCTGAGTTCAGCAGCCAACAAGTGAATTCAAATGCCTTATCCTCCATTCAGAGCACCCCTGCAGTGCTCCATCCCCCAAGAGCAGTGGTTCCCAATGTGGGGCACACGCCCCACAGGAGGGCAATTTGATTTTTAAGGGGGGCAATTCGAGAGTGAGTTATTGACAGTGAATTTTTTGCATTTCTTATGGTTCTAGGGGCCTCATATGCAGTATATAAATATATATATTGTGACATATTTATGCATTTCAGTTCTTTATTATATGTTTTGAAACTTTATTTGCTATTTTTTCATATTACTTCATATCATTATTATGACACATACATGGGCATCTTGTAACAGATGTTTAGTTACTACACTGATCTGTCTGATAGTTCCCAGAAACCAGCTTAGGTGAGCTAGCGCCCTAATCATTGGAGTTTCTGGTCTCTTATTACTTCCTTTTCTCCTTTTTCAGCTACTTTCTCCTGTAAAAGGCATTTTTATTTCAATTATTAACAATTTTAGTGATTTCTTCACCAGTACTTCAACTGTCCTTTCGTTCTTTTATTTTTCTCTTTCATGGATGCTATGTTCTTTGGAAGTTTGTTTAGACCAAGTTAATGGCCTTCTGCCACATGAATAGGAGTTCACTTTTTAAATAATAAGAATTGTATGTCACAGCGGCGGGGAGGAGGGGAGTATCAGCATTTTAGAGATACTTAGGTGGCGCATGGCAAAAAAAAGGTTGAGAACTACTGCCTTAGAGGGATCCTTATGGCTGTCAGACTGGGGTGACAACTTGAGGGGCTGTGTGTTGGGACATCTGGGATGGTTGCAGTTATTGATGTAGAGACATGGCTCAGGAGGAGCAAGAGAACTCAAGCTTTTCCAGCTGCCATTGAGCAGAGTCCCCAGTTCTCTGGGACTGGTAGATTGTTAGGGTTAAAAGGCTAAAGCCGACTTGGCAAAGAAGCCAGAGAGGAGGGATGTTCCTAGGTTAGAGCCAGCCCAACCTGTCTGTCACTGGCCTTACGAGTACAAGTGCAAGCACAGTTTACTGTAGTATGCTGCCTCTCCTGCTGGTTCTCTCACGTGAGAACTGGGCTCGTTTCTCCCTGTCAGACTTACGCGTTTCCTGCTTCCTTGAATTTGTATACAGGGAAAAGCTTGGGAGAATCGAAGGGTAGACTTCTAGTAATAAAACAATAACAAATTTGAGTGCTAACTATATGTCAGAGCCTTTATAAAATTATTTCCTGTAGTCCTCATACCTAATTCCAGGAGGTACTTGATGGACCCGTCCACCAATAAGGACACCGAGTCTCAGCTTGGTTAAGACGCTTGCACAGCTAAGGAGGATTTAAGCCCTGGCCTGCATGATTCAAAGGCCAAGCTGAAACCTGGTGCTTTGCTTCTATCCAATCTGCTAACATGTACATGGGCATCTTGTAACAGATGTTTAGTGACTACACTGATCTGTCTGACAGTTCCCAGAAACCAGCGTGGGTGAGCCAGCGCACCAGTCACTGGAGTTTCTGGTCTCTTATTACTTTCTTTTCTCCTTTTTCAGCTACTTCCTTCTGTTTTAAAGGCATTTTCTATTCCCTCAGTATGCTTTTCTGCCTTTAAGGTTTGGATAGGTGAGTAGGGGAAAAAGTGCTTTTCAAAATTTCTAATCTCCCATTTTCAAAACTGAGATCTGTGGAGCTATGGAAATGCCGCATTCAGATTCCCAAAAGTTTCCTTAGAAGAGAGAGGCACTTTCCTGACCTGGCACCAGAGACCTCAACCAGGACAAATAGGTAGAGATTCCAGGGGATCAGAGTCCAGCTCAACATAACGAGATACTCATTACAGTTCGGGTCATATGAAAACTAAGTTGGTAATGCGTTCAACATCACTAGAGACACTTAAAGAGGGCATAGATATTCACTTGGCAAAGATGTTACAGGCAGATTTGAACACTGGAAAAAGAAGTTTGAATCTAAATGACATTTGAGGGTCTTTCCGGTCTTGGGATTCTGTCATGAATTCACTTAGAAAGTTCATATTGGGAATAAAGGTTTCTCCTTGTTATAATTAACACCAATGAGTGATGTCGCCTCCTCCCTCCCCCCGTGCTTCCCCTGTCTGAACAACTACTCAATTTAATAAGGGACTTTAGGACAAGGAAGGATGTGGTTCCTTCCCTCTTGGCAGTGCTCTGTGTCAGAATGGGAGACTTGTGCTGGGCCTGGCACGGATCCGTTGGGCTGTCTTACTAGCCCAGTCGTGTCTGTGACCAGAGCACGTGGGAGGTACACATCCATGGAGAAAAACCTCCCACTGGCTGCCAGCTCTGGATTTTGCTTTTTTTCAATCTTGCCCAGGGCAGACCTCTTGGAGGAATGAAGACACACCTTAGGACAAGTTCAAGTTGGACCAGACAAGCATCACCTGAAAAATGTTCCCTCTGCAGTTGGCAGCATGTGAGAATAGGTCTTTGAGAGCAGTTTCTTCTTGCCATTTTCAAGGAGAGCTGCTTGCAAGCCAGGACATCAGGAATGCAAAGCTCCTTTTTTTTTTCCCTCCCTATTTTCTTTTTCTATCTTAAATTGACTTACTACTAATCTGAAAGCTGTGCTGTTCAAAAATGATAATCCTTTGATTTAATGTCAGAGTTGAGACAATTCCTCAGTTCTTCAAGGAGCCAGTATTACAATGACAGAAAGTGTTCAACAGTTGATTAGAAGCTTTGATTTGAAAGAATAAAAAGAGAGATACCCCAACTGGCAGCCGGGCATGCTGGCCCATGCTGCAACTAAAAATGGACAACTCTTTCCAATTAAATACAGTGGTTTTTCCCCATTTAGGACTTACAAAGACTTTACCAATCTCCAACCTGATTAAATATATATGTATTTCAATAGAATGTGGTAGCTAAGTATGTTTTGCTGAAATCTACCATGTTTGGATATGTTAAACTGTGAAGTCTTCTCTTTTACAAGGAAGCTTGGGGAACTCACAGCCATCTGAGGTCAGATCAACCCACTCTCTCCAGCAAATAAACATGATAAAAACTTCATACCCACAAGAACTCCTTAGGGATCTGGTTTCACACTGCCTGGAGGTAGTTTGGCCAACATTTCCCATGTACCCCATACATCTTCACAAAGCAATGGGAAAAGAACAGCAGCTGCACCCTGAGCAGCCTGCTCATTGCTCCTGGGCCCAAGTAGCTGTCTGTTGTTGACACAGGGCCATTGCCTGTTTAAACACGACTCTTTCCTGGGATATAAATGCTGTGTTACTTTAAGGGTACAGTTAGTTATATTTTCTAGTAGTTTTTCAGAGATGGGAGGTAGCATAGCTCCCTTAGAGAAAGGCTTGAACTGGGAATCAATCAAGTCTCATGTTTTCACAAATGAGCTATTAACCCCATGAAAGTACCCTCTCCTTCCTGGGCTCCTATTTCCCAAGTAACATTATTTGACTTCCAAGGCCCTTTCTGATTTTCTAGAGGTCGTCTTGATAAGAAGATAGATAAAGGGGGAGAGAATTGAAAACCAGCCAAGTGGAAGATAGAGTTTGGGAAAATAAGTTCTCTATTTTTTTAAAAAAAATTATTGTTGAGAGTATTACAGATGCTCCCCATTCCCCCCACCCACCCACCCATTGCCTCTCCACCAGGTTCCCTCCTCGCACCAAGCCTTCACCACCCTATTGTCTCTGTCCCATAGGTAATACATATATGCATATAAGTTCTTTGGTTAATCTCTCCCCATCCCCTCACCCCTTCCCTCTGAGATAGAACTCAGAAATGCCTTGTTACAATAAGCCTTGTGGCAAATATATGAAACTTTGTCTGTGTTGCATACTATGGGTAGTATTTGGATTTCCCTTATATGCTTCATTTCTATTTGCTAAGATCTGACTAGAACCATGAATCATGGACAGGAGGAAGCATAGAGATCATCAGTTCAATTCACTCATTATCTCCATAATGTCCCAAGGGCACTTGTTCAGAGTCCCACATACACTTGAATTCAAATCTCCTGACTCCTTATGCAATTCACTTTGGTATATATAACCTGTTCAATTTACTTAGCAATGATGAGTCTTTAGCAAAAGAATTAGGCTAGATTCTCAAAGTTGATTGATTCAAGAGATTTGGGTAACCAGTAAAACATGCCTGCATGGAGATTATATATATATATATAAAATAAAAGAGTAACATGCTAATTGACTGCACCTTCACGACGCCTACCAGCCAATCAGGAGTGAGTATGCAAATTAACCCAACAAAGATGGAAGGTTAATTTGCATACACAGGCGCCAAGCAGCTGGGGGCGGGGTGGGACGCTTGTGTCGTTCCGCACCACCCCAGCTGCTCTGGGCCTCTGGGCAGCATGGGAAGGTGGAAAGGAGGCTCCGGTCAGAGCAAAGGCGCTGCTGGCAGCCAGGGGAAGGAAGGCCCATTCTTGCATGAATCTTTGTGCATTGGGCCTCTAGTATACACACACACACACACACACACACACACACACACACACACACACTATATATCTGTATATATATATATATATATATATATATATATATATATATATATATATATATTAGTGGCCCGGTGTATGAAATTCGTTCACTGGGGGGGGGGGGGGGTGTCCCTCAGCCCAGCCTGCACCCTCTCCAATCTGGGACCCCTCGGGGGATGTCCAACTGCCCATTTAGGCCTGATCCTGCAGGATTGGAATCCCTCTCCAATCTAGGACCAATGGCTCCTAACCACTCACTTGCCTGCCTGTCTAATGCCCCAACTTCCCTTCCCTGCTGGCCTGCTTGCCACCTACTGCCCCCACTGCTGGCCTTCTCGCCCCCAACTGTCCCCCCTTGCTCACCTGATTGCCCCCAACTGTCCCCCTGCTGGCCTGCTCACCCCCAACTGTCCCCCATGATATATATATATATATATATATATATATATATATATATATATATATATATATGGTTTATTTTCCCCAGATAAATGTATTGGGCATGAGTTCCCTTTTGAGCACCTCTCTTCCTGGCCAACAATGCCTTTCTTTCTTGTAGGTTTTAGAGGTTTACCTTCTCCAAGTGAAACTGTTCCTTAAAACTCATTCTTGGGTCCCCACCAGAGCCACTCACCTTCACATTTCTCATCACAGTCTTTCCTAAGGTAAAAACCTTAGCTCTCTGAAAATACTCAGTGATAGGTGCATTTTAGGTCATAGAGTATTATGAAAAGTTAAGATTTCATAATCATGGGGTAGCCACCAACACAATAGTTTAAGGTTTACTTACTCTGGTTATAGATATGATTATGTCCAACAACCAACTGACCTTGTATCAATCATGTTATCTTTGTGCTTTTGTTTTGTTAAGAGAGATGGTTGGCCCAAGGCCTTCCTGAGATCTTCGATGATCAAGGATTTTGTGACTGCTTTAATAGCATGTGTTTCTGAAGTGGATTCCATAGCACACAGCTGTTTTATAATGTGTATCCTGAGAAATTATAGTTTTAATTAGTAATTCATGGCAATAATTTTGAACATGAATCATTTTTTACTGTGCATAATGTTGTCCCTAGGAGCTATGTAAGTCTCTAACACTAAATGACCTTAGACCCTGAGATTACTAGGGTTTATTTCTTTGTGTGTTTCTAATAGCTCAACTTTTTCCCTGACATCAACATACATACTTACTTATAAAAGTATTTTTCCTCCCATCCAAATCATGTACTCTTTTCTGCTTTGGCATGAGGGCTTGGATGAGGATCTGAGGCTTTGTCGTATAAGTAACATTGATTCATTATTTTATTTTATTTTTTTAGTTTGAGGGAGAATTCATTCTGGTTGTATTTAGAGCACTGGTTAGCATAGTTGGCTTCTGGGTATTTGTTTGATAATTGACACTGGTTAGTAATCGAGTTACCAGTTGCTGAGGTATAACTACATGCACTTTATTCTGTTTTGCAACTCCCACCTTTATTAGCCATTAAGCTTCTTAGACATTGGAATCATATTAGGTTATTACTGTGGTTTTCTGAGTAGATGCTAGGAAGTCAATGGCTTTTTTTAATTAATGCTAAAGGAAAATCAGCATAAATCATAAGTATGAAAGGAATAAATTTTAAAAAATGTTTTATTGATTTTAGAGATAGAGGAAGGAAGATGGAGAGAAACATTAATGAGAGAGTGAAACATCGATTGGCTGCCTCCTGCTCACCCCCTCCTCACCCCCTCCCTAGGATCAAGCCTACAACATGTGCATGTGCCCTGACTTGGAATCCAACCAGTGACAATGCTCAACCAACTGAGCCACACTGGCCAGGGCAAAAAAAGAGAAAATGAAAAAAAAATCAAAATGTCATCAATAGGAAAATGGTTGAATACACTATGATATAACTGGACAATGGAATTGTATTTAGCCATTCAAAGGAATGAAGTCTATTATATGAACTGATCTGGAAAAATGTGAATTATATATCCTATATAATAAAAGCCTAGGTGGCGTCACACCCTTGCACGACGCCCTAGCATGATGTCGTCACAAGATGGCTGCCACAAGACGACCATGCACACAATGGAGGTGGGGCCCAGCAGCCGCTCTGTGCAATGAGGCCTGGGGGTCCCGCAGCTCTGTGCAGCACGGGGGAGGCTGGTCCCGGCATCTCTGCTACCTTGTGCGGAGGAGGCAGGTCCCGGTGGAGGAGGCGGGTTGTGGCAGGGGAGGGCAATTGTGGGCAATCAGGCCAGCAGGGGAGCAGTTAGGCATCAATCAGGCCAGCAGGGGAGTGGTTAGGGGGCAATCAGGCAGGCAGGCAGGCAAGCAGTTAGGAGCCAGCAGTCCCGGATTGTGAGAGGGATGTCTGACTGCCGATTTAGGCCTAAACAAGCAGTCAGACATCCCATGAGGGGTCCCAGATTGGAGAGGGTGCAGGCCAGGTTGAGGGACACCCCTCTCCCATGCACAAATTTTGTGCACCGGGCCTCTAGTTGTTATATAAAAGAAACCACTTGAAAACTCACATATGTTTCAATTTTTGTAAAACATGATAAAGAAAGGGTTATATGAAAAGATGGAAAAATCCGAATTCTAGGAGTTATATGTGATTATGTTAGGAGTTGGATTTATGAATACTGAAAAGAGAGAAGGGGACGTAATGTTTTCCTCTCCTATCTAATATAAAATTTTTTAAAGGGGATAATAAGATTCTAGATACTTTCTCCCAGTATTTTACTGTGAAAATTTTAAAGCATACAGAAAAGTTGAAAATATGTTATAGTAAGTGCCCTTATAACCACTGCCTAGTTTCTACTACTAGCTTTATATAATACTTGCTCTATTACATATCTGTTCATTTTTGAATCTATGGGTAATTTTTACATTTTTATGTTTCTTAGTATTTTCAGACTTATTTAAGGAAAGAACCTGGAGTCTCTTGTAAATGAGACACATAGCCTGTAGCAAAGATCCATAACACCATACATACAGATTTTACTGATATTGATAGACATATTGATTGAGAATTTATTAGATGTATTTACCTTAGATATCATAGATATTATAGATATCATATTCTCTCTCTCTCTCTCTCTCTCTCTCTCTCTCTCTCTCTCTCTCTCTCTCTCTTAATAATGTTGGTAAAGGCAGCAATGAACTTGTCTATTAGAGTTTGGCAACTATTTGAATTTCCTAAGCATTATGTGAGTCTCCATCCCCTACTACCTTGCACTGACTCTGTACTCTGCTTTTCTAGGTCCCCATAGTTAGCTTTGCAAACCCTATACACTCGTATAGCCTCATTTAGCTTCCTTTCTCAGGATATTACATTATGACCTGTTTCTAGAAATTATCAAGTGTTGAGAATAAATATAAATGATTTGTGATTTCTCTGAGCCACTGCTTGATTTTAGGGTTCTGATTATCAGACACTTTAAGGAAGTTGGGACAGACCACAGTTTGTTTTGGTCCTACATAATTTCATTTGGAGAAAGGGTATTCAGTTGAAGATGCACTGTGATTTGCAGAGAGGCAATTGTATTGAAGAGAAATAATGATTTGGTACTTAGTTATAAATATAAAAATGTGGAATATGAGTAATTTTAGGGCTAACCTAAGTTCTAGGATGTTTTATCCTGCATAATTTATTTTACAGCTGGACCTTGCCTTCCATTTTGGTGATTAGATGTCCTTTTCTCCCTCCCCACAAAGGATCAAATACATAAAAGATGCCCATCATTTCTCCGCTGGCTTATCATTCTAGGCCTACTTCCCATAATTCCTTGTCTGCTTCCCTGCAGATCACATTCTAGTCTTACCAGATATCTTGGTTTCTGATAAATACCTGCTTTTAGAATGTTGTTCAACTTGTTTTATCTGTTTATAATTTCTTCTTCTCTTCTTCTTTCTTCTTCATTCTTCCACTTTCTTCTGTCTGTCTGGTACCCACCCACCTACACACACACACTTCTCTACCTGTTTAACTTGTTTAAAGGCAGGGTCTTCATCTCTAGACCTATCCACTAGAAGCAATCATTCCTTTATTAGCATTTCTATAACACATTATTTACACTTTATCACTTAAAAGGTTGCTCCTCAATCTATGGTATGTGATGCAATAGCACACCAGCCTCTGGGAGTTGACTGAAAATGTAGACTCTTGAGTCCCGACCTAGACCTACTGAATCAGACCCTTCATTTCTCCAAGATCTCAAGATCAACCTTGTTTACATTACTATTTGAGAAGCACTGTCTTAGAACAGATACCCAACTTTGCCTCTCACTTGATTGCTTTTGTGGCAGTGGATTCTGATAGACTGTGCCTTGTGATGGGGGCTGTCTTTATCTTTCATCTGCAGGACACGGTGGATGGCTCTGCACACAGCTGAGGCCCTTCTGTGTGTGTTTTTGAATGAAAGCCTGAGTTTTCAATGAGGAGGGGAACGTGAGGGAAATATAGGAGTGCAGGATATGTTCCTGATTCTTGTCAGCAAGAAAGCTTTCAAATTGTCTCACTTCTGTCATTGCTGTGGTTACATTTTATAGACCCTGGTATAAAAGGGCTCACCCTATTATCAAACCTGTTTTCTCCTCTCACTTCTTTGACAAATGCCACAGTGATATGGGGTGTTTGAGCTTTTCGAGGCTTATGTGAATTTACTGTCCAAGGACATATATTTAAGGCACAGGGAAACATTGTATTGATATTTTATGAATACGGTTATAGTTGTACAACTGGCATTATTGTTTGTTTCCAGAATTGGAAGCCTAATCACAAGGTCAGAGTAAGGTCCAGAATCCGATTTTGACACATCTAATCTCAGGAAAATAATATTGTTTAGTTGATTATATTTGCTTTTAGAAAACTTGGAAAGGGAGAAGGTCCATAATTTTAAAAGGGCTTTTTTGATCTCCCCTTATAGATTCTCTCCCTCATCCTCATCTTTCCTACTTTCCTTGGCATTATGGCTTTTCTTATCTGTCACTTCTGCCTTCTCTTCTAGTTTCTACATCTTTGTTTTATAGTTTCCTTATTTATTCCACTCCTTATTCCTATTATCAACACTGTATTACAAAATGTGATTTTTGTGATCCTTCACAAACATGCTGAGTGTAATTAATTAGTAAAATTATAATAAACATAATATGAATATAGAAAATAAATTAAAGAATTAAATGAAATAAATATAATAAACATAATAATAAAATAAGTAAGATAAATATAAGTATAAATAATATTATCATAAATAAAATAAAATAAGTAACCAGATGATAATTTAAACTGCATAAAAACAAACCCAGGGGTCTTGTGATTTTCTTCCTATTAGTAAAAATAAACTTGAATATGTAATTCTATTTTCATCCATTTTGCTAAAATTGTGAAATTGGCCCAGCTGGTGTGGCTCAGTGGTTGAGCATCAAACCATGATCCAGTTTGATTCCCTGTCTGGGTATATGCCCAGTTTGCAGGCTAGATCTCCAGTAGGGGGCAAGAAGGAGGCAGCCGATCGATATTTCTCTTTCACTGATGTTTCTATGTCTCTTACGTCTCCCTTTCTCTCTCTCTAAAATCAATAAAAACATATATTTTTTAAAAAAATTATAAAATTGTTTGAATACTTCTATTTCTATTATTTATTTAGAAGATATTTCCTAGATCTGTGTTCTCCGTGTGGCATTTCAGTGGATGCAAAAATCTACACTAATAAAAGAGAAACATGCAAATTGACCGTACCTCCACTACACCCACAAGCCACACCCACCAGCCAATCAGAAGCGAGTATGCAAATTAACCCAACCAAGATGGCTGCAGCCACGGAGCAAGCAGGAGGCTTGGCTTTCCCCAGCAATGGAGAAAGCCAAGCTTCCTGCCTGCTCTGGCCAGCCCTGGCCTCTGCTCAAGGCTACAAAGTTTTAATTATAGAAGATTAATAAATCCCAATAAAAATGGCAGCAGCCACAGAGCTGAAGAGAGCAGGAGGCTTGGGTTTTCCCTGGCGATGGAGGAAGCCAAGCTTCCTGGCTGACCCTGGCCTCCTCTCAAGGCTACAAAGTTTCAATTATAGAAGATAAATAAATCCCAGATACCATGGCCTCCGCTTGGGTCGCCGGGAGGCATGGCCGTCCTGCAAACCACCGCAGGCCCCTCACACGGGCCGCACCACACCCCAAGGGAATCCCCACCCTGATCCGGAACACTCTTCAAGGCAAACCAGCCAGCCCCCACCCATGCACCAGACCTCTATCCTATCTAATAAAAGAGTAATATGCAAATTGACTATCACTCAACACACAAGATGGCTGCCCCCATGTGGACACAAGATGGCCACCACAAGATGGCCAGCAGGGGAGGACAGTTGGGAGTGACCAGGCCTGCAAGGGAGGGCAGTTGTGGGTGATCAGGCCAGCAGGGGAGGGCAGTTGGGAGGGACCAGGCCTGCAGGAAGGGCAGTTGGGGGGGACCCAGGCCTGCAGGGGAGAGCAGTTGGGGGGGACCAGTCCTGCAGGGGAGGGCAGTTGGGGGGGACCAGGCCTCCAGGGCAGGGTAGTTAGGGGTGACCAGGCGTGCGGGGGAGGGCAGTTAGGGGCAATCAGGCTGGCAGGGGAGCACTTAGGTATCAATCAGGCTGGTAGGGGAATGGTTAGAGGGTGATCAGGCTGGCAGGCGGAAGCGGTTAGGGGTAATCATGAAGGCAGGCAGGCGAGCAGTTGGGAGCCAGCAGTCCTGGATTGTGAGAGGGATGTCCGACTGCCTGTTTAGGCCTGATCCCTAAAAGGACACTCAGACATCCCTCAAAGGGTCCCAGATTGGAG
The DNA here is from genome assembly GCF_951640355.1 of Cnephaeus nilssonii. Lineage (NCBI taxonomy): Eukaryota > Metazoa > Chordata > Mammalia > Chiroptera > Vespertilionidae > Cnephaeus > Cnephaeus nilssonii. The sequence continues at coordinate 47,725,244 of NC_137074.1, forward strand.
AGGGTGCAGGCTGTGCTGAGGGACACACACCCCAGTGCACAAATTTCATGAACCGGGCCTCTAGTGAATTATAAAAGTAAAACATAACTAGTTTGGCCTTCAAGACTAAGGTGCTCACATAAAATAGAAGAGAGAAGACAGTAGCTGCAATACAAGGTAAAAGGGGATACATACTAATACACATGCAACACAGTTGTCATAGAGTTTTTGTTCAGAGGAATCCAGGAGGTTCTGCATGTGCAGAAATGGCAGGAAGTTTACTAGAGCATTGAAGGACTAGTTTCTATGAATTCTGGTTGCTGTTGTTCACAGTCATATTCTCATCCTCTCTTTTTCTCTCCATCTCGTTCGCTTCCTTCCTCCATCCCAAGGCTTCTTTTTCCCTTTTGACCTTCTATTGTTGTGTTTTTTTTTTGTGTGTGTTTTTTTTTGTCTTTGGTGGACTAATGTTTGTATGATTTTGATTCTGAAACCAAAAGCCTCAAAAAGCACTGAATTCTGTTTGGAAGTCATTTTACAAACCTCTCCTATGAGCTTGTCTGTAAGGAAATTTCTTCCTGTCCTGAATATACAATGAACCATTTATTGGTCCTCAAGATCTCAATACTAACTCATTATTTAAAATTTATTATTATTTTTCTTCCAGAAATTTATTTGACAGTTTCTTCTTGTTTTCCTGCTAGTTTGCAATAATAAGAATTAGTCTTCATTCTTGTGTGTGTCTTTGTTTAAGTTATCCCTCCCACCCCCCTAAAATTTATTGTACTAAATGTTATACTTGTTTTAGGGTTAGGAGGTATTGGGAAAATATAATTAAAAACAAAACTTCTCAACCCAAAAATTCTCTCCACAATGATATGAGTGAAAGAAAACATCTTTATTTTTGAATAAGCATTAAACCAAATGTGATGCAGACAATCCACTGCAAAGACAGAAAGAAATGTCACCCTTTTAGAATGCCATGCAGGCTATTGCACATCAGTTTTCAAGATGAACAATAACTTGTCTTCAAGTTAGAGGACTTGGTAGCATCATTTGTAGCACATAGCCCATCCTGATTTTACTTGGTAATAGGGATGACTACCTATGTTATTTAACTGGGTTTATTCAAAGGAAAAAAACTTCTCATAGCTATATTTTTAACTGTATTTTATTGTAATAAGAAGCCTATATAATAAAGAGGTAATATGCAAATTGACCATCACTTCAACACATAAGATGGCCGCCCCCAAGTAGACACAAGATGGCCACCACAAGATGGCTAGCAGGGGAAGGCAGTTGTGAGCGATCAGGCCAGCAGGGGAGGGCATTGGGGGGGGACCAGGCCGACAGGGGAGGGCAGTTGGAGGGGACCAGGCCTACAGGGAAGGGCAGTTGGGAGGGACCAGGCCAGCAGGGGAGGGCAGTTAGGGGTGACCAGGCCTGCAGGGGAGGGCAGTGGGGGTGACCAGGCTTGTAGGGGAGGGCAGTTAGGGGCAATCGAGCCATCACGGGAGCAGTTAGGCATTGATCAGACTTGCAGGGAAGTGGTTAGGGGGTGATCAGGCTGGCAGGCAGGCTAGCAGTTGGGAGCCAGCAGTCCTGGATTGTGAGAGGGATGTTCAACTAAACGGGCAGTCGGACATCACTCAAGGGGTCCCAGATTGGAGAGGGTACAGGCTTGGCTGAGGGACACACCCCCTGTGCACTAATTTCATGCACTGGGCCTCTAGTACTTAATATAAGATCTACACTCTTAACAAATTTTTAAGTCTACAATGCATTATTTTTGACTGTAGGTATAATGTTGTATGAGCTCATTTAGCTTCCATTGATTCTTAACTTCCATCTCCCCTTCCCCCAGTCCTAGGGAACCACTATTCCACTCTTTGATTCTATGAATTTGACTATTTTATATTACTCATATAAGCGGAATCATGCAGCATTTCTAATTCTGTTACTAGATTATTCTACTTAGTATAATATCCTCAAAGTTTATGCCTGTTGTTACATATTGATGAATTTCTTTCATTTCTAAGGCTGTGTAGTATTACAACATTTTTTTTGTCCATTCATTTGTGGATGGGCACTTAGGTTTTTTCCACATCTTAGCTTTGTTAATAGTGCTGCAATGAATATGGAGTAAAGATATGACTTCAAGATCCTGATTTTAATGTTTTTGGATAAACACTCAGAAATGGGGTTGCTGGGTCTGACAGGAAGTAATTTTGCAACTTGGAGAAAGATGTACCACTGAATTTAGGTTCTTGCCTTCCCATAGAGACTGGGAAATATCACCCCTATCTTGATGCTTACATTTTAAAAATATGATCCCCAGGTCTCTGAGAAAGACTTTTCTGTGGCACAAAGCTGACAAGAGACTTATCTAGTCTTCAAAGGATTTATTGAAAGAGATGAGAAAGTACCCAATAATTAGTATTTTTCTAAAATAAATGCTCTGACAAAAAGGAGCAGCGGGAAATCATTTCCCTTATTTTCAACAAGAAGAATGAAGCCTCGTATTTTTAATTTGTATTTGTTCTTACAGAGCCTAGAACTTATTTTCATGTGTTTAACTAATGCAGTTCAGAATTTAAGTCTTTGTTTTTTTCTGAGTTTATGACCAACCAGAGATTCAGCCGAGGTTTGTCTTTGGCCTTGTGTAACAAATTACATACCTTCCTGTTGGAATCTGATTTGAAAATTCGTTCACATTTCTAAATTTTTAATTTTTTTTACTGTGGCAAAATATACATAAAACTTACCATTTTAACCATTTAAAATTAAGTGCATTCACATTGCTGTTCAACTGTCAAGGCCATCCATTTCCAGAACTTTTACATCTTCCCAAATTTCAACAGAAACTGTACCCTTTTTTAGACACTAACTCCCTGTTCCCTCAGCCCCTGGCAAAGGCCACCATTAGCATTTTAATCTACCTGTTAAAAACTGCCTGGGTGAGATCAGGGGCTACCAAGGTGATTTGCAACAATATGGATGGACCTTGATATGGAGAATATCATGCTAAGTGAAATAAGTCAGGTAGAAAAAGTCGAGAACCATATGACTTCATTCATATGTGGGATTTAAAACTGAAAGCAGCAAATGAACAAATAAGAAAACAAACAAACAAACAAAAACCTCACAGACACAGACAGCAGTATGTGGTTTTCAGAGGCAATCAGGGAGGAGGGATAATAAGGGGTAAAAGGGACCAATATATGGTGATGGAAGATGATTTGACTTTGGGTGGTGGGCACACAATGCAATATACAGATCATGTATCTTAGGATTATACACTTGAAACCTATATAACCTTATTAGCCAATGTCACTCCAATAAATTTAATAAAAATAAAACTGTATAGAGAGGTAAGAAGAGTTCTGTTTGCCCAGGATTCAAAATACAAAGGTGTTTTATTGGGAAACTGACAGGGAAAAACCACATTAAAACTGTTGAATGTGGGAGGGAGTCAAGTGGGGGAAAAGGAGACATATGTAAAACGTTTTAGACAATATAAAAACAAAACAAAACAATGAATGTAGTGCCCCCCTTTATTCACGTGATGGTACACTAATTATAAATAATCTAAGTCTGTGCAGTTCCCAGAAATGTCTAATTTGTGTCACTTCATTTTTTTCCAAAGTAATAAAAACTGCTTTGTTAGGAAAATATTATTGCTTATAATTCTGGAATTTTACTTACGTAGATTGACATTTTCTACTACCATTGCTTTAGTGAATCTTTTATCTTTCTTAATTGATCTTTTGTTGTATTTTGTGATACACAGCAAACTAAATAAGGAGCAGTTCCTTCCCCTGTTTTGCTTCTAGCCAACCAGGGACACTGGGGAGAAAGATGTAAAAGCATCGGGGCTGACGATCTGCTGCAATCAGAGAACCTTATTTAAAACCCAGCTTTGCTATTTGATTGCTATGATAGCTTGAGTAAGATACTTCACCTTTTTGCACCTAATTTCTTCATCTTATAAAACAGGAAAATCATATTCCTTTCTGAATAAGTGTTGTGAATATCAAATAACGTAAGACCTGAAAAGAAGCACTGGGTATACTGTCAAAGTGTGGATTATTTCTGCTGAATAAGGTACCTAGCAGGGAATTGGAAAATATGTGTTGAATGAACATATATTGTTCTCAAAGTTAAATTTCTGAGGGTTCTCTCCTCCCCACACAAAATCCTGGCCTGCCTGATAACCTCCACTTTCTATTTCTTCTGGTTCCTGATCTCATCTTGCTCCAGGTTTAAAATAACGAGAGTTGTTCAACTGGTGTTGCTCAGTGGTTCATGAGCATCTACCCATGAACCAGGAGGTCATGATTCAATTTCTGTTCAGGGCACATGCCCGGGTTTCTAGCTTGATCCCTAGTAGGGGGCATGCGGGAGGCAGCTGATTGACGATTCTCTCTCATCATGGATGTTTCTATTTCTCTCTCCCTCTTGCTTTCTATCTGAAATCTATAAAAATATATATTAAAAAAATCTCTAGAGTTCACATTTTGGGGAGAGATAGATAGGGACCAAAGGCATGTTTGTTATGTTCTCTCACTGGCTCTTTCTTTCTAAGTCTAGATGCTTCCTCAGAGCTTCGGAGGGGTTCCTTAGAAATACAGTCATCTCCTGGAAAATATCCAGTAGGAAAAAGGGACTTTCCTTTTTCCCCAGCAGCAGCATGCACAGGAAATTTTATGCTGGCCAAAAAACAATGAGCAGCAGTAACGTTGAATCAGACACTGTGAATCCAATATTCCAGGGCTAGTCCCAGGAGTCCCCTATGTGGACACTGGGGCAAGAGTCACTGGGGGTCTTCTCTCATTCAGTGTCATCGTCAAGCACAGGATAAGTGCAAATGTGTGTATTATAAGGCATAGCCAAGTCTTACACTGACAAAGTAGAAGGCAGTCGCAGGGTATTCTTGTAAACTGACAGATTTCAGTGAGAACACACCTCCCTGAAGATGATCTGGAGAAGAAGATGAGTGTTGAGAGACCGGAGGTGTGGAAAACAATGGAAAGAGTGATGGTATTTTCCTAGACTGGGGAGCAGCCTGTGGGAACATCCTGCCGTGGGCAGATGATCTGCTACTCCATACAGAAGCTGGCAATCATTCAGTGCACAGCGCTGAGCACTCTCCGTGTGCCCGGCTTCAGGCTTAGCCCCTGAGACAAGCATCCATCAGAGGTAGACCCTGTTCTCAAGGGTCTCAAGAAAGAAGACATACACGCTTACTTGTAATACAGAGTAAAAAATGACATTAATAAGACCAAAGGGAAAGTTGTAGGGAGAAGGGATACATTACATCTGGCCAAGAGAAGAAGGGAGGTACCATGAAGAAAATGGCTTTGGAAATAGATCTTGAAGGACGGGCAGTGTTTGTATATGTGAAGAGGAGCATGCAGGACATTCCAGGCAGAGGGATTATTAAGAGGGAAGGGAGGCAGGGGGTGATTTATAGCAGCATCTCTATGTGCACCTGTGGCCGGAGTCTAGGTTATATGAGGAGTGGAGCAGAAAGAAAGGGTTGGATAGGGGAGATTTGCCACCAAATCCAGAATGGCGAATGAAGGATATCAGGGGAAAATAATTAAGATGAGCTGTGTGGGAAAATCAATTTGGTCCTTGTCATCAGTCAGCCTTTACAAGTGTCCTCACAGCCCTGAAAACTTTCCTAAGGCTTTTACCACCTTCTTGTTTGTGATGTGGTAAACTTTTTTGGGGAGTGACTTTGGAGAATAATATTTTAGTCTGTTTTCAAGCATCAGTGGATAGAAAGGGTATATATGTGCAAAAAAACTACTACTGGTTTTTAGGTAAGCCTAATGAACCCATGCATTTCCTCATCTTTCTCTCTTTTCAGAGAAGGGCAGACAATTAAAAATAATAGCACTTCTCATTTTTTTAGCATATATTAAGGTCACAGAGGGAAAGGGGTGATTTAATGGGTCTCCTCATCTATACTGTTTCCTTCTATAATTGGAGAAATAATAGCTCCCCCCTGTTTTCCTTTTCTTTCTCCATGGCATCTAATGTTCTGACTTTGCAACAGGCTTCATGCATCGAAAATGCTAGAAGTGAAATCATAAGCAACTCCAATTAGCTATACTGACCGAGCATAACATCACTATACTTAAATTCAGCAGCATGTCTTATGTCTCATTTTAGGTAACCATTATGATATTTTTTTCTACATCAGCTTGCCACAGGTATAGCTCAGCAAATTAGAAAATTGATTCAAATTTCCCACTTTTCCCCCTAATTAAGAACTCATGACCCTTAACTCACTAGGAGTTTTTTCTAATATGCCCCATGAGAGAATTTATAGGAGTTTCTCCAGCTTGGTCTGTTGCCTTATACAGATGAAACCTCTTATTTTTCTGAAAGAACTTCAGTCAGCATTTCCAAACTCTGCCAAGAATTCTAGTGCTTAGGGATATTCTAAACAGAGATTCATAAAGTCAATTAAGTTTGAGAGCACTGTAAATGATTCCTAAGTAATTTAGTTTCACAGTGTACATTAGCATTCTAAAGACCCCCAGAAATCCTGTAGAAAAAGATAACTTTTAACCTCATTTTTACCTAATAGTAATCACCCAATGTTTCTCTAAAATGAAGGCACAATACCAAAACATGTACAGACAGTCCTCGGGTTATGTCAGACTCAACATATGTCGTTTCATGGTTACGTCGCCATCTCCCATTTATTTATAAAAGAAAGTTCCGTCATTTTGGTGTATGTACATATGTGCTTTATGTTTTTTATTATTTACTAGAGGCCCGGTGCACAAAATTCGTGCATGGTGTGTGTGTGTGTCCCTCAGCCCAGCCTGCACCCTCTCCAATCTGGGACCCCTCGAGGGATGTCCGACTGCCCTCTCACAATCCAGGACTGTTGGTTCCCAACTGCTCACCTGGCTGCCTGCCTGATTATCCCTAACTGCTTCTGCCTGCCAGCATGATCACCCCTAACCACTCCCCTGCCAGCCTGATCAACGCCTAACTGCTCCCCTGCTGGCCCAATTGCCCCTAACTGCCCTCCCCTGCAGACCCGGTCACCCCTAACTTTCCTCCCTTGCCAGTCTGGTTGCCCCTAACTGCCCTCCCCTGCTGGCCTGGTCCCCCCAACTTCCCTCCCCTGCAGGCCTGGTCCCCCCCACCAACTGCCCTCCCTTGCAGGCCTGGTCACCCCCAACTGTCCTCCGTTGCCAGCTTGGTCACCCCTAACTGCCCTCCCCTGCAGGCCTGGTCACCCCCAACTGTCCTCCCTTGCCAGCTTGGTTGCCCCTAACTGCCCTCCCTTGCAGGCTTGATCACCCCCAACTGCCCTCCCTTGCAGGCCTGGTCCCTCCCAACTGCCTTCCCCTGCTGGCCATCTTGTGGTGGCCATCTTTGACCACATGGGGGTGGCCATCTTGTGTGTTGGAGTGATGGTCAATTTGCATATTACCTCTTTAATATATAGGATTTGCCACAAGTAAAAGTCAGGAATTGTTATCTTTCTTTTAAATTATTTTTACTGTTTCACTTCATTACTGCTGTGTATGTGCTCCATGTGAGTCATGTAGGTGCTTATGTAGGTGGGTTCCGACTTACAGTGAAAATTGCTTGTGTTGCGCTGTAGGGATGGGTCTCCGATGTAACCCAAGGTCCTACTGTATATTTTTAAAAGCATTTTATAGACGCCCAAGCTGGACAATATGAATCAATATGTGGCCTTCAGAGGGTCTACCTTAATCCAAGAATACAATTCAAAAAATATATCAATAGCCTTTAGACAGATGTATTGAATTCATCATTTGTCTACCAAACAAGATTAATGTGAGGATTTTTTTGTAACATGGTGATCCTTTAAACCCTGTCTGTATCAACAGAGCTACTACATCTTATATTATTTTCCTAAATCCAAAGAAACACCAGAGGGGACTGAAATAATAAGACAGTAATTTTGACTGCAGAATGCAGATCTCGCTGACCCTGTGGGGTTATTGCAGAGTAAGATTAATTATGCAGATGTGACACCCGAGGCTTTGGAGTTGAAGTCCCCCGTTGTAATTCACTGCAGGATCATTCATGTAGCCAGCATTTTGATATGATTATTATTCCACCACGGTTTTATCCTCCTCTAGACAATTACAGAACCACTTACCAGCATCTCTCATTGATTTCTTATTTAAAATTCCCAGGGCCATGGCAGGCATTCAGGTCCTGTTGTTGGCGACAGCTACAGATCAATGGCATGGAGCAACAGGGGGTTTTCTTTAGGACATGACAGATGCTGAGATTGTTTGCTAAGCAGAAGACAGACATCGGGACTCCAGTAGGAAGCAGTGTTTCTGTGGCCCGATGTCTCTAACACAAACGTTTAAAGTAATGACAGCAAGAGCAGAGAGGATGCATATAGCAGGAAGATCATGAGATTTGGTGTCAGGATGTCTGAGTTTGAACACTGGTTTCACAATTTATTATCTGGGCCACTTCGGGGAAATCACTACTTTTTCTGTAAATAGTGTTTTCTGAAAATAGTGTTTCTGGGCCCCCATATCTCTAACAGAAATGTTTAAAGTAATGACAGCAAGAGTAGAGAGGGAGCACAGAGCAGAAAGATCATGAGATTTGGTGTCAAGAAATCTGAGTTTGAACACCGGTTTCACCATTTATTATCTGTGCCACTTTGGGGAAATCAGTCCTCTTTCTTGTAAAATGAGATTGCTATTAAATACCAAACTGCTGGCAGTCTTCTGAGGTTTAAATGAATATATGTGTGTGTGTGTGTGTAGGGGGGTGGGTAACAACAACTTTGTGAATGGCAAAGTGTTTTAAATGTAGTTTTTGTGCTAATGAGAAAGCCTTCCATTCTTCATCTAGCGGAGTCAGCATAATCAAACATGCCTGTTATGGCCCAGTTGCTTGGGTAATGTCCTGTTGACTCCTCTAATGGCTGGTGCTGCTACCTAGGGCAGAATGTGGTCACCATGCGTTGATATGATTAGCAGCTTCAAGGAGTGTATGCCCTTGAAATGATGTGCAGAATAAAATTCCCATTTCTAATTGCTGTTCTTGGTCCATGGTGTTAGGAACTTCATAACTGCAAGATAATACTCATCTAATTAGAATTTTTCAACAAGTTTTTCTTCCTGTTCTATGCTCAGTGGAAACAGTAAGGCTTGCTTTATTTTAATTTTGCCCAAAATGCATTTCTTACTGCATGGATACATTTTGGAGTGTTACCCGTCTTCGGAGTGCAGCAGTAAAGCCCATTGTGTTCAAAGAGGTCCCCTCCCCTCCATACTTTCCTAATTCTGTTCTCCATATTAAAATGCTAGTGATTCCTTCCTTAAAGCATGATGCTTGGACTCATTTGTATCCTATATCCTATATAATAAAAGCCTAATATGCTAAGTGCCCATTCGTTCAGTTAGCCATTCAACCAATCAAAGCATAATATGCTAATGATATGCTAAGGCTGCTCAACCGCTTGCTATGACGTGCACTGACTACCAGGGGGCAGATGCTCTGACCGGTAGGTTAGCTTGCTGATCAGGACTGAGCGAGACATGCTGGACATGCCCTGGTGCCCTCCTGCAGTCCCTCCCCGGCCCCGATCATGCACTGTTGGGGTGTCTCGGCCTAGCCTGCACCCTCTTGCAATCTGGGACCCCTTGGGGGATGTCAGAGAGCCAGTTTTAGCCTGATCCCACAGGCCAGGCCGAGGGACCCCACTTGTGCACAAATTCGTGCACTGGGCCTCTAGTACTTAATAATAGCAAATACAGCTAAACTGCTTTGTACAGTTAAAGAAATAATAGCAAATATTTTTTTTAGGCATTTTACATAACGTTAACTCATATAATTCTGTCAACAAACAGACAAGTAGGCACTGTTATTCTCTCTATTTTACAGTTGAAGAAATTAAGGCACAGACAGAATAAGTAACTTGCTAAATATTCCACAGATACTAAGTGGCAGAGGTGGGGATTGGAGCATTGAACTCAAAGAATTCAGCTTTTAACTACACTGTTATAATTAGCAACATGGATGCTGGAGATCCGTACTAGGTTGTGAGTTCCTGGATGCCTAGGGCATGTTAAAATCTGTTTCATCCTTTAGCATTTAGCACAGAGGGTCCACATAGTAGGTATTCAGTGACTGTTCATTAGCTTTGCATTGAGGGGGAAAAAAGCTCCTGAAAAGTTTATGGTGCATCCACAAAATGCCTCACTTGTACTGTCAGTATACATATATTTTTAGTATATGTTTCGCCTTCTTGCTTAATTTTCTTGTCAAAGCATTTTCAAAGCTCCCACTGCACACTGCTTGAGCACTTCTCTGGGAGGGTGCTGTTTTTTTTTTTTTTTTTCCAAGTGGCTGTATGATAAAGATAAGGCATACTTGTTGAAATTAGGGTCACTTGAGTCTTTAGTACTTTATGGATCAATACGTAATAGTCCTATAAAATCCCAGCTTATTCTCATTCTGCTGAAAGGGCGATTGCATGCTCTTGCTTTATTTGCAATAAAGTCACCAAGTGTCAAATGCATATGTAAAGATCTGTGACCAGAGCCCCCACCCTGTCCCTCCATCCTGAGTGATTTGGTGGACTGAGGTCACATCCCAGACTACAGGACTAGTGAGTGGGTGCCCATTGCCATCTGTCAGGAAGATCCCGGTGTCCAAAAATCAGTGAAAGAAGCCATAGAATTTTCTCAACAAGGACACAGACTCACACAGAACTCCTCAGTGTTAGTTCAGAAGGGGATTTTCTTTAACACTTTAGATGCAGAGAGATGGTATTTTCCTTAAAGCTCTCTAGTTTGGGCTTATGTGTTCCCAGGAAGACTTGGGGTATTGTCTGCATTTCAGGGACGATTGGGGCTGGGGATGGGAAGATACCTGGTGGGCCTTGCTCTCCGGCCGACAGAAAGCCTGAAGGCAGAGGCTGTCTTGAGATCCCAGTGCTTTCCCACAGTTGGCACAGTGTCGGTCTGGTATGTTGTGAGACTTCTGTGAAAGTTCCAATTTAACATTTGCCTTTAACTCTTTTTTTAAAAAAAAAAATTTATTGATTTCAGAGACAAAGGGAAAGAGGGAAACATCAATGATGAAAGACTCATTGATTGGCTGCCTCCTGCACAACCCCTACTGGGGATTGAGTCTGTAGCCCAGGCATGTGCCCTTGACTGGAATTGAACCTGGGACCCTTCAGTCCCCAGGTGACACTCTATCCACTGAGCCAAACAAGCTGGGGCTGACTTTAACTCTCCTTAATCAAACTAGTTGTGGAAACAGAGGCACTGGGATAATTAAGTGCAGAGGCAAAGTCACACAGCCAGTTAATACAAAAGTCAGTCCTGGGACCCAGGCACCACCCCCTCCCAGCCCTGTTTGTGTGTGTAATTGATAAGGAGGAGCCCTTGGGGCTGTTTGAGTAGCTGAAGCTGCTGATGCTTCCAGGTCCCTGAGCAGGCAGGCATGCGATGTGTGATGCTCTGGTCTGATGGATGATCCCTGGCAAGCCAATCTTTTTTTCTTCTGACAGAAGCAGGAAGATGACATGGGGATATGCTCTTGTAAAAGGACAACCAGACAACCGACTATGTTGTGGGACCAAGAATGGCTTAGATTCAGTCCAGTCCAATGTCTAAGGCAGGCTCACTTTTTAGGCAGTGCATCTCAATGAGAAGTCACATCTGTTTACAGCCATCCCTGGAGAAGACTGTATCCTGTGGATGACCATTAGCTTTGCTCAGGAATCTCATGTGCATGTGATTACCTGTATAAAATAAAGCACCTCATATCTGCATCATTCTTCACTGTTTATGAAGCTTTTCCATCAAGTCTAATTTGATCTTTAAAGCAGTGCATGAAGTAAACATTTGTTATTCTTTTTCACTGATAAGGATGCCAGGATCCACCGGGGTTAAGTAAATTATTCAAGGGCACACAGTTCAAGAGTGACCAACAGCAAACTAAACAGAGGTGGACTGTGTCCTATGAAGTTGTTGTTTTCTGATTTCTTTTTTTTTCTATTACCCCGCAGTTATGTGTTTATTGTACAAAAGCATTGGGCTGTGTATTGTAGACACAAACTTGGAGTCGGATGGGAAAAGAGAAAAACCTAAATAAAACAAAAATCAGCACAGAAATTTCTCAGGGCTCTAAGGGAAAAGCAGATACCTGCCCAGTTTTTAGAAAAGGCATTTTGTACTTCAGCCAGTGGCAAGATAAAGATAACTGGGAAAGGATGCAGAGGGGAAGGGCATCTGTGGGAAGGTTAGCATTTATTTCCTTTCTCTGGTTGCCAGTTTTGTCTCAAGTAGAGTTGAATGATTTTGAAAAGCATCTGCATCTTATAGATTGAGAATTGATCTAAGAATTAGAGCCTGGATTCTCCCTTCTCTCATTAGAGCTTTCACTCTATCAGTATTCCCAATGAAACCTTGAGAGGTTTAATGCATGAAAAAGGGGCTCATGGTCAAATAACATGGTTAATGCAGTGTTAAAACAAGTCAACTACAATATTTACTTGGTAGATTATCAGAGCTTTTAAAAGGCTAATGTGTACTGTGAGTATCCAAGACAGAGATTTGTGACATGTTACTTTTCAAATTCAACTTGGCCACTTGGTCCTTTGGCAGAGTGCACACTATGGGATATGACCATTTCCATCAAACACTTCAGTGTGATTATAGTGTACTTGATCATCGATTTGTTCTTTTCTCTATTTTTTTTCTTTTGTATTTATAAGTCCGATTTTGCTCCCAAACTGTGTGATCCAGGATTATAAGAACTGTTGTGTTCATTTCTTTAAACTGCAGTTTCTATTAAAGTGTATGAAAGAAAGACTCAATAAATACTTCTTGATTTGAACAAAATTTGATTCTGTATGCAGAAGCTGGAGTGCATAGTTTTTATGGAGAAATCTATGAAAGCTCGACCACAGTTTTGTTGCCTGTGGCCTCTCTAACAGTCTGCAGATGGTGTCTTTCTCTGGAGAGCCTCACAGACAGGATCATGATCTTCAGACCATTCCTTTGAATCAGAGAGGTTATTAGTGTCGATGTTGTTATATGAAATTTAAAGGAAGAAAACCTCAGGCTAAGAAGCTACTATGTGCTGGGAAATGTGATGACTTTCCTAACCTGGAGGTGACTAGATCTTGGTTGAGAAGGTGATGTAACTGGTTTGTGTCAGTGGTGGGTTATATCACCCAGCTCTCTATTTGAACTTCCCGAGACATCAAAGTTCCCCAGCGAGCAGAGAGGTCTTCTGCATTGCTGCTCCCTTGCCCTGGGACTATCAGTTCCAGGAGGACAGGGACATTTTTCTTCCCTCCTTTTTCCATAGGCTGCTCAGAGCTTGATAAATATATGTTGTGTGAATTAGAAGAAATGTTACATATATTCATCATAAATATGTAGCCCCTCACCCAGCCTTGAAGTTCCTTGAGATGACTCCCTACCACATTCTGTGTTGGATTTTAAGCTGCTTTCTTTATTTAAAAGGTTGTACATAATGTTGTCCAGTGCCTTTTACTAACCTTTCCCTGTTGCTTTAAACCATTCTTTAACTTCAATTGAGCAAAAGTTTTTCCATACTTTTTTTGCAAGCATAACATTTTAATGGTAAGGTATATAAATACTGATCATACAGATTGATGAACTTTTACAAATGCATCATCATGCAACCATCATCAGACTAAGAAATAGAACATGACCAGACCTTAGAAGCTTCACTCTTATGACTGCCTGCCAATATCGCCAAAAGCAATCCAGCAATTAAATTAAGTTATAAAGTAAGCACTTTATAGCATATTTACCTTTTGATTTTAAAGTCTCCACCACTTTGGATTCTTTCAAATTTAAACAAAACAAAACAAAAAAATCCCAGGACATTTTATAATGTCATAACACCTTATATTATTGTGTAATTATAGCCCTTTATAATTACAAAGTCTCCTTCCACATGTCACATCATTTGGTCCTTGACAATAGTCCTAGGAGGTAGTCAGGGCAGAAGTTTTTACTTCCATTAAAAAAGAAGAAGTATTTGAGAATAGAGAAGAGAAACCTTCTTGGCCACAATTTCTCCATGTTCAAGTTTTATTATGTGATATAGGTACTAGACTTATCGGGGTGAGCACTTCATAAGGTATATGAATGTCTAATCACAAGGTTGTACATACTTAACTGATATAATATTGTATATCAACTGTAACTGAAAAATAAAAAAGATTTCATTGTAGAGCATATTATAGCAATTGTGGCTTTTCTGTAAGTTAGAGGGGCCTGACTTATACCTGTCTTTTCTGAAATATTTGGGGAACAGAACATTAAATTTGGACCTAGGATACTAAACAAAGTGTAGGACATGGCAAGTTTTTCCCAATGGTCAATAGTCAACTCAAAAAAATTAACTTGTGCTCTTCTTTGTAAATAATATTAATGGTAGCTCACATTTGTCTGCTGCTTCACAGTTTCTCAAGTGTTTCACATGTACTATCTCATTTAATAAGAGTTAATGATACCCAGTCTTTACTGAGAGATACTATGTTCATGGACAGTGCTAATCACTCCACGGGGATTATCAAGTACACTCCTCCCAAAACAACTGATGAGGCAATTATTAGTCTCTATCACCCCCATGCAAAACTCCTGCCTCAGTATCTCCAAGTACAGAATACTTAATCATCAAATTTTCCACCCACTAGGAAAAGGGTACACTGAAATACTCTTCTTGTCCTCATTGAGAAGGGTACATGAATGCCTAGCTTGTCTATCTTAAATTAGTCATCAATGCAGTGACCAGGAAATACACGTTATCTAAGTGGTTGCTGTGAATATTCTTTTCTCCTTCTCTGAGGCTGTCCAAGATCAAACAGTTAAACTTAGAACTTCAAGTTTAGTTCTCTTTCACTTTCATCTCACTGAAAACCTAGTTCTATTTCTCTTTGTGATATTTCTTCCCTCACTCCACAGGGCATGGTGCTATTCAGAATATTAAAGAACAAAAGGGAATCAATCTGCTCATATCCTATTCCAAACTTTGAAAGACTGCAGGTGGTATGTTATTTTATCTATGTCTTCTCAGAATTTCAAAGACTTTGAAGGTATTTAGAAAGAAAGGAAGAGGCAATAGCTAATGTTTTCTGGTGTGAACTTGGACTCTGCTGGTTGTATCAAGGTTAACAACTTTGGCTTGATATGCTGAAAGTTGGGACAATTCATTGATCTCTCTATGTCCCTGGACTGCTAGACTTTTCTGGAACATTCAGTACTTAATGACAGGACTGTTTTTATTTTTAAAGTAAATGTTGAAAGTAGAAACCATATTTAGGTTAAAACAGATTCATTTAAACTATCTAGAAGGGTTCACAAATCATTTGTGGATATTTTTTTAAAGAAAAATCATGTCACTTAAAAATATATTTTAATCATCATACAATAAAATAGACTTTTTTGAATTACAGCTCTATGAATAATAACTCATGTATCAATTCATTTAATCACTGCCCCAATCAGGATATGGAACTGGTCTAACCCCCAAATAACTCTTTTGTGCTATCTATCCCTGTATAGTCATACCCTCATATTACCTCTAGTCCTTGATCTGTTCTCTATCACTCTAGTTTTGTCTTTTTGGGAATGTAATTTAAATGGAATTAGACAGACAGTAACCTATCTACAACAGACAGGCTTTTTTCAGGTAGCATCATGCTTTTGTGACTCATCCAAGTTGTGGTTATCAACAGCTCATCACTTTGTATTGCTGAAGAGTAGTCTATTTTTTTTGGATGCACCAGAGTTTGTTTATCCATTTGCCTGTTGAAGGATGTTTGAATTGTTTCCAGGTTTGGTAAATTAGTAATAGAACTGCTGTGAACATTTGTGTATAGGTTTTTGTGTGAACACAAGTTTCCATTTCTCTTGGATAAATCCCGAGGAGTGGGATTGCTAGACCCTGTAAGAAGAATATGTTTAACTTTGTAAGAAACTGCCAAATTGTTTTCCAGAGGGGCTGTACCATTTGGTAGTTCCAGCAGTAGGGAGTTCCAGTTGCTCTGCATTCTCTTTAGCACTGGTATTTTGTATAGTGGTATCTAATTTTGAGGGTTTAATTTGCATTTTCCTTATGGCTAATGACTTGAACATCTTTTCATGTGTCAATTTTCCTTCTGAATAGAGTAAGTCTCCCTGTACCCAAGGGGGATATATTCCAAGAAGCCCAGTGCATGCCTGAAATCATGGATAGTACCAAAACCTAAATATAATATATATTTTTTCTCTATAGGATACATACATTTTCACTTAAAGGAAGCACTTTACGGCTTCTTTACTTTATAGCATCACTACTCCTGTGCTTGGGCCTATTACTAAGTAAAATATGGGTTACTTAAAAACAAGCACTGCGATACCATGACAGTGTATCTGATCACCAAGATGGGGCTACTAAGTAACCAACAGGCAGGATACGCAGGGCAAAGGGAAGATTCACATCATGGGCAGGATAGAGTGGGATAGTGAGAGATTTCCTTAAGTTACTCAGAATGGTGTACTATTTGAAATTATGAATTGTTTATTTCTGGAATTTTTCATTTAATATTTTTGGACCGCAGTTGAGTGTCAGTAACTGAAACCATGGAATGTGAAATCACAGATAAGGGGGATCAGCTGTATCCTATTAGATAAAGTATCTCTTTAAGATTTTTTTTTATTGATTAAGGTATTACATATGTGTCCTTATCCCCCCCCCATTACCCCCCCACTCCCCCATAGCTAAGATTTTTGACATTTTAAAATTGGGTTGTGTTTAGTGTGATTCCTACAACTTCATTCTTCTTTTTCAAAATGGTTTTTAATATTTAAGGTATTTCTCTTTCCATATAAATTTCATAATCGGCTTGACTTTATCTGTAAGCAAAATCTTGTTAGGATATTTTGTTGGAATTTCATTAAATCTGTCAATTAATTTTGGGGGGAAATTGACATATTTTCTATGTGGAGACTTTCAGTTCATGAATATTCTATGTCTATTGTATTATTGTTTGTTACTACTGTAACAAATTCACAGAACTTAGTATCTTAAAACAACTCTTTTTATATTATAATTTCTGTTGGTCAGAAATCCGGTACAGTGTGGCTTATCTGGTCTTTGTTTAGGGTTTTACAAGGCTAAAGTCAAAGTGTCAGCAAGGCTCGGCTCCTTTCTGGACTCTCTGGGGAAGAATGCACTTCCAGAGTTGTTGGCAGAATTCTATTTTCTGTGGTTGTGGGACTGAAGTTTCCTACTGACTGTCAGCTCTGTAAGGCCACCTGCATTCCTTGACATGTTGCTACATCTGTCTTTAAATCTCAAAGGCCTTTTTGAGTTCTTTTCTTGATTTGCTTTCCTCTGCTTTGTCCTTCTGCTGCATCTCTCTGACTTTAACCAGAGAAAGTTATTTGCATTTAAGGGCTCATGTGATAGATTGGGCTCACTTGAATAATCCAGTATAACCTTCCTACATTAAGATTCATAATTTTAATTATATTTATAACATCCCTTTGGCTAAGTAAGGTAGCGTAATAGATTCCAGGGATCTAAGGCATGGGGCCATTCTGCCAACCACATCATTCCAGTTAGTTAGGTCTTCTTTGATTTCTTGTATCAATGTTTTATAAATATCAGCATACAGATCTTGTACAGGTTTGGTTAGATTTTAAGCTAAATATTTCATTTTTGTTTTAATTATTATAACCATCTTTATTAAAAATGGTTTCTGTTTTTCATTGCCAGTATATACTAATATGTTTAACTTTTGTGTGTTGACTACATATTCTGTGACTTTACTTATTCATTTCTATTTTTAATAGGTTCATTAAGATTTTTTATGTTGAAAATTATGTCATCTGTGAATAGTCTTATTGCACTGATTAAGACTTTGGGAATGAAGTACAAAGAATGAACATCTTTGCCTTGCTCCTGATCTTAGTGGAAAAGCATTCAGTCTTTCAACATATGATGCAATGTTAGCTGTAGGTTTTTTGCAGATGCCCTTTATTAGTTTCAGGAAGTTCCCTTCTATTTTTAGTTTACTGAGAGGTTTTCTTTCTTTTATGAATGATGTGGAATTTTGTCAAATGCTCTTCCTGCCTCAATTGATATGATCATGAGGTTTTTCTTTCTTAGATTTTTCAAATACTGAAACTAGCCTCACATTCTGGAATAAACTCTACGTGGTTATGGGATAGCTATAGATTTCTTTTCTGTGTGCTGTCTGTGGAAGGTTTTAGAATCAGAGTAATGTCTCATAAAGTGAATTGGTTACTGTCTTGTCATCTATTTTCTGGGAGAGATTATGTATAATTGATGTTATTTATTTTTTAAGTGTTTGAATGCTTCAGTGAAATCATCTGAAGCTTGGGAATTTATTTTTTTCTCTCTGTAGAATACATACATTTTCACTTAAAGGAAGCACTTTACGGCTTCTTTACTTTATAGCATCACTACTCCTGTGCTTGGGCCTATTACTAAGTAAAATATGGGTTACTTGAAAACAAGCACTGAGATACCATGACAGTGTATCTGATCACCAAGATGGGGCTACTAAGTGACCAACAGGCAGGATACACAGGGCAAAGAGAAGATTCACATCACAGGCAGGATGGAGTGGGACAGAAACATTTTCACAGAAGTTTCAGTGAAATCATCTGAAGCTTGGGAATTTATTTTTTGGAAGGTTACTAACTGCAAATTCAATTTCTTTTAATAATAGGATTAATGAAAGGATCTATTTTATTTTGAATGAGCTTGGGTAGTTTGTGGTTTTTAAGATGTTTGTCCATTTTATCTAAGTTGTGGAATTTATGTTCCTAAGGATTTGAACATTGCCTTATTACCATTTTAGTGCCTATGTAACCAGTAGTGATGTATCTTCTTTCATTCTTGATATTAGGGATATGTGCTTTATTTTGGTTCACCTAGCTAGAAGTTTAGCAATTGTATTGGTTGTTTTTTACAAAGTACCAACTTCTGGTTTTATTATTTTTTTCTGTCTTAAAATTTTGGGTCTCTACTCTTTATTATTTTCTTCATTTTGATTGGTTGGTTTATTTTTCTCTTCTCTTTCCAAGTTCTTAAGATGGGAGATTAGATTATAGGCTTGAAGTCTTTCTTCTTTTTTAATGGGTCCTGTAGTGCTATGGATTATCCTATACACACTTTTTCAATTGCATCCTACTTATTTTGATATGCTGTTTCTTTTGCTTTTGTTCAGTTAAAAATATTTTCTAATTTCCCTGTTTTATCCATGGATTATTTAAAGTCATATTTCTTAATTTCAAAGTGTTTGGAGATTACCCTGTTATTTTTCTTTTACTGATTTCTTGTTTAATTATGTAGAGAGAAGGTTGACTTTAATTCTTTTAAATGTGTTAAGGTATGTTTTCTGGTGCATGGTGAGGCTCATATGTACTTGAAAATAATGTGCCATTCCTTAATTTTTAGAGTCCTCAAATAGTTGCTCCACGTATTCTTCCTAAGTTTACAGCTGCAATTCATTGAGAATGACAGGGTGGAGTTTGCTTGCTTCGTTTGTCCCAGAATGAGAGCCTTTCATGTCACTTTGCTGAAACTTTTTCATTGATAAATACTAGATTCTGAAATATTCTGCATAAGGATCCTTCTATGGGTAAAACAACAACAACAACAACTAGAAACCAGATAAAAGATTGATGATGAAAATAACTGATTTTTAGTAAATGCTATCTCCTTTTCTATAAAATGGGATAATTAATAATCTGTCCTATGTCCTTCAAAGACTTACTTGTCATAGCTTTGCAAGACCTGCTCATACTTTATCAGTAAGTTAGAGAAGGGAAAAAGAAGGATCTGGGTGGGATCAGGACTCGAGCAAGCGATATAGCTGCAGGGCTGACCTCACACAGGGATGACCTTCAGGTTTGTGCCTTGGTGCTAGTGGCCACATTTTCAGTAGGCAGGTCATAGCAAAGGGCATCTGTTGATCAGGAATGAAGCAGATGATAGCAGCTTCATGGTTACAAGAGGCTTATCCAGGTGCAGGCTCCTGGAAAAGTCCTGAAAAACACCAGGTTGAAGGTTCAAGCCCCAACCAGGTTCATGGGCTTCAAAGAGTAGCCATGATCTGAATATGGAGCTATATGTTGAATCAGGAAACTGAGGGAGAAATCAGCCCTGTGGACTATTGAAATGCTGATGTGTAGAACTAAGGCTGAGCAAATGGTCAGTTAGAAAAATTACCATCCTTGGGGAAACAAAACTAGTTTTAGTCTGTTACCCACTGCTCAGTGAGAGAATCCAGGGCTAACTCAGAGATGAGAGCCTGGTGCTTACTGAGCCTAGAGAATGCAGAAAATAGAAAGCTTCATATGCAGGAGTTGATGTTAAAGTTGTGAGCGCATGTTAGCGATCATTATTAACATTGTTGTTGATAACATAGACCTAAGTACATATTTGAAACTTCTCATTAGGTGATATAGGCATCCAAGTTGATATACCAGGAAACAATGGCATTGACTATAAGAGAAGTACCAATACCTCAGAGAGGAAGTATAAAAATGATCATATAGTAAATAATATGGATAATGCAAGAGAGGCTGAGTGTAAATTTATTATATAAAAGTTTCCATCATCTGAAGCAAGGGTAGAGTCTGTTAAACTCTATCACAGTAATCTAAAGCTAGATTCTAATTCAGACCATGAGAAACTATGTGTCATTAGGCAGGTTTCTTTTCTTTCTGACAGTTTCTCCATCTCTGCAAATACCCAGTACCTCCTCCCGCCAAGAAACAAGAACCAAAGTATATTTACTCAGTGGGTCAAGGCTGCAGGTTTGATCTCTGATCAGGGCATATATAAGAAGCAACCAATGAATGCATAAATAAGTGAAAGAACAAATCTCTCTCTCTCTCCCTCCCTCAAAATCAATAAGTACTCCCTATGTTTTTTTTTTTTTAAGAAAAGTGTATTACTAGTCACAATAATAAAATCCTGAGGCAGAATGCAAGATAATGTTAAATGAACCTGCCTTCTTAGAGAGGTCGCAGACCAGCCAACCTCCTGTACCTTTAGTCTGTCAAAAACAGCCGACACAGTCACATTTTCTTTTCAGTCTGCTTTATTCTAATTCATCACAGGGCCAGACTGACCCTGGACTTGTCTTTGCACACAAGTTATCTTTTGATTAGCTTTACCTTGGTGACCTGACTCCTTGCTGCCTCTGGCATAATCCAGTTACTCATGAGAATATCAATTAAGGTCCTCAATCACCCTAATTAGAATGTCTTCTAAGTGTTGCTTTAGGAATAGTATTAGGGCTGAAAGTACTGTGCCCTGAATCTGAAATGAAATATCTAGTTGCTCTCCACTGACAAGGATTAATGCAGAATTATTAATTAATTTAATTAATGACTTGGATGAGGACCTAGGTGGCATGCTGATCAAGTTTATAGATGACACAAAGCTAGGAGGATAACAATTACTGGGATGACAGACTAGGGAGCCAAAATGATTTCAAGACAGAATTTAGTGGCAATCCATCTAATACGTGCCTGGAAGAATGATCTCCATTAGGCAGAACTGGATGTTAATATCACTCCTCTAATCAGAATCCTTCAATGATTCCCCTATTTGCTGTTAAAATTAAATCCCAAGTTCTTAACCTGATACACAAGTCCTTGTTATATTGTAATCCTAACTCTTCCTGCTTTCCAACAAAATCTTCTATATAGTACTTTCCCTAATATCCTGTGCTTGAGCCAAACTGAATTATTTATAGACTATTTCCTATTTATGGTCCATTTTCCCCTATCTTTGAGCATTATTCTTTATTGAGCTTCCTTTCCACAGACTTTCATTCTGCCTCTTTTAAATTTCCAAACCAGTTCTTGCTAGTTCAAAAGCTACCTCTTACATTTAGACTTCTTTGATTGCCTTAGCTAGAGTCATCTCTGTCTTTTGCTAATCTTCAATTATACTTATCTGTTCCTCTCTGACTATTTTATCACTGTTTACTCTGTACCACAGTTATTTTGTATACACATTTTAAGGCTTGCTAAACTCTGCCTGGTGCTAGAATGTCTGCCTGATAAACCTTTATATATCCTATAGAGCCTCTGCATGTGTGTTGCTCATAGCTGATGACATTGAAGTGGTTTGCATGTGGTTTATTCCTTCTAATGGGAAGAAGTGTCCTTAGAGGCCCCTACAGTTATATCAAAGAGACCTATAAGCAGAAAGTCTTCAGTATATGTTTTATTGAACACATGAATGATGGTGAGAAGCGTTCCCTAAGGTAACAGTATATGAATAGGAAAGGAATGGTGGTGATAAGGAAGAGACATTTAATCTTTGAAATAAAACAGTTATTTAAGATATAATCAACTCACTTGATTTTGTGTATGGCCATGCTAAAGGAGGAAGCACAGTATGAACCAGAGTTAGAAACTGGCATTGCCTTTTAAAGTGACTACACACTGTGTGGATTGCTTGGACAGTATCAATTTACACCTATTGTTTTAGTATAATACTCTTAAAATTGTCCTATTTAAATGCTGTTATATGGTCACCCTATTAATCAACTAACTCTTTGACCTTTTAAGACTGGTGGGTCCCTGTGGTTGTAAAGCTTATGGCATAGGACATAATATTTGAGATAATAATAGTCTTATAGTTAGCCAGATATGGGTATAAAATTCATCTCTTTCACTTATTAGAAATATGATCTGGACACATATTCAAGACCTCTGGTAAGCACCCTTACATATGACTATTGTGTTCAAAAGTGAAAAGGGAGATCTATAGTATGAAATTTTTCAGTAATGTAAATATTTCAGTATTTATAATCCTAGAAAGGCTTTACCAGGGGCCAAATATGTCTAGGGTATTAGGGAAAGAAATATTTCACAGAGTTGTTAAATCTCTAGGCCTTCTGCATTAAAGATCACACAACCAAAAGTAAGGACATGGTTCTTGCTGGTTGACTATTTCAGCTGGTTATCAATAGAGAGGCTCAAGACCATAGAAATTGAATTCTAGACTCATCATTTGTTTTTTCCAGTGAGAAGAGGAAAGCAGCCACAACAGGGCATGTGGTTCATATATTTCCTTTTACTATAAATTCATAGTGTGGTGGACTGCTGACCAAGTCAGATTTCAGGATTTCTAGATTTCCTATTCATCACAAAGAAGGAAAATTGCCTGGATTATAAAATACCTCCAGTTGGAAATAGACCAAAAGAATGTGAAGACGGGAAGAAGATCAAAAATCTTGCTGGAATGTGACTCTAATGAAAAAAATCCAGAGTGTTTTTTTTAAAATAGGTATTTATAGTTCAGTTTATATATCAGATTAATAAATGGATCTACCTCGTCCACTGCTGGTGGTACAAATGCTATGGAAAGCAGTCTTCCTTAAAAAATTAAGAATAGAGCTATCTTATGACTCATCAATCCCACTCCTGGGTATATACCTAAAAAACTTGAAATTATGTATTTGCAAAGATATATGCACCCCAACGTTCATTGCAGCATTATTCACCATGGCCAAGACATAGAAACAACCCAAGTATCCTGAGATAGGGAACTGATAAAGAAGATGTGGTACATATACACAATGGAATGCTACTCAGCCATGTAGTACAGCATGGATGGACCTTGAGAACATTATGCTAAGTGAAATAAGTCAGTCAGAAAAAGCTAATAACCATTTGATTTCACTCATATGTGGGATATAAAAATGAAACTTCTGAACACAAACAGCAATGTAGTGGTTGGGAGAGGGAAGGAGGTAATGGGAGAAAGGGGTCCTAATATAAGGTAACAGGAGAAAATTTGACTTTGGGTGGTGGGCACACAGTACAATATACAGAAATGTACGTGTTCATGTTGACCAATGTCACCCCAACCAATTTAATTAATAAATTAATTAAAAAGAAAGAAGGGTAATAGAGCCAGGCTGCTGGAGTTTGATCATTACTCTACCACTTTCTATCCAAAAGATCTTGGTTATAAGATTTAAACTTGTCCCAGTTTCTTTATCTATAACAGAGATTTTAAAAAACCTATCTTATTGGTTGGTTCTGACAATTACATTTGTTACTATTGTAAAATTCTCAGAATAGTTCCTGATCAGTAGTCAGTATGCATATGCACTAAATATTATTTAAGCACTGAGAGTAATGAGTCCTCTCCCTCACCTTTGTATTTAGATGGACAAGATGGGACTTCTGTGGTGTGTCATGAGCCTCTACTTCTATGGGATCTTGCAAAGTGATGCCTCTGGTAAGTGAATGGCTTTGACAATCAATTGAAATACAAGGCACGCATAGTGTATTATCTCCAGTCTTTATGAAAATGAACTAAGAGAAGATAATATTGTTTATTTCCATTGTCTTCTGTGGTAGCACAGCATCATAAATTTGACAGAATCAGAGAATTTTGATGGTAGGAGGCACCATTGACATCTCTAGTCTTCACAGTACACAGTGCAATTAGGTTAGTGATCTGGTGTATAAAAATGTAGGACTTTTTCCATCACCTCCAGATCCAAACCAACTAGAACCCTGCTTCTTTTCCTTACATCAGGTCCTATGGGAAAAGAAATGACAGTGATAGTAGCACTGTTTTCCAAACTTGAGCCAGTGGTGGAGAAGGCCTTGGTGGTAACAGTCAACTCAGACATTATAAAAACAAATAAATAATGACAGCTTTCTGTCATGCTGCTTCTATATAGGAAAGAAAAACCGGTCAGGCTCAATCTTTCTTTGGGTGTTGCTTCATAAGAAGAGTCAGCCAAAGCCTTTATTGAGTTTGAATTACCAAACTCAACCATCATGGACCTGAATTATATGAAATCAGACTTACAAGGGACTTGAAAGTTTATCTTTTCAGGTCTCCTCTCTTCTCTAGAATTACTATTTAGAACTATTTTCTGGTATCTCTAACTAGTGGTTATCTAATTATAACTGGTTATATCTTTGGACTGATAAAATTTTAGATTTTAGTACATATAACTGAAATTTGTCTCTATGTCATTTCCATACATTTCTTGGTTCAACTTCTTGATTTAATTAGAACATACATAATCCAATGGTTTTCTAATTTTAATGCAAGGAACCTAGATATCTTAATTTTAAAAAGCGTTTAATGTATAATTCCCCTAAAAATCTTGGCCATACCTTGAATGACATTGCTTTACTTCCTCTTTTATGTGAGAGGCCTCACATAAAAGAGGAAGTAAACAACAGTGATCATATAATCATGACCATGCTCTTTAATATATGCATTCAACTGTTCTTCACATGACATGGATTTGAGTTCTCCTACCATCCTGATGATGTTTTCTGGGTGTTTTTTAGTTTTGCTATGACACTTAAAGCATTTTATTAGAAACCAAAAACAGCACTAAAGGAGAGGTATAACTAGGACAGAGTACAGCTCAAAGCTGAGAGAAGGAGAGATAACTTCCAATCTCCTTGGCCTCTGGGGTCTTCACAGATGAAAGTGTATATTATTCAGGGCTGATATTCAGGTGGGATACATGACTATATAGCTCTACTGGCTTTTTAGACTGACATATGTCCTGCTTTAGTGAGTGCCCCAGTTGATGGTCAGTGCCATGATATCTTGATTTTTAAATATGCTGAATATAACCCCTGATCATAGTTTGTTCTTATTTGATTTAATTCTATGCTTACAGAGGTCTTCCTTAACCATCTTCACTAAAATAGCCCTGCCAATCACTGTCTATCCTATCCTCCTTTAGTTTTCTCATAACTCACTAATGTATTAACTCATTCTGTTCTCTCCTCCGCCCTCTCTTTTTTCTTCCCCCAACTCCATCCTAATTTCCTCTTCCCTCCCTCCCTCCCTCCCTCCCTCCCTCCCTCCCTCCCTCCCTCCCTCCCTTCCTTTCTTCCTTCCTCTTCCCCTTCTCCTTTTTTCTCCTCCTCCTCCTCCTCATTCTTATTCTTATTCTTATTCTTATTCTTATTCTTATTCTTATTCTTATTCTTATTCTTATTCTTATTCTTATTCTTATTCTTATTCTTATTCTTATTCTTCCTTCTTCCTCTCTCCCTCTCTCTCTCTAATATATATTCATTTCACATCTATTTTTAGGCAAATTGGCCAATTTTATAATGGAACTTCTTGTTTGGATTCATACCAGCAATTCATCAATGTGGTTTGATATGTTGCCTCACCTTGAAGGAAAAGAGAGAGGTGACCGTATTATTTCTACTGGGAGAACAGTGAAGTCCCAGAAGTTGGTGGGTGCTTGATGCTTCCCTAGTCGTCTTGGCAGTGTTGCTTATCTGAATGACCTTTACTATAATTCTTCCAAAGAGCTCCCCCACCCCAAATTCCTTTGGAAAGTGAGCTTTCTACCCAGAAAATGTGACTCATAATTCTGCCGGGGAAGCTGACTTCTCAAATAAGATAAGTTCTCATACCAGATCCATTGGGTCACCATGGGAGCAGGAAACATGTTGTAATCCCCTCAGCCCATCTGGCATATATTCATTTGCTTCCTTATGAAAAGGTATATTGTGTCTGTGTCAGTGATGTACTTCCTAGTTGGAGGAGAGGAACAAAAAGAAAGTGTTGTTGACAAAAATAAAAGAGGAAACTGGCTCTGGACTATGGGGGTGGAGGGATTACCTCAGAGGATGGGGGATCAACCAACCTCTTGTGCATCAAGGTGCCACCTCTTATGATGACATATATGTCAGCAGACTTGTTGGTCTTTCATGCGGCTCTTTCTGTGCCAGGTACCCCTCTGAATGGAGCAACAAGATATGTGTGTAACAGAGGAGAGACAGCCTGAAAGCCCTAGAGTACTGTAAATGTATATGATATTAGTAAGAGTTTTATCTTGTTGTTCTGGACCCTTCCATGTAGCTCCTTCTCTTTAGGGAAGCCTCAAATTTATAAAAATGAATTATAACAACATCAAAACTTGAGTTCCATGCAATGTGTTTCAAGTGCAGTGAGTTGGACTTCAAGTCACATGATTCTGACTTTAGAACATGGTCTTTCTATGAGCAGTACTGTGTGGGATTTCCTTGTTTGCTCAGGAACGTGGGAGGAGCATCATTTTCATCTCAGGTGGTGATAAAAGCCAATAATCAAAAGTAAGCATTTACTTTCTTTTAAGGAACTAAAGTGTGGATAATTATAATAGTGATAATGTAATTATGATGTGGTAGTTACAGTGATAATAAACTCCCTTTGCTAAAAAAAAAGCACTTTGTGTTTTCCATATTCTGTCATTTGACTCTCACACCCAGACCATGGAATAGTCAGGCAATGTTAAGAAATAATGAGTGTAATGAGAAAACTAAAGCAGGATAGGATAGTCAAACTCCATTTTTTAATAAGAAAAAAAAAAAAGGATCACAGTGGTTAAGTGAATTACCTAAAATCCCACAGCTAATCTTTAGCATAACTGTGACTTTAATGAGTTCCTCAGTTCCCAAGATGCATGCTATTCTTACTAAATATACTCCCCTTGGACTCCACTAGCATATAAACAGTTTGGGAAGAAGATTAAGATCTGAGGGGTCACAGGTTTTGTTCACTGTTAAAGAATCACTCAGTCATAGGTTTTGGTGCTTTTTAGATAAGGAGTATCTCACCCCAGACCTCCTTAGTATATTATCATTTTTTAACATATTATTTTTAAGGATGAAAATCACTGTAATGCATGATCAAAACTCAATATTCCCATTTTTGCTTATTACCATATTAAGCATTTTCAATATTAAACTCTAAGAAGTTCTCCTTTGCAAGAATTCCAAAAGCAAACTTTGACTTGTCACACATTTCTCTTTGGTGTTTCATTGGCAGCATGTTAAAAAGTCAAACTGTAAAAGCTGTCTTCAGAGTAGAAATAAATATTTGGAACTTGTGATTTCAAGTTGGAAAGATAGTGAAAACGGCACCCCAGATAGTATGGCGAATTTAAAAAATATTGCCATATCAAAATTATTTGCTGCACAGACCACCTAAAAATGATAGTGATGCACTTTCTTCTCCAAAAATGATAGCAATGCATTTTCTTTAAACACACACACACACACACACACACACACACACACACACACACACAGACACACACACACACACACACACACACACACACACACACACACACACACACCCCACATTTGAACATTAGCTTTTTATTTAAAAGTGAGCAAACAGTTGACCGTGTGCCAGGTGCAGGGCTAGATTTCACACACATTATCACTAACGTCGCAGAAAACGCTGTGGAGGTGTGGAGTTGGAAAATCCCACGCCCATTTTATAGTTTAGGAAATGAAGAACCAGGGAGGTGGCCTAAGGTAACAGTGCTCATGGGGCAACTGCTAGAGCCCACCTTGAAGGCTGCTGCTAGTCAAAGGCAGAGCTCTTCCTTTATACCATATTCCCTTCCTTCAGGACGTTGCTCTGCTAATGCAGGTAAAATCCCCAGGTTTCTTTTCTGTTGGGTGTAAAAAATTTGCAGAGGGTGGAAATAATCCTTTGGCTTGAGAGTGAATTACGCGATGAAAAATAAACAAATACCTAAAGACACTGTTTCACCAGGAGTCAAGAGACATTGGTTTACATTCTGACTGTTTCACTTTGTGAGTTTTTAAAGACAGAAAGACATCTTTTAATCAATCTGTGTCACGGCATCCTTATCTATCAACCAAACCAACCAACCAACCAACAGCAGCAAATGCTGCCTTCCTGCTTTTGAATTAAAGAGGATAAGGGATGTTATTATACAACATGCACACACAGAATGTATGCTCTTCCCATTTAAGTGGTTTCTAATGACAAGTGTTTATCTTACAGATTTCACCTTATTCTAAAGACCACGTGTTTGATCATTTTATATTAAGGAGTCTAGGGCACATACTGGAAGGTTCTTACTGTAAGCATCTTACAGTAAAGTCTGAAAGAAAGAAGCAAAAATAAACACCCAACAGAATACCTGTTAAGAGAAACCAGTATTTTTATAGGTAATAAATGGTTGTATATGATTATAGGTGGCAATGTCTGATTTATTAGAGTTTATTCTGCCCTTTAAATCACCTTTGTCTCTGCATCCCCACCCCCACCCCCCACAGAACATTTGTCTCTGCCATCTTGAGATCAGATCACCATCTTGATTATCAGTGAATCACACCAAGCCAGTTATCACCCATTTTCATTTCACTGGATTTAATTTTTTTCTTGTTTAGCTGATAATGTGTTTAGAAAATAAAATATATATCCACCCTAACATAACAATGCAATGATTCTTCTATTTTAAAATCTGCTTGGTGCTGCTATTCATTTATTTTTGAGGGACAGAGAAAAAATGGATACATTTTACAAATAATCTGGGAACCTCAGTCAACAACTTCAAGGACTGGCCATCCAAACACATAAAAGCTAATATACAGAATGCCTTCTCTTGCCCTTTCTTATTTTAGAGTCAAGTAGAAACAATGAAAATACAAGATGCTGCAAAAATGAGAGAAAAGAGATAAAATAATCCCACCCTCAATAACCTAGACTTGGCTGAGTTCTGTTGTTTTCATGAATTTCATTTCTCCTTCTGCCATCTGAATCAAAACTCTTGTTATGGCTGTACATTATTGGGAAATAAATATTACTTTCCTACAGTGTTTATAGGTTCTGAAATAATAGTTTAAAGCTCTTTGCTAGTCAGTCAGTCCACTTTACAAAATAATTTTATTGATTTTTAGAGAGAAAGGAAGGGAGAGGGAGAGAGAGAGACAAATATCAATGAGAGTGAATCATTAATGGGCTGCCTCCTGCAACCCCCATCCTGGGGATCGAGTCTGCAACCTGGGCATGTGCCCTGACTGGGAATCAAACCAGCAACCTTTTTGTGCATGAGACTACACCCAAGCAACTGAGCTACACCAGCCAGGCAGCCCATTGATTTTTTTCCTCTGAGATACTTTCATATTTTTTGAAGTGTTTCTTGAGATAGGCAGGAGTGTGCATTTTTATATGTATACTGAGGTACTGATGTTTGCACTTTTTGTTAACTTATATAAAAGACCATTGTGTTCCCTTTAAATTTTGGGCTTGCCATACCAATGAGAAGGACCAAGTGAGGAGTATTTGCCAACTATTGTTTCCTCATTGCAATCAGTGTGATCTACATCATAAGTGTAGACACTCAAAAGAAGAAAAAAAAAGCACATAAAGAGAGCACATCCATCAATCACTAGTGGTCTCTCTACATAAATACAGCTCTTAATTAATAAATGTCATGGGTTTTATTTGTTTCCTAATTATTTAAAGTTTCAGTAGAACTATAGTTGAAATATAAGACTCTATTAATGTTTTCACAGAGGGACTTGTTGAATTTGATGTAAACCCAGCTATATACTGTTTCAGATCACAAAATAACTTTTTTTAAAAGTACTAAACTTAAGTAGCTCCCCATTTTTCTGAGCTTTGCAGTGGATGGCATCTTTATTGAACAGTTCATTTTTCTAGCATTTTTGATATTCTGATTCTTTACCTCCTTCCTGCTATATTAAAATGATAAAAGCAAATAGAATCCTTAAATATTATAGAGGTTTTCTTAAGTCTAAGGCACCTCCAGCCATGAGAGCCATCAGCATCTCCAAGGATATGGCTTTGTCAACCTGAATACTTATATTCTGAAGGAAGTGTAAGACAGAGGTGGTGGAGGCATAGAGCTGTGCATGGCCTTCATGATAAGGAAGAGGAGATAGCAAGCAAGAAGGTAGGACTCTGAATCTCCTTTAGCACTTTGCATTCATAAAGTGTAAGGCAGAAACAATCTGCTATTGTTTGTAATTAACACTGAGTTATAAATGTTTTTTTTCAAATAGCAAAGTAGTGCTTGAGGCTCAGTAGAAACCCAGCTTGTATTCAGATCTAGAAAGAGGGTGTATATTTGTCTGGAGAAAAAATGAAATCATGGGAATGTGAATAGAGTAATTAGCAAATGAAAGTGTTGAAAGAGTCCCTCCCACTACATGCAATGTTCTTAGTGAGGTGCTAAGAAAGATTTCAGGAAGAAAGTGAGATAAGGTGTTTGTTCCTGGTTTCTTCTTTTTTTGTTAATCTTCACCTGAGGATATTTTTTCCATTGATTTTTAGAGAGAAAGGAAGGGAGGGAGAAGGGGGAGAAATAGATAGATAGAGAGACCCATTGATTGCCTCCTACACGGGCCCCAACTATGCCTGGACCGGGCCTGGGGATCAAACCCAAAACCCAGGTATATGCTTTTGACTAGAAATTGGACCCGTGACCCTTTGATCCTTGGGCTGGTGCTCTAACCATTGTGGACAACACTGTCCAGGACTATTCCTGCTTTCTTTTGTTAAAATATATTTTTATTGATTTCAGAGAGGAAAGGATAGGGAAAGAGAGATAGAAATATCAATGATGAGAGAGAATCATTGATCAGCTGCCTCCTGCACACCCCACACTGGGGATGGAGCCTGCAACCCTAGCATGTGCCCTGACCAGAATTGAACCGTGACCTGGTTCATAGGTAGATGCTCAACCACTAAACCATGCTGGCAGAGCTGATCCTGCTTTCTTTGTTAGAGAAAACTCTATAGTAATCGCACCTCTATTGCTATAAATATTCTGTTACTAAAAAGGTCCTTCCTCTCATCTACAATGCAGAGATAATTGATGACTGCAATAATAGCCATGAAGCATTATGCAGTATTGACTTTTTTTTTTAATTACTAAAGGAAGATCATGCTAAGCTAAGCATGGCTTTAAATCTCTTTTACTCTAATTCTCTGTAAATTGGTAATAATTGTTTAGTAGAGTGTGTAATAGAAGAGAAGGAATGTGAGGGAAATAACATTAATTGAACTATTATATATGTGTGTGTATTATATATATATACATATATGTAATATACCAGTGTACATATATACACTTTGTCTATATGTATACAGGTGTGTACCCAGAAAAATGTATACATGTTTTGAATAATTATTCCAATGGGTTAAATATGAACAGAGAGGAATATCAATTGAGCAATCAGCTGTTAAAGTGAGTATATATTTTGGGGGGACATTTCTGAACAGCCCTATAAGATAGAAATAGATGTTAGTCTGTCTTTACCAGCAAGAAACTCAAGATTCAGAAAACTGAATTAAAAACTTAAATTAACTTAATAGTTTACTATAACTATGAAGTGGTAAAACGTGTATACCTGTTTGACTATAAAATGCATGCTACTGGCACTATATCATGTTGCCAGTGAATTCTTTATAATTAAAACATTTCACTTTCTAAACATGTCAGACCAAGCTGTCTGTCAATTATTGATGATATGAACACATACATTTGAAAGAAAACATTCAACCAATTTAGAAAAAAACAAACAGAACACATGATGTGATTTTTCATGTTCCAAATACTACTTCTAGTTGATTTACTCCAAGCTTCCTGAAACATATACAGTGCACTTCACTTGTACCTATTCAGGTGTATATATTTTTCTAAGGTCATACAAAATTTCCTAAAGGAAAACAGTTCTATATAAGATGACAGATGTATAAAGCAAAGTTGGTTCAGTACAGAAACAGTGTGTTTGAGTGGAGTGAGAAGCTGTTAACTTCAGTATGCTGCAAGGTTTTTTTTTGGCATTCGTCATTTGACTTCCCCTGTGGCTTACTCAGAGATATTAACTGTAACTTCATGTCTTTCATTCTTACCCAGGTAAAGCAGGCTCAGTCCCTCCTCCTAGTCCTCCTCCTAAGTGTTAAAGAACTTTCTTAGTAAATGATGCTTACATGTGGCTCAGGTTTTTTTTTTTTTTAATCCAACAGTGTGTAGCTCTAAAAAATTATATTCAGTCTAAAAATACCAGTTTTTTCTCTGCTAGACTTTGGCAGTGATTGGGTGTGTATTTTGAAATTTGATGGTGGTTTCACTCCAAGTTCCATTTTATTCTGGATGGAGCTGGAATGTCTTCTCTTTCTCAGAAGCTGTCACGTTTGTGTATGTGTGTGGCAACAGAACAGCTAGAAAAACTGTCACCTACATTCAGCAACTGCACGTAGGATAGAGCTGGGGCATTATCACCACTCCGTACTTAGATAGATATGTTACTTCAATCACTGTAGACTCTCCAGAATTGAAAACTTGAAAATTGGTTCAGGATTAATGCATAAGTCCCTTTCAGTCCTAGGTAAATCAGTGTTTTCATAGACTATTATCAATTTTAAAGCATGAATCACTTTTATCACAGAAGGATATTTTCCTATAATTTGAGGATGCACTTTTATGATTGAGAAGAAACAGGTCAAAGTTCTATAAAACTTTCACATGTATGGAATCTGGTTCTTTATGATGAGATCTGAAATCGAGCTCAGTAGATGTTTTCTGGGCACCTGTTATGTACAAAGCTTTGTACTACAGGGATGTAAAAAGGAGTAAGCTACTTTGCCTTCATTCATTTATTCATTCATTCATTCATTCATTCATTCATAGGATATATGCTAGACACTGTGCTTGTCTGTACTTATTGGTAAATAAGACAGAAATGATCTCTCCCCTTATGGAAATTGTAATATTATGGAAGCTTCAGGACAGAATAAAAGAAGTACATAAGCAGATTCTTAAAAGTTTTAAAAAATGAAGGTAATGGGACATTATTTTGATGGAAAGCAATTGGAAAATATATCCCATTGAAGTATGAAAAAGAGCCACCTATATTCAGAGTAGACAGAAGGCAATAGGATGGTATGTGTGAGGTATAATGACCACGCTGCCAATGTTGTTGGACCTGCAAGAAATAGGGGAAGGGGAGTGAAGAGGAAGAGGTAGTCAGGGTCCAGTGCCTATTAAGGGTGTTACATTGATCTTCACTGCGACAAAAAGTCATTGAAAGGATTGAGCCAGGACCCTGACATTATCTCTTTATTAAATGTTCCTACTAGTTCCCATGTGGGAAATAGATTGGAGAAGATTTCAGCTTCTCTCAGTATAGTGGACAAGGTCTCTTAAATGACCCTTTTGCTGTAAAGCAGCTAGAAATGATGAATTTAAAAATAAATGTCATTTAAAATGAATTGCTGTGTTGGTAAGAAATCCTTAGAGAATCAAATTGAAGTAAAACTAGAATTCAAAAAAGAAAATAAGCCAGCTCTGTAGTTGGCAGCTGCCCAAGGTAGCATCCAGAGTTAGTGGGAAAAGATGTTTTTAAATGCTAGGACATTTGGATAATTTCTTTTTTTACTTTATCTTTATTGTTGAAATATTACAGATGTCCCATTTTTTCCCTCTTGACTCTTTCTAGCCCACACTTACTCCCTGCCCCAGGCCTTTACCATACTATTGTCTGTGTCCATAGGTTATGCATATATACATATATATTTTTTGGTTAATCCCTTCCTTCCCATCCACCCCCGCCTTCCCTCTATGATTCATCAGACTGTTCCATGTTTCTATGTCTCTGGATCTATTCTGTTCTTTAGAATCCACATATGAGTGCAATCATATGATACTTGTCTTTCTCTGAGTGCCTTATTCCATTTAGCATAAGGTTCCTCCATGCTGTCTCAAAGGGTAAGAGATCCTTCTTTTTTATAGCTGCATAGTATTCCACAGCTTTTTTGTTCACTTTCCCACTTAGGCTATTTCCAGATTTTAGCTATTGTAAATTGAGCTGCTATGAAAATAGGAATGCATATATCCTTTCTGATTGGTGTTTCAGGTTTCTTAGGATATATTTCTGGAAGTGGGATTACTGGGTCAAATGGCAGTTCCATATTTAATTTTTTGAGGAAACTCCATACTGTTTTCCACAGTGGCTACACCAGTCTACATTTCCACCAGAAGTGTACCAGGGTTCTCTTTTCTCCACATCCTTGCCAGCACTTGTCATTTGTTGATTTGTTGATGGTAGCCATTCTCACAGGTGTAAGGTGATACTTCAATGTCATTTTAATTTGCTTCTCTCTGATGATTAGTGACTTTGAGCATTTTTCCATATGTCTCTTGGCCATCTGTATGTGCACTTTGGAGAAGTGTCTATTTAGGTCCTTTTTCCATTTTTAATTGGATTTTTATCTTCCTTTTGTTAGGTTGTATGATTTCCTTATATATTTTGAATATTAACCCTTTATCGTATGTATCATTGGCAAATATATTCTCCCATAAAGTGGGCTACCTTTTCCTTTTGTTGATGGTTTCTTTTGCTATGCAGAAGCTTTTTATTTTGATGTAGTCCCATTTGTTTATTTTCTCCTTTGTCTCCTTTGCCCTAGGAGATGTATAGGCAAACATATTGCTATGAGAGATGTCTGAGATTTTGCTGCCTATGTTTTTTTTCTAGGATTTTTATGGTTTCAGGACTTACATTTAAGTATTTTATTCATTTGAGTTTATTCTTGTGTATTGTGTAAGTTGTTAATCTAGTTTCACTTTTTTGCATTTACCTATCCAATTATCCTAAAACCATTTATTTTTTTCATATATATTTTTATTGATTTCAGAGTGGAAGGGAGAGGGAGAGAGAGATAGAAACATCAATGATGAGAGAGAATCATTGATCAGCTGCCTCCTGCAAGCCTCACACTGGGGATTGAGCCCACAACCAAGACATGTGCCTTGACCATAGGTCCAAGCTCAACCACTGAGACACACCAACTATGCCCAATACCATTTATTGAAGAGACTACCTTTACTCCATTGTATGCTCTTGCCTCCTTATTCAAATATAAATTGAGCATAATGGCTTGGGTCTATTTCTTTAGTCTCTCTTTTGTTCCACCTGTTCTTGTGTCATTACCAGGCTGTTTTGAGTACAGTGGCTTTGTAGCATAACTTGATATCTGGTATTGTCATCCCTCCAACTTTGTTCTTCTTTCTCAAGATTACTGTGGCTATTTAGGGTCCTTTTTTCGTTCCATATAAATTTTTGGAGCATTTGTTCTAGATCTGTGAAATATGCTCTTGCTATTTTAAGTAGGATTGCATCATATCTATAGATTGCTTTGGGTAGTATGGATATTTTAATGATGCTACTTCTACCAATCTATGAATATGGTATATTCTTCCACTTGTTTATATCTTCCTCTATTTCTTTTGTCAATGTCCTGTAGTTTTCTGAGTACAGGTATTTTACCTCCTTGGTTAAATTTATGCCCAAGTATCTTAATTTTTTGTTGCATGGTAAATAGGATTGCTTCTTAAATTTCTCTTTCTGAGAATTCATTATTAGTGTATAATAATGCCATCAATTTCTGGGTGTTAATTTTGTATTCTGCTACATTGCTGAAATCATTTTTTAAATCTATTAGTTTTTTGGTGGATTTTTTAGTGTTTTCTATGTACAATATCATGTCATCCGTGAATAATGACAGTTTTACTTTCTCCTTTCCAATTTAGATGCCTTATATGTTTTCTTCTTGTCTGATCACTGTGGCTAAAACTTACAGTACTATGTTGAATAAGAGTTGTGAAAGCGGACATCACTGCCTTGTTCCTATTCTTAGGCAAAAGCCCCGGTCAGGATGGCATCTCATTCAAAGAACTAACAGCTATCCTCCTCAAACTATTCCAAAATATCCAAAAAGAAACAATACTTCCAAGCTTTTTCTTGTCTGTGAAGCTCTTCATCTGACCTTCAATTCTGAATGATAGCTTTGCTGGGTAGAGTAATCTTGGTTGTAGGTTCTTGCTGTTCATCACTTTGAATATTTCTTGCCACTCCTGTCTGGCCTGCATAGTTTCTGTTGAGAAATCAGCTGACAGTCGTATGGGTACTCCCTTGTAGGTAACTAACTGTTTTACTCTTGCTGCTTTCAAGATTCTCTCTTTGTCTTTTGCCCTTGGCATTTTAATTATGATGTGTCTTGTTGTGGTCCTCTTTGGATTCCTCTTGTTTGGGGTTCTGTGCACTTCCTGAACTTGTAAGTCTATTTCTTTCACCAGGTGGGGGAAGTTTTCTGTCATTATTTCTTCAAATAGGTTTTCAGTATCTTGCTCTCTCTCTTCTTCTGGCACCCCAAAAATTCGGATGTTGGTACGCTTAAAGCAATCCCAGAGGCTCCTTACACTATCCTCACACTTTTGGATTCTTCTTTCTTTCCGCCTTAAATCTAGTAGTTTTTGGTGGACTCTTCAGTGTTTCCTATGTATAATATTGTGTCATTGTGAATAATGACAGTTTTACTGTCTCCTTTCCAATTTGGATGTCTTATTTATTTTTCTTGTCTGACTGCTGTGACTAGGACTTCTAGTATATTGTTGAAAAGAGTGGTAAAAGTGGATATCCCTGTCTTGTTTCTTATCTTAAGGGAAATGTTTTTTGGTTTTGCCCATTGAGTATGATGTTAGTTGTGGGTTTGTCATATG